>NC_140593.1:1186580770-1187249520 GCF_964204655.1 Triturus cristatus | reverse complement strand
AATCACTGATGACATCATCCAGTGAATGTGTGTTTTTCTGAAAATTAAATATGTTTTATATATGTATATCTCAAGGTCGATGGAAGAATAAATGGGTATATAAGTGTCTAAATGGATGATTTGTTTTTGAAAAATTGATTGTGTAACTGACTGATTAAGTGTATCATAGTGAATACATGGCTTAGTGAGTAATGTTTAAATATGTAAATATCTGTATCAGTCTCTCACTTTGTGTATAAGTGGCTGCATGGGTTGGTGAGTAGCTACATGGGTGTCTATATAGGTTATTAGTTGGTTTTTTGAGTATCAGTCTGAGTGTCTGCATGGTTCGGTGGGGGGTATTACGTAGTGCATAGGTGCATGAATGAGTGACTCACTGTTTGTATGTGTTGAACACAGCATGTGTGCAGGACTGTATGGGTGGATGAGTGTGTGTATGGGTGTGTTAGTGAGTGAATGACTGTCTCAATAGTGTCTTTATGAGTAACTACATATGTTTTAAACTAGTATATGTGACTATTGGTGTATATATGTGAGTATATGTGAGAGTGAGAGATTGAAAGAGTTCCTGTATGAATAAGTATGTGTTTCTATAAGTGATTGTTTAAAAGACTAAGTATGTGTAAGTTTCCGTAGAAGTAAGTATGGTGGTGTGTGTATAACTGTATATGCAAGTAAATGTATGTTTGATTCTTTATTAGCATGAGTGACTATGTGTGTGAGTAACTCTATGGATGAGTGGCATTGTGTAACAGGATGTATAGGTGTATGAGTACATATGATGAGTGAGTACATGTATGAGTGACTGTATAGGACTGTTGGTGAATGAGTGGATGTGTATGTGGATCTTAGAATTACTGAAGAGGTTGTTGTAACTGGTATTGGTATGTCCATTGTTTTGAAAATTTTAGTCTCTATTTTTGAATGTGTGTATCAAAGGTTATATTAGGGTGAGAGGAGGTCTGCCACTCTATCACAAGGATGATGTCATCAGTGATGTCATTTGAGATGTCATCAGTGATGTCATGAGTGATGTCACTGACCATGTCATGAGTGATGTAATATGTGATGTCATCAGCAGTGCATTGCGGGCGCGCGAGTTATAGTTAGCTGAACTAACTATAACGGGGGAATTTCAATGGTTTTGTACAAGTGAAAAGTCCAGCTAACTATAACACCCCTGAAACCTATGGTTTTTTCAGTGAATTTCTGAGGTTTTTTAAATGCTAATTCCTAACTATAACGTGCCTGAAACCTATGGTTTTTTCTGTGAATTTCAAAGGTTTTTTAAATGCTAATTTCTAACTATGCCTACAGAGATAGGACATGTGAAGAAAGAAGAAAAAATGCACAGAAAGAAACAAAAGAAGTGCAGAAAGAAGCAACAGAAGTCCTCAAATACGAAGATAAGTGCAGGAAGAAGGATAACGTGCAGAAAGAACAAAAAGAAGAGCAGAAAGAAGCCTTGTTGCAAAATCATCCTGTACCCTCAACTTTTTCAGACGGATACTGGTGGTAACTGAGTCTGACTAACCAGTCCTAGAGCCAGTGCTATGTTAAAAGACACTTAGAATACAGTGAAAACACCTACATACACTAGGGAACATTATGCGTTGGGGTCCCCCTGTGATTAGCATGACCTCCTCACGGGCTGGACCACCTCTCTGTAACGCAGCGCAGTGGTGTTTACTGGAAGCACCTGGTGGACTAGTTGGCCCCCAGGGGGCCTCAGAATTGAATGCAAATTATTTCCCCATCTTAAAACACGCCACAGGGCGTGTTTTCAGACTTCACCTCGGGCCCCATCCCCTCCCTTCACCACTGTGTAAACGCGCCCTGTGTCCGTTTTAATTTGGGAGATTAAGTCCCCTTGAATCTTGAGTGTCCCTAGGGTCCAAGTAGCCCACTAGGTACCTCCAGTAAGCACCACAGAGCTGCGTTGCAGAGAGGTGTAAAAAGGGGCACGGCCTGGGCCACCTCTCTGAAACACAGCGCAGTGGCGCTTACTGGAAGCACCTGGTGGACTAGTTGGCCCCCAGGGTCCCTCAGAATTGAAGGGGAATTATTTTCCCATCTTAAAACCTGCCACAGGGCGTGTTTGCACACGTCACCTCAGGCCCCATCTGTGAGAAAGTGCCATCTTTCTTGCATGGTATGCCTCCACTTTTTGCTGAATTGCTGATGTGCTTTGACTGAGTGTGCTCTGGGCTCCTGCCAATCAGGTGCCCAGTGCCTATGTTCCTTCCCTAAAACTGTATTGAAGCTGAAACCCAATTGGCATCTCTGCCCACATGTCAGCCCCTGGTAAATGGTACCCTAGGTACCCAGGGCATTGTGACCAGAGAACACCCCTAAGGGCTGCAGCACTTATTGTGCCACCCTTAGGGGCCCTGCACCCTGACACCCACACACTGCCTTTGCAGACTGAGTCTCCTGGTGCAGAACTAAATAAAGAGTCGACATGGCACATATCCCTGTGTGCCATGCCCACAAACCCACTGCCCTGGCATACATCAGTCACCCCTCTAGCTGGGTGCCCTATGCCAGTGGTGGGGGCACAGGTGCATGAGCCCTGTTCCCCTACAGTACCCAGAGCCATTCCTGGGCACTGCAAGTGCAGTGATGCCATTAAGAATATATGGTGCTGGGAGGTTGTCATTACGAACTCCACAGCACCATAATGGCTACACTGAAGACTGCCAAGTTTGATATCAAACTTCTCAGCACATTAAACCCACACTGATGCCAGTGTGGGATGTAATGTAAAATGCGCTACATAGGGCATCTTAGAGATGCCCCCTAAAACCTAACCTACAATCCATGTCTTGTCTGAGAAGTTGCCTAGGCTGCCACACAGCATACTTGTTGCTGGACTCCTGGGTGGAGAGCACCCCCACTCTCCTAGGCCTGCAACAATGCACATCCTGGGCGAGGTGCTAGGTCTCCTCCTCCAGGATGGGCAGGGGGAAGCTTGAAAGGCATACCGCCTTTGAGAGCTTCTCCAGACCACTTGCTGTACTTAGCAACTGACCCCCACTGGTTCTGACCCCCACTCTGGCAGGAAGACTGGCGGGAAACCCTACATGAGGAAAGGAGGTGTGCCAGCCTGTGCCAACTCCACCCCTCAGCTGGGAGAGGCGAGGTGAAGCATAACTCCAGGCCCCGGCCATCTTGAGTATGAGGAGCCCTGCCCAATCAGAGATAGGCTCCTGGCCCCCTCCCACAGGAGAGGAGCAGGATAGGGGGTGTACTCACCCCAGGACAGGGACCTATTGGTCCCTGCCCTTCCCCTACCTGTAACACCCCTAAATTTAGTATTTAGGGGCACCCTGAACCTTCCTTCCTCAGATCCCGATTTCGAAACAAGAAAGAAGACCAAGAAGAAGAAGACCTGCCGTACAGCTGCTAACAAGAGGAAAACACCAACTGACTTGGCCCCAGCCCTACAGGCCTGTTGATCCTAGAACCTGCTCCTGCTAAATCCCGGCGTCTCCTGCGGACAGCAACCTCAAAAACCCCGGAGGTCCTGCCTGCCTTGACCCTCTTAGAGACTGGGACTCCCACGAGCAGTGGCTCTGCTCAAACAGCAACACCCCTGGTGCCAGCCAGGAACTGTGAATCCAGCCCACTCTGCACCCGCCGAGCCCGGCCTGTGCCCGAGTGGACAAAGACCCTGAGGACGTTCCCCCGGCGATTCTGACCTGGAATCCAGTGCCCGAGGACCCTCCTCGATGACCCAGACGGCGCCTGCAGACTCAGAACCAGGGACCTCTCCAACCGCAACCAGCAGAGGGTAAGATTTCCCGACGTCCAAAGACACCCTGCACCCGGCGCCCCCGGCCTCCTGTGCCCAAGATCCCAACTTACCCCTTGAAGTGTTCGTCGCTCCAGAAGATCCACCGTCCCGAACCTGCAGCCTTTGTTCCCTTTTAAAGATCTCCATTGAATAACATTGAGCGCCCGATGGCTCAAAAGCATCCTGCACCCAGCCGCCCGAGTTCCCCTAGCAGTGCAACCTTTGTCCTATCCTACTTCCCCATTTGCCCTGAGCAAGCAACCAGGAGCCCAGCTCCCACAGCCGTGTGGCCTGCTAGCCAGCAGCCACCAACCGAAGGCACCCTGCCTCTCATTGGGTAACATTGGGCCTAAGTACCTCTGCACCCGGCTGTCCCTGTGCCGCTGAGGGTGTACCAACTGTACCTACCTGACCCTGGGAGACCCCTGAGTCTATGCCCAGAACCTTAACTCTGCCAGTCGAGTAGTTACGTAAAAGCAGATAACTCACATTTCTTCCATAGGCTAACATTGACTGATTTCACTTGGAAATTCTTCAAAGTGTGGAGTTTGGGAACTTTAAAATATTGATCTAAAATCAGCCGAACTACGAATTCCGATTTACTCACCTGTTCTCAGGAGAGACTTCCGTGCTGCATCTTTGAGCCCAGTACTGATCCTGAAAAGTAATTGTAACCGTACTTACCAGTAACTTGAATTTCCTTCCATAGGCTAACATTGACTTGTTTCACTTGGAAATTCTTCTAATTGTGGAGTTTTGGAACTTTAAAATATTCCTCTAAAATCAGCCGAACTACAAATTCCGATTTACTCACCTGTTATCAGGAGAGACCTCAGTGCTGCATCTTTGAGCCCAGCACTGATCCTGAAAAGTATTTCTAACCATACTTACCAGTAACTTGAATTTCCTTCCATAGGATATGATTGCCTGCTTTTTGCCGAAAAAGTTTCTAAGTGTCGATTTTTGAAACTTACAAATATTCTCTAAAAATCGTGCCAACGATAAAAACGTAATTACGTGCCTGTTTTAGATAGAGGTCCCAGTGCTGAACCTAGGAGTGACGTATTAGTTAACAGTGCCTTTCTGATAGTTCAGTGGGGCAGGGAAGTGCATTATGGGAATTAGAGTTTGGTAGTGAATGTTTATGAGTAGGTTTCGATTATGTTGGATAATTGGGTCGGATGAAAAAGTCACGTGGGGAGATAATGGGTACGCCTGTTTGGTATTTAAATGAATGTGAGTGAGGAGCATACGGATGTTCCATTATGGATGCACGAGGACGTTATTTTGTGGAGTGAAGCCAAATCAGGTGAGAGTGGTGCGGGTGGTTGTATACATATAATGAGGGGTAGTATGAAGTTGTGAGGGTGGTATGAATTCGATTTAAAACGTATATGAAAATTTGGGGATGGAATATAGCAAGTTCTGTGATAACGAAGGGGAGTAAGTGGGTTTCGGTTGATTAGGTGTTTTCCTGCAATTGGAGAGTGTTAGCGTGTTGAATAACAGTGAGGGATTGAGTGCTTATAAGGAGAGTAGTTACAGAGGTGTTTGAAGCGAAGGTAGAGGATCGGGGTAGTGGATGTTATGTTATGTTATGTTATGTTACAGCGTTCTTTTATAGCGCACGGCTACTCGAAAAGAGTGTCCCGGCGCTTTCCACCTGCATCTCAGAATAAAAATAACACAACACAGCAAAAGAATGAGAAAAAGAACTGAAACTGAAGCAATGAGAACAGCCTAAAGATTAAAAAGCCAGGTCTTCAGGCTTTTCCTGAACTGGAACAAATTGACAGTGCTGCGCAGCGAAAGAGGAAGCGAGTTCCACAGCTGTGGGGCTTTGCAGCTGAAAGAGCGCCCTCCCGTGCGGGCCTTCCTCACCCGAGGGACCACCGCTTTGTAAAGGGATTCCGAGCGCAAGGAGCGGACTGGTCGATAGAAGGCTAGTCTCCGCCGCAGGTATCCAGCCCCTGATCCAAACAGGGCTTTGTGCATCAGAGTCAGGGATTTAAACTGGATCCGCTTCCGGACAGGCAGCCAATGTAGCGCCTGAAGCAGCCCGGAAGCTCGGGCTCGTCTACGCAGGCCAAAGATAGCCCGGGCGGCAGAGTTCTGTACCACCTGTAGGCGCTGAACTAGGTAATCAGGGAGGCCAAGGAAGAGGGCATTAGCATAATCAAGCCTCGAACCGACGAGAGCCTGCACAGTAATACGCCTGTGCTCCTCAGACAGCAGGGGCAGGAATTTACGGAGCATTTTCAAAATTCCATAACAGGTGCCAGCCAGACCCAGAATGTGTGTTCGCAGCGATAGCTGGTTGTCCAGCTTGACACCCAGGTTTTTAGCCACCAAGGAAGACTGTGCAGGAGGGCTCATGTCGGACGGCCACCAATGCTGCCACTCCGGATCGACACCGCAACCAAAAAACAGAACCTCGGACTTGCTCGAGTTGGCCCTTAGACTGTTCCGTTGGAACCAGTCAAAGACCAATGTAAGACAGTCCCGAATTCTCCCTCCATCAAACTCCTGGTCTTTCCCGCATGTGAAGAGGAGTTGCGTGTCGTCGGCGTAAGAGATGATCTGGGCCCCATATGCTTCCACCAAGGCCGCCAAAGGGGACATAAAGATGTTAAACAACGTGGGGCTCAACACAGATCCCTGTGGAACCCCAACTCCCAATGGCGGCATCTCGGCAGAGCTCTGGGAAACCCAGACCGTCTGGCGGCGGCCTTCAAGGAAGGATGTAAACCACCTGAGCGCCGTCCCCCTAAGGCCGATGTCATAAAGCCTCGCTAAGAGCGCCCTGTGGGGGACGGTGTCGAAGGCCGCCGATAGATCTAACATGACCAGCATCGCCCTCCCGCCGACATCAAGAGTCTCCCTGATGATCTCAGTGACCTCTAGCAATGCCGTTTCCGTACTAAAATTAGGACGGAAACCGGATTGAGATGGATGGAGCAGATTGTTAGCTTCCAGAAAGCGCGACAGGACACCGTGGACGTGTTTTTCCGTGATCTTCGTGAGGGCCGGAAGAAGTGAAATTGGCCTATAATTGGCCAGAACCTCGACGTCGAGACCCGGTTTCTTTAGGAGGGGGATCACCATCGCTCTCTTCCAAGAGCTGGGGACCCTCCCCTCCCTCAGCGAGGCGTTGAGGATGGGATTAACCAGCGGATTCACCACCTCCGCCATCCCAGCCAAAAATTTGGCGGGGCAAGGGTCAAGTGGCGAGCCAGATTTCAAATTGGCCAACAGCTGCCTGGACACATCGCTGGAAACAGCAGGAAAATCAGACAGCACCGCCGTCGGTGTGTGCGGAAATCCGCACCCAGCCCCGGTGACGCCGCTTCCATCCTCCGGTCCTTCCACAAAGGAGGCCTGAATCGCCTTGATCTTATTAGTGAAGAAGCCGGCCAGATCACCTGCCCACGTATCTGAAGAAACTAGAGGGGGCGATTGGGAACTAGGGGTCGTGAACTCCTTCACAATGGTGAAGATCTCCTTACAGGAGTTCGCGGATGCCTCGATCCTCCTAGCCAAATAGTCCCTCTTAGCTCCCAGAATGTCCCGATGGTAGGCCTTCACCACCGCCTTGTAGGCGAGTTTAGCCTCCCCATCATACAAACGTCGCCAGGCCCTCTCGGCCACCTTACATTGGCTGCGAGCCACACGAAGAGCCTCCGTAAACCATGGTGCAGATTGCCGTGCCACCGTGGATCGGAGGGCTACCTTGGGGGCCAGATCGTCCAGCCTATCAATGAGCCACCGCTGCAGAGCCTCAGTGTCGCTATCCAGATCGCCCGAAAGATGGCATGGGTGATCCAGAAGCGCCTGTTCCAGCATGTCAGGTGTCACTCTGTGCAGCGCCCTCGAGGTCGGTCTAGACAAGACTGAGGCACTGTTATCCGGCCGCGCACTCTCCAGCACCGAAAATCTGATCAGCCTGTGATCGGACCAGAGCACCGGCAGGGTGTCAACCTCCGTAAGAGGGACAGATGAAAACACCTGATCCAGGGTATGCCCCTTCTCATGGGTTGGCCCCGACACGAACGGTAACAATCCCAGTGGAGATGTAATATCCAACAGTTTGACCGCATCCGAGTCATCCGCTACGTCAAGGTGGAGGTTGAAATCACCAGCCATGACGCAGTGCTGTGAGGTCAGCACCAACTCAGAGACAGCTGTCTGCAGATCTTCCAGGAAGGAACCCAAAGGGCCTGGTGGCCTGTAGACCAACAACCCCTTCAGGGCCTGGCCCGGGGACAGTCTGAGCATGAAGGCGAGCGACTCAGCGCTCCCGATGGAATTAAGAGGAAGAACTGAGCAGGAAACGCTCTTTTTCACCACTACCGCCACTCCCCCGCCTCTACCCTTCACTCTATCCTGCCGGAAGATATTGTACGCCGGAGGAATGGCTGAGAAGACATCCGGATTGGAAGCCTCTCCCAACCAGGTTTCGGTAAGTAGCAGGCAAAGGGGATTTTCCCTAACAAGGAGATCGTAAATATGCAGGGCATGGCAGCCTACCGACCTTGTATTCAGCAGCAAACAAAGATGCTGTGCGCCAGCCGTTGCAGGGCGAGGAACATTAACATGGGTCCAGAAAGGCGTCCAGCCACAACACGGACAACGGCGTTTACCCTTAAATCGCCCCGGGAAAACGGAACGGCAGGAGCTAGAGAGGCCCCGCAAATCCCGCAACATCACAGAGGTATAACAGATCATCTCAGCCAGTGTGTCACCGGACCAGCTTCCCCCGCCGCCCCGTCGCCTCCGGGATGCTGACGGGCGCAGACGGGCAGGACTCCGGCACGACTCAGGCTAAGCGAAGGCGCCCACCTGCGCGTCACGCTGCGCGTGAGGGAGCGACTTTAAATAGGCTCTCCAATCAGCCCTGAGCGTGCGAGTCCGCTCCAAGATGGCGGCCGCCGCTGGCTGAGGTGTCCCAAACAAAGATGGCGCCCAAAATGACCCCCAGGACCCGGACCCACCGAAATGGTGGTGCTTGGCAGGCAGAGAATGCCGTTTTTTAAATGCAGGTAAGGGGAGAGAGGGGCGCAGGCTACAGGCAAGCAGGCTAAAAGCAGGGAAAAATCAAACAGAAAAACGAACCTAAATACAAAAACCAGGCAGCATTAAAATACTCTGTGCTAGTATCAGCGCGAGTGCAGCGATGTGGTAGATGGTCTGACCAGCACCGCGCCAAAGCCCGCCTTAAATAGGCTCTCCAATCAGCCCTGAGCGTGCGAGTCCGCTCCAAGATGGCGGCCGCCGCTGGCTGAGGTGTCCCAAACAAAGATGGCGCCCAAAATGACCCCCAGGACCCGGACCCACCGAAATGGTGGTGCTTGGCAGGCAGAAAATGCCGTTTTTTAAATGGATGAATGGAGTAATGGGGAGTATGAGGTTTTGGTTTGATTAGTTGTTAGTTTTTTCGTGATTGTGAGCCTGTGGATTAATACTGAGAATGTAGCTGGAAAAATATGCGTGGGTTACGAAGGAAGGATGAAGTTAACGGATGAGAGGTAGTCGGAGGAGAATGGGTGGTGGTTTCATTGAGCAAGCAGAGTTGAACTTTTGTAGTTAGGAGTGTGTAGGTGTTTACAGAATGATTGTGTAGTTTATAGGGCAATTGCATGTTTGAGTAGGAGTGTAGAGATGGGTGTTGAATCAATGATTTTTATCAATGTGGATAATAGGGTGGGAGCTTCAAGTAGTTTTGGTTTGCATGAAAAGTGTCACTGTAGATTTTTCGGTTTTTCTAATATGTTATAATGGATTGGATGAGTTATACTGTTCATTTCATATGTTCTAGATTCCCCTGACGAAGAGCCGATGCGGCTCGAAATGCATTGGGACATATTGTGCTTATTTCATATGGAGATCAATTTGCACGTACTGTTGTACGAAGCCTAGAATGGCATACAGCATGTATTGGATGTGTTAAATAAAGATTACAGATTGGATCTCACTGTCTCCGTTGTGGTGAAGAATACGATGACAAAAGCCAGGAATAATGGAGGATTACATACAACGATATATATGAGTACTGTGGTTTACCTGGATGAATTGTACACAATTGAGGGAGTTGTTCCCCTTTTCAGCAGTGCGACAGTATAAGAGCCAAGTGGAGAGCTCTGTTTTCACGAACCTAGGAGTCCAGCACTGGATTACAAAAGTTCCGTGAACATACTTTACTTGCAATTTGAATTTCCTTCCATAGGATAACATTGTTGATTCCAACTGAAAAAGTTTCTGTGTCAACTTTTAAAATACAATAATATTCCTTAAAAACCACTACTGTAACCAAAACGCTTATACTTAACTGTTTACAGCTCATGTCCCGGGCCTTAATCTAGGATCCAGTTCTGTGGTTGAAAAGTAATCTACAAAGTAACTAATTGCTTTTAACCAAAAATTCCCATTGAGCTCAATGTTGCATTGTGTTTGAAATTGTGTTGCCTATTGCAACAAACTGTAACTATTGCATTCAAAAAGTCTATTGCCTATTTGAAAAGTATTGAACTAAAGTAACTCATCCTGAGAAAGTATATTTTGATACCTTGTTGGTTCTAAAATAAAACAACTGTATCTTTTGATACAAAACAATTGGCCTAGAGTTCAGTTCTTGAGTGTGTGAGACCATTTGCTGACTGAGTGTGTACAACAAATGCTTTACACTGTCTCTGATACTGCCTTACTGCTCGGCCAAGCTACCACTTTAGAGAGTAAGGTTATATCTAACTTTAACCTCTGCCAAACCTCTGGGGACTGGGGACTATACACACTGTACCTTACTTTGGTCCAGTATATATAGAGCCACTTTCCTACACCATACCCTCCCTTCACCACTGTGTAAACGTGCCCTGTGTCCGTTTTAATTTGGGAGATTAAGTCCCCTTGAATCCTGAGTGTCCCTAGGGTCCAAGTAGCCCACTAGGTACCTCCAGTAAGCGCCACAGAGCAGCGTTGCAGAAAGGTGTAAAAAAGGGCACGGCCTGGGCCACCTCTCTGAAACACAGCGCAGTGGCGCTTACTTGAAGCACCTGCTGGGCTAGTCGACCCCCAGGGGCCCTCAGGATTGAAGGGGAATTACTTCCCCAACTTAAAACGCGTCACAGGGCGTGTTTTCACACGTCACCTCGGGCCCCATACCCTCCCTTCACCACTGTGTAAACGCGCCCTGTGTCCGTTTTAAGTTGGGAGATAAAGTCCCCTTGAACCCTGAGTGTCCCTTGGGTCCAACTAGCAAAGTAGCCCACTAGGTACCTCCAGTAGGCGCCACAGAGCTGCGTTGCAGAGAGATGTAAAAAGGAGCGCGGCCTGGCCCACCTCTCTGAAACACAGCGCAGTGGCGCTTACTGGAAGCACCTGGTGGACTAGTTGGCCCCCAGGGTCCCTCAGGCTTGAAGGGGAATTATTTCCCCATCTTAAAACCCGCCACAGGGCGTGTTTGCACACGTCACCTCGGGCCCCATCCCCTCCCTTCACCACTGTGTAAACGCGCCCTGTGTCCATTTTGATTTGGGAGATTAAGTCTCCTTGAATCCTGAGTGTCCCTAGGGTCCAAGTAGCCCACTAGGTACCTCCAGTAAGCGCCACAGAGCTGCGTTGCAGAGAGGTGTAAAAAGGGGCACGGCCTCGGCCACCTCTCTGAAACACAGTGCAGTGGCGCTTACTGGAAGCACCTGGTGGGCTAGTTGGCCCCCAGGGGCCCTCAGAATTGAAGAGGAATTATTTCCCCAACTTAAAACGCGCCACAGGGTGTGTTTTCACACGTCACCTTGAGCCCCATCCCCTCCCTTCACCACTGTGTAAACGCGCCCTGTGGCCGTTTTAAGTTGGGAGATAAAGTCCCCTTGAACCCGGAGTGTCCCTTGGGTCCAACTAGCAAACTAGCTCACTAGGTACCTCCAGTAAGCGCCACAGAGCTGCGTTGCAGAGAGGTGTAAAAAGGGGCACGGCCTGGGCCACCTCTCTGAAACACAGCTCAGTGGCACTTACTAGAAGCACCTGCTGGACTAGTTGGCCTCCTGGGGCTCTCAGGAGTGAAGGGGAATTATTTCCCCAACTTAAAATGCGCCACAGGGCGTGTTTTCACACATCACCTCAGGCCCCATCCCCTCCCTTCACCACTGTGTAAACGCGCCCTGTGTCTGTTTTAATTTGGGAGATTAATTCCCCTTGAATCCTGAGTGTCCCTAGGGTCCCAGTAGCCCACTAGGTACCTCCAGTAAGCGCCACAGAGCTGCGTTGCAGAGAGGTGTAAAAAGGGGCACGGCCTGGGCCACCTCTCTGAAACACAGCGCAGTGGCGCTTACGGGAAGCACCTGGTGGGCTAGTTGGCCCCCAGGGGCCCTCAGGATGGAAGGGGAATTATTTCCCCAACTTAAAGCGTGCCACAGGGCGTGTTTTCACACGTCACCTTGGGCCCCATCCCCTCCCTTCACCACTGTGTAAACGCGCCCTGTGGCCGTTTTAAGTTGGGTGATAAAGTCCCCTTGAATCCTGAGTGTCCCTTGGGTCCAACTAGCAAACTAGCCCACTAGGTACCTCCAGTAAGCGCCACAGAGCTGCGTTGCAGAGAGGTGTAAAAAGGGGCACGGTCTGGGCCACCTCTCAGAAGCACAGCGCAGTGGCACTTACTGGAAGCACCTGGTGGGCTAGTTGGCCCCCTGGGGCTCTCAGGATTGAAGGGGAATCATTTCCCCAACTTAAAACGCGCCACAGGGCGTGTTTTCACACGTCACCTCCGGCCCATCCCCTCCCTTCACCACTGTGTAAACGCGTCCTGTGTCCGTTTTAATTTGGGAGATTAAGTCCCCTTGAATCCTGAGTGTCCCTAGGGTCCAAGTAGCCCACTAGGTACCTCCTGTAAGCGCCACAGAGCTGCGTTGTAGAGAGGTGTAAAAAGGGGCGTGGTCTCTGAACACCTGTCTACAACACAGCTCTGTGGCGCAGGGAGGGGATGGGCCCTGAGGTGACGTGTGAAAACACGCCCAGGGAGTTGGGACCCCCCTTTTTTCTCGGCCCCCGCTTGACGAATCACCCCGAGACTTTCAGGATAGGAGCGGACTGGAGCGCCGCACCAGTTTTGAGAATTTCACGAAGATTCGTCAACCGGTGCCAAAGTTATTCCAAATAGAATGTTGCGGATTTCCTATGGATAATAGGTCCTAACTATAACTACCTACTGGCGACCGCCAGTAGGTAATGTACATGTATATATATATGTGTGTGTTCACCCTTGTGTATAGTAATATATCTAACATACACACATATAAGCATTATACTCATTTTTAATAGTGTACACCGAATAAATATCTATGAATATGTATCCATTTATTATGTACATGCTTGTAGTAATAGTTGCATTTTTAGGGATACCCATGTATGTTGAGCATATACATAGACTATACAGACAATTCTTTTGTTTTTATTTTGTTAATTTTTTTACATTTCTTACGTCAAAATATAATTGTCATCACTTCTATTATAGTTACTTTTCTCTCCAACCATATTTACATACAGCACTTTGACATATATGTTTTAGTCTCAAAAGCATCATAAACCTATATACCGAAACTCATCTACATATATATTTTCTATATACAATGTGATAGAGAAGGATGTAATGTATATACATAACTTTCTTGATGTATCGTATGCAAAGGAAAAGATACATAAACATACATATACCTATGCATGTGCTCACATATACAACAGATGACAGTGTTATGAAGTATAGCTCCATATGTCTTCATGTACATATATATGCACATACACATAATGATGTCTCTAAAGATAAATATATATATGTATGGCTTGGAGGATATTTTACCAATCCAAAGCTCTAATACTGTGCCTGGAGTGGTGAAAGGCTTAGGCCATTTTACAGCTCGGCATGGATAGCACTGTGCTAATCCTATGCATAAAGCCTTTGCTGTGTAAATGGCAAAAGACTTTGCCCCTTTCTGTCTCAGAGCGGATGGCACTGTGATAATCCTACGCTTAAAGACTTTGATTGAAAAGCGGACATTGAGGTGAGCAAATTTAGAGTGTTGCTGGTTTTGAGAGTGCTCTATAATGGAGCTGCTTTCCACCTAAAATTGAGAACTACCCAGAGTTCTCTGCCACTTTTTTTGCATAATTTATGCATCACTCTATGCCTGAAAGGGTTTTGTTCTGACTTATACTCGGTGCTCCCTTGTGTCTGGACAAAGCTACACCTCACTGAAGAGCTCTAATGAGAGCGAAACATGTGTCTGGGTTTGCATTTATCCATTGTAGGTTGGCTTAGAGGGTATTTTACCAATCCAAAGCTGTAATACCGTGCCTGGAGTGGTAAAAGGCTTTGGCCATTTTACAGCTCGGCATGAGTAGCACTGTGCTAATCCTATGCATAAAGACTTTGCTGTGGAAATTGCAAAAGACTTTGACCCCTTTCAATCTCGCCGTGGATGGCACTGTGGTAATCCCATGCTTAAAGACTTTGATAGAAAAGCAAACATTTGAGGTGAACAAATTTAGAGTGTTGCTGGTGTTGAGAGTACTCTAAGTTGGATCTGCTTTCCACCTAAAATTGAGAACTACCCAGAGTTCTCTGCCACTTTTTCTGCATAATGTATGCATCACTCTATGCCTGAAAGGGTTTTGTTTTGACTTATACTCGGTGCTCCCTTGTGCCTGGACAAAGCTATACCTCACTGAAGAGCTCTAATGAGAGCGAAACATGTGTTTGGGGTTGCATTTATTCATTTCAGGTTGGCTAAGAGGGTATTTTACCCATGCAAACTGTAATACTGTGCCTGGAGTGGTAATACTGTGCCTGGAGGGCTTTGACCCTTTTCCAACTCGGCATGGATAGCACTGTGCTAAATCTATGCTTAAAGACTTTGCTGTGGAAATCTCAAAAGACTTTGCCCCTTTCTATCTTGGCGTGGATGGCACTGTGCTAATCTTACTCTAAAGATTTTGATAGAAAAGCAGACATTCAAGGTGACCAAATTTAGAGCGTTGCTGGTGTTGAGAGTGCTCATAATTGGAGCTGCTTTCCACCTAAATTTGAGAACTACCCAGAGTTCTCGGCTTCTTTTTTTTGTGCATAATTTATGTTTCACTCTATGCCTGAAAGGGTTTTGTTTTGACTTATACATGGGCACTCCCTTGTGCCTGGACAAAGCTATACCTCTTTGACGAGCTCTAATAAGAGCGAAACACATGTCGGGGTTTGCTTTTATTTACTTCAGGTTGGCTTGGATATTATTTTACCAATCCAAAGCTGTAATACAGTGCCTGGAGTGGTAAAAGGCTTTGGTCATTTTACAGCTCGGCATGGATAGCACTGTGCTAATCCTATTCTTCAAGACTTTGCTGTGGAAATGGCAAAAGACTTTGCCCCCTTCTATCTCAGAGTGGATGGTACTGTACTAATCCTACGCATAAAGACTTTGATAGAAAAACAGAATGTCGCTGGTGTTGAGAGTGCTCTATATTGGAGCTGCTTTTGTAATCTTCTCATACTGGTATAGGTAAGTTGTGATATGGACCATTAGTGTAATCCAGATAGGACACAAGAGATGGTCGTTTGAACCTTGTGGGAGAATCTTAGATGCAGGAACATGTGTCACAGTTTTTTTATTGTGAGAAAGCGTGATTTGTCTACCTTATCCACTAGCGCATTGATTGACAGCTTGATGCCCATGGTACATCCAAGGTACCTTACCCTCTTAGATATTTTTGGCGGTGGTCCTGGATTGTTAGGCCAGGGCCGAGTGGGTCACAGATTTTCCAATCACCATATGTGAGTATTTCAGTTTTGGGGGCATTTAATTTGAGGTGGCTCCATGACACTAATTGTTCAACGGCCCAGCGGCAACTGAAGATTTTTGATGTCCTAGTGTCCTTTGGGCTTTCCAATTTCAGAAGTATCTTCATGTCATTTTTTTGTAAACAGATTTTTATTCAATTTCAGCATTTCATGCAGTGCCATCACAAAGATACATATGATTTACCATCATGTTACAAACAGTGGTTATCAACAATCATAATTATAGCCATATATTACTGCTCTCGGCTCCTCACCACATGTAGCCGTCATCTCAGGGGGCAACCGCGTTCATCGTCCCTATCAGAGGTCGCAGAAGATCCGCGTTCTATATCCCTATGCCGGGGGATCAGCATCTCAGTTGCCCGTTCCAGCCCTCACTCATAACTATCTCAACACCCAATAGATGAACAAAATTCTCCCCCTCCAACCCCTGCCCCATCTTCCCCCCTCCCTTCAGGCATGTTGCTCTATCAGTTAGTTCCCAGCTGACTATAGTATCGAGTCATGTTAGGCATCTAGTTCCATAAGTCAAGTAGGAGGGTGTCCACAGAGAGGGAGCCACTATATAGTACATGCGTGTCAATTTTCAAGCTACCTGCACAGGTAAGGTCATGATTTAATCCCTACACACAAGTCTCCTCACTCTAGAGGTGGGTCTGCATCATCAGTCGGGTGCTTGAGTAGGTCCACCAGTGCCACCCATGCTCTCGCTGCCTCTAGTTATTTTTCATTACTTGTTCTCTGTGCCATCTGTAATCTGAAAATCCCCTCACAGTCAGCCCATTTTGTGAATTCCCGCAGCCATCGTGAGATATTAGGTGCGTTGGCCGCCTTCCAGTGAGTGGTATTTTCTCGCTTAGCCAGGACTAATCCCAAGTCAATGAATTTGCTGGTTACTTTATTGCAGGCAGTGTGGGGGAACCAGAGTAATAAGCAATATCCCGGTGTCAGTGGGCTGTCACTATTCGCTATTTCTACTAGTTTAGACGTCACTGCTCTCCGGAACTCCTCCAAAGTGGACACTCCCTGAACATATGCAAAAATTCAGCGTTTTCCAACGGACATCGCGGGCAGAGTGTACGGGTCCAAAAATATTTGTTAATTTTGTGGGGGGTGAGATATGCTCTGTGGAGGTCAAAAAAACTGGATTAGCTGAAATCTCGCGTTTCGGGAACACTTCCATGCCCTTTCTACCAGCGCTTCCCGCGGTTTCTCCTCCACAGGTATCCCAAGGTCCGTTTCCCATTTGACACGCAGATTCTCCAAGGGGCGCCTGATCTCTTGGGTGAGCCGCCTGTATAGGCAGGTGACCGCCTAGATTGTCCCGGCCGCTGATACCACATATTGGCATGGCAAAGAAGCCGGCGGTTCCGCCATTTCTTTCTTCCAATGCTTACGGATGGCTGCCGTCAGTGCGGCATGTAAGAGGAAGTCCCGCCTTGGGAGATCATATCTCTCCACAGGTCATTAAAGGGTAGTAGGGTATTCTCCTCATATAGGTCCCCGATAGTGGATATTCCCGCCTCTTCCCAGTCCCGTAGACCCTGCCAGTCTCCCCCATGTGGCAGTACCTCGCAAACCAGCAACAGGAGCTCGGGTGCATATGTGGGCCCCTGTTTGGCCCTTTTACTAGCCCAGTTCCAACATTGATGCATCACCCACAGATCCCTCGGGCCTCTCTTTCACTCAAGGGGAGCCGGAGTAGTACCTGAGAAAGCTGCGTTAGGTCTGGGTCCATGCCCCCATGAGCTTCCCCATTACGCAGTCTCTCCGCCATCCATTTTGTAAACCACTGTATCTGGGTGGCATGGTAGTAAGCCTCGAAGTCGGGCACTGCGAAGCCTCCCTCTCTCCTGGGTTTCAACATGGTGGTGAGCGCGACCCTGCGCCTCCCAGAGCCCCATAAGAATCCCGTAATCATAGTATTAAGTTGGGTAAAGAATTTTCGCGGTATCCTTAGTGGGAGCGAGCCAAAATAATAAAGTAGCCGCGGTAGAGGGAACATTTTTAGAAGCGCTACAATTCCTGTCACCAAAAGCGGGAGAGTCCCCCAAAATTCAAAGTTACTCCTGGTGGTATGCAACGCCCGTTTGACATTACCTTCCAGTAAGTCGGAGGCTGCGTGGAAAATACGCACTCCCAGGTAAGTCAGGCCTCTACTTTCCCACGTCACATCTAACCCATCTGGTAAATCATCTCTACCAATCCGAACAGGAAAAAGGCACGTCTTGTTCCAGTTGACCTTGAGGCCCGCCACCCGTCCCAACCTGGCCAACAGTTCACTAGCGCCCCGTAGATCATCTGCAGAGTTGGTGAGGAACATTAAGAGATCATCCGCGCACAAAGCAATAAACTGGGATTGACCCATCCCGTCAAGGCCCCTGTAGTACCGTCCCAATCTTGCATGGGCAGCCAGCGGTTCCACCGACTGTGCGAACAGGAGGGGAGTCAGCGGGCATCCTTGTCTTGTGCCCCTGTCCACAGCACAGGCCTCTGATATCACGTCCCCCGTATGCACCCTTGCAGTGGAGTCCTTATACAGTATCGCCGTCCAGACCACGAATCCCTCACCCAACCCAAAAGATCGCAGAACTCTAAAAAGATATGGCCATTCAAGGCTGTCGAAAGCCTTCTCAATGTCAATCCACAGGATGCACGCCTCGTCCCCGTCCCGAGCGTGGCCGTCCAGCAGCCGGATCAGTCGGCGTATATTCATGGCCGTGTTCCGGAATGGAATAATACCCGCCTGGTCCACATGCACAAGCATCGTCATGTAAATCATCAGGCGGCTAGCTAAGATATGGCTTAATATCTTGTAATCAAGGCAGTGCGATCCCACGCTGGTTTATCCGCTTTTAGGAGTGGTATGATTATCGCTTCTCTAGTTGATACAGGGAAGCAGCCATCTCGCTTCAATCTATTGTACAGGGCCAGCAAGCGGGGAGACAATTAATCTACATACGTGGAGTAGAACTCAATCGGGAGCCCATCTGTGCCAGGAGATTTGTTTCTGGCCATGTGTTTTATGGCCCCCCTGATCTCACCTAGTTCTATATCCCGGCCTAAGGACTCTGCTGCGTCTGCGTCAACTTGGGGAAGTTCTATGTCCAAGAATCCCTCCCCTTCCAACACCATGGGGTCCAACTGGCTTCGGTACAGGGCAGTATAGTATTCCAGAAACTGTGTATTAATAGCTTGTTGACCACCTCCCCCGTATCTCTAAGATCGGTGTCCCTCTGCGGGCTGGATTGGCCAGCCAAGCCAACAACGCCCCAGATTTGTCCCTCTAAGCATGATCCTGAGTCTCATATGCCCTGTAGTCAAAGCATCTCAGCTGTTCTACTTGGATTGCTAGCTCCTCCCTGGCTCTCAATAAATCTGCTTGTCTGTCCTCCTTACCTGGACTATCTCTTTCCACATCTCGGAGCTGTTGTTCCGCTTTCTGTATATCGTTTAAAAGGGTCCTACGCACACCCACTGCTTCACCAATACATTGCCCTTTATGACCACTTTGAAAGCATCCCATTCAATGTGGGGGCTGGTGGCCATGTTAGCATTGTTCTGGAAGTACTCCTCTATAGCAGTGCCTATCGTGGTTTGCAACACCTGGTCTTCTAATACCTCAGGAAGGAGATGCCAGCTAGGTATTGTAGGCCTAATTCGCACCCAGTTCAGAGATACCAGGAGGGGATTGTGGTCAGATATCGTCCTGGCTAAGTACTAGCTCAATGTGATCCCCACATGCACATCTGGGGAGCAGAGAATGGAGTCCAATCGGACATGCAGCTCATGTAGAGCCGAAAAATATGAGTAGTCCCTCTCCCCCGGATGATGGGCTCTCCAACTGTCCGTCAACCCCCAATGTCGTTGCCAGTCTCGTCGGGGTTCTGTGTAGGAGCGTCAGGAAGTGGCAGATGGGAGCGGTCTAAGTTAATGTCAGTAATGCTATTAAGATCCCCTCCCAAGAGCACGGATCCAGTCAAAACCTGCGCCAGTGTCTGTGTGAGCCGAGCGAAAAATGCAGGCTGATCAACATTAGGGGCGTCTACACTACCTATGGTAATATCCCGGCTATCAAGGCGCCCCAAAACAACCATAAACAGACCTTCAGGGTCTATTATCTGTCGAACACATTGAACGGGGACCCCTGCTCTCACCCATATTAGCGTCCCCCTCGCAAAAGCTGAGTACGTAGTATAAAACACCTGCCTCCTCCAGCCGCACTGAAGCGCTGCTCCTTCCTTTTGTGTCAGGTGGGTTTCTTGCAGTAATGCAATTTGCACTCCTCTTCTTATCAGGTAGGCTTGTATTTTGTGCCGTCGATTCATAGTGCGCATCCCTCTAAAATTCCAGGTCATACATTTGATACCTACGGGGGAACCCATATCAGAATCTCTAGTCCCTGTCGGTGTACCTCTCCTAGAGGGACATGCCTGACCCCGATCCAACTTTCCCCAACAATAATAACGTCCCAACACCCACTCCCCAGGACAGGCTCACGAGAACAGATCCCCATCCAAACAAAAGCATAACAGTGGTGGTGCGTGCTCCGCTATCAATGGACCCAGAACCCCTCCAGACCCCCGTTCCCCATGTAAGGAACCCTCAGCAAGCCCCCATAATACAAGTGTGCCCCCTCTCAGTGCACAAAATTAATCTCTGGGGCCAAGGGCCAGCATTAATCAACCGTCCATTCTCTGTGCCCACAACCTGCAGCCCAATCAGCCTAACATTCCACCCGCTGTCTGTGGGGTAACAACTGGAAGTTCAGTGTCAGAGAGCCCATGCACACTGTTCGATCTTGAGCTCCCAGATCTGCCTCACTCAGGGTCTGTGACATTGCTGGTCGGGCTGATATCTCCCTGGCTAATGTCAGCAACCGCCTGTACCGCTCTATCCCGCTCCTGGCACCGGCCAGTAGGTGAGGGGGCCCTCTGGGGTGGCGAAGAAGGGATCGACCTCCGTCAGGGCGAGTTCAAATGCGGAGAGCGTGGTTCGTTACAGCGTCTAGTTTCTAGCCAGTCCCAAGCGTCACGCGGGGTAAGAAAAAAGTGCGCCTCCATATCTGCAGTCACCCTGAGGTGAGCTGGGAACAACATGGCGTATGTGAGATGAAGCTGGCACAACATTTGTTTGACCGCCAAAAAGGAAGATCTCTGCCGCTGCACCTCCCTAGTATAGTCCGGGAACATCATCACCCGCTGTTCCCGATCTGTAGGTTCTGCATCTCACGGGCTTGCTGTAAGAGAAGATCTGAATCCCGATAATGTAGTAGTCGCACCATCAATGGACGGGGTGGGGCACCAGGTTTAGGTGGTCAAGCCGGGACCCTGTGGGCATGTTCTAGGGCATAGAAGGGAGAGACACCCTCTGGGGCCACCTCTGTTTTCAGCCATGTTTCCAGGTACTGGACCGCATCCGCCCCCTCTTCTCGCTCCGGTACCGCCACTATGTGCAAATTATTCCGTCGGGAGCGCCCCTCACTGTCCTCAGCTCTCATCTCCAGTACCTTAATCCTGGTTTCCACGTCTTTCAGGGCATCCTGCAGGTTGGCGCCCGTGTCCGGAATGTCCTTCATGGTGGTCTCATTGGTCACCACTCTCTCTTTATGTTTGCGGTGCTCATCTTTCAACAGGGTGAGATCTGTCTCTATGGCATCCATCTTTGTCTCCAGGGCCGCCCGTGAGGAGGTGATGGCCTGCATTATGTCCGCCAGGGTAGGGTCACCGGCTGGCCTCTCCACCCGTCCCCCAGACGCACTCTCATCCTCGTCAGCGTGTTGCTCTGGGTCATCCATTCGCAGGACCTTGAATCCCTTTTTAATGGACACCCTTCCCATCCTGTGATCCGGCGGAGGAGGGATTTAGCTGTTGCAAGAGTTTCGTAAGCCCCAGTCTCTCAAGCCTGGATATGTTTGGGCGCGCTGCAATGTATTCAATCTCGTTGAGGCTCCAGTCCTCACTGGCTCCCACAGGGTACGCAATCGAGTCTCAGGCCAGTGGGCAGCAGAGAAGTCCTCAGGGCACGGACCAGCCAATTTTAATAAGGGTGGTCTCTGGGTAGTCGCCTCAGGATGTAGGAATGATCCAGTAAGGTCATAGGGCCAGTACCATGCACGGGGGCAGCAAACAAGCTGCAGCGCAGCGTTACATCTGTAGTGCCTCGTGGCTATAGGAAGCGGATCCGGCACTACCTATGGAGTCGAAGGGCTTCTACAATGACCAGCAGACTCAGGACGGTACTCTTCAGCTTGCAGGTTGGGACACCGCGTGTGCTCCATGCCGTCCTAGGCTCCCCTTCCGATGCTCTTAAGCGCAGTGCGGGAGTGCCACCGCGTATTTCCACTGCCACTTAGCAGTGTGGGCAGTCTCCGACTTCCACGTGTTCTCCTTCACCCGTCAAGCCGCAGTAGCACAGACCTCCTGGTCCCCAACACGCACTGCCTCCAGGACTCCCTGCTCGCCCTTACTTCCAGACATCCTCTTCAGGCCTTGTGCAAGGCGCGCTTCAGCGCTCCTCTTGAGTTTGCTATGTCTACTATGGGTAGGCCGCCCAGGCACCATAGATCGGTCTTTGTCAGTGGGATCAGCTCAGTAGGTAACTGCCCCTTCTCAGCGCTCACAGAGCCATCCGTGTCACCATTTTATAGTCAGGCGTCTGCATCCATGCTTGCAGGAAGCGCGCTCCAGCCCTCACCTCGATCTTGCGATGTCGTCTGAGCGTCTCGCAGGAGGATTTCCACCTGCACTCGAGCCCCAGACTCCGGTCCATTGGTTAAAGGCCGCTCAAGTCGCAGTTGTCCTGTTCAGCAGCGGGAGTGTCCACCGCAAGTCGCGGCCGCCATTTTACCCTCGGTAAAGCCAGAGCACGGCCGAAGGTAAATTCGCTGTTTTAGTTGTATTCCACCACTCCAACATGCTTGAAAGGGCAGTTAGGGCAATACCAGGTATTCCATCACCCTTTCCCGCGCCAGGGGTTGCTTTAGGTTAGCTGGATCACTTGCGGCAGAGGGAGGCCACGGAGGAGCCCCGAGGTCCGCTGCTCTCTACATCAGCGCCAAGCCACACCCCCTCCACCAAGTATCTGCGTGTCATCTGTGTAGTTACAGCAGATGAAGTCAAAGCCATTGATCTGATATGGTTATGATTTAATGTAGATGTTGAAAAGCTTAAGTGAGGTGATTGTGTTTTGAGGGACTCCTGCTTTAATGCTGTATGGTTTAGAAGAAAATGGAGGAGTATGGATAACATTTGTTCTGTTGTAAAGGTATGATGTGATCCAAGCAAGAGCTGTTCCCTCTATTCTGGCTCCCTCAAATATTTGGATAAGTGTGTCATGATCCACTGTGTAAAAGTCAGCTGAAAAGGTCCAGGAGTAGAAGGGCAGTAACCCTGTTCTGGTCTACTGTGTTATTAAAGTCATCCCAGATTCAGATTAGATCTGATTCAGTGCTTCTTCTTGGACAGAATCCAGTTTAGAAGTCGGAACGTATGGAATTGTCTTCAGTGACTTGTGACATCTGGGCAAAGGCTGCTCTTTCCATAAGTTTGCCCAGGAATGGTCAGTTTGCTATGGGTCTGTAATTGTTGGGGTCTTAATTATGTAGATTAGATTTTTTTTTTATAATCGTTGTATGTATGCCTTTTTTAAGTCTTCTGGGAAAACTCCAGTTATTAAGGAGTTGCTGGTGAGTATTCTGACTGGGGTGGCAGCTGAAGTTGTTAAAAGAATGTTTTTGAAGATTTGGAAATTGGTCAGATGGGTGGTCGGTGGGCTTGCTAGCTTTAACAAGATCCAGAGACTTTGTTGGTGATAGTTTTTTTAAGGAGCACAGAGGCTGTTTGTCCTCCCCTGAAGGGTTTTGTTGCAAATGGGTTGGAACTGTTTTTTGTTGGTTAAATCGGAATCCAAAATGTTTGCTTTAGTTGTATAATGTTTTGCCAGTTTGTCACAAAACTCTTGAGATATGGGATTGGTAGCTTCTGTGCATTTTGGCTTACAGAATTCTATGAGTATGTGTGTCCTGCAAATGCGTGTGGGTTGGGAATGATCTGCTGTATGTTGTGTGTCTCTAGCTATAATAAATTCACAAGACCAAGGACAAACGGTCAATTAGAATGCAATTGCCTCCCAAACCTCCTCTATTCTCCTGTTTTCCCTAGAGGAAGTTAACAACGCGATTCAAGCTAGTGAAAACAGGAAAGCACCAGGGCAAGACGCATTCCAGTTGATTTATATAAGGATAACACTAATTTATGGGGACCCCTGTTGACCCAAGTCTTGATGGCTAGTTGTACAGTAGGCTTCCTTCCATCGTGGGGTAAATCAATCATTGTACCTATTTATAAAAAAGGAGATTGCCGAAACCCAGCGTGTTACAGACCAATCTTCCTGATTGACTCCCTATAGCGGGACGTATAATCCTGGAAAGATTCCAGCAGTGGGCTGAAACCCATGGGAAATTGTCAGACCTGCAATATGGATTTCGAACCGTGGATGGGACAATAGAGCAACCTAAACATGCTTATTGGTAAATATGTAAGAATTAAGAAGGGGAAGATTTACCTACCCTTCGTTGATCTCTCATCGGTGTTCAACTATGTAATAAATGCCAAGCTATGATTAAAATTGAAAGAAATGGGGATGGATTGCCCAATCATCAGCTTCTTAAGAGATTTATATACGGGTTCAATGCCAAGGTAAGGTACGGTCCTGGTGGAGAATGCCCTGCATCCTTCGACGTGGAGAGAGGGGTGAGACAGGGGTGCGTCGTGGCTCCCTTCCTGCTTTCTTTATATATAAACAGTGTGGGGGAGGAGCTCGTGGCTGCCTCTAAAGACCTCCCGCAAATAGGTACGCACCTTGTCCTGGCCCTTTTCTACACCGACAACGCAGTTTTAATGGCCCGCACCCCATTGGCCCTACAGACGCTGCTTACTAACTTTGTTGAATATATGAACAAACTGGGTCTCCAAGTTAATCAATTGAAAACCTTCATTATGAAGTGTGGTAAGATTAGTGAGAAATGCAGAAACATAACAATAAATGGAATAAAGATCAGTTCCACCAACACTTTTTCTTAGCTTGGAGTCCTATTCGACAAGGACAGGTTATGCAACAAGGCAATTGAGAACAGAAATACCCTTTTTAGTAAGGTCTGTTGGGCCCTTAGAGTCTTTGCAAGACAACTGGGCACCAATCCCCCAGATATGATGATGAAGGTATTAAAGCGCAATGCACTAGTTTAGCACTTTACGGGGCGGGCATCTGGGGACAAAAGAAATGCGTAGAGATGCAAGTAACAGAAAATTATTTTCTTAGACACCTGTTAGCAATCTCCAAAAAGCATGTCAGTATATGTACTCCACTCCAAACTTGGTGCTACTTTTCACATAAATGTAATCAAGCTAGAACCAATCTTGTTGTGGCATAAAATCTGGACCTCAGAATACACAGATCTCAATTGAGCAATAATAGCCGACTGTCTTAAGTCAACTGCATATAAGTGCATTCCATGGCTAGCATTTGTCCAGCGGTTCTCCGATGATATGGCTCACCCGGAATACTTTGAGAAACCTGACACATTAGTCACCATCAGCAGAAAAGCACTGAAAAGGGAGGCAGTGACTCATCTGGAAAAACTTAATTTGATAACCGAACTGCCAAAATCTCTTGGTTTTCAAAATCAATTGCTATTAACTACTTTTAATATGCAGCCTTATCTTATAACTGTTTTAAATTCATGGCATGGGCTTGTTCTCACTCGACTAAGTCTGGATATATTTCATAGACTATGCTCCTTCCCTACTATGAATGATTGGTCAACAGATTTGGTAAACTATCCCTGTGACGACAGGATGTCTCAGAATACTATGCACGTGGTTCTCTTGTGTAAATGTTATTCTAAATATAGGAACCGGTACATTTTACCAATAATAAGACAGTTAAGCTTTACACAATGTTGTTGGGTATATTTGTACCTTCAATCATTGCCAACACTAGAGATCTGCTGCAAAATATCATCTTTCCTATGGGCGACTTTTTATGCTAGAAAGGGGATGGCATCAGGTTCTATTTAGAATATGGTAATGGGATTATATAGTCGAGGGGCAAGGATATCCAGGACTTGGGGAAGAACTGAATCTGGAAGGTAACACGAAAAATACTGCATTAATGCACTTTAATCATCTTACGATTATATTTGTATAAATGTTTAATAAAACTTTTATTAGCTAGTTGTCTCCTAGTAATCTGTGCTCATGTTTATAATTCTTTGAAATGCACTTGAATTTATTTAATTACATTACTTTTTAATATTCTGAGTTTATGATTATACTGCTTTTTTAATGTATTTTATATCTAATTAAATGAAATTGATGCATACTGCTTTTTTTGTTTATTTATGTAAACGCTTTTATGGATGTTTGTTGTGACTCCGAATAAAGCTATATATGACTATAGCTTACAGAATTCTATGAGTAGTTTATAAAATTCTTCTTTTTCTTGCTTTTTTAATATATATTTATATACTCTGTTATGTCTGCTTAGGGATAACTTGTCTTGAGTGTTGTTTGTTTTGAGCCAGTTGTATTGAAGCTTAGAAATTTATTTTTTGATCTTTTTCAATTCTCCCTTCATCTAAGGGGCATTATCAAAAGCTTCATGGAGCCATCCATAGATAATTTGTTGTGACCAGATCGGCCTTGGAGGTAAGTAGGTTTTCCAGTTCCTCCGTAATTACCTCGTTCTAAGGTTGATTGCAGATAAGATAATTTTAGAAGGGGGGAGTTGCGGTGTCTTGTATTGGAAGCGAGGTAATGGGCTGACCCTGTGATTTGAGTAATCCTTTGGAATGTGACTAGGTCTGGGTTGGTGAAGATGATAGCTAATGTGTGTCCTGCGATGCGTGTGGGATTGGGAATGATCTGTTGTATATTGTGTGTCTCTAGGCCAGTGAGGATGATTTTGGGGTGTGGCATATTATGTTTGTCATACCATATGCTGAAGTCACCAATGGATGCATAGACCTGACTATATTGTAAGAATATCAGAGACGGTGAATGTGCCTGGTAATGTTGCATTGCTAGGTGGTGGCCTGTAGAGTAGAGAAGGAGAAAGTAACATGAAAAGGTTGGGGTAAGGTTGCACTTGACAAGGGTGGCCCCACAACCTTGTAACGAAACATTCTCAGCTTTGGTGAAGTTTTTTGTTTTCTTTAAAATGTCGTTTAAGCTGCTTCCTTTTGACTTTGTGATTTTGTATCACAGTTTGATAGCCTGGTTGAACAGCTTCATTCAATACTGGTGCCATGTATTCCCCCTTTCATGATTCATTTATAAATGGTAGGTCAGGTTCTGTGTCTATCATTAGGTTGAATATGTTGTACTTGTTTTTTTAAGCATTTCTCTGTGGGTAGCCTAAAGAATGTTTTTTGGAGGTGGTGTGAGTTTCTGCTGGTGGAGAGTGAGTACTGTCCTTTGCAGTAGTGGGTAGTGTGGCGTTGGTGATGGTGTTAACTGTTGCAGTGCAGAGAAAGTCTGTTTTTGTATCTCTTTATCTTCCGTCAAAAGGTAAAAAACATACATCTTTGGGTCTGCATGTGTGGGTGGTGGTGAGTCTGTTTTAAATTGAAGGATTGGTCTGTGGAGTTGTGTCTGAAAGGTAGGTTTGTTGTGTAATATACAAGGAAAGGCATGGTTATGAAGAGGGTTGTGGAGTTGCTTTTCTGTGTATTTATTGAAGGTGTGTGGTTTAGGGGTGGTGTTGGACCATGAGAGTCATATGTTATGGCTCATTCAGCAATGGAGATAGATGTGTGAGTGAAAGTTGTGGTTGTGGATTGAGCGAGTGTTTTTTTTTGTTGGATGGAGAGTGTGAGATAGAGATGGGTTTAAATGTGTGTTATTTATGTTGGTATTCAGAGAAGAATGGATGTGTGTAGGTATGTTGGGATGGTTAGGTGTTTCTGAATGTCTTTGATTATGTTAATTTAAATGCTATATGTGTGTTTGTTTTTGTTTTTGTGTGGTAGTATTATATGGTATTTTTGTAGTGGCTTGAGATGTAGGATTTGAGTGTGAAGTACCAGTGAGTTATGCATATTGACAGTGAAAGGGGGAGGGTATTTACTGTGAAAGTAGGGTCTCTGTACAATGTAAAACTGGGTAAACAGGGGTTTTGAGAGATGGTTGTAGGCTTAGTAGAGGGATGATTTTGCCTTATTGATTGGAGGGGAGTGTTGAAAGAGGGTTGTATTTAGCCTTGTGTGAGCAAAGGAGGGTGGTTGTGTGGTAAAGTGGTATGATAGATGGTTGAATAAACGGTTTGAAGGGTGGCAAGGGCAGTGCTAGGAGTAGGCAGAGGGTAGTGGAAGGGTTTTATTTAGAGAGGGCAAGCGTTTGTGAGATCGATGGTGTGCATTTTGTGGGTTATTGGTATATAAGCAAAATGTGTTTTTGGTTGTGTTGTAGTACAGGCTTGTGGTTTGTGAAGGAGTGTGCAGGCTTAGGAGTAGAAGGGTATGTAGAAGTGTATTATACGACTAGGTAGTATTTGGTGAGTGAGTGGAAGGCTGATCATCCTTGTTTGTTGGTAGAGAGAGGTATGAGTTTGTTTTGAGTTAGTGTGTGTGGCCGTGTTTGTGGTTGTTTTCTGTAGTGTGGTTGTGATTGTGAAATGGGCAACATCTCTGCCCCTCAGTCCTTTCTGGCCCAAACAGGCAATCACCATTGTCCTCACCACCCTTAGCCTCGATGGCCAGGCTGAGGCACCCTGTGGAAATGGCTTGTGAAGGCTGGTGGTGAGGTCATGTGGCCTTTTCCCAATCTCTTAGGCTCAGATGCAGGCCCAGTCAAGTGGTTGCCCAGCAACCACCAAATGAGTGCACTTGGAGGAGTGGTGTGGTCAGCTTTCTAATACACAAACTATGTCTTAGAGGGCAGGTAGGAAGCAGGGAATTGAAGGCAGAGGAAAAAAACTGTGGCTATCAGCAGTCAACCTTGGTTAATGGATGGTCAGTGTGTATGACATCCTGCGTGACAATGTCTTGAGCAAGGGGTGCAAGTGGTGATGAATAATGTCCAGAAGCAGAGGGGATGAGAGTGAGGACGAGCGCCTGTAGAAAGCCATGACATGGGTCTATTATTGCAAATTCTAACGCTTCTGGGCTCAAATTCATTGAATTTTGTAAGCTTTCACCTAGGACCACTAAGAAACAAGTGCAGCAGCAAGGTTGTTACCGTGGCACTTTCTCATGGCTAAAACAAAGGTACAAACAGAGAAATCTTAATGCAACGCAAATCATGTCAATAGTCTTGCTTAATATGAGACAATCCTTTTCTACGAGATTAGATGTAGCTCAGAAGCAATTATAAATCATAGTGATAACCCAGTTGGATGAGTTAAATAAATCACTGAAAATGGAGCGGATCCTATTGCTAATAATGTATTAGATTCCTGATTGTTTATAATGTTAAGGTCAGTCTTCTAGTAAACAATTTTTGGGAAATATGTTTTATAGTCATGTTAATAATTCATCTCATCCTTCTGTTTTAGACAATTCTTATTGTTTAATATGTAATTTGAAAATACATTGTTAATCACAGTCTGTCTGCCTATTATCGCTTTTTGGAAAGTGAATCAATAGGACATACTCAATTTTTTCTTTCTTTTATGAGCCTTTCCTTTTCGCCCTACATCATTGTATCAAACTCTTGATTTTTGTAAGTAGTGTTGTGTAATTTAGTGTCCAAAGTTATGTTTAAAGGTTGCACAAAAGCTCATGGTATGCTCTCCAAAGATATAAACAGGGCCTGACTTACCAACTGCACCTTTGTAGTAACTTACACTTTTGGAGTAACTTACAGTTTTGTTGTAAGTCCAGCACAACACATGGCCAACCACCGGTAATCCAATGCCCTCCTATAGAAAATAATCTAGGTAGGGACATAAACAAAAACCCATAGGAAATAATTGTATTTTTAACTAAAATATAATCTAATAGTGCTGTAGCATTTTTTCTGTTTTGTCCTACATGTAAAGAAAATGTATAAAATGAATTTGCAGTAATATTTGACATGTTCTTCATTAAATGAGGTTGCATGGACCTACTATGTGTCCATAAATAATTCATGTGATTTCTGTTGATTTTCATGCTAAATTGTCACTGTTCTAAAAATAAGTAATTCATGTGCTATGCAGATACTCGTTGGATGTTAATTTGCTTAGCACTTACATTCTTTATCGGAGGGACTCTGTGACCATTGAATAGTTGAAATGTTAGTTACCGCGCAGTTAGCGCGCGATGCTTATGAATTAGTTAACATGTTAGTCATCGCGCGGTTAGCGCAATGCTGCTTATGTAATATTAGAATGTTACTTGTATTTCTTTGAATGTGTGGCTCATGCATGGAGCGTTCACCGGGTTGTGATTCGAAGACAACAGATCAGTTGCCGTTCGTTCATTTGCCTGGGAAGACGCTCCGTGTGTTGGGTGGAGTCATTTCCAATAAATTTAAGGATCAATAATTTCCCGATTCACTTCTACTCTTTTCATCTGGCGACGAGTGACTCCACCCACATACCCACGCAAAAGAAGAGTTTGAAGACTTTCACCATCGTACCTGATACTACTCTCACCAACGCCCGGAACGGAGATTCACAAGTCATTGCGGTGGATCAAGTTCCCTGATTGTCTTCAATCATCTGAAGGGTGAGATCATTGCGAGGTACGTGACTTTTTGTGTCATGCGAACGGAGCACCCAGCTGGCCCACGCTCTCCCTCTCGGCATTCTCCGCCTCGAGCGCTCCCATCGTCCCTCAGTGCATCGATGTCATCTCGTGACGCGACGCCATCTTTGAATGGGACATTTTTCATTAATACAACGGCGATTCATGTAGCACGCCCAAATCAAAAGGTCGAATTAATCAGCGACGAGCATGCTAGATATTAGCTACATCTGAAGTGGCATCTACTCAGCGCGCCTGGTTTCCTTTCAGCGACGCGCATGCTACATTATTGGAATTGTTCAAGCTTGTTCATAATAACCTTAACCAGCGACGGGCACGCTTGATATTGACTACAGCTAAAGTGTCATTTATTCAGCGCGTTTGATTTACTTTCAGCGACGCGCACGCTACATTACTGGAATTGTTCAAACTTGTCCCTAATATTTTTTAAAATAAAACAAACTAACACACCTAAGAAGCTAACAGCACACCAAGTTTTCTTTCAGCGACGTGCACGCTATAACCAAATACTTTAAACTCCTTTTTCTACATTTTATGCCAACAACTTCATCAACTTATATGCAATTTTCATTTTGAGTTATATTTTGATATAGCCATTCATCTACCAAATTCAAATAGATACATTCTGCAATTCAATTTAATCTGCGTGTCATAATCTATCTTTAACAATTCACACCATACTATCAATAAGACCTGTGAGCTATTATTTATTTCACTGTTATTATTGCTGTTATTATATATATTTTTTCGCTTGTGATCTATTATGGCTAATGTACAACAAATAACGCAACCTCCCCCTTTTTTAAACCTGGTAGCCCACCGATTATTTAGTCTGAATGGTACAGACTATTCGAAAATCATTTAGTAGCCATCAATGCTGTGGATTATACACCTGCCCACAAATTTGCTTTACTGTTCGGATGCCTTGGTCAAGCTGCACAAAGGATTTTCGATAGTATGGTACCTGTTCCACCTCCTGCGTCCAATTCCGGCGACAGTCAATGGAACGTTTACTTGGAAGCTGTTGCACGCCTTACAAAAACAGTTTTCCGATTAACCAAATATTATATTGGAGCGTCATAAATTTTACAAAAGGAAACAGGGAAAAGAAGAAAAGGTAGAGGAATACATATCTGAACTAAGAGTATTGGCTACAACTTGTGGTTTCGGACCACTGACGGACAATTATATTAGAGACCAATTTGTTTTTAATTGTGTTTCACGGAAAATTAGGGAAAGAATTCTAGGTTGCAAAAACCCTTCTCTATCTGAAGTTACTGAGCTGGCTCTGAGTATCGAACGTTCTGTTATCTCAAGTAAGGTCATGCAAGAGACGCCGAAAACCGGCATTAACCTCATTTCATCTCCAGATGTAGAACAGGACAACTCTATATGTGCTGTAAATGTCAAAGGTAGAAATGTAAAATTTAATCAAAAGAAACAATTGTTATTCTGTTACAGATGTGAGGCTAAAAATCATATTGGGAATTTTCCGAGTTGTCCTGCCATTGGTAAACACTGCGTTATTTGCAAGAAAATTGGACATTTTCTGGGGGTATGCAGGAATGCTAGAAAACCTCTCAATGTAAACAGTATCAATAGTGTTATAGATACATGCAGCAATTCCCTGAGTAATGTGGTAGTTACACTAGACTGCGGCAGCGAGTAAATTGTTTAAAAGGACCACTGTGATCTGCTATAATCGACAATATTCCCCTTCAGGTGATGGCAGATTCTGACTTGCCTATTACGATTTTGAGGGACACAACCTTTTACGAATTGTGGAACAAACAAGTTAAGTTATCACAATCTGATGTGAATCCTAAAGCATTTGGGGAAAAAGATATCAACATGATTGGATATTTTACTGGTATTGTACAATGTCTCGGGAGAGAGACTGAGACAAAGATTTACGTTGCAGAAAAAGGGAAAAATATAATTGGGTGGAAGGACTTAGCATGAATGGGACTATATTTAGTTCCTGGGGACGAGAATCCAATTAAAGTAGGAGATTTACCCGTATGAAACATTGAATGTCCCATACCCGAGACTGACAACGAGGCAGTAAAAAAATAGTTTCAGATTTCAAATTCGTATTAAGTGATAAAGTTGGCCTGGTTAAAGGTATAGAACACCGCATCAGATTAACACCTGGTGCTCAACCAGTTTCACACAAAGTGCGTTCTGTCCCACTGAGTTTCAAAGAGGAGTTGAAATGCACGTTACAAAGCCTGCGTGACCAAGGTATTATCGAGGCTACTGATTCTTCGCAGTGGGTGGCCCCCATCGTAGTCGCACGGAATGAATCTGGAGAGATTAGACTCTGTGCTGTCTTACGCTCACTAAATTAAATATAATTGTGGATTGTCACCCACTGCCTAAGATCCACGAGTTATTAGCGAACCTCAGAGGGGCCAGATAGTTTTCTTTGATTGATTTAAGATCGGCTTACCATCAGGTCGCTTTGACGACAGACTCTCAAGAGTTGACTACATTCGTGACCCCTTTCGGGGCATACAAATTTTTGCGCCTACCATTTGGTCTTGCGTCTGCCGGCAGCGTGTTTCAGAAACTTATGGATACTTTATTCCATTATATTAGTGGGGTCCAAGCTTATTTGGATGATATTTTAATCTTTGCGAAATCTTTGAATGAACATAACGACATTTTGGGGAAAGTACTTTCTATTTTGAGGGCTAGAAACATGACTGTACGTACTGACAAGTGCAAGTTTGCCGTACAAGAATTGGATTATTTAGGACACACCATATCAAAACACGGGATTAGACCTAAGTTTTCCGTTATTAGAGCTATCGAGGATGCTAAGCCCCCTACTGACAAAGATGCATTACGGTCATTTCTAGGACTAGCTGAGTATTACGCAAGGTTTTTACCATTGATACGCTCAAGCAGTCGAGCCTTTACGCTTATTGCTAAGAAAGGGACAAAGTTTTAAGTGGTCACTCGAGTGAGACAAAATTTTTGAAGATGTAAAAAAAATGGTGGTTTCAGCTCAAGCTTTACATGCTTTCAGAGATGACTGCCCCTCTTGTATAACAGTCGATGCCAGTATTCACGGCCTCTGTGCAATCCTTAGCCAGAGAGTTGAGGGTCAGGAACAAACCGTGGCGTTCGCCTAGAGGTCCCTAAAGTCATTTGAGCAACAGTACAGCACTATTGAGAGGGAAGCCCTGGCATGTGTACATAAATTCAGGATATATATTTGGGGACGCAAATTCGAGCTGGTCACAGACCATAAACCTCTCGTTTATATTTTTAACAAAGTGAATTCCCTTAGCATGACCGCAAGGTTGATGAGATTGGTGTCTAAACTTCAAGAGTTTTGTTTCGAGATCAAGTACATCCAGGGTGGGAAAAACTTTTGCGCCGACTGTTTGTCTAGGTTGTTGATGCACAAAGATGATGAAGAGGATTCTTTTGCTGAAGAGATTGAATGTGTGGCATTTGTGGATGCAGTTCAAGAATATAATTCCGTTTTGTCTGAAACCGATTGGAAGTCAGCATGCGAAAATGATGTGATTTTACAAAACGTAATGGAGTATACCACTCATTACTGGCCTGATGCCAGGTGTTTAGTGGGGGAATTGCGTGTGTTTGCTCAGGTTTCCGATGATCTTTCAGTGGAGAATAAAATTGTCCGACGTGGGGACAAGTTTGTCCCTCCTACTTCTCTACGACCTACAATTATTAATGAGGCACACCTGGGACATTTAGGGGTGACTAAAACCATAATGAAAATTGAACAACACTACTGGTGGCCAACGTTAGAATCGCAAGTTAAAAGAACAATTGATAACTGCCCGTGTGTCTTTTGTCAGACAAACATTGGCGTACCATCAAAACCCTTAATGCACAAAGGTTCAGCACTATATAGAATATATGTATTATCTCAAAATTCACAGTGATTTTGCACATAAATAAATCATCCAACATGTATAATTCTTGAAGTAGTTCTTCTTTATTTTTCTTTAAAATGTTTTCTTTATTTTCCAGAAATCAAGGAATCATATCCATAGCCAACGCATTTCGTCTCATAACGAGACTTCTTCAGGGCTATTAGAAAATACAATACAAATAAAGTATTTTTAAAAAAGTTCAAAAAAAATTTGTTTCAACATACAAAAACAGATACAAAACATTAAAATAGGAAAACACATATTTTCCAATAAGAGGGTTTATATCATAAAAATGATTAGTTCTTTATTTAATCTAATATGATAATTATATATAGGCATGTGTGTCTTAAATATCTGTACATTTGGGAACAAATTATATGTGAGAAGACTATACCATAATGGGCACTCTCTCTTGCAATTCACAGATTAAATTAAAACATCATCAATTATTAGCAAAAATATGGTGAGCATCGTACCTTCACAGTAAGACAGAGCGTAGTTTCATATGTTGTTTTTACAATTCTAGTTTTTGAGAATTCCAACGTTACAAAACTTCTATGCAGTATACAGTTTCTAAAATAACAGATGTATATGATGTAAAGAAAACATCTCTATCATATTTGTATATACATAAAAAAACACAAACTTCATTCCTGTCTATGCCCATTATTGTATAACTTCAACAATTTCTATTTTAATTTAATGTCATATCTCATTCTTATAGCAAGCGCTAATCAAGGAAATCATTTATTCACAGTAGTTTTCACATGTTCCTGATTACAATCACAGTCTCTATAGCAAAAAGCAGATAAACCAAGAGACCAATTCAATGAATACTACTTCCATATTTTATAATGACAATGGTGTCCTCTAGTGTTCCCATATTATTGCTCAATCTATTACTGCTCCTTGTGCCAAAACTAGTATCTAAAGTTCCCAAGGAGATGACAATTACAAACATCATAGATATCTCGTAACTAGTTATATTTGAAAAAAAAAACACAAAATATCTAATCCGAGATAGCTTTTACGTACAGTAATCTATGACAAGATGTGTATCTAGGACTATATCTATGTAGAGTTATGTTTTACTACAAATATACTTTTTCTTTTGAAAAATATTCAGCACAACACGAGCAACTGAAACTGTTTAAAATACTTGTTCCAACCATAAGCGGTTGCATGTAAAACAGGAAGCAACATTGCAATTTAATTGGTCACTCCACGTAATTGAATAATAACCAAAAACTCATATGGTCAAATGGCTTTTCCCCAAAAACTTTTTATATAATAGTGACTGGCACGCATAAAACTCATTATATTAGAAGCATGTCAATTTATTATGCACAGTAATCTATGACTAAATGCATGCTAAAGACTGTATTTCTATATAAGGTTAAATTTTGCTGTTCGTATAATTTTTCTTTTAAAAAGATACTTCAGACCAATGCAAACAGCTAAATATAGTTGTGCAAAGTGTATATTCCAGCCATAAGCGGTTGCATATTAAAACCGCAATCAATACATCGCAGTGTAGCTTAGTTACTCTACACGGTGGAATATTGATCCACAAATCATGCAGTCTAATGGTAATAAGAATGCATGCATATAGCATTATAGAGGACAATCAATGTTGGATTTATAACCCCAAAAAACGAAGCAAAAATAATTCCATGATAATGCAAGATAATCACGGCGGCCATCTTAGACGTGCCGCGACTAATTATGTATGAGACTCATTAATAAGATCCTAAGCGCTTCTAACATTTTAGACATATTATTTCAAAAGCTTTAGAACTCAATCTATTTAACGTCATTTATATTGTTTAAAAATGTTTTTAAATATTGATACCAGTGAACCAATTCTAAAAAACCCAGAACTAAATGAGCATTATTTGGCGCGGTACATATATTCTCTACCGTATTAACATTTCACTCACCCGCAGTGGCATGGTAACCCGTAGCGTGTGAGCTCCTTTTGTTTCAGATTGAAACCGAACAACCGTAAACGGGTTTATTTAAACTCTCCGCCCGAAAGTAAAAGGTATCCGATGTCGAATTAAGATCACCATGACAGCACCAAAGCTACACAAACTTGGCGGCCATCTTTAAGATATAAAAATATATAAACAAATGTGTTTTAGTTCATAATATATATCTAGTTATGTGTATAATGAAGTTGTCATAAAATAAGACAACACTTTGTAAATGAAAAAAAATGTTTGTTTATACTCTTGCTACTAATATGTCAAAAAGTGACTATATTTGTAGCGCATATGAATGCGGAATTCCACGTATCTGGATATTTAAACCGCATCCATGTTCATGTAAAATCGGCAGCCATCTTTAAATGTATAGATGCAAGGTATCACGTATCTAGAGACAAGTTGTTTATTTTAAAAGAAGCATACATGAGTAAAAAACGGCAGCTATATTTAAACTACGAAAATACGTATGTAAAAATATTATGTTGTCATAATATATTTCGTATTGTTTGGTGTAATGAATATAATTTCTAACTCATTGTCATTTCGCTCACCAGAGTGGCATAATAGCTCATGAGAAATATATTTCTTATATTACAGATTATGACCAATAGCCCATACGGCGATTTATTTAAACATCCCGCCCAGAGGAGACAAATCAAATATCAGATGTAAACAAAAAATTCGAGGACAGCGCCCAGGATTACACAAAAGTGGCGGCCATATTGGAGACATTAAACTACATGGATGAACATATTTTCTCCAACAATATGTACCTCATAATACACAGGACGATCATCATGGAACAACACAACACTCATTCTATAAAGACAATATAGTCATACAATTAATGCATCAGGAGTAGCTAGAATAAAGGCTCATATTAATGCAAAATATTACATATTTAATAACAAGTGTTTATACAGCAAAAAATATGTAGGAATGGCACACATCTCTGAATGTCAGAGTACAGATGTAAAATGGTGCTGAACTATATCTATGAGTATGTTTTTTCTCTACTTTCTTGTGGTGTATATCACATTTCGTTCACTAAGAACATCATAACCTGACATGACACTCACCTATGTTCATGACTCAGATACAATAAAGGCCAATTCTTAATAGACCTCATTCTTCCAAAAAGATTGGTCTATCCATGTAATAATCCAATCACTCAAAGACATAATGTGATGCACAAGATTATATTACATTACAGAAACCTCATGAGCGTACAGTCTGAACAGAAATATGAGTTTCCACCATTAAGCAAGAGAGATATTCAATTATCTCATATAAAATGGTGTAGCTCATCATTAACATTAAGCCCAAACTTTACAGTTCTAAGGCGGCATATCCATGATGCCTCTCGTTGCCTGAGAATTAACTCCCTATCTCCTCCTCTTTTAGGTATCTTAACATGGTCAATGCCAAAAAAGGTGAAGATCTTATCATTTGGATGTTCACATTGTATGTGCATGGCAACCGGATATTTAGCATCACAATTTCTTATGGCTCTAGCATGTTCTTGTATCCGCAATTTAAGACTGCGGATACTACTGCCAATATATTTCTTTTTACAGGCACATGTAACCATGTATACTGTAAATGTTGTATTACAGTCGATGAAACAATTTACTGAAAACTCTCTTGATTGACTGCCACTAAACGTCTTGGCCTTATTCACACCAAATTTGCATGTGCAACAGTTCCCACATATGTAAAAACCCAAAGGTTTATTGGATAACCAAGTTGTGGAAGAAATTTGGGCTCTTTTAACATAACTGGGACTTAGTATATCCTTTAGCGTCCTACTTTTCCGATATACTACTTTGGTTTTTTTTTCGATGTTACTTTACCCAAAGAACCTTCCTTTTCTAGAAAATGCCAGTTTTTCTTAAGATATTGTAAATATGGTTGCTGAATACATTATATTCTGTAATAAACAGAACCGCAGAATCCTGTTTCTTGATATTTAACTTGCTTTGAGATTTAGATACCAATGTCTCCTTCCTCTTGAGGGACAGAGCTCTCTTTTCAGCATTATCCAAACAGGACTGATTGTATCCCCTCCTGGAGAAATTCGCTTTGATCTTGTTAATATTTTTAATGAAATCTTCATCTAGGCTACAATTGCGCCTTGCGCGAACCATTTCGCCATATGGAATGGCAGTAATGGTTGATTGTGGGTGTGCACTAGTGGCGTGTAAGTAGCTATTACATGAGGTCTTTTTTCTGTATATGTCACTATGTATTCTGGTATTTCTTACAAGTAATTTCAAATCAAGGAACTCAATGCTATTCTCAGAGTGTTGAATTGTCAATTTCACATTAAATCTATTCCTATTTAAATAAAGATAGTAAGAGTTTAGTTGTTCAACTGTTCCATGCCAAATCATAATAATATCATCAATGTAACGTCTGTAGAAAATTAAATTATCCATCAAAACCCCTTTACATCCTACCGAATTTCCAGGTGCCCCATGGGAAAAAATCGGACTCTATTTTACAGGCCCTTATTGTCAGGTCCGCGGCCCCGACCGCTGCCCCCTTCAGGACCCTTGCAGCGAAAGTTGCCCGCTGGATCAGGGCCGCAGTGCTGTTCCGCGAGATGCGGGACATTGGGGAGACTACCGAGGGAGCCAGGCAACTACCGCTCCCAGCGGCCTGTACTTCCAAAGTCGCGCGCGCACCGGAAGTGACGCGGTGCGAGGTCCAGGCGGCTTCGTAAGCCGGTGCCGGAGAAGAAACGCTCACAGATTATTCTGGAGCTCAAACAAGAAGTGTGTTGGAGAATCCTAGGCTGTGGTTCCAGGGTGCGGTAAGGGTGTCGGGACCGCCAAGACTCCTTTTTTCACACTAGTGCTTCCTTCGCTAACAGTTCTTGTGACTGTCAGATTCAGCTGCCATTCGTGTGGTTCTTGTGGATTGATTAATTCCTGACCAGTATTATGCGTGGTGCACACGTGAATGGGTGACATTACCAGGTGGTATGATAACAATACCGCGCTATGGATTTTTATACAGAAATATTTCTGCCTTACAAAGTCTTTATCAAATAAAGCCAAATGCTACACATGATGCCAAATGATTACTTGTGATAAGTGTGTGTGTTTGTCTCATCTTCTAGCTGGGGTTTGTAGAGAGGTCGCTAGGCTGCAGCATAAGACCTTCCCCAGTGAAGCCTACACACACACCCTTTCGGGTGGGTAACTGTGTTACGTCCTTGCAGAGTGTATATTCTCATGTGGTGTGGACTAGTGTTTATGTGTTGTTTGTTTACCAACAGTCCTGAAAATTGAGTATTGTGTACCGAATTCCTGCACCCCTACGCTAAAGGAGACTAGGTGGCCCAGAAGAGGCTTTGACAAATATTAATCGCCCTTCTTCTGGCACAGCCAGATTTGGTTCTTTTCTGTTACAGGTAGACCTAGTTGTTCAAGGTAGAAAGACCAGTGGGTCATTACATATGGCCTGTATTGCATGGTGTTAACAAACCTTGTGCTTTCTTTTCAGACCTCCCTCCCCGCTGTTCCCTTCCTTTCCTTCCCCCGATTGACCCCCTTAAGCTTCCGTGCCTTTACGGCAACTCGGAATTGAGTTTGTCAATAGTTGGACCCCATTGAGCAACGAAGCGATTCTGAGAGGCCTCCGCGGGACCTGACAGAATAATCTGCCTTATCTTAATATACCTCTCCCGGTCGGTTCGTTGTTGCCATGGCCACCCTGGAAGATGTCTTAGCTACCCTGGTGACCCTTCAACAGGAGATCACTGATTCTAGAACCGAGATAGCGGCCTCTAGGGCTGAGACAGCCGCCCTGCAGGACACGGTAAACAGGTTACAGAGGAACCCTTTTGACGCCCAGTTAGAGCGTGGTGCTAGCGGTAGCTTGTTTCAGTTTGGAACTTCCACGGCTCCCACACCGTTGACGGTAGAACAGCACACCACCCATTTAGTAATGAAGTGTGGGCAAAACCATATTGAAACGGTACGTTTCAACTTCCTTCAGGCTCCTCAATACGGAGTAATACTAGGGCTCCCATGGTTAAGGTTACATAACCCTGATATTGATTGGAGGGAAGACAGAGTGATGTTTAGCGGGTCCTGGTGCTAGGCCCATTGTATGGGAGGAGTTCAGAAAAAAGAGTTAAGCATACTCTCCTCTTATAACATAGCGACCACCGCAGAAACCGATGTCCAGCTCCCCTCATGGTATTCTGAGTATCAGGACGTCTTTTGTGAGAAGCTAGCGGACATACTGCCCCTGCATAGGCATTACGATTGCCGAATAGACCTGGTACCTGGGGCGTTAATACCTTGTGGACGGTTGTATGCGTTAACAGAGGCAGAGAACACACACTTGAGAGAATACTTAGATAGATACCTCGAGAATGGGTTCATCCGTCCCTCAAGATCCCCAGCGGCCTCTCCTGTCTTTTTCGTCCCTAGAGCTAACGGTGAAAAGAGAGCATCTATAGATTATAGAGCTTTGAATGACATAACGATAAAAAACAGATATCCCTTGCCTCTGATACCTGTCTTACTAGAATAGGTCAAAACTGCAGTCATTTACACTCGTCTAGACTTAAAAGGGGCTTTTCACCTGGTTAGGGTACGAGAGGGGGACGAATGGAAGACTGCCTTTCGTACACGGAATGGCCTGTATGAGTACACGGTGATGCCCTTCGGCCTGTGCAATGCCCCCGCAAGCCTTTCAATACTTTGTGAACGAGGTGCTGCGGGAGTTTTTGGACAGGTTTGTGGTGGCATACATCGATGACATCCTCATTTACTCTTCCTCCGTCGAGGAACATCGGGCACATGTCTGTCAGGTATTTGAGGCTTTAAGAAGAAACAGTCTATATTGTAAGCTCAGCAAAGGTGAGTTCCACGTGGATAAAGTGGAATTCTTGGGGGTGATGCTGACACCCACCGGACAAGAGATGTCCGACAGAAAAATCTTAGCTATGAAAGAATGGCCACAACCTTCCAATGTGAGGGACATCCAATGCTTCCTTGGATTTGCGAACTTTTATCGCAGGTTTAGAAACAGGTTTTCTACTGTAGTGGCTCCCATCACCAAACTCTTGAGAAAGAACTAACAGTTTTGCTGGTCTACGGAAGCGGAGCACTCCTTCCAGTGCTTAAAAGAAGCCTTTGTTACCGCTCCCATATTGGCTCACCCTGATCCGGAAAGACCCTACATAGTCGAGGCGGACGCCTCCGATGTAGCCATAGGAGCTATCCTGTCGCAAAGACATAAGGTCACCGGCCAACTTCATCCTGTGGCTTAAATGTCCAGGAAATTGAACCAAGCCGAAACACGGTATACCATCGCAGAAAAAGAGCTCTTAGCTATAAAGGAAACCTTCAGCGATTGGAGGCATTGGTTGTTAGGAGCCAAACATGTGGTCCCAGTATATACTGACCATCCCAACTTGCAGTTCATGCGGTCCACCCGAATGCTGTCTCCTAGACAGTTGCGCTGGATGTTGTTGTTCTCAGAATTTCATTATATTGTCACCTATCGCCCCGGGACCGAAAACAGAAAGGCCGACCCACTGTCTAGACAAGAAACCCCCGCAGAAACCAAGACAGAACCCCAGCATGCGATTCTGGATTCGCAGAAGGTCATCGGAACACTTCATACGTATGCCTTCCTCCAAAAGGTAACCCTAGGTGTGAACACCCGTTACTGGCAGAAATGGTTGAAAGAACATCCCCAGTGGAGGATCCACAAAGGCCTCCTGATGAAAGGCAAACAATTGCTTGTGCCAAAAACGGCCCTTGCGTGCGGAGGTATGGCAAATGTGTCACTATACGCCCAGCGCTGGCCACAACGGTATCAGAAAGACCCTAGATAGGATCTCTCGACAATTTTGGTGGCCGACCGTCGTGGAAGACACCACGAACATGGTCCATCGATGTGAAACATGCGCCAAGGCCAAGACAGATCACGGGAAGACCCAAGGGCTCTTGCAACCCCTGCCAACACCATTGATACCATGGGATACCATATCCATAGACTGTATAGTAGGTCTCCCAAAGGACCAAGGCTGTACCTCCATAGTGGTGGTGGTAGACAGCCTCACAAAAATGGGACATTTCATTGCATGTGCCAAAGAACAAGCAGCAGGGCAGCTAGCCAGACTACTTCTAGTACACGTGATTAGGTTACATGGATTACCGGCTAATGTTGTGTCCGATAGAGGCCCCCAATTTACGGCTAAGTTCTGGAAGGAGTGGTGTAAGGCGTTACATACCAAGTCTTCCAAGTCTACTAACTTCCACCCCCAATCCTATGGACAAACGGAGCGACTAAACCAAAACCTAAAGCAATATTTGAGGTGCTATGTAGAAGACAATTCGGATACCTGGGTGGAGTGGCTATGTTTGGCCGAAGTGGCCTACAACAGCGCCAAACATCAATCCACACAATACACACCCTACTATAGCAACTGCGGATTCCATCCCCGTTTTACCTCCGTGATCCACCCAGTTGTCGTTCCTAATGTACCCGAAGTAAGTGCCAGAACCAAGCGCATACAGCAAACCCTAAGGAGCACGTATAAAAACTTGAACAAAGCAAACATAATCTGCAAAACCATGGTGGATAAGCATCGGAAGCCAAATCCTGTGTATAAAAAGGGTGATGTAGTATGGTTATCCACCAAAAATATCAGGTTCAGAAAATATAGCGTATTCAACCCTAAGTACATCGGGCCCTACAGGATAAAGAGAGTAATCTCCCCACGGGCCATGTTGCTAGCTCTTCCAAGAACGCTAAAAATCCACCCGGTGTTTCACGTCTCGCTTTTGAATCCATCCTACACCCCTGTAAAAAAGAATCCATCTCCTGTCTGGATCAACAACGAACCAGAGTACGAAGTCCGGGCCATCCTCAACTCCAAAATGAGGGGATCCAGACTCTGGTACCTGGTGTCCTGGAAAGGGTATGGAATGGAAGACGATTCGTGGGAACCAGCCATGGGAGTACATGCTCCCCGGTGTGTGAAGGCCTTCCATACACGATACCCCCACAAACCTGGCTCGTGGCAGCCGTCTCGGGGAGTGGGATGTGCTGTCAGGTCCGCGGTCCCGACCGCTGCCCCCTTCAGGACCCTTGCAGCGAAAGTTGCCCGCTGGATCAGGGCCGCAGTGCTGTTCCGCGAGATGCGGGACATTGGGGAGACTACCGAGGGAGCCAGGCAACTACCGCTCCCAGCGGCCTGTACTTCCAAAGACGCGCGCGCGCACCGGAAGTGACGCGGCGCAAGTTCCGGGCGGCTTCGTAAGCCGGTGCCCGAGAAGAAACGCTCGCAGATTATTCTGGAGCTCAAACAAGAAGTGTGTTGGAGAATCCTAGGCTGTGGTTCCAGGGTGCGGTAAGGGTGTCGGGACCGCCAAGACTCCTTTCCTTTTTTCACACTAGTGCTTCCTTCGCTAACAGTTCTTGTGACTGTCAGATTCAGCTGCCATTCGTGTGGTTCTTGTGGATTGATTAATTCCTGACCAGTATTATGCATGGTGCACACGTGAATGGGTGACATTACCAGGTGGTATGATAACAATACCGCGCTATGGATTTTTATACAGAAATATTTCTGCCTTACAAAGTCTTTATCAAACAAAGCCAAATGTACACATGATGCCAAATGATTACTTGTGATAAATGTGTGTGTTTGTCTCATCTTCTAGCTGGGGTTTGTAGAGAGGTCGCTAGGCTGCAGCATAAGACCTTCCCCAGTGAAGCCTACACACACACCCTTTCGGGTGGGTAACTGTGTTACGTCCTTGCAGAGTGTATATTCTCATGTGGTGTGGACTAGTGTTTATGTGTTGTTTGTTTACCAACAGTCCTGAAAATTGAGTATTGTGTACCGAATTCCTGCACCCCTACGCTAAAGGAGACTAGGTGGCCCAGAAGAGGCTTTGACAAATATTAATCGCCCTTCTTCTGGCACAGCCAGATTTGGTTCTTTTCTTTTACAGGTAGACCTAGTTGTTCAAGGTAGAAAGACCAGTGGGTCATTACATATGGCCTGTATTGCATGGTGTTAACAAACCTTGTGCTTTCTTTTCAGACCTCCCTCCCCGCTGTTCCCTTCCTTTCCTTCCCCCGATTGACCCCCTTAAGCTTCCGTGCCTTTACGGCAACTCGGAATTGAGTTTGTCAATAGTTGGACCCCATTGAGCAACGAAGCAATTCTGAGAGGCCTCCGCGGGACCTGACAGAATAATCTGCCTTATCTTAATATACCTCTCCCGGTCGGTTCGTTGTTGCCATGGCCACCCTGGAAGATGTCTTAGCTACCCTGGTGACCCTTCAACAGGAGATCACTGATTCTAGAACCGAGATAGCGGCCTCTAGGGCTGAGACAGCCGCCCTGCAGGACACGGTAAACAGGTTACAGAGGAACCCTTTTGACGCCCAGTTAGAGCGTGGTGCTAGCGGTAGCTTGTTTCAGTTTGGAACTTCCACGGCTCCCACACCGTTGACGGTAGAACAGGACACCACCCATTTAGTAATGAAGTGTGGGCAAAACCATATTGAAACGGTACGTTTCAACTTCCTTCAGGCTCCTCAATACGGAGTAATACTAGGGCTCCCATGGTTAAGGTTACATAACCCTGATATTGATTGGAGGGAAGACAGATTGATGTTTAGCGGGTCCTGGTGCAAGGCCCATTGTATGGGAGGAGTTCAGAAAAAAGAGTTAAGCATACTCTCCTCTTATAACATAGCGACCACCGCAGAAACCGATGTCCAGCTCCCCTCATGGTATTCTGAGTATCAGGACGTCTTTTGTGAGAAGCTAGCAGACATACTGCCCCTGCATAGGCATTACGATTGCCGAATAGACCTGGTACCTGGGGCGTTAATACCTTGTGGACGGTTGTATGCGTTAACAGAGGCAGAGAACACCCACTTGAGAGAATACTTAGATAGATACCTCGAGAATGGGTTCATCCGTCCCTCAAGATCCCCAGCGGCCTCTCCTCTCTTTTTCATCCCTAGAGCTAACGGTGAAAAGAGAGCATCTATAGATTATAGAGCTTTGAATGACATAACGATAAAAAACAGATATCCCTTGCCTCTGATACCTGTCTTACTAGAATAGGTCAAAACTGCAGTCATTTACACTCGTCTAGACTTAAAAGGGGCTTTTCACCTGGTTAGGGTACGAGAGGGGGACGAATGGAAGACTGCCTTTCGTACACGGTATGGCCTGTATGAGTACACGGTGATGCCCTTCGGCCTGTGCAATGCCCCCGCAAGCCTTTCAATACTTCGTGAACGAGGTGCTGCGGGAGTTTTTGGACAGGTTTGTGGTGGCATACATCGATGACATCCTCATTTACTCTTCCTCCGTCGAGGAACATCGGGCACATGTCTGTCAGGTATTTGAGGCTTTAAGGAGAAACAGTCTATATTGTAAGCTCAGCAAAGGTGAGTTCCACGTGGATAAAGTGAAATTCTTGGGGGTGATGCTGACACCCACCGGACAAGAGATGTCCGACAGAAAAATCTTAGCTATGAAAGAATGGCCACAACCTTCCAATGTGAGGGACATCCAATGCTTCCTTGGATTTGCGAACTTTTATCGCAGGTTTAGAAACAGGTTTTCTACTGTAGTGGCTCCCATCACCAAACTATTGAGAAAGAACTAACAGTTTTGCTGGTCTACGGAAGCGGAGCACTCCTTCCAGTGCTTAAAAGAAGCCTTTGTTACCGCTCCCATATTGGCTCACCCTGATCCGGAAAGACCCTACATAGTCGAGGCGGACGCCTCCGATGTAGCCATAGGAGCTATCCTGTCGCAAAGACATAAGGTCACCGGCCAACTTCATCCTGTGGCTTAAATGTCCAGGAAATTGAACCAAGCCGAAACACGGTATACCATCGCAGAAAAAGAGCTCTTAGCCATAAAGGAAGCCTTCAGCGATTGGAGGCATTGGTTGTTAGGAGCCAAACATGTGGTCCCAGTATATACTGACCATCCCAACTTGCAGTTCATGCGGTCCACCCGAATGTTGTCTCCTAGACAGTTGCGCTGGATGTTGTTGTTCTCAGAATTTCATTATATTGTCACCTATCGCCCCGGGACCGAAAACAGAAAGGCCGACCCACTGTCTAGACAAGAAACCCCCGCAGAAACCAAGACAGAACCCCAGCATGCGATTCTGGATTCGCAGAAGGTCATCGGAACACTTCATACGTATGCCTTCCTCCAAAAGGTAACCCTAGGTGTGAACACCCGTTACTGGCAGAAATGGTTGAAAGAACATCCCCAGTGGAGGATCCACAAAGGCCTCCTGATGAAAGGCAAACAATTGCTTGTGCCAAAAACGGCCCTTGCGTGAGGAGGTATGGCAAATGTGTCACTATACGCCCAGCGCTGGCCACAACGGTATCAGAAAGACCCTAGATAGGATCTCTCGACAATTTTGGTGGCCGACCGTCGTGGAAGACACCACGAACATGGTCTATCGATGTGAAACATGCGCCAAGGCCAAGACAGATCACGGGAAGACCCAAGGGCTCTTGCAACCCCTGCCAACACCATTGATACCATGGGATACCATATCCATAGACTGTATAGTAGGTCTCCCAAAGGACCAAGGCTGTACCTCCATAGTGGTGGTGGTAGACAGCCTCACAAAAATGGGACATTTCATTGCATGTGCCAAAGAACAAGCAGCAGGGCAGCTAGCCAGACTACTTCTAGTACACGTGATTAGGTTACATGGATTACCGGCTAATGTTGTGTCCGATAGAGGCCCCCAATTTACGGCTAAGTTCTGGAAGGAGTGGTGTAAGGCGTTACATACCAAGTCTTCCAAGTCTACTAACTTCCACCCCCAATCCTATGGACAAACGGAGCGACTAAACCAAAACCTAAAGCAATATTTGAGGTGCTATGTAGAAGACAATTCGGATACCTGGGTGGAGTGGCTATGTTTGGCCGAAGTGGCCTACAACAGCGCCAAACATCAATCCACACAATACACACCCTACTATAGCAACTGCGGATTCCATCCCCGTTTTACCTCCGTGATCCACCCAGTTGTCGTTCCTAATGTACCCGAAGTAAGTGCCAGAACCAAGCGCATACAGCAAACCCTAAGGAGCACATATAAAAACTTGAACAAAGCAAAAATAATCTGCAAAACCATGGTGGATAAGCATCGGAAGCCAAATCCTGCGTATAAAAAGGGTGATGTAGTATGGTTATCCACCAAAAATATCAGGTTCAGAAAATATAGCGTATTCAACCCTAAGTACATCGGGCCCTACAGGATAAAGAGAGTAATCTCCCCACGGGCCATGTTGCTAGCTCTTCCAAGAACGCTAAAAATCCACCCGGTGTTTCACGTCTCGCTTTTGAATCCATCCTACACCCCTGTAAAAAAGAATCCATCTCCTGTCTGGATCAACAACGAACCAGAGTACGAAGTCCGGGCCATCCTCAACTCCAAAATGAGGGGATCCAGACTCTGGTACCTGGTGTCCTGGAAAGGGTATGGAATGGAAGACGATTCGTGGGAACCAGCCATGGGAGTACATGCTCCCCGGTGTGTGAAGGCCTTCCATACACGATACCCCCACAAACCTGGCTCGTGGCAGCGGTCTCGGGGAGTGGGATGTGCTGTCAGGTCCGCGGTCCCGACCGCTGCCCCCTTCAGGACCCTTGCAGCGAAAGTTGCCCGCTGGATCAGGGCCGCAGTGCTGTTCCGCGAGATGCGGGACATTGGGGAGACTACCGAGGGAGCCAGGCAACTACCGCTCCCAGCGGCCTGTACTTCCAAAGACGCGCGCGCGCACCGGAAGTGACGCGGCGCAAGTTCCGGGCGGCTTCGTAAGCCGGTGCCCGAGAAGAAACGCTCGCAGATTATTCTGGAGCTCAAACAAGAAGTGTGTTGGAGAATCCTAGGCTGTGGTTCCAGGGTGCGGTAAGGGTGTCGGGACCGCCAAGACTCCTTTTTTCACACTAGTGCTTCCTTCGCTAACAGTTCTTGTGACTGTCAGATTCAGCTGCCATTCGTGTGGTTCTTGTGGATTGATTAATTCCTGACCAGTATTATGCGTGGTGCACACGTGAATGGGTGACATTACCAGGTGGTATGATAACAATACCGCGCTATGGATTTTTATACAGAAATATTTCTGCCTTACAAAGTCTTTATCAAATAAAGCCAAATGCTACACATGATGCCAAATGATTACTTGTGATAAGTGTGTGTGTTTGTCTCATCTTCTAGCTGGGGTTTGTAGAGAGGTCGCTAGGCTGCAGCATAAGACCTTCCCCAGTGAAGCCTACACACACACCCTTTCGGGTGGGTAACTGTGTTACGTCCTTGCAGAGTGTATATTCTCATGTGGTGTGGACTAGTGTTTATGTGTTGTTTGTTTACCAACAGTCCTGAAAATTGAGTATTGTGTACCGAATTCCTGCACCCCTACGCTAAAGGAGACTAGGTGGCCCAGAAGAGGCTTTGACAAATATTAATCGCCCTTCTTCTGGCACAGCCAGATTTGGTTCTTTTCTTTTACAGGTAGACCTAGTTGTTCAAGGTAGAAAGACCAGTGGGTCATTACATATGGCCTGTATTGCATGGTGTTAACAAACCTTGTGCTTTCTTTTCAGACCTCCCTCCCCGCTGTTCCCTTCCTTTCCTTCCCCCGATTGACCCCCTTAAGCTTCTGTGCCTTTACGGCAACTCGGAATTGAGTTTGTCAATAGTTGGACCCCATTGAGCAACGAAGCGATTCTGAGAGGCCTCCGCGGGACCTGACAGAATAATCTGCCTTATCTTAATATACCTCTCCCGGTCGGTTCGTTGTTGCCATGGCCACCCTGGAAGATGTCTTAGCTACCCTGGTGACCCTTCAACAGGAGATCACTGATTCTAGAACCGAGATAGCGGCCTCTAGGGCTGAGACAGCCGCCCTGCAGGACACGGTAAACAGGTTACAGAGGAACCCTTTTGACGCCCAGTTAGAGCGTGGTGCTAGCGGTAGCTTGTTTCAGTTTGGAACTTCCACGGCTCCCACACCGTTGACGGTAGAACAGCACACCACCCATTTAGTAATGAAGTGTGGGCAAAACCATATCGAAACGGTACGTTTCAACTTCCTTCAGGCTCCTCAATACGGAGTAATACTAGGGCTCCCATGGTTAAGGTTACATAACCCTGATATTGATTGGAGGGAAGACAGAGTGAAGTTTAGCGGGTCCTGGTGCAAGGCCCATTGTATGGGAGGAGTTCAGAAAAAAGAGTTAAGCATACTCTCCTCTTATAACATAGCGACCACCGCAGAAACCGATGTGCAGCTCCCCTCATGGTATTCTGAGTATCAGGACGTCTTTTGTGAGAAGCTAGCGGACATACTGCCCCTGCATAGGCATTACGATTGCCGAATAGACCTGGTACCTGGGGCGTTAATACCTTGTGGACGGTTGTATGCGTTGACAGAGGCAGAGAACACACACTTGAGAGAATACTTAGATAGATACCTCGAGAATGGGTTCATCCGTCCCTCAAGATCCCCAGCGGCTTCTCCTCTCTTTTTCATCCCTAGAGCTAACGGTGAAAAGAGAGCATCTATAGATTATAGAGCTTTGAATGACATAACGATAAAAAACTGATATCCCTTGCCTCTGATACCTGTCTTACTAGAATAGGTCAAAACTGCAGTCATTTACACTCGTCTAGACTTAAAAGGGGCTTTTCACCTGGTTAGGGTACGAGAGGGGGACGAATGGAAGACTGCCTTTCGTACACGGTATGGCCTGTATGAGTACACGGTGATGCCCTTCGGCCTGTGCAATGCCCCCGCAAGCCTTTCAATACTTCGTGAACGAGGTGCTGCGGGAGTTTTTGGACAGGTTTGTGGTGGCATACATCGATGACATCCTCATTTACTCTTCCTCCGTCGAGGAACATCGGGCACATGTCTGTCAGGTATTTGAGGCTTTAAGGAGAAACAGTCTATATTGTAAGCTCAGCAAAGGTGAGTTCCACGTGGATAAAGTGGAATTCTTGGGGGTGATGCTGACACCCACCGGACAAGAGATGTCCGATAGAAAAATCTTAGCTATGAAAGAATGGCCACAACCTTCCAATGTGAGGGACATCCAATGCTTCCTTGGATTTGCGAACTTTTATCGCAGGTTTAGAAACAGGTTTTCTACCGTAGTGGCTCCCATCACCAAACTATTGAGAAAGAACGAACAGTTTTTGCTGGTCTACATAAGCGGAGCACTCCTTCAAGTGCTGAAAAGAAGCCTTTGTTACCGCTCCCATATTGGCTCACCCTGATCCGGAAAGACCCTACATAGTCGAGGCGTACGCCTCCAATGTAGCCATAGGAGTTATCCTGTCGCAAAGACATAAGGTCACCGGCCAACTTCCTCCTGTGGCTTACATGTCCAGGAAATTGAACCAAGCCGAAACACGGTATACCATCGCAGAAAAAGAGCTCTTAGCCATAAAGGAAGCCTTCAGCGATTGGAGGCATTGGTTGTTAGGAGCCAAACATGTGGTCACAGTATATACTGACCATCGCAACTTGCAGTTCATGCGGTCCACCCGAATGTTGTCTCCTAGAAAGTTGCGCTGGATGTTGTTCTTCTCAGAGTTTCATTATATTGTCACCTATTGCCCCGGGACCGAAAACAGAAAGGCCGACGCACTGTCTAGACAAGAAACCCCCGCAGAAACCAAGACAGAACCTCAGCATGCGATTCTGGATCCGCAGAAGGTCATCGGAACACTTCATACGGATGCCTTCCTCCAAAAGGTAACCCTAGGAGTGAAAACCCGTTACTGGCAGAAATGGTTGAAAGAACATCCCCAGTGGAGGGTCCACAAAGGCCTCCCGATGAAAGGCAAACAATTGCTTGTGCCAAAAACAGCCCTTGCGTGCGGAGGTATGGCAAATGTGTCACTATACGCCCAGCGCTGGCCCCAACGGTATCAGAAAGACCCTAGATAGGATCTCTCGACAATTTTGGTGGCCGACCGTCGTGGAAGACACCACGAACATGGTCTATCGATGTGAAACATGCGCCAAGGCCAATGCAGATCACGGGAAGACCCAAGGGCTCTTGCAACCCCTGCCAACACCATTGATACCATGGCATACCATATCCATAGACTTTATAGTAGGTCTCCCAAAGGACCAAGGCTGTACCTCCATAGTGGTGGTGGTAGACAGCCTCACAAAAATGGGACATTTCATTGCATGTGCCAAAGAACCAGCAGCAGGGCAGCTAGCCAGACTACTTCTAGTACACATGATTAGGTTACATGGATTACCGGCTAATGTCGTGTCCGATAGAGGCCACCAATTTACGGCTAAGTTCTGGAAGGAGTGGTGTAAGGCGTTACATATGAAGTCTTCCAAGTCCACTAGCTTCCACCCCAATCCGATGGACAAACGGAGCGACTAAACCAAAACCTAAAGCAATATTTGAGGTGCTATGTAGAAGACAATTCGGATACCTGGGTGGAGTGGCTATGTTTGGCCGAAGTGGCCTACAACAGCGCCAAACATCAATCCACACAATACACACCCTATTATAGCAACTACGGATTCCATCCCCGTTTTAGCTCCGTGATCCACCCAGCTGTCGTTCCTAATGTACCCGAAGTAAGTGCCAGAACCAAGCTCATACAGCAAACCCTAAGGAGCATGTATAAAAACTTGAACAAAGCAAAAATAACCTACAAAACCATGGCGGATAAGCATCGGAAGCCAAATCCTGCATATAAAAAGGGTGAAGTAGTATGGTTATCCACCAAAAACATCAGGTTCAGAAAATATAGCGTATTCAACAATAAGTACATCGGGCCCTACAGGATAAAGAGAGTAATCTCCCCACGGGCCATGTTGCTAGCTCTTCCAAGAACGCTAAAAATCCACCCGGTGTTTCACGTCTCGCTTTTGAAGCCATCCTACACCCCCGTAAAAAAGAATCCATCTCCTGTCTGGATCAACAATGAACCAGAGTACGAAGTCCGGGCCATCCTCGACTCCAAAATGAGGGGATTCAGACTCTGGTACCTGGTGTTCTGGAAAGGGTATGGAATGGAAGACGATTCATGGGAACCAGCCATGGGAGTACATGCTACCAGGTATGTGAAGGCCTTCCATACACGATACCCCCACAAACCTGGCTCGTGGCAGCGGTCTCGGTGAGGGGGATGTGCTGTCAGGTCCGCGGCCCCGACCGCTGCCCCCTTCAGGACCCTTGCAGCGAAAGTCGCACGCTGGAACAGGGCCGTAGTGCTGTTCCGCGAGATGCGGGACATTGGGGAGACTACTGAGGGACCCAGGCAACTACTGCTCCCAGCGGCCTGTGCTTCCAAAGACGCGCGCGCACCGGAAGTGACGCGGCGCGAGGTCCGGGCGGCTTCGTAAGCCGGTGCCGGAGAAGAAACGCTCACAAATTATTCTGGAGCTCAAACAAGAAGCGTGTTGGAGAATCCTAGGCTGTGGTTCCAGGGTGCGGTAAGGGTGTCGGTGACACCGCCAAGACTCCTTTTTTCACACTAGTGCTTCCTTCGCTAACAGTTCTTGTGACTCTCAGATTCAGCTGCCATTCGTGTGGTTCTTGTGGATTGATTAATACCTGACCAGTATTATGCGTGGTGCACACGTGAATGGGTGACATTACCAGGTGGTATGATAACAATACCGCGCTATGGATTTTTATACAGAAATATTTCTGCCTTACAAAGTCTTTATCAAACAAAGCCAAATGCTACACATGATGCCAAATGATTACTTGTGATAAGTGTGTGTGTTTGTCTCATCTTCTAGCTGGGGTTTGTAGAGAGGTCGCTAGGCTGCAGCATAAGACCTTACCCAGTGAAGCCTACACACACACCCTTTCGGGTGGGTAACTGTGTTACGTCCTTGCAGAGTGTATATTCTCATGTGGTGTGGACTAGTCTTTATGTGTTGTTTGTTTACCAACAGTCCTGCAAATTGAGTATTGTGTACCGAATTCCTGCACCCCTACGCTAAAGGAGACTAGGTGGCCCAGAAGAGGTTTTGACAAATATTAATCGCCCTTCTTCTGGCACGGCCAGATTTGGTTCTTTTCTTTTACAGGTAGACCTAGTTGTTCAAGGTAGAAATACCAGTGGGGCATTACGTATGGCCTGTATTGCATGGTGTTAACAAACCTTGTGCTTTCTTTTCAGATCTCCCTCCCCGCTGTTCCCTTCCTTTCCTTCCCCCGATTGACCCCCTTAAGCTTCCGTGCCTTTACGGCAACTCGGAATTGAGGTTGCCAATAGGTGGACCCCATTGAGCAACGAACCGATTCTGAGAGGCCTCCGCGGGACCTGACACTTATTCAGTACTCGAACAGGATAAGAAATACGCTATATTAGCTGTAGACTACTTTTCAAAGTGGATGTACCATAGTTTCGTGAAATCTCCTGACACTGAATCAACATTCTTGAGTGAGATTTTTTCATTAGAGGGATTCCCTAAAGTGATAGTCACTGATAATGGTACACACTTTGTGTCGGAGAGGATGCGTACATTTTAAAAAAAACTCCGACATTAAACATATGAAAGTCGCCCTATATTCCCCCACATCTAATGGTTTAGTGGAGCGAGAGAATAAGGTGTTAAAAGATGGTATTCAAACAGCACTTGCTTCTAGTATGGAAGTTGAAGATTTTGTTAAACAAAAAATGTTGAACTATAATACCTCCCCCCATTGTACTACTGGGATACCTCCTTTCACTTTATTAAGGGGTAGAGAAGCACACACTGTTCTTTTTCCTTTCTGGCTACAGAATATATCTTGTGAAAATACAGTCAATCTTAATGAAATTACTGAGAGAGTGAATGCGAAACAAATCAAAATGAAAACTGAATTTGATAAAAAAATGCAATTTCCAGAACAAAGATGTACTGGTTGGAGACTGGGTCTTCATTAAAAAACCAAGCAGGTTCTTAAGGTTAGTAAGGGAGCTGCTTTTATTGGACATAAAGGTTGGTGGAATAAATGACATCTAGTCAAAGTGTCTCCACATCAAGTGGAAATTATGCACGATAACCGAAAAAATGTCGAGGATGATTTGGATTGGGAACAATGGTTAGATTCAGAGAGTAAAACTGTGGGACTGAAACCATCTATTATTACGCCAAATGTTAACCCTATTTCATGCGCCAATGCCCAGTCGATTGTTAAATCATCCTGTAATCCTAGTACCAGTACTTCAAGAGGCCGGATTATTAGAACCCCAAAGAAATTTGATGGATTTATTAGATATTAAGTATTTTTAGTATATATTATTCTGTATAGTTTTATGCTTCATGAATTTTATTTTATGTAAAGGGGGAAGGTGGTGTAATAGTTGAAATGTTAGTTACCGCGCAGTTAGCGCGCGATGCTTATGAATTAGTTAACATGTTAGTCATGGCGCGGTTAGCGTGATGCTGCTTATGTAATATTAATATGTTACTTGTATTTCTTTGAATGTGTGGCTCATGCATGGAGCGTTCACCGGGTTGTGATTCGAAGACAACAGATCAGTTGCCGTTCGTTCATTTGCCTGGGAAGACGCTCCGTGTGTTGGGTGGAGTCATTTCCAATAAACTTAAGGATCAATCATTTCCCGATTCACTTGTACTCTTTTCAGACCACAAGTGCAATGGGGCTGTTCCATAGTGTCATGATTCATGTGTGGCATTCAAACGGTCAATTATCTTTTTTTTTTTTTTTTTAGAATTTTATATAGAGCAAACTAGACCCGAGACATCAGGTATCAGAGCGCTTTACATGAGCACCAGTTTCGTTACAGATGGACACATTCATTTTTGTTAGGCACGGGGAGATTCATTGATTTGTCCATAATCACAGGATGTTGAGCGTCGTTGCCGAGAATTGAACCTGGTTCCCCAGCTTCGAGGTCGACCGCTCTAGCCATGAGGCTGCATCCTCTCCTTTTTGCTGCATCACATGACATGCATAACCAGGCTCTGTTGCTTCAAATGACTACTGACATCTGTCTCTTGTGCTTTTAGTGGGACCAGCCGCTAACGAATGATGTTAATTTCATCAGCACCAGAGAGGATCTAGCCATGCTCAGTACGGAAGCCTTACTGGCGTTCACCATGGCAGTCTTCTAGGTGTTGCATGTGGCAGCGTAGTCATATGAGCAGAGATTAAATGACAGCCTGTGGTATGTCTGGAAACAATACTTTGGATGTGTGAGGGCAAAATGGTACAAACATGTGATACTGCTACTAGCTTCTTCAATTGGGTCCTGCAGATGTTATGGCAATAGGTGGCTGTGAAAGTCACCTCAACTTCTGCCAGAAGGTTCATTTCGGTGTCCAGTTGGTGCAATCTTTGCTTTACCTGAGCACGCGTATCCAAATATATGTGATCAGTTAGTTCAAAGATTATACATTAATTTGTACCATTTTGGTGAATAAAAAATATGCTCCTTTCAGCAACCTCGCCATTAGGTAACGCCAACAGTGAGCTCGAAGAAAAACTTTAAGCCACCTAATTTATGATTTTTTAATTAAGCACTGCCCTGGTTCACTCATGTGAGTTTAAGGAATATTTAACTTGATTACTCTCTTCTTCTTACACTTCCAATGCACTCTCTTTTCTCTGTGTTTGCACTGAGAATTAAAACATGTTCTGCATACATAATAGTGTTTTGTAAATTGGCATAAGTAGGCCGATAAGCCGGTGTGTGGCCTGGACGACTAGGATGACGGTCGTGGCGTGAAAGAACTCCACCATGAATGACTCTAATTCTCCTAATAATACTTACTTTAGGTTTGCTCCCCTGCCTGATTCCTCGCTGTACAGTGGGAGCGTCGCCTCACTGAATGCAGCTTGTAAAACACCCGGCGAACAGTTTGGTAGGTGCTTTGGGCCCGTCACTGGACTGCCGAGATTGAGCCCCCAGTGGCCCAGTGGTTGGATCCTGACTGGGGTGACAGCCGTGTATAGTAGGACAGAGGAGGTCGCACAGCGCCCTGGATACCGACTGGAGGCTGATAGGTCTGTGCACAGAGAGAGAGATTGGTGGGGAAGTGGCAGAAACCTCTCCCGTCCACACAGGAATGGTTCAGGCTCAACTGGATGGCATTCTGAGATCTGAGCCCAGTCCTTATAATGGAAGGTACTCATGGGCTCAGAGGGTGATAAAAGGATACGCTGCTGGGGATTGGCCAGGGGGCAGGCCCGAAAGACTTAGGCAGTCCCCTAGGTAAATGAGGAGAAGTCCCCACCAGGCAAAAAAGATGCAGTCAATGAGAAATGCGTAAGAAGCAGATGGAAGTGTGCTACTCCCTCCCTGTGACTGATTACCTGCAGTGACACACAGCAAGCAAGTTTATCGGTAGGCTTCCATTGTGGGGGTTTGTGAGACCATGACAGGGCCTGACTGTTGAAAGAGGCTGAGGGGGGCTTTCCGCTTCCTAATTATTGGACCGCAAAACATACAGACAGGATATGCAGGAGCATATCTCCAATAACAAGAGGCGGATACACTCTGTGGGTGTTCCTGCTCAATGAGTTCACGGACAAACTTTGGATGCGGAACGGGGGTGGAGTGGAGCCTGGGTTGCTGGGGTGAACGATGGGGCGATCAGCGACATGTTTGGGCCCTCTCCTCATTGGACCAGAGGCATAGGGACTCTGGCTGAGTTAGTGTCCTGGGGAGGGATTGGGGCTCACCGCCTTTATTGATGACAGGAATCCTCAGATGCAGCGACCCCGTAATTGGGCCTTTGCTGACTGCTTGTCCTGTCTCCTTGGAAGCAAGGGCAGGTGGGTCGACCTTTCCCCTGGGGTGAAGGCCAGGTGAGGAATCACTGGAAACACTCCTTTTTGAATGGAACTAGAGGATGTTCCCCTCTTTTCTAATTTGGGTACCTCTGCCATGGCGAAAGATAAACAGCATCCAACTAACAAACATGCCACACTTGATAAATTCACACATACCGGTGCCCCAAAATTCACAACAACTGGTGGTGAGTTGAGAGACATTGTTTTGGCCGGGGCCAGTATAAAGATTAAAAAGTAGGGGGGCTAATACGCAGCCTTGCTTTAGACCATTTTTTGTTGCAATTTTTGCAGATACTGTTGTGGCACTTCTTTTAATCCTCACCCAGGTTTTCTGATGCAGTGATATCAGTGCAGAGATGGTATCCCCCAGGAATTTAATTTGCTCCAAAGCGTCCCTCGATTGACTCTATCGAATGCTGCACTGAAGTCCACAAAACAGCAGAATAAAGGTAGCTGATTGGCCAAGGTGGCTCTCCACGACAGGTAGGACTGCGCTATTATATTATCTGTCGCGGAGCAGCCTGATCTGAAGCCTAACTGAGTATGTGGGAGGATGCTGTTTTCTGTGACCCAATTTTCGAGTTCTGACAGCAGGACACGAGCATAGGCCTTAGCTTCGATATCCAATAAAGCTAATAGCCTGTAATTGGCCGGATTTTGTAAAGTGGATGTAATATTGAGCCCTGCCAGGTAGATGGAATTGTGGCTGTAAGAAAGGCTTAACGAGAGGTGTAAGAAGCTCTGCCCAGAAGGATCGATTTGATTTGAAAACTGAAGCTGGTATTCCATTTGGCCCTGGCACTCCATCATTCCTCATGCGGCTAATGATCTTGATCACTTCGGCTTCAGAGATGCCTGGACCCAGGATGTCTTCATGATTTGGTGCTTGAGGCGAATGGAGGGCTGACAGCTCCCCTGTCCCACTGTTGTAGAGCTGATTGACTCAGCAAGCCAACAGAGTGGCAGGCACATGATTTGCCATTCTTAAATGGCTTCGCAAAATTGCCTGGATGTTACCTCCTACCACCCAGAAGACCGTAGTCAATGCCTTAGTGACATCTCGGCTTGATTACGGAAACATCTTGTATCTGGGCTCAAACAAAGCGGTAATAAGACGTCTGCAATTGGTGCAAAACGCTGCTGCCAGACTGCTTTGCAGAATCCCTAGATCCGTTAGGATCACCAAACATCTTAGGGACCTGCATTGGCTCAGGGTCGAAAACCGGATCCGTTTCAAAACCCTGACCTACCTATTTAAAATCAAAGCTGGTACTGCCCCTAAATATCTACAGGACCTTGTTAAACCCTACCTCCCCAATCGCAGCCTCCGTTCTGGTACTGCTGGGAATTTTGTGGTACCAAGGTTCAAACGGGCTAGAATAGGCGGAAGATCATTTTCCTATTTGGGCCCAACTCTGTGGAACACTTTACCCATTCATATACGCAAGGAGGAAAACTTCATGACTTTTAGAAAAAGTGTAAAAACCTGGTTGTTCGACAAATAAGTGCTTTTATTGTTTTCTATCCAGTTGGTTTGTGCGATTCGCTGGTCCGGCGCCGGGAAACCCTTTGTGGGTAGCTGTGCGCCTTACAAGTGTTATAAAATAAATAAAAATAAAAATAAATTGATGTGATTCACCCAAACATTCTCGGGTACCTTAGACTGACCACTATTACTGACTTGGTTAATATATTTCCAAAATGGAGCTGGATTTTTTTCCTTAAGAAGAGAGAACATTTTAAGCCAGGCATCCTCTATTCGTTTAGTACGTTGCTCCCATGCACGTTTCTTATAGGCAGCTCGAAGAGATCCAATTATGGTGCCCTGCAACGCTTTTTCCCCTCTTTGTCTTGCATTTGGGGGATTTTGACGCTTCCATTTGCTTTCCGGCGTTTCCTTATTTGGGTGCTGGTTTAGATCGTTTGGCCCCTGTTTTTGTTGAGCACCCAATGTTCCCCCCAGCGCCTGATGCAAGTCCATCAGGAGAATGGGCCAGTAGTCTAAGAGGGCTTGCGAACCAAAAGCAGTTTTTAATTGTTCATTTTTAGTTGCCCATGCAGACAATTTTGTACCGAGGTTAGTGGTCCATTTTATCCTGCGCGGGACTTTATCAGATTATTTGCCTGTGGATTCGCCAACAGGTTTCAATTTACAAGATGCAGCAGTGGAAAGACTAAAAGATGCTCTAAGGGGCTTGTGGTAATAATAATAATAATAGTCCACATTTGTAAAGTGCGAACAATCACCCGTAAGGGTCTCTAGGCGCTGGGGGCCATCAGCAAGATTAAGCAAGCTATTGCCCAGAGTCACATGGTGCTGGGCTAATCTGCCGCCGGCGATCGAACTGTGATCCCCAGATTCCGGAGACAGTCGCCCTGGCCGTGGCGCCACACCTCTTCCTCCCCTGGCCGCGGCGCCACACATCTTCCTCTGTCACTCTCTGCTCGATTGTCAATGTCAAAGTCATTCAGATGCAAAGCTAGTGTACTACTGATGAATAGATAATCAATTGTAGAGTTATTCCTCTATGTTGGATGCAGGGCCCATGTCTGATCCTTTGCTTTCTTTAGATTATGAGCGGATGATATAGAACAGGCGTCAAATAAGGCTTGTAGTACAGCGACCTCTTTAGGTTGTTTATTTTCATTTCCTGTCTTGTCAAGCGATCTGTTATTAAAGTCCCCGACTATAAGTGGATTATGATGGGGATATTTGAAGAGAAGATCTCCAATGATGGCTGCCTGATCATCGAGTGCTTGGTTTCTCTGTTGCAAAACTGGATTAACATAGCAGTTGAATAATAGCAATTGAAACGGTTTATAGTGATTGTTTATTCCATTCATAGGTAATACTTGAATTCCAGGTGAGGGAGGTGCAAGTGTGATTACTTCCAACCTTCGGGAATGCTTGATGTAAACAGAAAGGCCGCCCATTGGCCGCCCAAAAATATTGTGTCTTGAGGGCTGGGACATGGATTTTGAAGTACCAGGAAAGAGTTGTAGTAGATGTTGCCCATGTCTCCTGGAGACAGAATATATCACTGCTTTGAAGGTAATCTATGGCCGAGCTGTTTTTAATCAGTTTCTGAAGGCCAGCCACATTCCAAGAAATGATTGTTAAGTAATTATTTTGCTCGTTCAATTTGTGGTCTCTGTTGCCTCTAAGGGACTTAAAGGTGCCGTCGGGCCGAATGATGGCCACATTCGGCCTGATGTCCAAGTTGGTTGTTAGTGTCCTGTTTGCTAGTAAAGACTCTTCTCTGATTAGTAGAGTAGGTGCTCCTCAGAGGTTCATGTTGGGAGAGAGCGCTGGTAAGATTGTTACCAGGACGGATATCATCAACACATTTTAGGATGGAGTAAGTATTTAAAGATTTATTGCCTAAAACATGAGGGTATCTGTACTGAGGTAAGTGCCTGATCTCACTACCCCAGTCTGCAAATTGATTGGCTTCGCACAGCATTGCCGTCTGGTGTGACTGTTGGTATAGCCCAACCACTGTGGATTGATCGTGGGAGTCGCCTGGCAGGCTTTGGAATTTAACCCAGGCAACATCTGCCAGGCCTCTTTGCTCCAATGATGATATGTGAGTAAATAAGCGCAGGATGTTGCCTCTGTTCAAAACATCATAATTGCCTTTGGCATGGTAAATACGACCTCCACCACTCCTGGTTTTGAACGGCTGCTGCTCATTGAGGTTCCCGGTATGACTTGATTGTCAAGTGCAAGTGTTGGTTGATATATTGGGTGGGGGTTCTATATACCATTGGTCCAGGAGGAGATTTTGCCACCTGTTGATGCTGCATGTTAGTGCTGTGTGCAGCACTAAACAATGGTTGTGTACCAACCCCCGCCTGTGACCCTGAAGTTGAGGGCAGCAATATCGGCCCAGGGACGAGGTTAATCCTCACATCTGGGCCTTCCATGGACTTAGACTGAGTTGATGTTATATGAGCTTCCCCTTTCTTATTATCAAGAAAAGAAGTGGAGGGGGCATTGAAGGAAATTGCCCCTCGGGCAGAATCATCAGCTAAACTCTTAATTGATGGTTGTTTACTGAGTTGTAAGTGATTTGGTGACACTTCTCTGTCTTTATTTCCTGATGACTTTACTGAAAAAATTGAATAAAACTTCACAGGGCCAATGTCTGACTTAGTTGTGTGTGTTTGAGAATGGCTTTTGCCCGTTTTTGGGCTTTCCTCAGTTTTTTCTTTGCTTTCCTAGAAAGAAAACCTTCCTTCTGTTTGATCTCTGGGGCGCCGTCAAGTTCTTCTACTATTTGACAGCTAGTTGAAAAACAGGGCGCAGCAGTTATGGGCCTCATTGAAGAAGTTAAACTTGAGACAGTAGGTGATGGCGGATGTGATGTTTTAATTCAACTTGCAGGCAGGTTTTCAAGTGAGTTAGTTGGATTGTTGATAGGTTCTGTATTTGATTTGGTTGGAGTCAGTTGTGGGGATGGACCGGAGGGGGCTCTTGAGACCCGGAATGAATCTGCTAAGTAGGTCAAAACCACAGGAAGATTTTCCCAATGGTCCACAATGGCCGCGCATGAACATGAGCTGGTTGTTTGTGAAGTAAAGATCAAGTTTGTGATGTGGTCCATTTTTCCTTTCAAATCTGCCAAACACAGAGCTATTGCCTGCAAGAGATCCATTTGCAAATCCATCTTGGAGGATTGCCAAAATAAAGCTTTGGCCGTTGAGTGTTGTAGATTGATGAGTTTTGGCGATTCGGAAGCAGCCATGAAACTTGGGTTTTCTATGTTTTGAGAGGTGAAGTGATGGTGATTTGTTTCACTAGATAGTCTATACAGCTGTGGAGTGGACTCCAGGGTTTGCTCAATTTTGGTTTCAAGTTGCTGTAAAAATTATGCTGAAAGTTCTCCCAAATCTTGTTTTTTTAAAGCAACGGGAGAACCTGTGGCAGCAATCAAAAAAGGATGCAGCTGAATGGGTGAATGAGATTGGTGTATTTTTGCCTCAATTATTATAGGTCTTCTTGGCACACGTGGGGCTGATTTAGAACTGTCAATAAGAGATGATGAGTGAAAGTCCATTGAAGCACAGCTTGTGTTGGCATTAGGGACAGAATCTGGCCCCAAGGGCAGTTGGGTAAGACTGTTAACAGTGTCCGTGTTTGGGCAAGAAAAAGAGCGGCCATTTGTCTTCGTAGGGCAGAGACCCTGGGAGTTTGTTGGTGAGGGGAAGAAGTCTTCCTTAACACTTGAGTTGTTTCTTTGGTGGTCTGCCCTACCATTTGCTGAAACTCCATTTGAGGGCTTGGAAAACAAGTATTTAGTTATCAAGCCAGTGTTGGCAATTTTTTGGTTATTCTGTGTCTTAGGGGCCCCTGAAAGTTGGTCTGGATTCTGAACATTTATGCGTGTTATGCTGGGATCGTTAGTCAGTGCCCCTGCTGGGGCTGCACCTCCATTGGCGTCAACTGCTGACATTGACCTGGTTACTGGAATCCTTAATGACATTTTGGGGCAATATAGATGTGCGGCGTGATATATTGGTTGATCCTGGGACGAAATAGGATAGTGAGCTAGGGAGATCGAGTAATTACTAGGTAAGCGTAGATGGGCGTAGATAGGCTGTGAGCAGGGCACACTGGTGACCCGTTGACCACACCCAACCTAGTTGGGCCGCTTCGACAGGCTCACTGGGCACGCACTTAGTGGCTGCCTCTAATGGCGGCTGCGCTCACCTTACCCAGCGGTCCTTTGCGCACAGTAGGTGGTTCGCGGGGCTCCCAGGGACTGTTATGTCAATGCAACCTTCCCAAAATTCCTCCGTCTTCCGTGTCACAGGGGCCCCGCCGTGTAGCTGCAGGACTCCTGCATTGCTCCCGCTCCTCTGCTGCTGCTGTGCCATGTCACCGTAAAAACCCGGGCCAGAATTCAAGCCAGATTCTCCATACTTTACTCCATGCTTTACTCGCAAGGTTAATTTAATTAGTAGTCCATGTGCACCAAATGGTAAGGTTGTTTCCAGCCAAGTAACATAGAAGCGGGAGCAGATGAAAAGAAGGTGAGCAGGGCTCACGGGGCACACAGGGTACACAGAGTCACTGCTACCTCAATCACTACTTTTGTTAATTGCGGTATGCCACTTGTCGCGTGCCGTCTGCCTTTCAAGGTTCACCTGTGCTCCTGTGTTCCCCGTCGATGCTGTTGCTGGAGCAGCGGTTAAATGGCAGCAATAGATACAATACACCGCCGGCAGCCGCAGCCACACTTGCAATTGGCACCCGACTGCACCCGACTGCCCGAAGCTGTTTGCCGCTCCCAAAAGTTGTGCAGAGATCCCAGCTGATTGGAGGGCAGAAGGCGCAGCGGACAAGGGCTACAAGCCGGAAAACCGGCACCGCGGTTCAGCCAAAAGCCAGGAGCCGCAGGCCGCGGTCAGCTGGGTTCGGCGTCTTCCTCCTCACTGTGGGACTGACTGTGAACAGGGAGGTGGAGTCACATCACGAAGCGCAAGTCTCACAGTTTTTCTGAACTCGACAATCGCCTATCTACAATTCTCGCAAGATTATGATCTATCCAGATTATACGAGATTGGTAACCATGTAAATCATTCATTGAAGTTAAGAGAAGACTAAGATCATTAAATATCAGATACATACTTTTATACCTGCTCAAATTAGAAAAGTTATTTAGCAGGATAAATTGCTGTCTTTTTAACCCCCTGAGGTGGTAGCAGTGGGCCGAGGAAAGGGGGACCATCCGTCTAAATGATTGACGACCATTCACAGAGTCCTTGCAAAGATCTGATGAACTACAAATCCCGGAGAAGGCTTGTAAGTGCTCAAGGAACAGAAATCAATCCTGCTCCAAGATAAGACAAGCATCTTACATAAGGGCTTTGCATGAATGGAATGATCATGTACCATTCTGAAATAAAGCAGAGGGCGTGGCCCTCCCACCCCACCATCAGAAGTGGCATCTAAATGATTCTTGATACATTCATGAAACATTCAATCGAAACTCACCAAACACTCCATGTCCTTTTACTTATTGGCCTTTTTTTCGTATTGCTGAAGTATTAACTGCAAATTGTTGGGACTGGAGGGAAAAGGGTAGCAGATATACATTGGGGTGGTGTGGATCATTTGTCCAGTCAGCACTTACCCTCTTCCCCCTACAGGGACTCCGGGCGGATATATTGTTCCTACAGGAGACTCATCTAGTGAGTAATAAACGCCAGTTCTTGGCCAGGTGTGGGTATTTAAGTAGTTTACTTGGGGTTTTTGAGGGGGGTGCGTGGTATAGCTAAGCTTATTGACACCACGTTACCTTTAAACCGACAGATAGCAAAGGCAGATATTGAGAAGTGATGGGTCTACTGAATAAAAGAAGCTGTAGAATATGGATACAATGAACCAGAAGTAATGCTCAAAAAGGAGCTGCTCAGTACTGTGTAGTTTGTGGAACGGGATTATTTCTACACTCGGTTCAGGTCTGGATTTAAGGGTTCCTGAGGACCCTAAGTTGATCATCCAACATATTAAAACAGATTTTTACAAAAATAGATATAAGTTGTCGCCACGGCATTGGGGATAATGGTTGCCAACAGAGGCATCAGACGCTGATGGCAAAAGTGCAGCCCCACCTTGGTGGAGGAGTGGGGAAATGACTTGGACCAGTCTATGAGAAAGGAGAAACTGATCTTTGCCTCCAGAGGTTGCCAGCAAAAACACTACAAAATGTGGACTCTATGGTGTCAATACTGAGAAATATATGTTTACCCAAAGGGGCTGGTGAGGTTGGAAAAAGAAAAATACTAGACCATGAACCCCCAAAGACTGCTGACCCAAATAGACACATTCTAGCAGACCTGACGGTACACAGGGATGATCTGAGGAGCCGTATGAATGGCTGGGTGTGGCGGATGGAGGGTGGTCAAGGTGGTTTTTATTGAATAGGTTTAATTGAGTTACAAAGAATTTACAGGCTGCTATCATTCTTGTAATAATTCTCGTACTGTTAAAATCAAACTACAAACTAAAATAAAACGTGTTTTGAGAAAAGAAGCTGGTGGCAAAACTAATCTCCTGGGCCTCGCTTGGTTGCATTGAAAACATGGCTTTTAAAAAGTTGCGCTATGCACCTTATTTGTGTTTTTGTTCCTGTAGTGTTTTTTTCTTTTACTTCATGAAACAATCAAAATGGGCCCATTGTGCGTGGGGATGTGTTTCTGCTGTACCAGTTAATGAGAACACTGCCTGCTTCTGGAGGAGCACACATATAATGTTTCAAACATTCAAAGTTGATGCCTTGCTAATAGAACTGTGTTGTACTTTCCACTTGTATGTAGGTGAAATGTGATATTTGATTATTAAGTTTGGAAGGGTTTTTTAGAGTGAGCCCGTTTTTTACGAAGTGAAAGATTTAAATGGTGATTGGCTTGCATTGTTGCATTTTTAGGGGTACAACCCATGATGCCACCTCACATCATAGTTAAGGCTTGATTTTCTGCTGCTAAAATATTATAAAACCTATTGTATTAGGATGGGCGCCATTTCTTCTTCCCTCCATCATCGAGACAAACACCATATTAGACTGTTATTTATTTTATACTTAAAGAAGGTTTCTCACTTGCTCCTCTTGAAGGTAGACTCCATGGCTGTCTTCTTATTGCGAGATCTGAGCCCAGTCCTTACAATGAAAGGCACTCATGGGCTCAGAGGGTGATAAAAGGATACGCTGCTGGGGATTGGCCGGGGGGCAGGCCCGAAAGACTTAGGCAGTCCCCTAGGTAAATGAGGAGAAGTCCCCACCAGGCAAAAAAGATGCAGTCAATGAGAAATGCGTAAGAAGCAGATGGAAGTGTGCTACTCCCTCCCTGTGACTGATTACCTGCAGTGACACACAGCAAGCACGTTTATCGGTAGGCTTCCATTGTGGGGGTTTGTGAGACCATGACAGGGCCTGACTGTTGAAAGAGGCTGAGGGGGGCTTTCCGCTTCCTAATTATTGGACCGCAAAACATACAGACAGGATATGCAGGAGCATATCTCCAATAGCAAGAGGCGGATACACTCTGTGGGTGTTCCTGCTCAATGAGTTCACGGACAAACTTTGGATGCGGAACGGGGGTGGAGTGGAGCCTGGGTTGCTGGGGTGAACGATGGGGCGATCAGCGACATGTTTGGGCCCTCTCCTCATTGGACCAGAGGCATAGGGACTCTGGCTCAGTTAGTGTCCTGGGGAGGGATTGGGGCTCACCGCCTTTATTGATGACAGGAATCCTCAGATGCAGCGACCCCGTAATTGGGCCTTTGCTGACTGCTTGTCCTGTCTCCTTGGAAGCAAGGGCAGGTGGGTCGACCTTTCCCCTGGGGTGAAGGCCAGGTGAGGAATCACTGGAAACACTCCTTTTTGAATGGAACTAGAGGATGTTCCCCTCTTTTCTAATTTGGGTACCTCTGCCATGGCGAAAGATAAACAGCATCCAACTAACAAACATGCCACACTTGATAAATTCACACATACCGGTGCCCCAAAATTCACAACAACTGGTGGTGAAGTGGGAGACCCTGTTTTGGCCGGGGCCATTTCAATGAACACCGCAGTGATTCCCCAGGCCATTTGAACATCCCAAGAGACCCTGGAGACTAAAATTTGGGCCGTTGGCTCAGATGTCATGCTGCTAAGACTAGACCTCAGACATGCTGTGGACAGGATGAAGAAGGCCAAGACCCGTGTCTCAGACCTAGAAGCCACCATTAAAGCATGCACCAAAAGATCACTACCCTGACAACGAGATCCAAGGATCTATCTGGGCAGGCAGAGGATGCGAAAGGTCAGGCTCGATTAAACAATCTGCATTTCATGGGGTGCCCTGAGGGTTGCGAAGGGAATTCCCTGAAAATATTTCTAGACCAGTGATTTTGTTGTTTATCTCCCAGGAGAAGATCTTGAGCTGTTTCATTATTGAACGGGCACTCAGACCTCTCATACCAAAGCCACCCAATGATCCCCAAGTTCTTAAACTAGGGACGAAATCCTATGTTTTTCTGAACTCGACGATCGCTTATCTACAATTCTCACAAGATTATGATCTATCCAGATTATACGAGATTGGTAACCATGTAAGTCATTCATAGAAGTTAAGAGAAGACTAAGATCATTAAATATCAGATACATGCTTTTATACCTGCTCAAATTAGAAAAGTTATTTAGCAGGATAAATTGCTGTTTTTTTAATCCCCCTAAGCGGTAGCAGTCTGGGAGTGGGCTGAGGAAAGGGGGACCATCTGTCTAAATGATTGACGACCATTCACAGAGACCTTGCAAAGATCTGATGAACTACAAACCCCGGAGAAGGCATGTAAGTGCTCAGGGAACAGCAATCAATCCTGCTCCAAGATAAGACAAGCATCTTACATAAGGGCTTTGCATGAATGGAATGATCATGTACCATTCTGAAATAAAGCAGAGCGCGTGGCCCTCCCACCCCACCACCAGAAGTGGCTTCTAAATGATTCTTGACACATTCATAAAACACTCAATAGAAACTCACCAACCCTCCATGTCCTTTTACTTATTGGCCTTTTTTCGTATTGCTGAAGTATTAACTGCAAATTGTTGGGACTGGAGGGAAAAGGGTAGCAGATATACATTGGGGTGGTGTGGATCATTTGTCCAGTCAGCACTTACCCTCTTCCCCCTACAGGGACTCCGGGCGGATATATTGTTCCTACAGGAGACTCATCTAGTGAGTAATAAACGCCAGTTCTTGGCCAGGTGTGGGTATTTAAGTAGTTTACTTGGGGTTTGTGAGGGGGGGGCGTGGTATAGCTAATCTTATTGACACCACGTTACCTTTAAACCGACTGATAGCAAAGGCAGATATGGAGCAGTGATGGGTCTACTGAATAAAGGAAGCTGTAGAATATGGATACAATGAACCAGAAGTAATGCTCAAAAAGGAGCTGCTCAGTACTGTGTAGCTTGTGGAACAGGATTATTTCTACACTCGGTTCAGGTCTGGGTTTAAGGGTTCCTGAAGACCCTAAGTTGATCATCCAACATATTAATACAGATTTTTACAAAAATTGGTATAGGTTGTCGCCACTGCGATTGGGGATAATGGTTCCCAACAGAGGCATCAGACGCTGATGGAAAGAGTGCAGCCCCACCTTGGCGGAGCAGTGGGGAGATGACTTGGAGCAGGAAGGAGAAACTGATCTTTGCCTCCAGAGGTTGCAGACAAAGCCACTACAAAATGTGGACTCTATGGTGTCAATACTGAGAAATATATGTTTACCCGAAAAGGCTGGTAAGGTTGGAAAAAGAAAAATACTAGACCATGAACCTCCAAAGACTGATGACCCAAATAGACACATTCTAGCAGACCTGGCGGTAGGCAGGGATGATCTGAGGAGCCGTATGAATGGCTGGGTGTGGCGGATGGAGGGTGGTCAAGGTGGTTTTTATTGAATGGATTTTATTGAGTTACAAAGAATTTACAGGCTGCTATCATTCTTGTAATAATTCTCGTACTGTTAAAATCAAACTACAAACTAAAATAAAACATGTTTTGAGAAAATAAGCTGGTGGCAAAACTAATCTCCTGGGCCTCGCCTGGCTGCATTGAAAACATGGCTTTTAAAAAGTAGCACTATGCACCTCGTTTGTGTTTTTGTTCCTGTAGTGTTTTTTTCTTTTACTTCATGAAACAATCAAAATGGGCCCATTGTGCGTGGGGATGTGTTTCTGCTGTACCAGTTTATGAGAACACTGCCTGCTTCTGGAGGAGCACACATATAATGTTTCAAACATTCAAAGTTGATGCCTTGCTAATAGAGCTGCGTTGTACTTTCCACTTGTATGTAGGTGAAATGTGATATTTCAATTATTAAGTTTGGAAGGGTTTTTTAGAGTGAGCCCGTTTTTTACGAAGTGAAAGATTTAAATGGTGATTGGCTTGCATTGTTGCATTTTTAGGGGTACAACCCATGATGCCACCTCACATCATAGTTAAGGCTTGATTTTCTGCTGCTGAAATATTATAAAACCTATTGTATTAGGATGGGCGCCATTTCTTCTTCCCTCCATCATCGAGACAAACACCATATTAGACTGTTATTTGATTTTATACTTAAAGAAGGTTTCTCACTTGCTCCTCTTGAAGGTAGACTCCATGGCTGTCTTCTTATCGCATTAAAACATAGAACAATTTCATGAACCATTCTGGCCTTTAGACAGAGCAGTCCTTATGACAGTTTGCGCTTTGATTTATTATTTGCCTTGTGCTAGACAGTATTTGGTTATTTCAAGTGACTAAAATAAGACTCAGCTTCCACTGCCTATGCTGATTTATATTTATTTGTATTTTGAATGGTGCCTGAGTGCCAGAGAAGCCCACATTTTGATGTTAAGATGAAAGGCCACCCAGGATCATTTTTGATTGATACTGGTGCTACCCAACCCACAGTTAGAACAATGAAGGTCCCCAACTTACCCGTCTTGGGAAAAGAGGTAAAAGTTATAAGCATTAGTAACAAACACATCCCTAATAAGATGTCAGCAAATGTCCCTTTAAAAATGGTCTCGATAGTGAATGATCTTCAGTTTATAATTGATGAAAACAAGTCTAGTTAATTTATTGGGTTGTCTTTTGTGCTGGGTCATTTATTGCATGCCAGATAGTGTAGCAGTTAAAATACAGGATGAGGAATTAGATTTCAAACTAAAATCACAAGAGTCAAGACTGAATGTGTTTCCAGTTCTCACAAAATAAAACTTACCTCCATATTTAAGGGACACAGTGAAAGAGGGGGTTTGGGATTTTAGTGGTAAGAAATTGTGCAGCACATAAGGGTGAAGATGACATTCATAAACTTGGCACACCGATATGTAGATGAAGTTGCAAGATACTGGGCTCTTATGTCCAGTACGTTAAAAATAAATTAAGAATGTAATTCTGAAAAAGAAAGTGTACCATGAACCCAGAGAACCCGAACCTCAATATCAGGTTAACTAAGGGGCATATTATCAAGGACGGCGTTACAATTATTGACGCTTTAGCGGCAAAAAACTGCCGCTAAAGCGACGATAATGGGCTTGATAATATGCACCAGAGAATTCCAATAGAAGCCCATGTACACCCCAGAACATGGGCTTCTATTGGAATTCTCAAGGGCATATTATCAAGCCCATTATCGCCCGCTCTAGCGGCAGTTTTCTGCCACTAAACCGGCGATAATTTTACCGCAGTTTCTTGATAATATGCCCCTACCTTCGTCACAAGAGCTGCAAAAAGGTTAATGAAGTGGCGTAACGAAAGTTGAAGGGGCCCCCCTGCAAGGAACACAGAGGGGCCCCCGCTCCAGATTTAATCCGGAGCTCTCTGGTGTGAGTACAGTGCTGAGGGGGGCCCCCTGCAGCTCAGGGCCCTACCCCACACAGCGGGGGATGCGGGGGCCTGTGTTACGCCCCTGGTGCCAGTAACCAAATCTCCATCCCATTGCACCGGGTCGCTTCCCACTCAATACGCAGTTAATCACCACCTTTTCTCTGAGCCAACTTGTTAGCGGCCTCGTGTGGTATACTGGCTGCTCTCCTCAGTTCATGGCCTGAGTTCCGCCGAGACTCCAGTGCCCCTTTACCTCTCTACGTAGAGACCATCCTCCTTTTGGATAGAGCCTTAAAGTGAGTGGATCACACAGTTGGACTCCCTGGACTTGTGCCTTGTCTGTATCTTTTACTGTGTTTTAATAAAATGGCTCCTTTTTAGCAATAAAGTTATTCTGTTCCTTTTGGCACATGTTTTACACAGAAAATGCATACTGTTAGGAACAATTATGAAAAATCAAATCCGGTACCCTCTTGGCTTTATGTAATTATGCACCGTCAAACATTTTAACTTTTGCATCCCTGAATCTCTTTTTTTTAATAAAATTTTATTATCGGAGTATTTTTTCTATTGTAAAGATTTGTATTAATCGAACAATAAAGTCTTCATTCATTCATGAAAGTGTACTTTTTTTTATCAATAAATCACTTTATTGGGTCGGTAATGAAAATAAAAGCACATAAAAACATCAGAAACATCAGCGTATATCAAAAATGAGTTCTGTGACATATGTAAAAGTATTTTAAAATATATAATGCAAGCTGTAGATTCATAACAAATATTAAAAAACACTATAAAAACAGGGGAACTCCCACATCATGAACCTGATAACAAAAACCTCAATTATGTTTCTGCTATGTTATAAGGCAGGTGCAAAGCCGCCTGCTCAGCTCTAGGATTTCATTCAACAAGTATCAACAATTTATATAAAATATTGTTAGAACAATAGGAGGGTCAGGTGTCCTTTTAGGTCCAGTGTACAAACTCCCTATAAGTATACGTAATGACAAGGAGTATGCAGTTCCTTTTGAGTTAAGAGAAATGGAAACAACAGTCAACCAGTGGGGAGATGGGCAAGCAGATCGGGGGGGATCTAACTGCTCAGAAGCAAGAGCCCTCACACACCCTGATGGGTGTCATGCTTCATCATCAGGCAGCTCCTCTTTGGACCAGCACTGTAATGCCCAATGGGCACCTCGAGGGGCTCTATGCCAGAGGTCTTTTTAAAAATAAGATGCAGTGGTGAAGTGTGGGTGGAGATGCACTATGTGTAGATTGGTGTGAAGTGATTTAAAAATAACTATGAGGGGAGGAGCCAAGATGGCGACCGGAGCAGACGCTTGAGCGCCCGGCTCCGTCGGCCCTTGGCCTCGGACTATCATCCTGATTCCTATCCTCGCCGATTTTCGAGGTGCACCGTGTGCGACGACGCGCTGACCGCGCCGCCGCTTTCCCGGAGTCTTAGCCCGCCCGGATGCCGGAGTTCTTGGTGTCTTTGTTCTCCGCACTGGACCCCTGCTCTGTTGTGACCTTGGCCGGCCCCCTGGAAGCTCCGCAGTCACCGGACCCGCTGGCGCAAACCAGAGCCCCGCGGTCCCGATCCCGCCTCACGCCACGGACTGTCGCCAGATGAGCCGGGGGAGAGACGCCCGGACACCTCCTGCACCCTGCACCTGACGGGCTGGAGCTATAGGGTAAGCCCCGGTGTGGCGGGTCTCCTGCCCCGCTCTGTGGACCGCGCTGTGGAAGGCTGCAGACCCCCTTCTTCTATCGCCTAGTCGGCGGCAAAGAGAGCCCGAGGGAGGGGAAGCGACTGTTGGCTTTCACCGGTTGCGGCGTAGACCTGATGGGAATTGCCTCCTTGTTCCGACCCCCCCCTGGCCACTGTACCGTTCAGCGGTAAAACATGGCGTTGATTGCTTGCTCGCTGCTGGGGGGTGATGCTCCGGTCTCGCCCGCTGCCCGCCTCGCCCTCCCTCTACCAGACTCTAGCCCCAGAGTGCCGTCCCGGATTGCTGCCGATGTGGGGGCGCAGCTTCCGCTGACATGCGGCTCCGTTCTGGCTGCCCTGCGGGACTTTCGTCTGCAACTGTGTGTTGGCTTGCAAACGCTGAGTGAGCGGTTCGACTCCATACTGTCGGCTGCGGGTCGTGAGCGCCCCGTTTGTTATCAACAAGACATGGGTCTGCCGGTGCTTCTGTCCTCTTGCCGGGACGCAACGACTGTGTGTAACCGTGCTACACTGGTGTCTGCAACTGGCTTTCCCGGCACCCAGGATCAATCGCTCTCCTGCTCAATTGCGGATACTTTGTTTCCCCGGTCATTGCTGCCTGCTTTGTTGTTGCCTGCCCCACCGCGCCCGCAAGAGTATCCACCTGAGCGACACCTGACGTCCTCGAGGAACCGTTCACGGTGGCCTACGGCTTCTTTCAGGTGGAACTCCTGTACTTTACAGGCCAGGTCTGGATTTTATATGGTGCACAAGGGGACCTCAATAGATGATCGGCGGCCATTTTGTGACTCTACTTCTCCATCTTCTCCCCAGCGGCCATATTGTCTTTGTCTGCACGGGATGCGGGGCCTTCATGTGGGGGCTGGTCTAATCTTAAGCCCGCGATCGGGCCAGGGCTAGATTGAGTTATATCACCATGGTATCACGGATGGACTGGACTCGGACTGGAACTGTTCGCATATGTTGTGCGCACTCGTCGCGATTTGTCTGCTTTCATTTAAATTGTTGTGACACGTTAACTTCACACGACCGCTCTTGGGTGTAGTGGGTTTTCAGTGTGTGGAGGCGTGGCTGGCCGGTGGTTCCGGGCGCTCCGCGGTTATGTGGGCTCCTCCCCGCTTTCTTTCTTCTTTCTTTTCTTATTTTCTTTATTCTATTCCTACTTTCTCTCTTGTCTATATTTCGGGTTCATTGGGCGACAGGCACTATGCTGGGGGGGGGGCAGGCCGTAGCCTCCGCATTGGTGTAGGGTGGGGGGGTAATTAACTGTTTCTTTTTAGTTCTATGGGCCTTTTTCTTCTATGTCTCTGCGCTATACTTGTTTCGATTCGGGGTCCGGGTGTGGGGTGGATTGAGTGGGGGCGGCTTTGGAGGGGTGCGTATTTACTCGTGTGACTATCCTGTTATCTAACTGCACCGCCTCACTGTCTGCGATTTTCTATGGCCATTTTAATGATGCTGCTGCTCTCCTGTGTGGTGAAGCCATCTTGCGGACTCGAATCTCCTTGGTTCTATCCTCTACTGACTTTTTCTCGAAAAAATCATTTTAAAAACCTTAAAATTAACCTTCACTTCTCCTTCCCCTGGTGTCAAGGATCTCTCCAGTGTCTACCTCCTGAATCGTTGCTAAGTTTGACCATTGATGCACAAGGGATGTAATGTTTGACTCAGTGCTTAACCGTATTGTGGCCGGCCGGATGGTTGTAGGCCCGGATTTGTTCTTTTACTATGCACAAATAAAGGTTTTTAAAAAAAAAAAAAAAAAAATAAAATAAAATAACTATGAGGTACCAAAGGAATTTTTAATGTGGAGGTCCTCTTGTTACGAGTAAAAACAGTGTGGTACCGAGTATGGATGTAAGGATCCAAAACATCTCATACTGTAGGGTACATAGAGGTTGACATGTTTCTTCTAAGAGTTGTCCCTATCAATCAGTGCAATTCATCAGGACCAATAAATCAAATCTATTGGTGATTGGGGAAATGAATGTGATAATTATACAGAAATACCCAAGCACAAGAAATAATGTTGCCCTCCGTAAGTAGGGTATACCTGTGGGTATCTAAATACTGACCCAAAGTCGTTAAACAATTGGCCTCAGAGGTGATGGTAGAGACCGTGCTAGCTGCGGAGTGAAAAGGGCACAGAGAGGGGTAAGCCGCTGCTTATCAGGTGCCCTGGACACCTTTCCATTGCGCAGCTAGCGCAGACTCTGCCAGTCAGACACTGGCCTACTCGAAAACAAGTCTTTGATGTCTCTGGTATCCCCCTTTAGAATAGCATGTGGTTTGAAAAATCGCTCTGGTCTTCCAGTGGTATCTGCGGTTTTCTGTATATATTTGATCAAGGGGATTCTAAAGCCATGGTCACAGGACAAACAAACCTAAAAAATCTCACTATTGAAGGAGACCTCTGGGTTATTCCAGATGGAAGCCAAAAGAAGTGGCTGCAAGACCCTCCAGAGCAGTCACGTTAGCCAATCCCAGCTCTTCATGTATAAAATACTGTTAGCTGCCTGGTCCAAGTCCAAGCAGCCACCTGCAAAAGCAATTTCCTTCTCTCTGACGGCTGCTGCAATCTCTATACCCCTGAATGCCAGCACCATAAGTAAGGACGGGTTGGTACTTTAATTTATACATTTCCAGAAGCGGTATTATAGGTTTACCACTCACTTTAGTAGATACATTAAACAAGCACCAACTGCTCGATTAAAGTGAAAGGCAGGGCAAAAAACCTGTACCAGTATCAAAGATTGACTCTCTCCTGCCTTGAAACTGAGCAGATCTTATGACAATTTGCTCTTTGATTGTTTGCCTTGTGTTAGATTGTATGTATATTTTGCTATTAAATAGAATAGGGCTTAGCTTTCCCTGCCTGTGGTGATTGACATTTCTTTGCATTTTGAGTATTTTGAATTGAATTGATTAACCATTGCATTTTGCCTTCTGTAATGATTTCTCAATTTTGAATAAACCTTCATGGTTTGTACCTGAACCTTATCTCATGTGGATTTTTCAGAATAGATGTGTAGTATGAATTTTCGTTTGTGGGTACTCTGGGTTTTCACATAATTTATGACAAGGGCTCTCATCCTGTGAGACTCACAAATAGCCCTGATCATTATATTATCACTTTTAAACTAACAAAATGCTAGCATTAACCACCATTTCCCTTTAAGGCACTCCAGCTGGATGTGGTTCTAGGTGTGCCTTGAATTTTGCAGTGAGGACCAGAATAGATGCCATGTCCAGCTGTCTGAATCTCCAGATACTAGAGTGGTCCACATTCCACTTCTTCTACGTTGTCTAATGGCATGCAGCTGTGATGACCCTCCTGTACGTCTATACTGTTGGGCTCAAAATATCTCAAGAGGGTCTCTACACTGGGAAACAGTGATAGAGCGGAAAAGCTGAATTTGGATGCCCTAAGGTGATATGTTGGTGCACCACAAAATAGTTGAGTATATTAGTAAATACATTTGCAATAAAGGTTAGGATTGTAGAAATTGTAAAATGTAATGGCCGGCATTACATGAAAAGTTATTCTGTGGCATGGGTCTGTTTCCATTCTTTATGTCACATCACAGATGATGGGGATTCTGCTCTTCTGAGGGAGAATGGAGGAATCAAATGCAAGATTGTGATACTTACAGGTGGTGATCTTCAAATGAAACCTGTACCAGGAGTGTCAAAAAGAGTATTACATGTGAGAGACTGGGGCATTACAGAGACTAGCAGAACATGCCATGTGATGCTGCTGCCCCTTGGTTGTATGTCTGCCATGTCTGCCCATACAGTGTCAGACTGCGACGCAAAATAGGCCAGGAGCCAGAATAAAAGTGGTCCTCTTAGTGAATCAGGACACCAAAAAAGTGGCCCACGTTTGTCAAATTGGAGCAGGTTTGTATAAGTAAAAACTCTATGAATATGTGTCTTGCAAGATATGTGAGACTGCATGCATGTTTGCTTGCTGCAGGCGATGTTTGCAGTAATACCAAAGAAATCAACAGTAAAACCAGACCCTCCAGACCACAATACAGGTCTACAAACTGGAGAAAAAAAGGGCCCAGGCACTGAGCTGTGGGATTAGCCCTCTGGCCCTGCCAGATTGTCCATAGACCAGTCTGACCCTGAAAACTGCTGGATGGCGGATCACTACATCTGGTACCCCAGCTGCATGTTCTTTTCTAATTGAATTTATCATTTTTCAACTTGGAACAGTGTATGGTGTCCATATCACATCAGTTGAACACATTTAGTGCAAATTTTAAAGTACAAGCAGTGTGTTCTGCTTTGTCATGACATTACATACCATAACATCGGGAGCCTTGAATTATGCATTGATGGTCTGATTTGTTGTTAAATTGTACAACCTAAGCCTTGACAAGCAGCAAATGTAATCAATATCGGTGCCCAAGCTTGGTGTCAGAGTGTTTGCCACATTCATCAATTGCATTTGCAACTGTGACAGCACTCCAGTGCAACTGACCACAGTAGTGACAAGAGTACTTTCAAGAAACCACAATACATCCGGCAGGCCAGGCCTGTGAAGTCTTCATCTGGCTGAAGACGGCTGAAATGCTAGAAACTGGTCCAAAGAAGCTTGTTTCCGGTCCAGGGAAGACATGGCTTGGCAGTTCGGGCTGGACTGTTCCCACGAGGCACAGGGTCAGACTGATTTGCATATGGCCATGTCTGAACTGGGGTGGCAGAGTGGGCTAAAGAACGGTGATGGATTAAACCCAGATCAGTTGACTGGGGGTGAGTGCTTGCAATGTTCAACACTCCGTCCATCATTTCCTTTGGTTTTTGCTTTGTTCGCCATAAGTTGGCAGGGTATGCTCAGACTTGAGTCCCTTGCTCACTTTGCCACTGGATTCAAGCAAGCCTGGCTGAAGACAGCTGAAATGCCGGAAACCGGTCCTAGGAAGCTTGTTTCCGGTCCAGGGAAGACATGGCTTGGCAGTTCGGGCTGGACTGTTCCCACGAGGCACAGGGTCAGACTGATTTGCATATGGCCATGTCTGAACTGGGGTGGCAGAGTGGGCTAAAGAACGGTGATGGATTAAACCCAGATCAGTTGACTGGGGGTGAGTGCTTGCAATGTTCAACACTCCGTCCATCATTTCCTTTGGTTTTTGCTTTGTTCGCCATAAGTTGGCAGGGTATGCTCAGACGTGAGTCCCTTGCTCACTTTGCCACTGGATTCAAGCAAGCCTGGCTGAAGACGGCTGAAATGCCAGGAACCGGTCCTAGGAAGCTTGTTTCCGGTCCAGGGAAGACATGGCTTGGCAGTTCGGGCTGGACTGTTCCCATGAGGCACAGGGTCAGACTGATTTGCATATGACCATGTCTGAACTGGGGTGGCAGAGTGGGCTAAAGAACGGTGATGGATTAAACCCAGATCAGTTGACTGGGGGTGAGTGCTTGCAATGTTTAACACTCCGTCCATCATTTCCTTTGGTTTTTGCTTTGTTCGCCATAAGTTGGCAGGGTATGCTCAGACGTGAGTCCCTTGCTCACTTTGCCACTGGATTCAAGCAAGCCTGGCTGAAGACGGCTGAAATGCCAGAAACCGGTCCTAGGAAGCTTGTTTCCGGTCCAGGGAAGACATGGCTTGGCAGTTCGGGCTGGACTGTTCCCATGAGGCACAGGGTCAGACTGATTTGCATATGGCCATGTCTGAACTGGGGTGGCAGAGTGGGCTAAAGAACGGTGATGGATTAAACCCAGATCAATTGTCTGGGTGTGAGGACTTGCAATGTTCAACACTCCGTCCATCATTTCCTTTGGTTTTTGGATGTAAGACCTTCTCTGACTTCATGCTGGTGCCTGGATTAAGGTTAATACTCTGTACCTCATGTGATGGACTCACACTAGGACAACTTAAAGCTCCACAGTAGAATTGTCCTCTTTGTGGCTGATGGACACCAGTGCAGGTCCAACATCTGCCTGCCACAAAACACAGAACCTGTGTGGACGTGTCCCCACAAGCCCTCCCATGTGGTAGAAGCCTCCCCCTCAAGACCTTTAAGATCAGCCAGAATACTCCTCTTACTAAGTGAAGCATTAGGACCAACACACGCTGTACTGATGTTCCTGAAGGCTGATTTATCCATCTTAAGGCTCTTTCAAGGCTAGACCACAGTCACCTGTCAAACGTCTTTGCTAAAAGCGTGGCACTTAGTGTGGTATATTCACTGTGATTCCCAGTGGTCCTGGAGGTTTTCGTTTGCAAATATAGCAGTTTTTAGTGGCAGGTGAATGAGCATGGTAGAAATGTATTCATGTCACCCCAGTGACACCAATAAGCATTACTACTAGCCAGGATCAGCAACATGTTAGAGAAAAGCAAGCAGTCATGCTGCTAAGACTGTGGCGATGTGGCGCACTCTTAGCACACTCCAGAGAGGGCATTTTGGAGGGGATATGGCCCCTCTAGAGACACCTCCATATGAAGGAGAGTAGGGTATCTCCAGCTCTAACTCTGACAGTGCCGTGGGGTGCCCGAAGTCAATATTTGTGATTGAAACTGTGCACAACAGCTACTGGAGGTCTGCATAAAGGTTGGTGCAGTGTGTAACTGCACTCACTTCAGAGGAGAACTCTGTTGTTCATTGTTCCCAAGCTATTCTGTATTCTGCACACAGACCGACACTTTCAGTTAGCACATGATCTGGAGAGGGTTTTCCTCTTTTGGTAATGGGGTGCGTAACCACTGTCTGCACAGGGCCACTCTTTGGAAATAAGGAACTATGCAGATTTACCACACTGGGTTCAGGTGCTTTGGCCATCACTCACCTCTTTGAGCACACCACACCAGCGATCCTTGTTAAGTGTCCAGGGTCAGTGGATGTGTTGTACCAGCCATGTGTGGCTACATGTATAAGTAGCTGGTTTTATTCCCAAAGTCCTGCAGCTGGTGCTGTCAAAGGAGGACTGCACCACTCTGCCCCTTAGGTCACTGGGGAAAGATGTGCAGATGCGTTGTGCGAACACAAATTTGATTCCCTCTGGGACATCCTCTCATGATGAATCTCTTTCTGTTAATTAGAGCCACAAAACAGAGACAGTCTGAAGAATTGTACTCTGAATACAAATTCTTATGAAAATCTAACCACACTTGACCCTGGTGTGGTTCTTTTATGTATCTATTCAGCTTACAATAAACTCTCTCCTTATCTACTGATGGTACTGTGTATTTCTGCACACTAACATGATTGACAACATCTACCTCCTCTCCTTGTTAAGGTAGCTTAATTATTATTTTTTCATTAGATTTCCATGGCACATGATGGACCAAAGCCCACTACACACATTATAAAACCATAGCGGATCAAGAGTACCAATTAATTTGTACAACCATTGAACCTGCTAACCTGCAGGCTGAACAACTAGAATGTAACTCAGGCTACTACAAGCTTTTCTGAACGCAAAGGGGCAGATTTACAAGGAACTGATGTATCTACATAGATGCGTCAGTTTTCTTGCGTCAGAGCTGAATGTCCTTGCGCCACTATGGATTCGCTGTATTTACAATACAGTGCTCCATGGCGCAAGGATTAACAGATGCGTCAGAAATTCTGACGCATCTGTTGGCGCCAAAGTGACGCATTGTTGGAGTTGCTCATTAAAGTGACGCAACTCCAGCAACGTGCAACAATAGATGGGTGAGTCCCCTTCAAAGCCCTGCGTCAATCTTTACGCCTGAGCAGGCGTAGGGATTTTGACGCAGTGAAGGCTTAGAATGGCGCAGTGAAATCTTGTAGATTTCACTGCGTCAGTTCTACATGGCTTTTTGCGTGGGAACGCCCACACTGCATACATTATTCCTGATGCAGGTATAATGTGACGCAGGGCTTTACAACATGACGCATCTCCCTAGATGCATCACGTTGTAAATGGGCCGCCACATTATGCTGCGGCTGCATCAAAAAAGTGACGCAACTGCATCACAAAAGTCACACAAGGGGCTTGTAAATCTGCCCCAGAATGTCTAAGTGCATGTGTGCTGATGACAGGGCTACACATTTTGGGCATCATAGTAATCAGGTAGATGTATCAGCCGAATTTTATGGAGGGTCTGTTTACGGCAGGGGGTAGATCTATGTCCCGATATACCGCCCAGCGGGACCAGATTTTCCTGTGTTGCTGCGGGCAGCCCTGTGCCTGAAAATCCACAATCTCTGCTCCCATGCATCTGTCCATGGCCGTCTTCCATCCTCCTATTGCTGGTGGGGATGTTCCTTTCCAAGTTTGGGCAATGTCCCTTTTGACAAGTGTGAGGCCAAGGAAAAGTAAATGTTGTTTATAGTGGTTCCGCCCAGTCCTCCTGTACTATGGAGCAGGAAGAGCTTAGGGTCCACTGGGAGATCCCATGATAAGATCTGGGCCAGGCAGGATGAAAATTTACGCCAAAATGGCTTCAGCGTCCCATAGCTCCAGACCGTGTGAAAGAAGGTTCCCTCTGCATCCCCGCATCTAAGGCACGTAGGGGACTGGATGACACTCATCTTCCACAAGCGGGTGCGTGTGAAGTATATGCGGTAGAGGTATTGAATTGGATGAGACAGTAGCATGTGGAAACTGCAGCGCTACAGGGACTGGCAAGGGCCTCTGTCCAGTCATTTTCCATCACGTCTGGCAGGTCCTCCTCCCATGCTCCTCTAGTTTTATGAAATGTAGTGCGGGTATGGGTGGTCAGTGTCTGGTAGATCTGACAAATCTTATGTGCCCCTAAGTCCCCTATCAGTAAACGGCCCTCTAAGGAGTGGAATTCTGGCAGGTCATCTAAAGGGCGAATCAGGGGGATCAGGGTGTGTCTCAGCTGCAAATACTCATAGAACAGCGTCTTAAGCAGCTGGAAGTCTTGTTGCAGTTTCCCCAATGATTTAGGAGTAGTACCCTGCATAACATCACCCAGGGTGGAAATGCCTAACAGGTCCCATTTGTGAAAGCCAGGGAGCTCAGCTACGGGGTGTAGATATGTGCCATGCCTTAGCGGGGTTGTCTGTGTCAGGCGGCCCAGCCAGCCCATGTTTCTGAATGTGTACCGCCAGAGCTGGATGACTGTTCTGCTGGCAGGCGGCAGGAAATCTAGGTTTATTTGGCCATAAATAAGCCAAATGTTCCAACGCAAAAGCTGGGCCTGCATGTGAGCAATACCACCATTCATTAATAATCAATAGATAAGATGCAACGTAGTAGGCGTGCAAATCCGCAATTCCCCCGCAGTATATCAGCTGTGTGCAAGTACACAGCGCCACCCAAATGGTGCCCCCCATTCCACAGGAACTTATTGAGGATTGCATTGACTTGGGCATACCATATGCGAGGAATATTATATGGGAAGTTTTGTAACCGGTAAAGAATCCAAGGCAATGAGACCATTTTGAAAATCGCTGACCGTCCATAAAGAGACAGTGGTAAGTGGGACTGGATTGTGGTTTCATCGCGTTGGCTTGTGAGTTGTGGGTTAATGTTATGTGTCCACAAGGTCATGGGACAAGATGAGATGACGACACCTAGGTATTTAAAGCCACCAGTTGCATGGGACAGCTGTGTGGCCTATGGTCCACGGCCTTGGTCTCTGCACATAGGAAATAGCACCTATTTGGAAGGATTAATACCAAGTCATGGAGTCTCTCCGAAACACCCGGAGGATCTGGAAGATTCGGGGTCCGAGACCCACGGGTCCATCATAAAAAACAGCGTTGTGTGCATATAATGCGATTCTGTTAGATCGGGTCTGCGACCACTCGAACCCTCTGATCAGTGGATCTTGCGGCACCCAGGATGCTAAGGGCTCTACAGCCAAGGCAAATAATAACGGGAACAGTGATAACCCTCTCTTGTAACGCAGCTGATAGGGAAGGGTGCCGATCTGTGTCCCGCAATCCGGTCCAAGGCTGAGAGGTCCGTATAGAGTAGTTGGATATATGCCAGAAAACACCGGCCAAAATTAATGGATCTGAGGAGTTGGACTAAATATGTCCAAATTAAGGAGTCAAACGCTTTATCTCTGTCGGCCAGCAGAGTAGCCGCGGGTCGGCCCAACTCGGGGGCTTTAGCAATAGCATTGTGGACACGCCGGATGTTGTATCGAAGGGACGGGTGTGGTATGAAGCCGGACTGATCAGGATGAATTGAGTTGGGAATGCATGTGCAGAGGCGGTCTGCAAGGACTTTGCCCAGTAATTTGGGCTCAAAGTTAAGGAGGGAAATTGGGCAGTACGAGGATGGGTCGTCTAGAGGGCGACCGTGCTTAAGAAATACGCAGCTGTGGTCCATGCAGGTAACAGCGGTGGGGCTGGGTGGGGGGAATTTTGAGGGACACTGCAGAGGGAACATTTAATAATTCATTAATTTTCCCTCAGCATTGTCTGTCGGAATCCCCCCCATCCGGCCCCCCTGCCCAACCTCTGTTACCTGCACTGACCGCAGCTGGAAGAATGACAATTTCGGTGTGTGGCCAGTCAGAAGGTAATATACGTTGTTCGAGGGCTTCATGTAGTGCCTCCGGCAAATGTGGACCCAGCATTGCCATATGTGGCTTTAAGAATTCGCTTGGTAAACCACTGGGGCCAGGTGCTCAGCCTGAGCGTCTGCTGGCCAGCGCGATTTGAAGTTTATCTATGGTTATGGGAGAATCTAATTGGTTGCGCATATGGTTTGAAAGTTTATGGGGGGGTATATCGATTAAGAATTTCCCTATCAGGGCGCTCAAGATGTGTTCCTTCTGCTTATATAGTGAGGCATAATACGCTGTGAACACTTGGGCCTCCGCCTCTGGAGATGAGCACAGGACAGCATCTGTATCCTGGAGTGTCTGGACTGTGATGGGGATGACGCCGCTTGGCACAGTCTGTGGAGCATTTTGCTGGACTTATCCCCCCATTGATAGATTCTATTTTGTGACGCAAGCCAGATCTCACACGCCTCCTCAGTAAGTATATTGCGGTGCTATGTTGAGCAGGAGCCTGTGACGAGTTGGGCTTCGAGGGACCTCTGACGGTTTTCTAATTCAAAAATTTGTGTGAGGCATTTATGTTTTTCACCTGCACAAAAGCTGAGATCTACTCCACGGATTGTAGGTTTGAGAGCTTCCCAAAGAGTAATGCTGGGCGGGGCCGAGGGTGTGTTGAACGCGACTTAATCAGAAATGGCCTGACTGAGAGCCTCTTGATAATCCGGATCTCAAAGGTGCCAAGGTGACATATGCCACCTAAAGGGAGGTTTTTGTGATCCTGTGCGAAGTTTAAATAGAACGGGAGAATAGTTAGACAGTCCCCTGGGGTAAATAGAGATTGTGATATTCTGTGTATGTAACTGTGTGGCACAAATACATAATCTAATCTTGATAGTGAGCCATGTATGGCTGATAGGAATGTAAACCCCCTCTTGGAGGGTTGGTAGGCACGCCATACATCAGACCACCTTAGGGTAGTAGCAAGGAGGTGTAATTTGGATCTGCATGTCGGGGGCTCACGCTCCGGCCCCGCCCCCCGCCGCCGGTCTAGGATTGACAACATGACATCATTCCAATTCCTGACCAGCAGTATCAGGCCCTTTGGAGTTCCCTCCAAAGTTGAGTGATGCTGTCAATGAAGGTATGCCCCAAAGGAGGGGGAGCGTAAACGCTTCCGATGGTTATTTTCTTGCCTTGTAACGTACCAGATATAATGGTTTATCGGCCTCCTGGGTCCAGCCAGTGTTTGGATGGTATAAATAGGACCTGGCGGTGTATAAGGATTGCTGTTCCCCGGGAACCTCGGGTAAACCCAGAATGGAACACTATGTGATACCCAAATCTAGTGAGGCACGGGGTTTTGCTACCTAGGAGGTGGGTCTCCTGAAGGAGAAGGATGTCAGCCTCACAGCGCTTGGCTTGTCGAAAAACGGCACCTCTCTTGATTTTGTTAAGCAGCCCTCTTACATTCCAGGACACTATGGTCGATTCCCTGAACTGGGAACTATGTGTGTGTGTAGTAATCTACCGTCTGTATGAAGTGCAGTTTCGGTTGCATTTGCAAAGTAGTGACATGGCCCTGTGTGTATGTGAAAACTATAACAATAATAACTTAAAAGTAGGAAAGACCCCCTCCCACATCCCACACCATGATACTGCCAACAACAAGAATCATCAGTCGCGGAGAAGGAGTACCTAGGGTGCCAACGGGGGCTAGGGGGCCTGATCCAATCATACCCGAACTTCCCATAAAACATGAACATAAATGTCCAGGGTAGTGATAGTTCCTTGGGATGGCATCCAAGCCAGGATGGTGCTCCAGATGGTGCTGTATTCATCAGAGGTGGCCAGAGGTGGGAGAAGCATAGGCGGTCAGCGTGATTTATCCATCATCGTCCTGGGTCTGAGAACGACATTTGGATCTAGATCAGTGCCTCCTCTTGGATTTGTTCCTTTTTTGCCTATTTCTCTGTGAGCCCTGAGAGGATTCCAGCGGTGGTAGTGTGTGTGGTTTTAGGTGCATCGTCTCATCCACCCAGGTGAAGACCACCTCCGGTGTGTCAAAGAAGTAGGACTTGGAGTTATATGTTACTCTCATATGGGCAGGGTGTAATAACATATATTGTATATTAAGTTCTCTAAGTCTGCGCTTTCCTCCTGTGAAAGACTGGCACTGTGGTGTATCAGTCTAGTGTAATCTGGGAAGATCAAATGGGGCATGATTTGAAGAGTACCCGGTCCTTGTGATTTCTGGCATATTTTAGAATGGCATCCGGTCTGCGCAATTCAGCAGTTTAGCAATCACTGGTCTCCGGCTCTGCCCTAGAGGTGGCTTCTTGGTCAGCACCCGATGAGCCCTCTCCACCACGAAGCAGGAGGATAAGGAGGCTTCTGGCAGGGGGGCTTTCCGCCATTGTATAAGGAAGCGGTCCATGGAGGGGCCCCCGCTTCCTTCCGAGAAGCCAATGAAGAGCAAGTTATTGCGGCGAGACCGGCCTTTGGCATCTTTCATGCCGTATGCCTATTCCTGCGCGACCACGGTGAGTTTGGTTATCTTCTTTTGCAGGACAGCTACCGTGTCCTCGACTGTCGAGACGCGGGTCTCTGCCTCCGTGATGCGGTCCACAGCTTTGCGGCAGTCTTGATGCAGGAAATGTACCTTGGTCCCTATGGCGCCGTTCTTCGCGTCAAGGGTATCTCGGGTTTGAGTAATTGCAGCTAGTAGTGCCGCATTGTCTGGAATCGGACCACCTGCTTCACCTCCATTAGCTCCACCTGGGGCCGTAGCACACTGAAACAGAGTGTTTTCTTTAGGGCCGAAGCCCACCGGCTTGTCTTTGCCCATGTGGGTAGGAGAGGGAAGAAGGTGGAAAAGGGCCCCAGCATCCCGCAGCCCATAATCAGCTTAGTCCAGGATGCTGTCCAAGGGTCCTCCCCCGGACGTTTCACTAGGCACACCGGTCAACAGCACTGCAGGCCAGGCCTCTCGGAATCCGATCCACCCCTGACCACAAGCTGTGCCAAGCCTAGAATAGCTGCTTCCATAGCCCTGGGCCACCAGCCAAGTAGACCCCCAATCGGGATCAGACTCACCAGACCCCCGGCCCGCTGCCTGCCCCTGACCAGCCCTTCTGGCAGACTCTGTATGGCAAGGATGTAGTTGCTGCTGCTGGGTTGGCCGCAACTGGCAGTCGTGGGCTGGTGCTCCTCTGCTACTGCCAATGCATCCGCAGGGAGTAGCCCATGGCCTAACTTCACAGGGCAGGCAGTGCCAGCTGCAGAAATTGTGTCCCTCTGGCTGATTCACAGTAAGTCTGTATGAAGGGCTCAGTTTGGCCACATTCGCACTTGGGGTTTCACAGATTTACAGATGAGGACGTGCCCAGCCCCCGAGTACCTCATAGGGCCCTGGTTCCACTCCCTGTTTATGTCATCACTCTTGGCACTGCAATATGGCTAGGGCCAGCCCGGGCCTCCACTTGCCGGTCAACTCATCTCCGACCCTGGGCAGACCCCTGTTGGTGGGCTGCTAGGCCCCACCGGTCATGTCATCTGGGAGCAGCAGGGCCTCACACGGTCTGGCCCGCGCAGCTCCGGTTCCAAGCCCCAGTCACGGCTCAGACCACGTTGCCCCGCCATCGGCCTTTCACCGGTGGTGTGCTCTGCTCCAGGGCACCGTGGCATGGCCCCGGATGCCAGGGCGCCGCTGCCCAGTGATGGGGCAGGCCTCGCGGAACCACAAGCCTGCGGAAACCCCTGATCTGGCCTGGTCTTGGCCTGGGCTACCACCGCCCAGACAGCAGCTCACAATAGCAGCGCCTCATCCCCGGGAAATCAATGCAGCACTTATCTGCTTCTTAAGTCGCGCTCCATTCTAGGTACCGGCCAAAGGGAGATGTCCTCTCGGATCTGCACAGGCCCAGGCTGCCTGTCTGCCAATCACGGTCAAAAGCCTCCGTCCGACCGCCATTTTATCTAGTTTCAGGGCATCGCTTGTCTCGGACCCTGATGGCGGCTAATATGTTCCGCTGGTTCCGGATTACAGCAGGATTGTGCCACTAGCCTTTTCAGAAGGCCAATCAGAAGAGTGGTTCTCTATCAGACTATCATCTTCAGAAATATTGTCTGACATAAACATTGTGTCCTAAATACTGCTTAGGAGAATATCACCATATTAGGTATAGATTTTCTATAATTACCTCTAATGTGTAAATACTTCGTAAATTATATTTAGACACCATATTTGGATCAAACGGTATTCTATTAGTCCACCCAGAAGAAGAGGCTTTGTTTATTGGTTAGTGTACATAGAAGGAGGATAGGGCATCCTTGACACTTTACTTGCGGTGATGAACTACTGCCCATAATGTAAAAGGAGGAATTTGCCTGTAACACTGAATTTTGGTATGCCATACAAAGCTGTGGTGACATGTAACACAACTCTCTTCTCTAAATATTTTTCTTGTCACCTGTTCTCCTGATAGATTTATTTTTATTCATTGAAAATAGCAGGCATTTTAATTCTAGTTATCGATGTTGTCTATTATCTCTTCAGTGAATACAGTGATGGAGTCCTGACGAAGGCCTTGCCGAAACGCGCCAGTCTCTGCAAATCATTGTAACATGTGTAACATTGACCGTGGATTATGTAATCTCAGATGCTATGAATTACTATTGATGTATACATGTTTGCATTATTGTTTTATACATATTCACTGTGAAATAAGACAACACAGATTGACCTTGTTTTATCTGAATCACTGACAGAATATCGCCGACCACAAAATCGAGTTCCCAAACTATCTAAACCTAAATATCGATATCAAGAATATCGACATCCTATCAACATCATAGTAAGTACAAAAATATCGAAGAGAAAAAATATAATTGTCAAAAATATCATTGTTAAAAATATTGTTTTTTAAAAAAATGTTTAAAGAATAATATAAAACAAAGAAAATAATTCATATAATTAAAAAAAATATTATAAAATGTTTAAAATTAGAAATAATAAATATAATGTACAAAATAAACATACTATATATATAAAATATAACCTGTACATATTGTGGAGAGGTGTGGCTCACTGGTTAGAGGCAGCAGATCTGTAAGCAGAGAATCGGCCAGGGACCAGGGTTCAATTCCCGACGCGGCAGGGTCGTGGACCACGGTCAAAACGGACTCGATAATTCTCGCCTTGGTACCTACTCTAACCAGGAACACAATCGGCAACTCTGGGCATTAGCTTGCCTCATCTCCACAATGGCCCCCCACTTTCGCTGGGGATACCCTGGAGGGACCATCTCACAAGGATAGCCAGGACGGGTTCCCCAGCGGTCTACAGCGCTAGGATGCCTCAGGGCAGCAGTGCGCTTTACAAGACACATACACTTACTTAATAATATTAAATAATTATTATGATAAATTATAACATGTGATAAACATATTACAAATTATAAATACATATATATCAGTAAAATACCAAAATAAAAAAATATTTAAATATATATAATAAATTTTAAAAAAAGTTTTTTTTATTCTTTTACAATTACATTTTACACTACATTAACAGCAACAGTAGGGAAAATATTGGATAGCGGAAGGGATACATTACTGTTCCCACTCCAGGGAGTGCAACAATAGGGAAAGTGTTGGATAGCAGAGGGGAATAATTTACTATTCCCACTCCAGAGAGTGCAACAGTAAAGAAGTGTTGGATAACGGAGGGGAATAAATTACTATTCCCACTCCAGCACGTAGAACTGTAGGGAAAGTGTTGGATAGCGGAGTGGAATAATTTACTATTCCCACTACAGGGAGTGCAACAGTAGGGAAAATATTGGATAGCGGAGGGGTAAAAATTACTATTCCCACTCCAGAAAAGTGCAACAGTAGGGAAAGTTTTGGATAGCGGAGGGGAATAATTTACTATTCCCACTCCAAAGAGTGCTTTAGTAGAAAAAGTGTTGGATAGCGGAGGGGTAAAAATTACTATTCCCACTCTGGAGAGTGCAACAGTAGGGAAAGTGTTGGATAGCAGAGGGGAATAATTTACTATTCCCACTCCATCAGGTAGAACAGTAGGGAAAGTGTTGGATAGCGGAGGGGAATAATTTATTATTCCTACTCCAGGGAGTGCAACAGTAGAGAAAGTGATGGATAGAGGAGGGGTAACAATTGCTATTCCTACCCCAGCGAGTGCAACAGTAAGGAAAGTGTTGGATAGCAGAGGGGTAACAATTACTATTCTCACTCCAGCAAGTGCAACAGTAGGGGAATTATTGGATAGCGGAGGGGAATAATTTACTATTCCTACTCCAGGGAGTGCAACAATAGAGAAATTATTGGATAGCGGAGGGGCAGCAATTACTATTCCCACTCCTGCAAGTGCAACAGTAGGGAAAGTGTTGGATAGCGTGGGGGTAAAAATTACTATTCCCACTCTAGCAAGTGCAACAGTAGGGGAAGTATTGGATAGCGGAGGGGAATAATTTACTAATCAGTCCATGGTCCCCTGAAGTTGAAGTTGAAGTTAAAAGAACTTATAAAGCGCTCTGTGACCAAGCGGTTTCCTGGCGCTGATAGATTGCATGCGTGGGATAAGGTGAGCGAGGGGGGGTTAATGGGAGGGGAACGCTAGGGTGAACAGGTGAGTCTTGAGTGCCTTCCTGAAATGAGGGTAAGAAGTTAAGGACCTGATAGAAAAGGGAAGATCGTTCCAAAAGCGAGGGGCAAGAACAGAGAACCTGGTGCCACCTGCTTTCAATTTGCGGAAACGAGGGATAATGAGGCGGACCTGGTTAGAGGAGCGGAGAGTACGGCTGGGGATGTAGGGGGTAATCAGTGAGTTGATGAAAAGAGGGGCAGTGTGAGCTAGGGCCATGAAAACAATGCATCCCATTTTAAAAAGGATGCGATGCGAGATGGGGAGCCAGTGAAGGGATTTGAGAAGGGGGGAGACATGATGATATTTAGGAAGTTGGTGGATGAGACGAGCCGCCTGATTCTGGATGGTTTGAAGACGTCGCAGCTCGTAGGCAGGGACTCCCGCATAGAGGCAATTGCCGTAGTCTAAACGGGAGAGGACCATAGCCAGGACGATGATTTTGAGAGCATCCAGGGAGAAGAAGCGAGAGATCTTGCGAATAATACGTAAAGCAAGAAAACATGAAGAGACGACGGAGCTGATCTGTGGACGCATCGAAAGATCCTTGCTGATTCTGATGCCGAGGGTACGCACAGAGGCAGAAGGGACTGGAGGGGAACCGAGGCTGGGAGGCCAAAAAGCTGAGGACCAAGGGTTGGAGGTTCCTCCAGTAAGGATTAGCTCCGTTTTATCCGGGTTGAGTTTGAGATGGTTTGAGCTCATCCAGTCAGAGATAAAGATAAAAGTACTTTGGAATTTAGGAAGGGGATTGGTCGAGGGGGAAAGATCAAATATTAACTGGAGGTCATCCGCATAATTGTATACGGTGACCTCTTGTTTAAGCAGAGATGCAATGAGGGGGTAAATATAAAGGTTAAAGAGGAGGGGGGAAAGAGAGGAACCCTGGGGGACCCCACAAGACACAGTGCGTAGAGGGGCAGAGAAACCAGAAAGCTGAACAGCTTGTGACCGGCCCTGGAGAAATGAAGCGAGCCATGAGAGGGCCGTGCCCTGGATGCCCGCCGCCCTGACCCGATCTAGAAGGATGGTATGGTCGACCGTGTCAAAGACGGCGGAAAGGTCGAGAAGGACCAGGGCCTGAGGGATGTTAGAGTCCGCCTTGTTTTTGAGCTCGTCCAGGACAGAGAGGACCACAGTCTCGGTGGAATGGACCGGGCGAAAACCAGCTTGATGGGAAGCCAGAAGATGGTTGTTCTCGATGTACGTGGACAGACAAGAGGTGATATAGCTCTCCAGGACCTTGCCTAAATAGGGAAGCAGTGAGATAGGCCTAAAATTAGAGGGAAGGGTGGGGTCAGAACCAGGTTTTTTTAAGATAGGGATGACCGTGGCAGATTTGAATTGAGATGGTACAGTTCCCTGAGAGATAGAAGAGTTTAGAAGGGCCAGAGGGGGATGAGGGCAGCCAGCAAGCAATTCTCTGAGAATGCGTGCTGGTCCGCAGTCGGCTGGGGAGCCTGATTTGATCTTAGAGAGCAAAGTCAGGTAGGTTTCTTTGGGAATGGGGGGGAAATGTGTGAGAGAAGAGGTCAAAGGAGGAGGGGAAAAGAGGTGAAGTTGGGAAGAGGGTGGTAGAATGTTAGATTTGATAGTGGTGATCTTATCAAAAAAATAATCATTAAGAGATAGACAGAGGGTGTGTGAGGGAGTGGGATTAAGGTTGACTCGATCAGATGCGGCCAGATTATGAACAATGGAAAAGATCTCCTTAGGTTTATTGACAGCTAGTAAAATTTTACCAGAAAAATAGTCAGTTTTAGCTGATAAGATCGCTCTCTTATAGTTGGCCAGGTGGGAACGATATTGGTCCTTCAGGGCAGGAGTGTAATGCCGCCTCCACTGGCGCTCAGACTGGCGGAGTGCCAGTTTGAGGGCTTTAAGGTCACTGGTGAACCATTTGTTGGCGTCGTGGGGGCGGCAGGCTTTAACTGTCCTGACAGGGGCGATTCGATCACATGAAGTGGAAAGCCAGGTGTTAATGGCGTCCACTTGGAGGTCAAGGGAGAGGGCTGACAAATCCGGGATAGATGTAGTCAAAGAAGAGAGAAGGGAATTGAAATCCAGCTGATTCCAACTGCCTGGCTGAAGCTCCCCCGCATTGCTCCGACAGCCCACACTCCCCTGGCTTGTCTGGAGGAGTGGGGGAGACTGGCTGTAAAGCCCCTGCAGCTGAAGACAGGTCTGAGGCCGGGGGGCAGCAAGGGGGAACTAGGAGAGTCGAGCAACGAGTAAGGCAAAAAGTGGAATCCTACTACAATCAGATCATCTCCAGAGCACGGAAACCTGAGCAAGGTGAGTAATTTTACACTGCAGCAGCAGCTCGCTCTGTCCACCTTCACCCTTTCTTCACCATCAGCCCCCAGCCTCAGTATTAGTATTAGTACCTGTACCAGGTGTTGGCAAGCACATTTTGGGGGTGAACACTACAAGCCACCCCCGGCCTCTAGTCTCCAGCCTTCAGTTTTTAGCACAACCAAGGCGGAGCGAGGGTAACTGCAGAACTGTGGCTGGTGACCCACGGAAGCTACCAGTACTAGGCTGGTGCAGCTTGTGCTCACCACACCAGAATATGTAGGGAACAAAGGAACAACAATAACAAGAGCCTTAAGCAAATAAAGTAAATTAATGATATTGCAGACACATAAAAAAGGGTACAAGAAGGGCACAAGAATGGATACAACAGCGGGCACAAAAGGACACCAATGGAATAGCAAGGGATATCATAGAGCGCAAAACACAGTCAGGCCCGGAGGTAGTACGGCTCACCCCAACCATGGTAGGGCAAAGTCCTCAAACAACTTGCACCACCTTAACTTTCCTGGCCCATTCTGCCTTCTGCAATAAACCCTGCTCGTTCTACATCCACCTGTCGAATACATCAAAGATATGCACTCTGGCAGAACACAGGGTCCGGCGGTGTCAGTGGCGGCTCACAAGATGCGGAGGAGGAGGGTAGACCATCTGAAACCAATAGCTGCATCGGGTGCATCAGGCCAGATCCTAGATCTAACACCAACTACATCAACATTAGATCTTGAGATTGATTTAACATAAAATACGGCTACAAATAGCCTTCGAGGTCCCTGTGCAATCCTCTCTCAACCAAAAATCACCTCCAAATCCACGTTTCTCAAAAATGCAGGGTCAGCTTTTTTCTCCAGAAACTGAAGTATGTAAGGCCTGCCCATTCCATTGAGCTCTATAACAAGCATATGCAAGGGGGGTGTCAACCCAGCCTTTCCTCAGCACGAAAAAACACCACCAGGAACAACAGGAACAAGCAAACCTCTTGGGTCCCTGGAGCTGCTTAGGGAGCCGTAACAAAAGGAAAAGGCTTCAGCCTCTCTTGCTGCCTTGGATAGGGTGGGGTTTCAGACGGCCCCTCTTGGCACCAAACCATGGGGCAAAGCAGGCCCAGCAGAAGAGGACAAAGACAACACTAAGAGACTAGCCAGTGATGTAGCCCAAATACAAAGACAGAGACTTCTAAGCTTGTCAATGGACATGGAATATCTGTTCCACCTGATCTCCCAGATACCGGCAGAAAAAAAGGAAGCCAGCTGCTTCTAGAGACAAACCACGCTCCGCATTATGGACAATGGACCAACAAGAGGGAACATTATCACCCGTGGACCGTTTGAAAAAACTAGAATGCTAAAAACCACAGGCAGGTGGACGAAACTGACCGGCTTCCCTCAAAGGAGACCTCCAAAATCTCTCTAAAGACCTATCCTACTCCCAATCCAGGGAATGGGAGATTATGTTGTCTTCCTATGGAAGTGAAGCTCCAAATAACTCAAGCCCCACAACAACTTCAAAAGAGAAAGACAAAGGACATCAAGGCACAACCTGGGCCACAGCCCTCACCATTCTGCAGAGGTCAGTGGATGCAATGTCCTTTCAAACTAACGGAATGGTCATACAGATCAGCCTCCTACATACCATTGTTCTGTATGTAGCCAGCATCTATGAAAAGATCACAAACCTAAATATTCTGATCAAAAGAGCCCAGGTTGACGCTGACAACCTCCGACAAACATGCAACTGCTCTCCAGTCCTAAATAAACTTAGCTCACTCCCGGAGGTGATGACTAAGCTAGTGGGTGAGCTGAAAGAATAAACCAACGTAGAGTCTCAGACGCAGAGGGTAAAACTGAAAAAGAACACCCTACTGGTCATATAGAGGAGACAGAAGCTGAAAGGACATTTGAGGTCTGGACTCCTGCAGAATGGCTCAAACAGACAGCAATCCTGATACAAACCGCCTGCCAGCCTCCACTGCAGTCACCAGCCCTGGGGAACATTCCTCCTCCCCCAGCTGCTTTGAACAGGGCACATCGATTAGATGAAGGAAAGTCCACATGCCAACAAACATAAAGTCAAGAGGGACGGAATACAAAAGCTAACTGGGAACCGCAACTTAGTTCCCTACCCCCTCTTCCAAACCAGGAAATGCTCAGTCCACACTACCCCTTTAAGGATCAACTTCAGCTCCGTGACTGTGTAGGGGCATCCACAGAAAGAGGTCAAACCCCTGAACTCACTCCCGTAACTCAAAAGACCAACAAAGAAAGTATCTCCTGTCATAGCTGACTCAGCTATGACAGCAAATAGGTACCTCCCTGCACATCATACAAATCAGGCAAACCATGCTAAAACTATGAAGCAAGATAGTGCCACGGCAGTCCAGTGTACCCTGGTGCAGGGGGCAGCTCTTGACAGAATCCCCTGGCACTAAACTGGAACAGGTCCATCAAGCTCAGAAAAAACCCCTGCACGGAGAAATCTGACCTAACAAGCACCATGCAAAATGCCTTAGGCTGGGCCACACTGAGCGAAAAAGATTCCACTGAGTTGGCCACTGGAACTGATAGACTGAGCTTGGTCCCCAACCCCCATGAAGAGTTGGTCCATCTTGTTTCTTCTTGTCTAAGAGGCAAGGTTCAGCGTTGCACCTAAATACTAAATTTAGGGGTGTTTTAGGTAGGCAAAGGTTGGGACCAATGGGTCCCTTCCTTGGGGCAGGTACACCCCTCTATTATCCCACTCTCTGTATATACTATACCAAAGTAAGGTATAGTGTGCACAGAGTCCAGTGGATCCCCAAAGGTAGGCAGAGGTAAAAGGCTTTATCAGAGGGTAGTGTTAAGCATTTATTGTACAAACTCAGTCAAGAATTGATTTCACATGCTCAAAGACTGAATCTGACCAATTTGTTTTGTATGCAAATATTATTTAGTTGTACTTTATTTCTAGAACAAAGCCGAGCCTGGTACAGGTAAGTGTAATAGTACTTTGCAAGAATAATGCAGTTAAACACAGTTCAAATGCAGTTGAATGCAATTGGATTGGTTACAGGAACATTACTTGTTCATAAACAGTTGGAATTACTCTTCAGTTACTATTAAAATTACTTTGTAAGTTACTTTTCAGATTACTTCTTAAGTTACTTTTTCTACTCAGTGTGATATTCCTAGATATCACACTGCGACATTTCCTAGATAAAAGGCGAGTAAATCAGTTTTTGTAAGTATACAGTTTCTTATGGTTTTATACAATTTTCCAACTCTACACTTTTTTCATCAGAAAGCATTCAATGCAATCCTATGGGAGGAAATGAAGTTATCTGTATATAGGTAAGTACTGAGGGGCAGATTTACAAGCCCCTTGCGCCTCTTTTACCCCGCCGTTGTGTCACTTTTGTGACGCAGCGGCGGCGTAAAGCCAGCGCCATGGTGCGGGCTATTTACAACGTGACGCATCTGGGAGATGCGTCGCATTGTAAAGCCCTGCGCCACATGTAGGTGTTCCGGCTCAGGGGGGGGGCGTTTCAGCGCAGGAACGCCTCCTAAAAGTGGCTGAGTGAAATCTACAAGATTTCACTCAGTCACTTTTAAGGCCATGCTGCGTCAAAACCCTGCACCTGCTTGAAGCAGGCGTAAGGATTTACGCAGCATGTTAGGGATAGGGCACCCCCGAGTCTTGCTGGAGCTGCGTCGCGCTTGCGACACAACTCCAGCAATGCTCCGCCTTTTCGACGGGGATGCGTCACGCATCTGCCCATCCGAGCGCCACGGTGCGCCGCATTGTAAATGCGGCGCATCAGTGGTGGTGCACGGGTGGGCAGATGGGTTGCAACTCTTCTTGCGCATCTCTGCTGATTAGCAGAGATGCACCAGAAGTCGTAAATCTGCCCCTTAGTTTTGGGAGTTGGTTTTCTGGGTTTAGAAAAAGGGTTCCACCAGGGTCAACGTTGCACTCTCAAAGCACCCTTACGGGCTGTAGAGCAGCTGTGTGCAGAGTGCTTAGGGCCTATGTTATCCAATTGAGAATAGGGGCCCTCCCATTGGTGGCTGCTCACGAGCAGGCCACGTGGTTGTGGGAGCAAAGCACCTGGACTTAAGCTCAGGGCAAAGGGGGATTCAAGTTAGCACCCAAAGTGTACCCACAGCTGCACAGGGGCAGCCTGGTGCAGGGTGCTGTTTTGGCTTAGGGTGCCCTGTTGTTTCTAAAGGGGATTCTCCGGTAGCAGAAAACACTGCAGGCTTGGGGACAAAGATCTTCTGGAGGCGACCACCGGTTGGAGTGGTTAGTTGGGATGTGGAGGGATGCCGCGACCCCATCAGTTGGGCCACCCAAGGTCGTGGGCCTTCGGGTGCAGGGGTGTCTTTTAGCTTTGAGTTTCTCTCACCGGCTGAGATCATGGTCTGAGGATCCTCCGGAAAGGGGCTGTAGGTGTCGACTGGAGGCTTGAGGTAGGCCAGGGATCACCAGATCCTAAGTCAGGATTGCTTGGGAGACGTCCTTGTGATGTTGGGCTGATCGAACTCGGGCAGTGCACGTTGGGTGCAGAGCGGTGGATACTCGTGGATTTGGCCGGAGTCTGTAGTTGAGCAAATCAGGTGTTCACGTGAGAAGTCTTTTTAGTAAAGGCAGAGCAGGTCCTCTGGGTTCCGGGGGGCTGCTGGCTGCAGACACACCAGGATTTCGCTGGGGCAGGTCGAGGTCAGGACAGGCCGGTAAGGCTGGGGCCAAGTCCATTGGTGTCCTTCTCTTTTTTCTTCAGCACATCTCTTTGGTCCTGCTTCTTCTTGTTTCTTCTTGTCTGAGGAGGCAAGGTTCAGGGTTGCCCCTTAATACTACATTTAGGGGCGTTTCATGTGGGTAAAGGTTGGGACCAATGAGTGTCCTCCTTGGGGTGGGTACACCCCCTGTTATGCCACCCTCCAGTAGGAGGGGGCATACACCTCACTCTGATTGGCTGGGTCCCCTCAACTTCAAGATGGCGGGGACTAAGAGTTGTGCTTCACCTCGCCTCCCCAACTGAGGGGTGATGTTGGCAAAGGTGGGCAGACCTCTCATCCTATCTTGCTTTCCCTGCTGATTCTCCAGCTCAAAGTGGGAGTCAGAACAGGTGGGGACCAGTTGCCGGGAGCAGCAAATGGCTGGGGTAGCTCACAAAGGCAGCAAGCCTCCAAAGCTTTCCCTCGTGGACCATGCCCATCCTGGGGGAGGAGGCTTGGTACCTCAACCCAGGATTTTCATTTGTTTCAGGACCCTTAGAGCGGCAGGTTCTTGAACCAGAGGTGCTGAAATATGTCTGGTGGTGGCAGCTAACAAGCTGCCACTCAGCCAGGACACTAGAGTTAGGTCATTTTGCAGGGGACATCTCTAAGAGGCCCTCTGAGTGCATTTTTCATGAAATCTCACACTGGCATCAGTGTGGGTTTAATATGCTGGGAAGTTTTATATCAGTTTTCAGGAAAGCCATTATGGAGCTGTTGAGTTCATAATGACAAACTCACAGACCATGTGCTCTTTATGGCTTTACTGCACTTACAATGTCTCAGAATGGACTCATGCACTGTAGGGGTACAGGGTCATGCACCTGTACCCTCACCACTATATGCTGTGATGGGGTTCTTTGGTCAACTTTAGTCTGCCGGTGAATAGGTGGTTTACTCCATCTCACAAACCCCATGCATGGGAACAAACACCTCCATTGCATTATTCAACCTATTCCTCGGTCAGACACGAACCACCAATAATCAGCTGACATGAGTGGGCAATGCACATACAATGCCTCAATCCGCGAGTTAGTCAGGCTGGACAGATGGAACCCTTTTAGTTATCACATAAGACTGAGATTCCTTTTCAAGGTAAGCGGTCTGGGTAGTAGGAGTAGGAGCCAAATCACTGCAATGTCCAGCACCAGGTCTTAAGCTGGGACAGAGGTATTAAAGCCACTAGGGTGGCTCCTCTTTTGTTGGCGGTGATAGGAGTGAAAAATAATAAATTCCCCTGGTGGGATTGGCAGTGGCATTGTATAAGTGCCATAGCACTACTGCACAAAAGGAATAAGACTATACAGATTTTATTTCCATAGTCAACACCGCTCTATTTTGAAAGTAATGAACGCAGGTTCCACTGCACCTGCTGCCCCATTGACAGCTGCACCGCTGCAGTGGAGTAAATGATCAAAGATGCCCTTTCTGTCTCATGAAAAGAAAGAGAACAATTTCTGGCAGTGCCCAAGATCAATTCACAAGAACACTGGTCACAACAGATTTAGAAGGTCAGTGCTCTAAGAAGACTGGTCTTCTAAATCTATTGTGATTTCTTTTCTGACTTCAGTTTTTTCATATTTGACTGTGCTGAATGTGATTGAACCTCACTCCAGATGCAAATGGATTGCTGTGTCTGGCATACACCGCTGTTAGTACATATTTGACAAGGTAATCGGTTTAGGTTGTGCACAGCACCCAATAAGCCTCACCTTGCTCAATGAGGTAACCATACATTTTCTTTTTTCGTTTGTTTTAGACCTTCCATCTTATAATAAAGATTCCACTGACTTTTTAAACAGAATTAGTGGCATTGCTTGGAAAAAGCAGTACATAATGGCAACAGTGGACGTTGTGTAACTATATACATCTATAAAGCATGAGGATGGCTTGAGAGCCACCAAACATTATTTAAGATCAAGATCTCTAAATTTAATAGAGCATTCAGCAATGCTACTTGAGATGAAGTTCTGCTTGAAAAACAATGTATTTATTTTTGATGCAAATTGTTTTATACGAAGACAGGGAAGGACTGCCATGGGCACTTCTTTCACCGCAGCATACGTTAATTTGACTATGGGATTCTGGGAGGCTGAAACCGTTTGACAAGATGCTAGTGCAGAGCTTTGAAGAAAGTGATTTATTGACAATTTGTTTTTAACCTGAAAAAGGGGAAAAAGGAAGCTTGAATCATTTTTAAAATTACTAAATAAGAATCCCCAAGATCTAAAATTTACATATGAAATGCGTACCGCTGACATAAACTTCTTGGACATTAGCCTTTATATCCAAAATGACAAAATTTGCACTAAAATATACAGGAAGCCCATCAGCAGCATTCTATTTGTGAAGAGTGCTCACCCAAATACGTTGAAATGGAGTGTACCATATGGACAGTTTTTGAGAGTAAAGAGGAATTGTTCAGAAGAAGACTTTAACAATAAAACAAATTAAATGTTTCAGAGATTTAGAAAAAGAGGATATTCTGTATCAGTTCCTGAAGATGCGTTGGAGAGAGCAACAAAGAGGGACAGGTCGGACTTATTGTTCCCCAAAATGCTGAAGAGACTCAAGAAGACAAAATAATAAGATCTATTAAGGATTTTATTAATTGAGACAAAGAAACAAAAACATTGTTTAAGATCAGTTAGAGTATTTTGGAAAAAGATGAAGTATTAAAACCATTTGTATTGAAACACCCAAATATAACTTGTAGAAAAACCTCATAGTTGGCTGATGTTTTGGAACATAGTTTCATGACTAGTTCAAATAAGACAACAACCAGGCTCACGTCAAACAGAAGATCTGGATTTCATAAATGTCAAAGATGTGGAGCGGTCTCTGTTTCAATGGAATCCATCAAGTACAGGCAAACCCCAGAGGAGGCGATCGTGAACTGACTTTGAGGAGAGCAGAATCAAAACCAATAATCATCGGAAGTGAAATTCCACGGGGTTTAAAGGCAGATGCCGAGCTTCATGTTCATCTATAAGAGACAGAATGTTTAGGACGTTGTCAGGTTGTCTCTATTGAAGTCAATTTTCTTCCCAGAAATCTCTGTGAAAAAATTCTCTTTAAAAATTATCTTTCATATCTGTCAAATCTCTTCAAATGATATTTTGCAAGGGATTTCTTTCGAAGACTTCCCCTTGAATGTTCTAGATGAAAAATATCCAGTCCATTAATGTTAGGAATTTTAGTACGTCAAATCCTTTCCCTCTTTGAGTAATTTATTCTTGTATTTATATGCCTAAAATGGTTATGAATTGTTATTAATGTTTGCTTTACAATGATTAAGATTAGATATCGTGTGGCCAATTTGCACATCATTGGATACAAGATGCACTTTATGATGAATGTTTACATGATTATTGCACTTTACGATTTTTTTTTTAAATATTTTTTATTCATGCAGTTTTATATAGTGCAAATTAGAGCACCAGTTGCATTACAGACGGACACATTCATTTTTAGGCACAGGGAGATTAAGTGATTTTTCCCAGAATCACAGGATGTTTGACCCTCCCTCAGGCTCTAACCTGGTTCCCCAGCTACAAAGTCGGGCACCCTAGCCGTTAAGCTACACCCTTTGTCCAAATTGCTGCTGAGACAACTGACTGGAAATTTGCACATAATGAGGGATGTCAGTATTCCATTATGAATGTTTACATGTTTTGCACTTTAATAACTTTATTTCTGAGGTGAGATCTCATAAAATTAATGGATCTCTGAAGAACGTTAGTTAAGGTTGCAAGGCTGGAAAAAATAATAAGGTGTGTTCTAGATTTATAGTGATATTTGAAAATTGTTTACTCGGATGTGGCTTAAACTTTATACCTTGAACAAATGATTGGTGAAATGAACAACATACAACACAATTTAAATACCATTTATTTTGAGGAGGGTTATGTGGAAACTACTGAAAAGAATATTTAATGATTAGAAACGTATTGAAAATTAGAGGGATTTGTTGGAACTGAATAACTGGGGTTGTGGAAGTCGACTTATGGATTATTCAATGTGTGTTTGTCACAAAATATTGCAATGCATAAATTAATCTCAAAAGTAACATAAGTGGTTGGGCCCACAACCTTGTTCATGACGGCAAGCCTCATATTTCGAATTCAATAAATACAACGTATAGAGTAAGCACAAAAGAAGGAATGTAAAGTGCCATACGCATCGTGCTGGTCAGTGCCATCTTTAAACATTCAAAATTCATATCAAACAATAAAGTTCCTGCATGAAAATGTAGTTTTTCCAATTTAACCCCCATCCACTTCCTAAAACATTACAGGGCTCAACTCAGAGATTTCACAATTAGTAGCAGTACCACCTTTCATCATAATGAGCAAAATTATCTCGCAATTCTCTTTCCACAATCATCTAAAAAGTTATTAGGGCAAGGAGAGGGGATTAACAATAGTAGTCTCATTCATGGTCTGTTCTTAAGACACTGTATTAAATTATTAAACTACTCTCCCGTTACTGCTGGCAAGTGCCTTTGCATAGGGTTGCTTGTGCTCAACACAGAGCGAGGGGGGACAATCACAAGGGAGACAGTTGGGAAAAAGTCTGCACTCGTGGAGTGCTTGAGCAAAGAGAAACAAGAGCAGTGCGAGCAGAGAAAAGCAAGCAAATGGGAGAGCAACACGGAGCAGGAGAGCAACTAACGCAAGCAAAAGAAAGACACAAAAACTAACTAGTGGGTAGCGGGTGGGCGAGGAGGGAGGGAGAGAGCACAGCCCAAAGAAAGGTGCATTGATAAGGTAAACAGCACGGAGGTAGAGAAGCACACAGGAAAGAGAGCAACAAAGAGTGCAGGAAGGGAGAGGAGCACAGGTAGTTGTGCTGTAGAACACATGCTCTCCCATTGAAGGCCTCAGCAAAAAGAACAAAGTAGTTCCCAAAAAATGAGCAGTGGCAAGACGCAAGTAAAGAGGCTACGCTCTAGGGAAGGAACAAACACAAGATGGACAAAGCAAGTCATTGAAGACGAAGGAAGTAAATGAGTGACTAAGCCAACCAATGGCAAACAATTGGCGAACTTAATGCCCACTAGGTTATTGGTAAGCTGACAAGGTATTTTACAACCAGACAGAAGCTTCCTGGTAGGTACCACCTAAGAATAAGGTAAATCATTCGGTTTTTTTCTTTCAAATATAAACAGAAATATGCAGATACATGATTGTAATGCCAAAGGGAGTTTTGATGAAGTCTTGACTATTCTTTGTGGACGACACGGTCCATAAAGGAGAAGTTTATACGATTACAGCTGGGTATCCTTCCATCACAAAACCATCTTCCCCCGTGGAAACGGCCACAAACGATAAAAAATTGCCGTTTATGTGGGGACCCAAAAGAGGATATCCTTCACTTAATATGCATCTGCAAAGGACTGGATAAGGAGCACAGTTACCATCTAAAAAACCAACCCTAAATGTTTTTTAAAGCAAGCAGACCGACTTCATGTGTTATCGAATACACAGGCTGTTTATAAAAACAGTTGAGAACCCGCTCTGTGTTCTTTCAGGACCCCAGAACACACACAAAGGCCGGTATTTGTCTTTGAGAAAGATGGTAACCCTATGTGGAAAGAGCCTTTCCTGCCTCCATCGAAGCTTGTGAAAAATGCAGGCACCATTACCTATTGATTTGTGTGAAAAAAATATAAAGGCCTTGTTCTCTGATTGTGAAAGCTTGTTGATCTTAAATCATGTTAATGTGCTCGCATTCGTAAACTTGACTCTAGCGAAGCCCCCATAATCTCATTAACACTCTTAGGGGTATATTCACAAGAACATGTGCTAAACATCACCAAAAAATGCTAACGCAACTTTACACATCTCAGCCTATCACGGGAAAATGACCCCGTGTCAACGTGGAATTCACAACAAGGCTGTACCATGCGATAGTCTGCTGAAACCACGGCCAATGTCCGCGATACAACCACCTTGATGGAGATAAAAACACAAACCACAACGTGAAAAAACATGCGATGGGCCAAAGCGCGATGAGGAAATCAGTGATAAGCAGTGCCAGGCCTGCAATACACACATGGCAGGCGGGAAAAATCACTATAAAGGTAGAAAAACCACTCAAACACAAACTGACCAACACCCAAGCACCATGGAGGCAGCCAGAGCAGGTGCAGAGGTCGAGCGCAACCCCACAAGCACCCCGGACGACCAGCCTGGGACCTCGGAGACAGGGAAGGGCAAGGACAAGAAGAAGAGGAAGACGAAGTTCAGTCCGTAGGAAAACTGGATCCTAGTCATGGAGGTAATGAAACACCATCAACAATGGGCGGGAATCGGAACGCTGAGAAGGCAAGTTGGGCGTACTGGCCGCTTCATAAGGTACGGTGTGTGCTGTGTCCAATGCACACACTCACAGAGTGACTATCATATCATGATATCACACCGTTTTTTTAATTGTTTTCTGCGAAATAAGAAAAGTTCATCACGTAACGTCTTATTTAGAAGCGACGTCGAGATATACGGATGAGATATATGAGCATAATCTCTAAAGGACAATTCGAAGTGAGAGACTACTACCTCACACATCACTTAATTAATGCTATCACGGAATTTAAGAATGCCCTGAAGAAGTTCTGTTCGTAGAACGAAACACGTTGGCTGTGGCTCTTTTAAGAAAAAAATCAATAAAGAAGGAACCTTATTTTTTCAAAACGGACTGGATAAAAAATGATTTGATTGTTTTACAATTGGGAAGTGGTGCAGCTTTGATACAGCTTACATATACAATTGACCCTGCGGGAAGGGTGGTGCCTTTAGACAAAGGGCACTGTTGAAGCTTGCACACAGAATTGCTTTGTATCTCACAAAACATTGATATACTTTCTGAAGTTGGTGCCTACCGTAGCCGAGTTGGTCCACTGTCCAGTGTTAGGTGTTTACCATCAACAACTGTTCGTCACCTCCAACGCGTCATTGGGCAACTAAAATTGAATATGGCGGGACATCGTGGACAAGGTGAATGCTGTCGGAGAGCACAAGAGGTCAATGGACGAGGCCAAGAGGCAATGGATTGACATCAAGCACAAGACCAAGGATAAACTTACAGCCAACCAAAAGGCAGCAATGCAGACTGGAGGTGGGAGGCCAGCACCACAGCTTGTGCTGGATGACATGGAGGAGCTGGTGTCGACAGTCATCAGTATGAAGATTGTGGCCGGAGTCAGGGGACCGGACACTGCCCGACAGGACACAACAGAACCAGGTACTAGGGGGACGGGTGGATATGGCCACAATGGCACACATGCACAATCAAGCAGAACACAGTGCACACCCACAATGACTCTGGGGGTCATGGCCCTGATCTACAGATTGTCACAATGTACAATGCCATGCTGTCTGAATGTCAACATGTACCATGCGTCTACATACATGTGGACAAATTGTAATACACCATCTCCCCTTCACATTGCAGGGGCACCGGCAACACATCCTGCAGAGCAGTCTGAGCCACTCTTCACTGATGACAAGGAGGACACTCCCAGCATCGACACCCAAGACATCATTGACATCATCCGCAACTCACCTCCAGGATCAGGGCAGTCCAGCTGCATCGAGGAGACCCCGCCCACTACCCAAACCACCCAGCAGGAGGCACCCACAGCCTCGGCAGTCTCCCAAGATCCCCAGGAACAACACATGGCCTTCCAACGCCATGTGCTGGAGGGCCAGAGGGAGATGGCTGAGTACGTGCAGGTGGGGTTCGACATCATGGCTACCAAACTGGACACATCCATGGGTGACTAGGTTCCATCAGGTACCAGGTCCAGTCCCTAACGGGCACCCACGGCCTGCTCCATGGTCTGTAACAAGCCCTGACTGACATCGCTGGAGTCATGATGCGAAGAGAAGAACACCTGTCCGCTCAGAGTGGCTCCAGCGATCCAAGCCGTGAGCTGACACACATGTGGAGGCTCATGGAGGACATGGTGCGGATGGAGGCGGCAAGGATGGCAGCCAGCGCTACACATCAGCGAAATGTACCTGGGATCTACAATGCCCTGTAGATCCTCATCATGGCATTGCTGCCACAAGGCGTGGCGCTAATGAATGCTGCTGCCCCCACACCATCCACATCTCCGCTAGGCCTGGGCAAAAATTTCGTTCCGTTCGCGGAAATTGCGATAATTTGACATTTTTGCGTTCCGCGGAGAGCACGAAAATGTCAAAAATTCCGGTTTCCGCAGCTTGGCGATAATTTGTTTCTTGCTCGCGCTGTAAAATGATACATTCTCGCGCGCGCGCGATCGCCTTACCTGAATCCCTGCGTTCGCCGACAAGTTTTCTTGATCCGGTCGCGTTCTCCATGAGATGTTGTATTGTTTTTAGCCATTTGCGCTGTCTCGCGACAGTTCGCGCCCGCAGTGACGTCATGCGTCGCGCGATCACGTCTTTCTTCTCGCGATCATGCACCGCGAGAACAACTCAAAACAAGATGGCCGCGCCCGCAAGCAACCACATGGGTAAGTTGGCGACCCGCAACCATGCAGAAAATCTCGCGAACATGCCGGAAAAAAACTTCCGCATCTTTGCGATATTTCTGCTTGTTTGCGATAATTTTAAACATTCTCGCGATAATTTGCGAAGGTTAATTCCGCAAATTCCGCCCACCCCTAATCTCCGCCCCCTGGTGTGTCAGTGCCTCACAGTGTGGCAGGCGTATCCACTCTGGCACCTGATGTGTCACTGCCACACAGTGCGGCAGACAATCCTCCTCTGGCCCCTGATGTGTCAGTGGCACACAGTGCCGCAGCCGGTACTACAACACCCACAGGTGGGGCAGAGCACACATCAGAGGATGAGGACGTGAATGGGTTTGAGTTCAGAAGGAGGCGCTAGCATTCATTTCCACCACCTGGCCTGTTTCTGCTTGGTGCCGCACATGGCCCCATGACCTTCCACTGACCACTAATACACTCCGCTGCACTCACCTTGGACCGCGACATGGACAGCCATATCCTGTTTGATGACCAATGACTCGGCAACCAGACTGCGGACTGTACCATTCCTCTTCCGCAGTACTTGTCATCCCCGGATGGACTCTGGCTGGCCCTCCATGGGTCCATATTGTGAAGTGTGCTTGGCATGTCCCTGTACTGCTCCAGCTGCAAAACTCCACTGGATGTGCTATAAAGATCCAGTAACGCACTGCTGTGTCAAGTCTTTCATCATTCATGTATGAATGTGTGGATGAATGTAGCGGCAGTGATTCCCCTTACGTCAATGATGCTCATCTAGTGTGATGCCAGTCACAGTGTGCTACATTGCCTATTGTGTTCCGGGTGCCGTGGACACACGCATTAGTCGCTTCCTGTCCGGACATGGACTGAACCACGCCCAGAGCCCCCTAGTCATTGTTGCAAGCCCTGCGCTGGTCCGGCGTACGCCAGGCCAGACCACTACGCTTACGCTCTGAGGGGCATAGCTACCTCTCCCAGGCGTACTCGCTGGTGTTGTGCAGGTCACTGGTCTAGTTGTCAGCATGTCATGGCCACTCTCTGAGGGCAGATTTGCACACACACCACACCCATCCGGCACAGGTGTCACAGGCCATGTGACCCTGCAAATATAAGGGGCTGACAACGTTACATTCCCCTCTGCCAGTGGTGACTGGATGATGGACGCTCCACGGTTTTCAATCATAAAGGGCTCATGAGTTGATGCGCACAGGGTCAGTGGCACCCGAAGCCTTGCTGCCGTCACGGACCTACCACCACGTGGCGCTGACTGGCGTTGCACAGGGTTAGTGGCACCCAAAGCCTTGTGGCTGTCACGGGCCTACCACCACGTGGTGAGACTGGCATTGCACAGGGTTAGTGGCACCAAAATAGCTGAGCGGGTGTGCAGCCTGCGATGACGACGTGTGCATTGATGTGGTCTCCACCATTGATGACTCAGGACTCAGTGTCATGTGTGGGACCTGCTGGGCCGCGGGTGGGTCCGCATAATGTGGACCATGCCATGGTGGCGGGACCGGGGCGTGGAGCTTGCACAGGCACGTGGTGTGCCCACTGGTGGACACACCGGTGGCAGCAGGTGAACAGTGGGGCCTGGGTGCACAGGGCCGGTGGTGTCTCTCTCTCTCCCTTCCTTTCCTTCTCTCTCTTTCACTCTCTCCCCCTTCTCTCTCTCTCTCTCTCTCTCCCTTCATTTCCTTCCCTCTCTTTCTCTCTCTGGCTTTCTTTCCTTCTCTGTTTCTTTGTGTCTCGCTCCTTTGATGTGCGCATGACACACGTCCTGATTTTGTGCTTTTCAGGCTGTGATGTCAAGATTGTCCCTGACGGACCCAACAGGAGTCTTCAGCATTGGTGTTTTGTGTTGTATTTCAATAAAGTTTTTGGTTGTTACTTCAGTGCCGTGTGACTGTTTCTCGTTCTTCTCAAATCAAATCAAATGAGGTGTTTGTTAAGCGCGACTATTCACCCGTAAGGGTCTCAAGGTGCTGGGAAGGGGGTGGGGGGGTTCGCAGGTTCCAGTCCATCAAGGAGGGGGTCTGTCGAAGAGCCAGGTTTTGAGGTTTCTTGTGAAGATGGGGAGCGATGTTATCTGTCTGAGGTGGAGCGGAAGGTCGTTCCTGGCTCTGGCCGTGTGGAAGGAGAAGAAGCGGCCTCCCGATCTGGTCTTTCTGGTGCGGGGGACCACGGCATAGGAGAGCTGGGCTGATCGTAGGATCCTTTGGGGTACGTGGAATTTGAGTTGGCTATTCAGGTATGCTGGTCCGGTGTCATGGAGGGCCTTGTGAGCGTGGGTTAGCATCTTGAAGGTGACTTTAGCTTCGATGGGGAGCCAGTGGAGTGTGCGCTGGTGCTGGGAGATCTTGGCAGGTTGAGGACTAGTCTTTCGGAGGCGTTTTGGATGTCCTGTAGCTTGCGGGTGAGGTTTTTGTTTATTCTGGCATAAAGTGCGCTGCCGTAGTCGAGCCTGCTGGTGACCAGGGCGTGAGTGACGGTCTTTCTGTGTTCGAGGGGGATCCATTTGAAGGTCTTATGTAGGAGGCGGAGGGTGTGGAAGAGGAGGACGAGTTGATTTGGCGGTCCATTTTGAGCTATGAGACCAGGATGATTCCCAGGTTGCGTGCATGGTCCGTGGGGGTAGGCGGGCTTCCGAGGGCGGGGGGCCACCAGGTGTCGTTCCAGGCATCTGGGTTTGGGCCTGTTAGACTTGGGGGTCTCTAGTTGGCACAGGTATGCACTTGTGACAAATAGGGACCCTCTCCTCTAGTCAGGGTAGGGGGGTACACTCCTAAAATAACCCCTGCTCACCCCCTTGGTAGCTTGGCACGAGCAGACAGGCTTATCTCAGAGGCAGTGTGTAAAGCATTTGTGAACACATACAGTAACCAAGTGACAACACTACAAATGGACACCACACAGGTTTTATACCAAAAATAGGTATTCTTTATATAGATTTACCACAAGACCATTAAACGACAAAAACACACAATACTGTTACTTTAGATGGTAGGATTTTGCTTAGTTCTCTTAAGTTCTTAAATGCGACACTTTAAGTCAATGTACCTTTTAGATGCGACACACAGGGCAACAAAAGTGTTGCAACGATGTTGATGCGATGAAGTTTTGGGTGCAAAGAAATAAAGACGTGAAGATCTTCCAGATGCAGCACTCTTCTCCGATGTTGCGAGAAGACTCGATTCGATGCTTCAGCTGCAGCGGCAACACACTTTACGCGATGCGACGACAGCGGCCTTGGCAGTGACACTCTTCTCCGATGTTTGCGAGACGCTTCCGCTCGATGCGAGGTTGCAGTGGCGACACCCCTTTACACGATGCGATGACAGCAGCTCCGACAGCGGCACGCTTCTCCGTGGATGCAAGGCGCTTTTCTTGATGCGGTGCAATGCGACAAATACGATGGCTGCGATGGCGACACGCTTCTACGGCGTTGCGAGACACTTCCTGGATGATGCGAGACGTTTCCGCTCGATGCGATGCTGCAGCGGCAACACACTTTACGAGATGCGACGACAACAGCTCCGACGGCGGCACGCTTCTCCTTCTTGAGTCGCGCTTCCAGCTCCTTGCGACACGCAGTCCCTCAGAAGGCCCAACAACAGCAGCAGGCACTTCTAAAGAACTCTGGGGAGCAGGGGGGTGAAGTCTGTTGTTCCTGAGACTTCAGCAGGAGGCAAGCTCTATTCCAAACCCTTGGAAATCCTTCACAAGTTGAGCAAAAGTACACACAAAGTTCCTTTCTCCTCTCTTTGGCAGTAAGGCAACCACTGCAGGCCAATCCCCCAGTTTCAGGGATAGTTTCCTCATTAGCTTCTTCTGGTTCCTCCCTCAGCAGAGGTTCTTCTTGTTTTCCCAAAGTGATCTAAGTCCTTGGGATCAGGGTCTCAATATTTATACCCAGAATTCCTTTGTCCTCTGAAGGCAGAGGGGCCTTTGCCCAGTCCAAACCAGTTCCTGAGCACTCTGTTTACCAGATTTCTCCTTTCCTTTCACTGTGCAGGGCAGAAACATTAGACGCCCCACAGGAGGTGGAGCCAACATTGTGGAAGGCAAGTACAGCCCTGGAGCATTTTGTTGACAGGATTCCTTCTCTTCATTCACTGTGCAGGGCAGAGACATCATCCGCTCCCAGGAGGTGGAGCCAGCATTGTGGAGGGAAGGCACAGCCCTATTCAGGTCCCAGGTGCAACTCCTCCCACCTATCTAGAAGCAGATCTCTCTATTCACCACTGGGGCTGCTCACCCTGTCTCCTGGAATTCTCCAGCCCTGTCACTCAAACTCCAGACAAAGGAATACACACAGCCTAGCATAGGCAGGTTTGAATGGTTAGACAAGAAAATGCCTACTTTCTAAAAGTGACATTTTCAAACACAGATTGTTAAAACCAACTTCACTAAAAGATGTATTTTATCATCCTGAGTTCAGGCATACTTAATTCGAATTTCTACCATGTTCCCTGAGTGAGTTAGGATTATAAAATGTAATAACCAAACTGCCCATTCTGGCCTATGGAGAACAGGTAGCCTTGCAATAGTGAAAACCAAAAATGGCTGTAATTCACTACTAGAACATACCACACACACCAGGGCATGTCCTACCTTATCCTTACAATGCACCCTGCCCTTGGGTCTACCATGGGGTGTCTGATATGAAGAAAAGGGAAGGTTTAGGGACTGGCAAGTGGGTGCACTTGCCCAGTCAGCATGACAGTACCAGACTGCACGCAGGCTCTGCAATGGCAGACCTTAGACACACGTTGACAGGCTGCTTCTGTGGGTGGCACAACCAGTGCTGCAAGCCCACCAGCAGTATTTGGATTTACCAGCCCAGGACACTCCTGGTGCACTGTACTAGGGTGTGACAGGTAAACCAAACCAACCAATCATGGAATCACTAATTCGTACAATAATTTGCAATAGGGAGAGCATATGCACTTTAGCACTTATCAGCAGTGGTAAAGTGCCCAGAGTCATAAAACAGCCAACAACAGGTCAGAAGAAATATAGGAGGAAGGCAAAAAGTTCAGGGATGACCCTGCAAAAAGGGCCAAGTCCAACAGAGCCCATGATGAGTACTTCCGTTTTGTTGGTGTTTAGTTGTAGGCAGCTGTTTTTCATCCCTTTGGCGACGGCTTCCATGCCTTCTCGAAAGTTGTGTCGGGCAGTGTTGGGTTCATTGGATAGGGAGAGGATGAGTTGGGTGTCGTCTGCGTATGACACAATGTTGAGTCCGTAGGTTCTGACGATGGGGGCGAGTGGAGCCATGTAGACGTTGAAGAGCGTAAGGATGAGGGAGGTCACCTTGGGGACTCTGCAGGTGGTAGGTGTAGGGTCCAAGAGGAAAGGGGGGAGTCTGACCTGCTGCGTTCTGCCGGAGAGGAAGGAGCGGATCCAGTCGAGGGCCTTGTCTTGGATCCCTGCGTCGTGGCATCTGCGTATTAGGGTGCGGTGATAGACTGTGTCGAACGCCGCTGAGAGGTCGAGGAGGATGAGGGCTGCTGTTTTTCCTTTGTCCATTAAGGTACGGATTTCGTCTGTTGCGAGGAGGTCGGTTTCCGTACTGTGTTTTTTTCTGAAGCCGGATTAGGAGTAGTCGAGGATGTTGTGCTCTTCGATGAATGTGGCGAGTTGGCTGTTGATGGCTTTCTCAATGACTTTCGCTGGGAACGGGAGCAGGGAGATGGGTCTGTAGTTTTTGAGGTCAGTGGGGTCCGTCGAGGGTTTCTTCAGGAGGGGGTTGAGCTCAGCGTGTTTCCAGTCGTCAGGGAAGAGGCAGTTGCCAGGGAGCAGTTGATGGTGTGGCAGAGCATGGGTGCGATGGTGTCGGCGGCTCTGTTAAAAATGTGGTGGGGCAGGGGTCCGTAGGGGCCCCGGAGTGGATTGACTTCATCATCTTCAGTGTGTCTTCGCTGGTGAGGGCTGTCCAGTTGTCGATCGCTGGCTTCAGTGCGTTGGTTGTCTTCGTCGAAGTTGTAGTAGATGCTCTTGATTTTGTGGTGGAAAAAGGTGCTGAGTTTGTCGCAGAGGTCTTGTGAGGGAGGTATACCGGTGGACTCGCTGGTGGGTTGGGCGAACTCCTTGATGATGTTGAAGAGTGCTTTGCTGTTGTGTGCATGATTAGAGATCCTGTCATCAATCGCTTTTTTCCTCATTTTTTTGATGAGTTGGTGGTGGGCGTTGGTGGCTGCTCTGAAGTTGTTATGGGCTTCTGTAGATTTGGTGTTCCTCCAGGCATTTTCGAGGCAGCGACAAGTGCGTCTGGACTCTCGAAGTTCGGTGGTGAACCATCTAGCTTTCTTGGCGTGGGTGTTGTTTTTTTTCTTGAGAAGGCTATGGTGTTGGTGCTGTCGGAGATCCATCTGTGCATGGTTTGGGCTGCCGTGTTGGCGGTGTCGTTTTCCACGATTGTTGGGTTGGAGTTGCTGAGTGATGAGGTTAGCTGGTCGTCGGTGATTCTGGTCCAGTTTCTTCGTGGGAGCAGGTGCTGGTGTCTGTGAATGGTGGGTGTTCTGAAGGTGAAGTGGGCGCATCGATGGTCAGTCCATGGGAGTTCGGTGGTGTGGCTGAAGGTGATGGAGTTTCCTGTTGTGAAGAGGGGGTCGAGGGTGTGTCCTGCTGAGTGCGTGGGTTTGGTCACGATCTGGCATAGTCCAATGTTGTGGAGGGTGTCGAGGAGGGATGTCGTGCTGTGGTCCAGTTGGTTGTCAAGGTGGAAGTTGAGGTCTCCCATTAGGGTGTAGTTGGTGGACGCGATGGCATGCAGGGAGATGATGTCCATGATGGAGTTGGCGAAAAGTCTGCAGGGTCCAGGGGGTCGGTAGATGAGGGTTCCTCGGAGGGTGGAGGTAGGGCTGGCCAGTATCTTGAAGTGAAGGTGTTCCATCAGGTCTGTGGGCTCGTCAGGGAGTGTGCTTGGGCGGAGGGTGGATTTGTGGGCGATGGCGATTCCTCCTCCCGGGCGGGTGGGGCAGTCCTTCCTGAAGATGTTGTATCCTTGGGGAATGGCAATGGCGATGTCCGGTCCCGAGGTGGTGTTGGTCCAGGTTTCGGTAAAGAGTGCTGTCGAGGAGGTCCCAGATTTCAGTGGCGTGTTTGTGGAGGGATCGGACGTTGAGGAGGATGCATTGCAGGGTTGTTGTAATCTCCTATAAATGGTACATTCTTCCCCCCTTCCTCGCCTCCCAGTTGGTTTCCCCCACCTGTGTTTGCCAACATTCCACGGTGCCCTCCAGCTGTCTGGAACCTGTGGTGGTGAGAAGACTATTAAAGAAGAGTTCCTTCCTTACCTGTTTTGGTCTTTGTTATAACACTGGCGATGATTCTCCGGATAGGGACGGTTCACCACCATCCTCAAATGCTTATTCCAGACCAGCTGTACAGCTTACATCTACATTGAGTGAGTACCTTGATGTTCCTGCGTGATGTCTCTGCCATCTTCAGCTTTGTGAACTGTGTACTGTTTCCATCTACGTTAAGCGTATTTTGCTGTTTGCTGGGTGGTGACCATGCTACTTTCAGTTATGAACTTTTGTTGGCCCTTCCTGTGAGGAACTTTTATGAAGTCGGTTCCTGAGGCTTTCCGCTGGTGGGTGTCAGCGTGCCTCTGTGGAAGAAGTCCTTTAGGGACCTGATCCCTCCAGAGACTCTGTCCTCTGTCCCCTGTGCTTGTGGAGTGTTTCAGGCTGCCAACGTGTGGCATAGAACGCTCTCTTCAGCTTGTTCACCTTAGATGGGGCTGCTATAACTCCGTGGCACAAGGCGGGCTGGCTTATTCTCTACGACACGCATTCAGGTCGCCTCCGACCTCACTTACATTAAAGCAGTTCCCGCTCGCAGCTTTTCCCTCACTCACGATCGGTGTGACACCGCATTGGCACTTTGACTGCTGCTTTGTGGGACTCCATTCCTCCTCACACCTGTCCAGTCCTTGGCTCGCTGACAGGCACAGCTCTTCCTCAAGACGTATTCGGCTCCTCACGCCTTCCGGCACTCTTCCCTGAGGCAGCTGCAGGCGTCAACCACCGGCGTCGGCCACTCCTCCTTGGGAGCTGCTCCAGATTAACCCTTCCATGGGTTAACACTCGTCTTTCCCAGATCTTCGCTGACGAGCACAGCTTTTCATCCAGTGTCACGACGGAGGAGCCTGATTTAAGAGTGCAGCGGTATCCACACGGCTGGAAGGAGAATCCTTCCTATTCCTTCACAGGCTTGTTAACTCATTTTGGGGCACTTAACTATTTCATGCTTTGGTCTGCCTGTCATGGCACATTAAGGGGCACTGCTACTCCTTGTCAGTCACGCTGATAGGCACAGCTGATATTTTCTTTCAACATAATCCGCCTGTCTCTTTCACGCTGATGGGCACAGCTCAACGTTCTGCTTGGTCTGCCTGTCATTTTCGCAGACAGGCACAGCTCTACACCCCTGGTGAGGCATCTTAAGCAAATACTTTTGCCTGCTCCGTGCTCTGTTCATGTTGCTTTGTGAGGGTAATTCTTTGGACACCAACAGAACTTCCATCTCATAGGGGCACCACTGTGTAGTGTACTTACTTCACATTTTGGTCACACATTATTGTATACTGTTACTGTGTATTTTAACCTACGTTTGAACCTTGCTACCCTCCCTACCATTGTTACCCTTTATTGTTATACTGTGCAAACATGTCAGCCGCTAACATGTCGCAGCCTCCATCTTTCCTTAACGAGGGCGGTGAACCTTTACTGCCATGGAAGCAATGGTTTGGATTGCTGGAATCCTACCTAATTGCTATCGGTGGGGAGAAATGTTCTCATTTACGTAAACTACACACCTTATTTCACAACCTGGGCATTGAGGGACGTTTAAGTTTACGATGATATTTCTGTCACTGTAGATGGAGGAAGTGATAGCGATGATGATGAGAATGTGTATTTGGTGGCAGTTAACAAACTAGCAAAACACTTCCGTAAGAAAATAAATGTGGTGTTAGAAAGGCATAAGTTCTTTTCAAGAACAAAAGGGAAAAGTGAAAAAGTTGAACCAGTCATTGCTGCATTAAAGGGCCTAGCAAACACATGTAAGTTTGAGTCTCTTCAGGAGTTCCTAATAAGGGACCAGTTAGTTAGATGCACTAACAATCCTAAGGTACAGGAGAGGCTTCTGGTGGCCAACCCTGACCTCAAGGAAGACATAGACATAGCGGTGGGGATTGAGCACACAGCAGATTGTATGGTGGAAATGAAAGGAGAAGGAGGCAAATCCACAGAGGTCAATGCCATAAGTAAACCTGATACAGGCAAAGATAACAAAAACAAACCGGCTAACATGTTCTCTCCTGGAACCAAACTCAAGTGCTATAGGCGTGGTAGCCCAAGCCACCTTGCCAACAACCCTATATGCCAAGCCCGTTCTGTTATATGCCACAAATGTGGAAAAAGGGGACATTTGTCCAGAGTCTGTCATGATCAGCACCCCAAAACTGTATTGTCTATTGAACAAGAATCTTCCCCTGAGCCCAAATTAATCTGCCAACTTACAGATACCAATGATACGGCCACATTTCCTTCTTGCAACATCACCTTAGACAACAAACCTGTAACGGTATTTGCAGATTCTTGTTCCCCATGCACCCTGGTTGATGCCAAGGTATTCTCCCAACTGTTTCCCTCATGGCAAAAAAGCATACAGCCTTCTGACATTCAACCGGGTGGTTACAATGGGGATCCTATACCCTATTGGGCATGACCACCAAGGAGATTGGGTTTAAAGGAAGGAATACAGTAGGCAAGATTTACATCACCCAGAAGGGATCCAATTTGTTGGGGTGGAAACACCAAAGGGAAGTAGGGATCAAGTTAGATCCTAACAGTTCTGATCAGGCTCTTTTGGTAGATCCTTCGGTTGGGGAGATGGAGGTGTGCAACGATTTCCCCAAACTATTTTCTGGGGAACTAGGTTTACTTAAGGGTTACCAAGACTCCATTAGGCTCAAATCTAATGCTAAGCCGGTGGCACACAAAGCTAGACCCATACCCCATTTGATGCATGCTCCACTTAGCATGGAATTAGACAGATTACTGTCCCTGGGGGTGATTGAACCCATTGAGTGCTCGCAATGGCTGGCCCCCATTGTTCTCACCACGGAAGCATCTAGTAAAGATATTAGGCTATGTTTTGACCTCAGGGACCTCAATGAGAACACCTGGGTGAACAGGCACCCTCTTCCATGCATTCATGAGGTCCTTACCCTTCTCAAAGGTGTGAGTTGTTTCAGTGTTCTTGACCTATCCTCAGCCTACCACCAGGTAGACCTCCACCCTGATTCAAGCCACCTCACCTCATTTGTTACACCACTAGGAGCATTCCAATTCCTTCGTATGCCATTTTGGTTGGCATCTGCTGTGGCTGCATTCCAGAGAATCATGCAACATGTTCTGAAGGACCTTCCCCGAACACTCTGTTTCCAAGATGACATACTCATCTACAGGAAGGATCTGGAGGAACATAATACCACCCTCAGAATGGTATTGACCAACTTGGGAAAAGCTGGTCTCACTCTCCAAAGGGAGAAATGTTGTATCGGAGTGGGATAGGTTGAGTACCTTGGGCACACCATCTCGCAAGATGGTATCAAACCCAAACTGGACCTTGTGGAGGCGATTTGCAACACAGTGGCCCCCAAGTGTGTTCAAGACCTTAAATCCTTTTTGGGCCTTTCTGAATCCTTTGCACAGATGCCAGCAATAAAGGTCTGGGAGCCAGTCTCACCCAAATGGTAGATGGAAAGGAACAGATTGTCGCATTTGCCTCCCGTGCTCTTAAGGGTGCCGAATCCAACTATTCCGTGGTAGAAAAAGAGGCACTTGCTTGCTTTTGGGCAATCAAACACTTTCGTTTTGTGGGGCATTCTATTTATGGTAAAGACCGACCACAAACCATTAATGTTTGCATTCACCACTAAAGGGGCAAATAAAAGCACCTCAGGATTGCCAGGTGGATCCTGGGACTCGAAGGGTACAATTTCAGGGTAAAGTATGTGCCAGGTTCTCAAAACACTGTTGCTGATTTTCTATCACATTCTCCTTATGAGGTGGAAAGCAGTTCTGTTTCTTGTTATTGTGATGAAGTGATATTGCAACTTACTTGTTTGAACAAGCAGGAATGGGACAATAGTATGCAAGCAGATGCAGAAATTAGCTCCATCAAAGAACTCATCATAAGTGGTTGGCCTGACAACAAAAGTAACGTTCCAACAACCTTTGGTAAGTTCTGGGACATAAAACTGGAATTAAGAGAGAAAATTGTGGAGTTAGCTCACATAGATGGATGCGATGACTGAAAATGTAGTAGAAAATTGTTTAGACTGTAGCCGTAGTGACAAAATTCACCAAACCCAGAAGCCACCACTTTCTCCTGTTGAAGTTCCTGATCGGCCATGGTCAAAGTTGGCTCTGGACATTATAGGTCCACTCAACCTGAAAACATTGAATGAACACTTTATTTTAGTACAAGTGGATTATCACACACGATGGGTGGTCTGCAAATGTGTCCATCAAATCGACACTAGAGTTCTTACACAGTTCTTAGAAAAGCGTGTTCATTGAAGAGGGGATACCAGACACACTCATAACAGACAATGGAGTGCAGTTCACTTCTGACGATATGAAAGAGTTTCTCTCTCACAGGGGCATCACTCATACAAATCTGCCTTGTATTGTCCCCAATGGGTTAGTGGAGCAGATCAACCGGGTGTTCAAAAAATGTCTTCAGAGGGCAGAAGTAATGAGGACACCAGCAAGTGTTGCTTTGAAGGAGACAATTTGGGCTTATCGCACCACTCCCATTAGTGTGACTGGGTGTTCCCTGTTCACCTCTCTCAAAGGGAGGATTCCAAACACTAATCTCTCTCCCCCTGTACTGTTAAATAATGACACATGTATGGTGAACCGAAATTAAATTTCAAGAAGAGTTGGCGAAAACCAAACCAAATACAAGATGAGATACAATCAAACCAAACACGTCAAAACCCAATTATTCAAAGAAGGGGATTGGGTCCGAGTGGACTTGCCCAAAGCACGCAGAAGAGAGGCGTCCAGGTTTTCTGATCCTTGCAGAACATCTAGGCTGGGGAAAAATGTAGTCCATCTGGATAATGGTCAAACCTGGAACATGGGCAGAATCATTCCTCATAAACAAGGCGGTGACGACGGCAATTGTGGGAATCTTGAGAGAGTGCCAGAGGCACTCGGTCCCCAGAGATCTCTGAGAACCAAAAGCAAATAGTGTGGATTAGTGACTATTGTGTTAAGTGATGAAGTATTGCTGGTCTTTATGCTCTCCTGCAATCCCCTTTGCAGGGTTGGTTATAGGAATTGTTTGCTTTCCACTTCTGTCACTTCCCCCGTTCACGCTCCCTCTCACCTTGCTCTCCCTTCCTTTTCTCCCCCTGCCTCTGCTTTTCTTTACCCTTCAACCCCACTCTTTCTTCACCCTATGCAGGGAGGTGTGTTGTAATCTCCTATTAATGGTATCTTCCCCCCCCCCCTCTTCCTTGCCTCCCAGTTGGTTTCCCCCACCTGTGTTTGCCAACATTCCACGGTGCCCTCCAGCTGTCTGGAACCTGTGGTGGTGAGAAGACTATTCAAGAAGAGTTCCTTCCTTACCTGTTTTGGTCTTTATTATAACAAGGGTCTTCGTTTCGCTTGTGTTCTTGCGGGCGGATTGCGCTGGGTCAGTGGTCTTGGTAGTGCTGCAGGTGTGCCGGCAGCGATGACAGCTGAAGGGTCCATGGGTGTCGGCTGGTGATGCTAGCTTGCAGTTGTTGTTGTGGCCTGGATTGAGAGCTTGGAGTGCCACTGGGTCGTAGCGTCGGCGATGCAGAGATCCCGGTTTCCTGGCGCTGGTCGCAGTCGGGTCGCGGACGGGCGCAGACGAGCTTGTCTTTGGTGCCCCGGCAGCACGGCCACTGTGCGGCCGCCATTAAGTAGAGGTTGGGGAGGGCTGGGAGGCGGGAGCGGGAAGGGGAGGTGGATTGGGCCGGTCGCACTGGTCGTGCTGGGGGGAAGGGCCATGTGGGCAGCAGTGGTGGGGAAAAACGAGCTGAAAAAAGTAAAAGGAAAAAGGCAAAAAGAGAGAGAAAAGTGCAAATAAGGCAGCAAAAGTGCAAGAAAGAGGGGAGGAAAGACACAGAGGACACAGGAGAGTGAAAGAGGGAGATTGAGATGAGGGTAAAAAATGAGTGAAAAACGAAGGAAAGACACAGAAGGAGAGTGAAGGGGGAGTTTGAAATGAGGGGAAAACGACAGAAAAAGTGCAAGAAAGAGTGGAGGAAAGACACAGAGGACACAGGAGCGTGAAAGTGGGAGATTGAGATGAGGGTAAAAAAGGAGTGAAAAAGGTTGAAAAGACACAGAAGGAGAGTGAAGGGGGGAGCTTGAAATGAGGGGAAAATGACAGAAAATGGAGGAAAGACCCAGAAAGAGAGTGAAGGGGGAGCTAGAAGTGAGGGAAAATATGAGGGAAAAAGGAGAGAAAAAGCGGAGCAAGAAAATGGAGACAGAGGTCCACTGGACCACCTAGGATGAGGTACAGGTGAAACCTGCGGGTGGAGGAGGGCCTCGAACACCAACACTCGAGAGTGCAGGGGCTTGGGGGAAAGCCTCACTTAATGATGGAGCTGCGAGGGAGGGAGAGCAATTTCACTGACAATGAGTCAGTGGTCTTGCTCGCCTGTCCCCGCAGCGGCCGCCATTAAGTAGGGGTCGGGGAGGGCTGGACAGCTGGGAGGCGGGAGCGGGGAAGGGAGCTGGATTGGCCGGTCGCACTGGTCGTGCTGGGGAGGAGGGGCCACGGGGGCAGCAGCGATGGGGAAAAACGGGCTGAAAAAGGCAAAAGGAAAAAGGCAAAAAGAGAGAGAAAAGTGCAAATAAGGCAGCAAAAGTGCAAGAAAGAGGGGAGGAAAGACACAGAGGACACAGGAGGTTCTTCTAGCCACACATGTGTGTTTTTTTGGGCAATGTGCATCAACATGCGCTCTTTGTGGCTTTGTGTTGTGCACGGTATGTGTATGTCCGGGGGCGGCCAAGGGGGATCTGGGGGTGGTGGCGGTGGGTGTTGTGGCCCTCATGGGTATCGGAGCTGCATGATCATTGTCTCCATGGCATCTGTGGGTCTTCAGGTGTGGCTCTTGGCTGGGCTCCCTTTCATGCTGTGGGCAGTCGTCCTGCTTAGCACCAGCAAAAGGCAGGTGTTAAATCTCTGGTGCTACCGCAGCTTATCGCCTGTTTTTAGTTCGCTTCGCAGATCAAGCAGTTTGTTGTGAAAGTGGTGTTGTGGTTTTTTTAGTGTGTTTTTGCACAGGAATGCCTACTCTGCATCTCATTAGGGTTAGTTGGTGGTGTCCACCGTGGAGATACATTTTGGGGCAGTTATCGCGGGAATACTGGCGTTGCCTGGAGTTTGCACCAACTTGTGAATAGGGTGTTAAATCTATCTCCACTTTTGATGCATTAAGGTGGAGATAAATCGGAGATAAGTCCTTGTGAATATCCCCCTTACAGCTGTTATTGGCCCCAGATTAAAACATGGAGCAGTTCTAAACAAACCCCTTTCAAATTCTTTGATTCTCTGTGAGAAGATGTACCATTGGTGGTCTTAAATATCTCGTTAATGGCTGCCAAATAATTCTAGTCAATGAGTGTCTCAATCCTGATTCAGCTAATAGCTAGTATGGTAACTATTATTTGGATTGGCAGAGTGAATCCATTGTATTTTTGTGTAATATACCCAAATATAGAATTCCTTCCAATGCAGCTCGTACGTTTTTGGTGTAGTATTGCTCCCTGACTACCTCCAAAATGTTTTCACAGGCATCGACTTTGACAGTAAATCACTCCATATTGTATATGTTTGTAATTGACAATATGCCATAGTTCCCTCCTTATGTAACCTAGTCTAAAACACATTAGAAAGGACACTTAAACCTGGATGCTGAGTAGGCACAATGTAACGCTGCATAATACAAGACTGAGAAGTGGGATTTAGCCGATTTGTGAATTAAAATCCTCCAAGAGCCTGGCAGAATCAATATAGACCTTCTTATCAGTGTCAGAGTAATATTTACTAGAAAGTTGTTTTGACATAAACAGTTCTAGCAATATTCAAAGTAAATGGCTTGATCACCTCAAGTTGTCTTTTGGCTCCAAGATCAGTTGAGACCAGAGTGTTCTTAGGCACTGTTGTCAAAACCAACTCCAAGTTCATTTCAGTGCCAGAGAATCTGAAGTAGCCAGTTAGGACCTGCAGAACCTCACCTTACTCTGACATCTAATGTATCTGCCCCTCACAGTTCACCTTTTCAGCACTGGTGCTGATGAATGCTGGAGAGTTTTGCAATCCACATTGAATAAAAGCCACAATTTTCCATTTTAGTCTGGTCTCCTTTTTTACTCCCTCTCACAGATGCTCTAATATTACCACAAATGGGCCCAACACTTCAGTAAAAAGTGTAAGGTGACTGAGTTGTCTGTTTTTCTGAGAATACAAACTTCTCCTAACATTATGCTTGATGCTGTTAAAAATTGAAAGCTGTGCATCCTGTGTGAAGGTGTTACCAGTTTGCACTTGAGCTTGATTGGAACAAGATCAATTAAAGATTGTGTCTCCTGCCTCTGTACATACACATGTAAATGCCTAGTGGCAAAAGTAATTTCCACAAAATGATACAAAGGGAATATTCCAGAAAATCTGCTTGGGGTTAATTAGGAGCATGAGAGAAAAGAGAGCAAAAGAAAGGTTAGCTTGTTAGCTAGTTAGCACCCTACCTGAAATGCTGAACCAGATTGGTTCAGACAGACATGGTGCTTCAAAGGCTGGACTTAGCTGCTCTTTGCCTTCATTACCTTTTACTGTAAGAACCAAAAAGCACCCCTGACTACTTGTTTTTTAAGTAAAAAGTAGCATTAATCAGTGTTTCAGTGGATCACCTAGAGGTTTTGGCCCCTGTGCCACTGCACCTGCTGCACCATTCAAATCCTGGCCCAAGTGCCTGCAAGGTAACTGCTGTTGTGACTGCTGCTTAGTAGTAAGCGCCAAATAAAGGGAATTATAATATGATACAGTATAGCAACAATCCGTGTTCAGTGGGTCCCTAACGCTTTGGGCTCCTATGCCACTACACGATTCAAATCATGGCCCTAGTACCTGCAAGGTCACTGCCTTTGTGACTGCTTGCTTAGTAGTGACATATAGCAACAACCAGTGGTCAGTGGGTTTCCTAGAACATTTGGCCCCTTTGCTACTGAATCTGCTGCACCTTTCAAATCATGGCCCTAGTGCCTGCAAGGTAATTTGCCTTGTCTGCTTACTTTATAGTAACATATCTGACACCTCTTTTACTACACTGATCCCCAAAACAAGTCTTTCTAAACTCTTCCCTCTGACTCTTCCTCTCCACACCCCTTTTTACTCATCCCAACCCTCTCACTACTGTTATAACCTCCCCCCCAAAAAAATCCTTCAATCTTCTATCCCTCCACTATGCTTTTTAATCGAAATAACAGACTAACATGTCCACTTCTCAAATTTCACATTTCACTATAGTAATTCACCACTAATCCTTTATGGGTTCTGGGGTAACGTGCTACTCACCAAAAAAAGCGCTTCAACACCATATTAGGGGTAACAAGCGATATATATATATATATGTATATATGCCAAACTTTGTCCCTCTTCTATCCCTCTGCTATCCTTCTCAATCCAAATAACTGATTAATATCCACCACTCAAATGACTTTCATATTTCACAATACTAATTCAACATTAATCCTTCAATGGGTTCCGGAGTAGCGTGCTACTTGCCAAGAAAGTGCTTTAACAACCCATATGGGGTAACACGCACTACATAACTGCAAACCTTTTTTCCCTCTTCTATGCCTCCGCTATCCTTCTCAATCCAAATAACTGACTAATATCCACCACTCAAATTAATTTCATATTTCACTATACTAATTCACCACTAATCCTTTATGGGTTCCGGGGTAGGGTGCTACTCGCAGAAAAAAAGCGTTTTAACACCCCATCAGGGGTAACACGCGCTATATAAATGCAACCCTTTTTCCCCTCTTCTATCCCTCCGCTATCCTTCTTGATCCAAATAATTGACTAACCTATCCACCAGTCAAATTACTTTCATATTTCATTATACTAACTCAACACTAATTCTTTATGGGTTTCAGGAGTAGTCTGCTACTCGCCAAAAAAACACTTCAACACCTCATCAGGGGTAGTAAGCGCTATAAAAATGCAATTACAATAAAATACAATAGAATACAGCACAACGCTTTCCCTGAGCTACAGGTTTGTAGTGCTGTTTGCTGTAACCCACCCACCAAGGCATTCCACCACAGTACCCTGCAGTAGCATTTAGCTCAGTTTTTTCACCCCATTCTGTGTTCACTCTTAAACAATGACAGATGACTGAATGCCAGAGTCTTCCCTGCTGAACACATGGACATAACAATACAATACACTCTTGGTTAAACTCCCACGCCTCTAATGCACACGGCTCAGTGTATAGTCACCCCTCGTTTTCCTTAGAAAGACCTTCACTTTGTAGCCCTTGCAACCCTGGCCCATCATGAGGTCTCTTAAATCTGCAGTCCACATCGCACACCTCCTCCAGACTAGGAACTCACCTTTCGTACCTAGAAGTCTAAGAACTCCAAAAGATAGGAGAAGTGTGTTTGTAAAGGTTATTTAATAAGGGGCACTGTTGGCAGCCAGAGGCAGAGGTTCAGAAGGGTAACTTGGTCAGCAGTCTAATGCAAAGAGGTGGAAGATTGCAAGTGGATGGCATAGACTTGCTATTAGGGCCCAGGAAGATGAAACCAGTGCCTGTTCCTTTCCTGCTCAAGGATCCATCCGGTCCTTCTGCCCACAATATCAAACTCCAGTCCGAAAACAAAACCAGAGCGGACAAGGGCAGCGCTGGTAGGTACTGGCAAATGGTAAAACATTCAATCTGCAAAGTTTGGAGCTCCAACTAGAAAGTGGAGGCCCCAAAACCGACGCGATAACTGGAATATTCCAAATTGCTTGCCCGTGTAAAAAATAAACGCAGAACTTTGAACCAATGTCCCATGGTAACAGCTTTAATTAATCTAGAAGGGGGCTCCTGGGCTCCTCCTTCAGGTCCCTGTCCACCTATCAATAAACAACGACACCAGTTGCTCAGTTGCATGAGGGTGAGGCAGAGAGCACTGATGCCTCACCCACAAAAAACTTGTACCCCTCGACCAGCTCCACCCCTGGCCCTTTTGCATAATACACTCTTGTAACCCCATGCTTGCCTGTTGTTTCTAATGCCCAAAATTAAACCCTATACATAACGATAAAATCCACCACACCCACCAACATGATATCACTGCCCGGGTTTATGGCTCTAGGGCGAGGGAAATTTCACTCAGCCAGTGCATATGCAGGAGGCCATTACTCCAACCCCTCTCCTCTCCAAAAATACACACAAATTCAGGCCACTGTCTCACAGAGCATCAACTGAAATTTTTTTCAGCTGCTTGGTGTTCCTTATAACCCTTTTGTTTGTTCATAGAGGTAGTAGGGCAACTCCCATAATTCTCATCAACACCAGCCACCCCTGGCTGTAGAGAGTGATTCCAGGGATACTGGATCAGGAAGGAGTTAAAGGGTCGTTTTTCATCACACAAGAACTGACACTGAATGTGTTATCTAAAATCACAAGACACACTCTGAGAAGCAGGAATCGAGTCAGTAGTGGCACTTTTTATTGAAACAAGACAATTGTTAATCAAGAATAAAACCATACAATCTAACAACCATTAAATCATAGCAATCCAAAGAGAGAGAGAAAGAGAGAGAAAATGAATATCAAAATACAAAGAGGCAATATAACCTTGTCCAATGCTAAATGAATTAGCTAGCTGGGAGTACCTCATCATAAATTACACTCTGTGAGGTGATCAATGAGCTGGTCAGTGGACAGTCCTAGTATACAGTTTTAATGAGGAACTTTTGATGGCAAAACCATAACATTAGAAGGTGTTTGACTGCAGAACATATCAAAAGCTGGACATTTTATCGAACAAAATGTGCTTCACTTCTCGGAAAATTTAAGAAGCAGACGTTACTTATAAGGTACATCGTTTATCAAAAGGTTATTGTTTATTTTGAGCTATGCCACAGTTTAATTTTCAAAGCAATAAGGTGAGAAGATGCAGAAAGTTGTGGGTAGTTCCCACTCCTACTCTTAACCTAACTTTTTCTTCTAGATGACAGATGCATCCTGTTATTTCTTCATCAACACGATGTATGGTAAGATGTGCACGCAGAGGGCAGGGTCTCGGGGACTTGTTTATCAGAAGGCAGTGACCTGTGGTTTGTGGCCTTCTCAGGAGAGATACATCTAAAGTTACAGAAGGGTATGAGGCGTACTGCCTCAGCAAATGCTCATGGCGGTATGGACAATTTAGCACAACCTTATCTATTAGCTGGCAGGGACAACTGAGGCACTCATGCTTCAGATGTGGGCAGAAAGGGCCTTGGGCACTATATGGTACAACTGGACCCTACTTCATTTCCCTCCTCTTGTTCATTCTTGAACAAAACTCTCACAGTATACTTTGCAGCCCCCCCCCCCAGTTCAGGAATCTAAGGGGTATCACTCACATGGAAACATTGGCTCTCCTGCAGCTTCCTTTTTCTATTTACTCTAATTCAGGTATGTAAACAAGGGATGTATTGGTTGTAGGTATAGGTGATGGTGTATCCTCTCTTAGTTGGCATTTACTTGTGGTCAGTGGAGGGCTGCTGACCTGGCACTGGGTAATGGTAGTGGGCTGCAGTGAGTGTGGTCCTGGGGTTGTGAGGTCTACGACTTCTAGGAGCACTAAATTATCCCCATTTCCTGTTCTACCTTCCTTCTTGTATATAGGCTTTCGGAAGCTTTCTGTTCCTGAATAGTTCATATCTACTAATTTACTCCCAGTATTTTTAGCATAAAGACAGAACATCTGTACGGCACAATGGAGGAGCAACAGCACACTGAAAACCGGTAACAACATTTTAAGAATGGCAGACAGCCACGAAGACATCCAGTCAGTCAGTTAAACCACTTTATTCGGTTAATAAAAACCCATAAAAGTACAACACATACAACATATTACACTAGACAGCAAAAACATATGAAATACAAATCATTAATAAATATGGGCGACTTTAAAAACATCACAGACATCCAGTCAAAGTTCAGCCAATCAGTGGCTGTGTCTGCTAAGGCAACTCCTTCAGCAATCATTTTCCTTTCTATGTTGTTCCAGTCCTAGATGGCCTGGGTAATGGAGCCATTTTCTTCACTGTTAGCAGGCATTAATGTGCAGCAAGAACTCCCGATCCGATGGCATATCTTCCTCTATGTGTTTTGAAGCCAGTGTGCATTTGCCTTGATCTTGAACATCAGAATGATGGTGTTGAAAAAAACCAGCTGGGCCACGATTAATAGACAGAAGTCCTTGGGTATGTCTTTAAAGGCTGTCTATACAAAATACTCAGCATACCGCCTATGTCGGCAAGGTAACAGAGCCAGACATTGGATGGGCATGGATGTGAGAGATGTTGGGTACAGGAACAATCAGGGTGACTTTGTGCATGGTGACCAGTGAGCAGAAGCTGTTCCATCAAGGAAGTAGTTGGAGATAGAGAAATTCTCCCCAAGCGCAGTAGAAATCCAATTGGCCGGTGGTGCCATATTCCATGTTCAAATTATAGAGAATAGTGTTGCATCCAGAGTTGTGCCCAACAGGTACTTTGCAGTTTCCTAGGAAACAGAGAAGAGGTGACTTTAGTGTCTCATCCTTAACCTCCCAATCAATCCCATCTTCATAATCTGAGTCTACCCAAGATGGCCCTAAGGATGCTACTGTACACCTCAAGTAACCTGGGGCACTCTATTTTTCATGGACGTAAATTATGGCAAATAAGTGTAGAACAGTTCTTTTTTAGCCTGGGCACGGTAGGGTATGGGGTATAGAGTTATTACAGTCTGCTAAGGATGATCGTACTATCATAAACCCATTCTTCCTAACAAAGGCCTCCCTAACTCTATATCAGGAACTCCAACCTTACGCAGCTTTGTTATCTCTTCCTCTATTCTGGTATTGTCAGTGGTAACCTTATGCATTATTGGGGGTGGTGGTCCCATATTGTGGTATTTACGAACACTTCAGAAATGTCTGCTTCAATAACCGGAACCTGCCAGTGTATTCTGCAGAGGAACAGGTGTAGGAGGCATTTTGTAGTGCGTGGTGGCACTTCCCTAAGAAAAATCAGTCTATCTGCACCTACAGGATGGGGAATGTATGCGCACACATAACAGGATTCATTACTCTTCTGCCTCCCTGCTATTGTCATCTAACTATACCACACGTTGTCCTGGAGAGAATCATGGACACTATGCTGCCTGTCTACTGGGGCATCACTATGATGACGGAATGACTTAGGAGGACATACTGAAACATTAGAGGTACCATCACAGGCAATAGAGGTATTGCAACATGTTGCGTTATTAAAGGCACCATTACTATTACTACAGGTGTCAGGAGAGGAACAAGATATGGGATGCACAGTAGAGCGGGCAACAAGTATTTTTCTTTAGGCAATACAAAAGAATAGTGAACTAATAAAACATTGTTAGTGCCACTCCGACAATATTAAAGAGAAACACAGTAAAAATAAATATCTTTGCTGAAGGATCTTTAGAGTTGCTTGTGGTGCGGCTGAATCCATATACCACCAAACGATCTCCCCCATCTTCTTGGACAGTCAGTGGGATCAAGTTATCCTCCTCTTGTTCGTTGTTTAGTGCTGAGATGGTGCAGGGTCGACTCCAATGTCGCTCCGATGTATCCATGCTTTTTGTTCTACAATGCAGACAGCAGTTGGTGAGAAGTCTGTGACTTTAAAAGGTCCTTCAAACTTTGGGTCTTTCCACCAACATACAACCTTGCAGACAAAGATCTGTGTTCCGGGAGGGATGAGTGAGAGCTCAGGATCGATGGGGTCCTTCTCCTTGGATATCTATGTAGAAAAAAACTGCAGAGCACGTGTTAACTCATACAGGTACTCATATATTTCAACTTTCATAATTTCAGAAGAGCTTTTAGTATCTGTTTAAGGTCTAGTTGATGGGACTGATACATTTATTGATCGTCCAGTGACAAGCTGATGGGGTTGTTAGGTGGTGGTTGGAACTTGGAGCATTTTTTTTCTGCCAGCTACAGTGGCACTTATATTGCTTATTTTATTTTTAAGCAGACCGTTCATTGCTTTGGTGGTGGTATGCTGATGTTAATTTGTGTTTAATTCCTAACATGACCTTTAGGAGCAGGAGATTGGCTGCTGCTCTAGCATCACAGTCTAATGAAAAGTACCCTATTTTGCAAAAGGCCTTTTTATAGTCACTGGGGCGTGTGTGCAGGAAGTTGGTGTGGTGGGTTTGCTGGCTGCCCGTGGTGAGATATTCCTCCAGACCTCTGGTGGCTCATCATTGTACCCTGTGCTGCTGTACAATGCATCTTATACCTCACATAACTACACATATCCTGCAACTATTCCCTCCGTCTTGTCACACAGCTGCACTCTTGTGCCCCTGAGTTAAGCAGGCCTCTCAGTTGTCGCTGTTTAGAACAATAGTGAATTAATAAAGGGATGTCCCCATCATGTTCCTTGGACAAGACCCTGACCTGGCTTAGTGTGCCTCCCTTTGTGGTCATAGCCTGCAAAATGTGTCACATCCAGTGACTGAACTGCATAATGTGAAACCAGAAAGCCTGTACTTAATCATGGCTTTCTCATTTTACCAATTTTTGTGATCCTAGGCAATTTACTTCTCTTTTTCTCCTTTTCTAGCTTAACTCTTGGTTCAATATAGTCATTTCTGTCATGGTGGGGAAGAGAATCAGTATCTATAAATTCATGCTTTAAAACTATTCCTTAAAACAACAATAATAACATGACATAATCTGTTGAAAGGGGCATCAGCTGATGACAAACACACCATGAAACAAAACATAAAACACTTACGAAAAGCAAAGTTCTCTTCTCCTACAGCCTTGCACCTGAAAACAAAAATGTTAGGAAAACCAGCTTTTGCACAAATGCTTATTAAAGTACAAATATACATAATTATCCTTTTCTTCATCTATCATTTATGAACTTCAAACAAACTACAAATTGTAAGAGAAATCAATCCTATTTTATTACTATACATGTAATATACATGTACGTATTTGCATTATTCTCCACTCCGAAAAATAAGTGTTTAAAATGACAATAAGAACTATCTTTCTTTCTGTTCTTATCTGTTCATAACCACAGGAAACTCACTGCATTATGTCATTTTGGTCTGTGGCCAGCCAGGAGCGTTAATTCTTTTAACCCTTCAACACCTCATAATATCAAAAATCATTATTTGTGCTGAATCCCAATTGAACATTTTGCTTGCATTAAAATAGAGCCCATTCTGAGGTGCATTATGTATCATGCATGTTGTGTAATACGCCTGATCGTTTACTGTATTGCTCATAAAAGGACCAGAATAGACATGAGTCCTCTGCCACGCAATCACATTACATATGCAATTGTATCTGTGGCTGTGGGCAAATGTATTGGACCTATATTTCGAAGCGTATTCTGCTCCTGCCTATTGTCCCTATTCTCATCCAGAATTTTCATTTAACTATATTTGTATGTAAGCTGTCATCGCACTTTAGCAACCATTTCCAAGATGAGACTAAGTGTAGGGGCCATTGTCGTGGATAGGGGATATGTGTCATCAAATCTTTGGGGCCAGGAAATGTTATGTGTTATCCAAGATGGAAATGGGTGTAGTTAGTGTGCATTCCATTCCACCAATTTGTCTCCCCCTTTGTCTCCCAAGTTCTGTGCACTTGAAATCGTCAGAGAAAAACAGTCTTGTTTCACTAATTCCTTCCCTCTGTCTGTTGTTCACTATATGCTCCAATATTTCCGTTGCTATTAGTACAGTGCCACTCACTTCCTTGTTCGTGAGCCGCAGTTCCAAAATCTCTCTTGTATTGGCTAACTGTGTGTGTATCTTCTGAATAGGTTCTTGCATTTGGGTTACTGCTAGTGCCTGGAGGTGTGGTACTGTTTGCTGCATGGGCTGTTGTTGTTTTGGAGGCAAGCAGGAGTAAATTATTTAGGGCTGTGGCTGCATGTGGGGGTGCAACACCCTGCGTGTTGCCTGCTACTGCATTCAGTGCAGTTTGGGGAAACCCTGCAATGGCAGTCATCTTGTTAACCGGCGCTGCAAGCATGACTGTGTCCGGTGCGTCTTTTATTTTCTTATTTCGCTTCGGCTGGACTAGCTTGGCAGATGCATTTTCAATAGCTACCTACCTGTCCCTATTCGGCTCTTGCTTCTTTTTACAGAAATGAATGAAGTGGTCTTGAATTTCAGTCTACAGTTTGGAGTTCACGGCGGCTATGCCATCTAGCTTTTCCTGCACCTCTATGGGCAACCCTCTTTTTCTTGACCGTGTGAAAGAAGAATCTAGAGTTTCCTCCTGTTGAATTCTATGTCTCTTCTAGTTCCTGCAGCCGTTTTCCTTCAGTCGTGAGATGTATTGTGCTGGCTCCTAATTTTGTTGCATTGTCTATGACATGATGGACCCGATGTCTGGGATATCAGGGAACTTGCAGCATAACTGGGACCATATAATGGTGTGCATTTTGCTAAATGGAGCACCATCATATTTTGTTTCTGTTAGCGTTATTCCTTTTATTCTCCTCTCACTCCAATCAGGGACGTGAGCACACTTTAGATGTCAGCTAACTCTAAGGTGATACCAGTTGCATGTTTTCCTAAGGCTGTTATGCATTTATTAGCACCTTCTGTTAGCGGGTGGTAATTATTTCTTTTAATTGTCTCTGTCCACTTGGGGCCATGGGGCACATTGGGGGGCAGCGTATGGGCTTTTGAACAGTAGGAGCATTTGATATATCACTGTGGTATTGGTTGTTGTGGGTCATGTGAGGTCAAATTGACATTCATATTTCTGGCAGACCTTTTAGCTTGCCCTCATGTAAAGGTAGCCTCGATCTTCATCTCACTCCTCATGTAAGATACAATATTCTGCCGTTGCCATGCTCTTTTAGGTCAAAGGATCCATCTTGTGGCCATGGAATCATCGGTGGTGCAGGACTTTCTGTCCAACCCGCCAAATTATCAGCGAATGGGTTGACATAGAAGTTCGAACCTTGCCTGCTGGCAACTATTTCGTGGGGTGTTAGGTCGTTGCTCTGTAATACAGTTTGTTTATTGAGCATCATGTTTCTGTAATTTTTCTGCCTAGTGAAGTGTATTAGGGCGTTAACAAAATGTCACTTTGATGGGCAGTATTTGGTGCTATTGAGTCTGTGTAGCTGCTGAAGAAGGCAACAGGTTTGTTGTGCAATATGTGCAGAATTATTTCCATCCCCTCTCTACCCTCAATACGCATGTGAAATTATTTTTAGAGCAGGTTACCTGCTTTAAACTTCAGTGAAGTATTATTGAGAAGTTAATTGGGCTATAGTTAAAAGTGCAGTATTGCCTTTAGCCTATTAATGCAGGGAGGGAAGTTGGTGTTTAAAGTTAATGGTTGAAACATTCTGATATTTTAATATTTAGGCTGCTAATCAAAGCTCAGTGGGTGAGGTGACAGAGGTTAATTTTGAGCCCTGTTCACGAAGTTATAAGCCTGGTTATATATCATCGTGAAACTAAGGTCTATAAATCATTAAAAATGAACATGCGAAACATTAGGACAGACACATGTACACTAGGAGTGTGGAGCACTCCAAAATTCACACATGTTCTATCCAAATGTTACAGACCTGCATTATATTCTTGCTTAATATTATTTATGCCATTTATACACTTTTTACATTTGTAGATTGTATCTCGCAAATGTGAACCACAAAATTCAAATGAAAATAGAGCAACACTGTGTTCTTGCGCAAGACACTGATCTTACAAGGGAACACAACAGAGTCGCTTAAAAACCTGGAGATAGAAAAATCATAAGCTGCCCAAAGAGAAAGACAGCAGCTCATTTAAAGGGAGACAACTTATTTACAACTTATTAGAAAAGGCAAGTATTAGCAATTCTAACAATGGTCTTCCTTTGGCAGAGACAGAATCAAAGAAAGAATTCATACATTCTGAAGAGTCTAATAAATAGCACTAAAATAATTCTCCCATGAGCTGAGATGGCAGGAACCATAAAGGGAACTTTTCAAAACTGAAGCACTTCCTCTTATTTCATTATGAAGACAGAAACTTTGCTATATTAATGCAAAAATGCGACAAGCTAAAGGGTGTGCCCTTTTTCCAATGTCGCGTTTGGTACCCTAACCCTTTGTGTCTGCAAAAACTGAAGACTACAATACTATGTGCCTCTCTTACCTGTCACCATATATAGACAGGTGAAAACCTTAGGTGTTATTACCCTTAGAACCTGCAAAAGCGGGCATACGTAAGATGAGGCTCCCCTTTTCCTATCTTATATCTAACTAGATAGGCACATAAATCATCAAATCAGTGCCTACTTCAATAAACACTGTTACGCCCTGGAGCATGAGGGACCTGACCATTTCCTGTCATGTCTACTTGCATGCCCTGCCTACAGACAGACGTAAACAGGTGATCCCTATCTTTTCTAGACAGGCGATATGAAGAAAAATACAAAATACTGAAATGCTAAGTGCAATCTTGCACTAGAGACCCAAAAAGCACAAGCCTCAAACGTTGAATAAGTCCTGGCTCGGTGCCTGCTTGTGTGCTTTATTTAAAAAGGGATATTTTGAGTGGCAAGGTGACAATCTGTAATAGGACGGGGGACCGGAAAAGTAGTATGACACCCACAAGCCACAACCAAATAACCCAGGGACCCACACCACAGTAGGGCAAGACAAAAAGAAAAACAAAAAGCTCTGGCCGCAGCTGAAGGAGAAGCCCCTCTCTCCAAAGACTGGAGATCATTATGCATGTCCCTTCAGGGTCGCCAAATGTAAGAGGGTGGTTTTTCACCACACAGGAACTGACACTGAATGTGTTATCTGAAATAACAAGACTGTTGAAAAGTGGGTTATTAGTAGTGGCAAAAGTTTATATGCTACTGGCAATAAGGCCACTAACCAAATCTAGGGCTCAGTACAGGTCTTAGAAAATTATTCCAATGCTCAACCCTTGGTAGCTTAGCGGTGAGCAGGCAGGCCTAACTTCAAAGACAGGTATATAAAGTATTTAAAAACACCAAATCTATAAATAATTTACACAAAATACACAATAAAAATACAACACCAATGTATGCAAATAGGTTATATTGTTATCTTTAAAATTGCACCAAAACAACAAAAATCCAATGTAGGGACCTGTAAATATGTATTTTCGAATATTTAGCACTATATAGCACATAGAAACCTATTGCGCCTATTAGGACATCTGGTCGCGCTAGACTGAGTCAAAGTCAAAGTTTCAGGCCAACAGTGACGGAGCCCTGCATGGGTACCCCTCGTGGTAGGTCTCGGACAAAGTTTTTACCTTCTGACTTTGAAAGATTTCTGGAGCTTTTCTTCCTGGGGCCCCACGACCACAGTCCGGATTAGGTGAGTGTTTGCCGGCTTGCCTTGCTCCCAGACAAACCTATGGAAGTCAGACCTCCGGAGCTTTTCAGAAGGACGGACCAGAGATCCAAGACGGCGTGCGGTTGAAGGTGGGCAGCTTGACTCTCACGGTTAGTCCCAGTCACCTCTCCTACGTTCAGACTTTAAAACGTTTGCGGAGCTTTTTCTTGAGGGGTCCCTCAATGCTCTTCACCAGGCCGGATTCGGTGATTGTTCGCCGCCTTGGGTTTTAGCTTACACCCGATCAATCTTTGTAAGTTGGGCCTTGGGAAAAACATCTTTTATAAGGCTCCTGCCTATATCTACAGAACCTCCCACCCCTGGGGTGTGAAATGTGCAATTTCACTTAACCCAGGGCATATTAAACTCATTTACTACCTGACCCTCCCTCCCACCTCTGGGACATCTAGGGGAGACCCAGGGGGTAAAAAAATATAAAACATGGGGAAGGAGGGTCCACGGGAAAATTTAAAGACCTGCACAGATACTTTCCCTAGGAAACTAAGAAACAAACTGGATTATATGTAGGTCTAACGTGTTACTCGGCGCCCTTAGGCATCCCAACACACAAGTAGAATGTACCAAATCTCACACAGGGAAGCCCTAATTAAGGGGTGGGATCCCATCACTCACCAAGGTGACATGCTTCATCATCTGGGATCTCCTCACGGCTGTATCCATGTTACATACTCTATTACAGCTCTATATACGTGTATCAATGAAGTGTGTAAGACGCGGAGCTCTGCTAGAGTTGCAGTTGTAAAAGTACGTGGGTGTGGGGTAAACCCCGCCAAAATGGGCCATGTGGCCCCATCAATAGACAAAGGGCCTAAACGGACTGCCATTAATAGGTATGGAAGGGCACCATTGAACCATATACGGTGTTGCCAAGTTGTAAGCGGAATCTCAAGAGCTCTATAAGACTGATATTGCTGAGGAACGGCAGTGGGAGTGTATGTGTGAAACATATCATCAGGTCCATCCAACGCCAGTAAGGTGACCCAATAATAAAATACTTCAAACCCTCAGCATCAGGGACTGCGCAACGAGTCAAATGTGCCCCAGTGCGGCTCTGCTATTAGCCGGAATAACAACTACAGCCATTGTAGAGAAGACAGTAGAACAACTTAAAGAGTGGCAGCGCAAACTCGGGTTATAAGAAAAGAAACACCTTTTAAAACTTCAAGCTTGAATAAACCTATAAAAATGTCAATATAGGAGGTTTCACCATCACAGCTGTCTCCGGAAACAGAAGCGAGGGGATTGTGGACCAGCGCAAACACTACTCGAACGTCTCGCAAATAAGAACCAGACCAAACGTTGGAGGCACCATGTTGCAGGGATTCTGCTCATACACAGAACTATGCACAAGAAAACAGGACCTCAGTAAGTAGGTGTGTACCTCCTACCACATTAGTACCCAAAATCCCAACCGATTAGCAATAGTGTCTCATTCGGTCTCCTACAAATATCAAGAAGCTACAAATGATTAGACAACCCAGAACACGAGCACTCCCGACTCACCTCAGAGTCGCTGGAACAAGACAATCTTTCGCTTTTATGTACTTGTCCACAATAAGAATAATCAGAGTCACTAAATAAGTTCAAAATTTTTATTTTGACTATAGTGATTCATAAAACAGTATGCGAACCACAATCAGCAGCAAAATGCATAAAGCTAGCATCATTAGCATTGTTACAATACCATAGAATGCAAAAGGAGTTGTTATTTTATAAAGACTGTGAAAATGGCAAAATAACTAGGCCTAATCACCCTCCCCTTGGCAGTAAGACGTTATGTCATATAATAGAAGATCTTAAGGCGTTGTTAGCAGACCCCCTACCTGAAAGCCAAACCGCAAAGGTTTACATCATAGGAAGAGCAGAGCTCAGCTCCATGGCACAGCTTTCTTCAAGTGTGGTTTAAAAACATGCAACAACGCTATATCAAAGCGCGATTCGTCCATATTGCAGCTGTTGGTAACATGTGTTGTCTAGGTAATAGAGACTGATCAAAACAGAATAACAAGAGACATAGTTGCAGTTATTTTTTCAAAACTGCCTGAGCACTGATTTTAATCCTGACACCACGAGATATATATTAAAACCCTTTTTTCTCCTGGTAGTTAGATTTATTACACGTTTATCACATTTTTTCTTTTGAGCACTGCACCCATCACTTAGTAACAAACTTTAGCCTATCGTCTGGTGGATTTTAGTATATCCTAGTAAATATTAAAAACATCCTTGAACTCTTCCCTCACAGTGAGGGGGTTGTACCCCTCGGCTGTACTTGGGGTTACAGCTGGGAGGAGATCCCAGAGAATGAAGCATGTCACCTTGGTAAGTGATGAGATCCCGTCTCTTGATTAGGGCTTCCCTGTGTGAGATTTGATACATTCTACTTGTGTTTGGGACGTCTAAGGGCGACGAGTAACACGTTAGACTCACAGATAATCCAGTTCATTTCTTAAAGACCCAGGTGGTACCTAGTAAGTCCCAACATTGTAGTTTATCCATTTCTAAGTGCCTCAAACACTAGATTCAAGTTTGGGCACAATTTGCATTTTAAAAGCAGTCCTGCAACACAGCTCTCCTTTTAAACTGGCTTCAGGCTTCAGCAGGGCACACATTCTTTATAGATTCTTAGCTTAGATTTTAGGATAGCCCCACCAGGAGCAGCCTCCCTGCTGCTCAGCCCATACTCCAACTGACACTTTCCACCTCACAGGCACCCAAGCATGCCATTGCATAAACATGCACGCCAACATTCCACACAGCACATTCATACTGGCTGAGGAACAAGGGCCAGAGTACCAGGGAAAGTGCATAGTACAATATTGGTACTGGATCGCTTTTCATCAGGAAAAACCACCACATAAATTCAACAAAGGAACCTCTTCTCCAATGTGGCACCTCACGCAAAACCCCACCATACAAGAGAAAAACCATGGGTGGCACATTCTCTGGTCAAGCAGCCAAACTTTGGAATTCTTTACCCCCAAAAATAAGATCCACAAATGACTACCTTATCTTCAGAAGACTACTCAAGAATTGGTTCTTCCCCACATAACTACCATACTCAAACATAAATATACAGCATAACTCTCTGTATATAATCATGTACTTGGACTATAGATATGTACCTACATATTTCAATCAATCAATCAAGCATTTGTAGAGCGCACTAATCACCCGTGAGGGTCTCAAGGCGCTGGTGGGGAGGGGGGATCAGCTACTGCTAAAATAGCCAGGTCTTGAGGTGTCTATGTGTATTGCTTTGTATAAACATGAATCAGAATTATGTTTTTAAAGATCTAGACATTCATTAGTTCTGCTAAACAAATGTTTAACATGTATATAAGTGATTGCATAAATAAGCAAAGCTTTTATCATGACTATTGATTTACAATTGCTTCACTATTGAATTACAAAAAAAGACAACAACATTAATTTAAAGTACAGCAACACATGAAAGTCTGTTTCTGAGATGCAACTTTAATCTACATATATTACCATCTTTATACATCTATACCAGTCATATACTTATGATATACCTTCCATGTACTTATTTATCTTTATATTTATTACTTTGCTCGTAATTCAGCATATTCAATGCACTACCTTACATCTCACCCTATATCTCTTACAATATATACTCTATCTCCACTCTGACTCATCTCAAACATCGTTCTACTACTTTCTACAATTCACTACCCTAATTCTCAACCTATACCGCTCTCAGTATATCCTCTACCTCAACACTCTGACTCATCTCAAACCTCATTCTACTACTCATTCCAACACACTACCCTATTTCTCCTCCTATATCTTTCTCAATATATCCTCTACCTCCACTCTCCCATTCACCCCATATGCTTTAACACTACTATGATGGCCAAAATAACCCCTTTTAAATTCTTCCCTCCTCTACCCCTCCTTGCAATATCCACACCTTTTTAACTATTCAGATCTCTCAAGCAAGCCTTTCTAATACCTTCCCTCTGACTCTTCCCCCTCCACCTCCCTGTCACTCATGCCAAACCCCTTCTAATGCTATGAGCTCTAAAAAATAAAACATTTCCAGACACTTTCTTCCACAATTCATTTTACAATCCAAATAACAGACTAACATGTCCACCACTCTAATTAAGTTCATATTTCCCAATACTAATTCACCACTAATTCTTTCTGGTTCCAGAGTAGCCTACTACTCGCTGAAAAGTGCTAAAACACCTCATCAGGGGAGCAAGTGGTATATATGAATGCAAACCCTTCTCTCTTCCATCCCTCCACTACCCTCCTCAATCCAAATAACAGACTAAAATATCCACAGCTCAAATTAATTTCATATTCACTACAAAAATTCACTACTAATCCTTTTTGAGTTCCGGAGTAGTGTGCTACTTGCCCAAAAAGTGCTTCAACGCCTCATCAGGGATGGTAAGTGCTATATAAATGCAATTACAATACAATACATGCAAGTGCAAAAAGGCTGCTGGCCTTAAACTGCCATGCCCTATTATATACTAGGGACTTAAAGGTAGTTTCAGTCTCCCTGCCCTATTATGTACTAGGGCCTTATATGGGAGGTCATGCCAATCACAGGGGTACACTAACCCATAGTGTACCCTAGTGTATGTAGGTGTTTTCACAGTATCCTAAGTGTCTCTTTCAGCATAGCACTGGCCCTGGGCCTGGTTAGACTGAGCCCAGGATCAGTCAGTTGCCACCAGTACCAGACTGCAAAAAGTTGGGGGGTGCCCAGGGCACAGGATGACTTTGCAACAAAGATACACTATGAGAAGCAGGAATCGAGTTAGGAGTGGCACTTTTTATTTAAACAAAACAGTGACAAGTGTGAAAGACACATCATTAATCAAGAATATCACCATGCAATCTAAAAACAATTAAATCACGGCAATTCTAAGAGAGAGTGAGAGAGAGAGAAATTGAATATCAAAATACACTGAGGCAGCATATCCCTATCTAATCCTAAATAAATCAGCTAGCTGGCAACACCTCATCGTGAATTACACTGTGTGAGGTGAACAATGAGCTTGTCAGTGGACAGTCCTTTTATACAGTTTTAATGAGGAACTGTTGACCGCAAAATAAAAGCATTGGCAGGTGTTTGACCTCAGAACATAACAAAAGCTGGACATTTTATCAAAAACAATTTGTGTCGGAAAATGTAAGAAGGAGAGGTTACTTATAAGGTACATAGTTTAGCAAACGGTTATTGTTTATTTTGAGTCATGCCGCTGCCTTAGTTTCCAAAGCTAGCAAAATATCAGGGGAGAAGTTGGAGAAAGTTGCAGTTAGCCCCCACTCTTACTAGCCCATCTCATTCTTCTAGATGACAGATGCATCCTGTTGTTTCCTCATCAACTCGATGTACAGTAAGCTGTGCACACAGAAGACAGGGGCTCGGGGACTTGTTTATCAGAAAGGCAGTGACCTGAGGTTAGTGGCTTTCTCAGGAGAGATACATCTAAAGTTACAGAAGGTCATGTGGCCTACTGCCTCAATAAATGCTCAAGGCAGTATGGACAATTTAGCTAAACCTTTATCGATAGCCTGGCAGTGACATTCAAGACTCTCATGCTTCAGATGTGGTTGGATTGGGCCTGGGGCACTCTATGGGAAAAATGGAACCTGCTTCAAGGGCAAGAAAACAGCGTGAACTCGAGAGTGCTATGGCGTTTGTGGACTACTATGGTTCCCTCTACGTGAAATGAACACGGCCAGCTAGAGATATTGAGTCTCCCCTGATTAGAGACCTACCTCTCCTAGTGGTATCTGGTGCTGTAAGGGAGGCAACACCGGCAACACCGGCATCAGAGGCAAGGCCCTGGAATGGATCATCTCCTTCCTCTCCGGAAGAACTCAGAGAGTCCGCCTGCCCCCCTTCAGATCTACAGCCACGGAGATCATCTGTGGCGTACCCCAAGGATCCTCTCTCAGCCCCACTCTCTTCAACGTCTACATGACCCCCCTGGCGAACATCGCACGCAAACACGGACTCAACCTCATATCTTACGCCGACGACACCCAGCTCATCTTATCCCTCACCAACAACCCCACCTCAGCAAGGACCAGACTACACGAAGGCATGAAGGAAGTAGCGAACTGGATGACAGACAGCCGGCTGAAACTGAACACAGACAAAACAAAGGTCCTCATCCTCGGCCCCACTCCCAACGCATGGGACGACTCCTGGTGGCCCCCCGCCCTAGGCAGCACTCCCCAACCCACCGACCACGCATGCAACCTCGGCTTCATCCTGGACTCATCCCTCTCCATGACCAGACAGGTTAACTCGGTGACCTCAGCATGCTTCAACACCCTCCGCATGCTCCGCAAGATCTTCCGCTGGATCCCCTCCGACACCAGGAAGACCGTCACTCACGCCCTCGTCACCAGTCGCTTGGACTACGGGAACACCCTGTACGCCGGCATCACCACCAAGCTACAGAGGAAACTGCAACGGATCCAGAACGCTGCCGCACGACTCATCCTGGACATACCCCGCCACCACCACACCTCCGGACACCTGAGGAAACTTCATTGGCTCCCAGTCAACAAGAGGATCACCTTTAGACTCCTCACTCACGCACACAAAGCCCTGCACAACCTCGGACCTAAACTCATCAACAGCCGCGTCTCCTTCTACGCTCCTCCGCGCACTCTACGCTCAACCAGACAAGCCCTGGTAGCCGTACCCCGCATCCGCAGAGCCACCGCCGGAGGAAGATCCTTCTCTTTCCTGGCAGCGAAGACCTGGAACTCTCTACCCAGTCACCTTCGCAGCATACCCGATCACCTCTCCTTCAGAAGGCAGCTCAAGACCTGGCTCTTTGAGCTCTGACCCCCCCCCCCCCCCCCCCAGCGCCTTGAGACCCTTTAAGGGTGAGTAGCGCGCTTTACAAATGCGAATGATTGATTGATTGATTGACTTGATTTTTTTTCTGTTTAAATCTGTTTTTATTGACTTTTAGATTACATATACATGAAAGGCAACATACTCTTAGAGCTATCCATGCATTGGATCACTTATCAACAGTGGAAGCATACCATTGTTACATGAAGTTAGAGCATTTCAAGCATACATATGCTGCCTGGTACACCAGAGTGTGTTTGATTCCAATATTTCAGCACATTTTACAAATGATATAGTTACAGATCAGTGATAGCATGGTTCCATTAGTCCAACGCGTAAAGTCTTTCAGAATAATCAGTGTGGACTTCTGAACAGATATCATGTAGTTAAAACAATTAAAACCAACAACCATAACATAGACCAGTGCCTATATAAGTATCCCCACCTCCCACCACCCCTCAACTCCCCCAACAACGCATCACATTACGACAGTCTGGTTGTTACCCCCCTGCATTGGTGTCAGTTATGCTCCCCATTGGTGTCAATTAGAAGATTTGTGTACACAGAACACTACTGCTGCACACGGACATGGCCCACGGCTTCTATTCTGGACCTACATCGCTCCCCCTTGGGTTGCCCCCCTGAGTGTACTTCCTCAGTTCGCTGAAGTGCTTGGAGCAGTCCCTCCCACTGAGCAGCTATGGGCTCCTTCCTCAAACCCAGTGTCTCTTCCCGTTGGATGGCAGTTCCCTCTGCCCTGGCCCATGCGGAGAGCTAGGTCCTCCATGCTCGCGTATGCGGTGGGTCCCGCGCCTTCCACCTCTTGGTGAGAAGTCGCTTGGCGACCACTAGCCCTAGGTCAAGGGATCGGGATGTTACTTTTGTGGCCGGGGTTCTACGGAAGTGGTGCGGCAGGTAAATAGTCCAGTCAAAGGGTATGTCGCGACCAGTGCTTAAACGCAGCAACTCACTTATTGTGTCTCAATATGTGTGTAGTTTGTGGCAACTCCACAGCATATGGATTAGCCCAACCTAGGGCACACTGCATCCGTGCGGTGGAAATACCTATTGATCATCTCAGGTGTAAGGTATGCCCTGTGCACGAGTCTCATGTTTCTGGGTATACGCACCGGGCTCTTCAGCACCCTTTTCCCATTCCCTGTCCTCCAGGCATCTCCCCAGGTCTAGTTCCCATTTGCGTCGAAGGGGTTCTAGAGTAATCGCCACATGGGTACGTAGGGATGCCGCGAACCAACGGACCAGGTGTCTGCCTCGCCCCATGACGTGGAGGTACTGTATGGTGAGGTGCTGGCTGAATTCTGTGGACATTTCCCCCCACTTAGCGGTCAGGGTCACAATCAGTGAGCGTGCATTATGAATTGCCCTGCTGGTAGTCCCTCGTCTTCAACCAGGGAGTCATACAGGATAAGTGTGCCATCACGATATAAATCTCCCAGGGTCTGTATGTCAGCGTCTCGCCAGCGCGCGAGTGAAAGAGAGGTGAGCGCCCCTGTCCCATTAGGGGAGCCTTCCAGCGGTATTGCCGGTGCATAGGGGACTAGAGCTCTGGTGAGGTATAGGTTCCTGCGATATGCCACCGCCAGTAGGAGCGGTGTTGGTGTTGCAGTTTTGGTGGCTGGGTGAAAGAGTGTAAGTATCTGCTCTAGGGAGCGTGGTGGCAGTGTAGATGCTGTGTCTTCCCGACCCTTATCCGCAAGTAAGGGAGGCACTTGATCAACCCCTTTATAGAGGGAGAGCTCAATGTTGTGCTCTCCAATCTGCACACTGGCAAGACAACAGGTCCAGACGGGTTACCAATTGAATCCTATTCGAAATTTAGACAACTACTCCTACCACTACTATAATATTAAAGGTGTTTAATGGAGCCACCTGCCTGAGCCACTATAGTATTATTTCCTAAGGCAGGGAGGAGACCTGAGTGTTGTGCCTTGTATCGCCGTATCTCCCTTATAACCTTCAAAATTAAACTGTATGCAAAAATGTTAGCTAATAGGCTCCTCCTGGTCCTCCCGTCATTAATACATAAAGACCAGTGTGGTTCTATGCCCACTCATAGTATCCATAATTTTATCCGTAGGGTCCAGGAGGCTGTGGCGTATAAGCATAGGCTAAAGGGTGAAGACTAATTTTTGTCGCTTGACTTTGAGAATGCATTTGATACACAGGAATGAGACTACTTCTGAGACATGCTACACCCAATGGAATTTGAGGGACAGATTTATATAATATATACACGTACTATATACGAAACCTAGGGCCCAGCTTCAGGCCAATGGCGCACTGTCTGGCCCATTCTCAATAAGAAGGGGCACCCAATAGGGGGGTCCTTTGTTGCCTCCTATTCACGCTAGCGATAGAGCATTTTGTGTCATTGGTGCATTGTGTCGTCCAACTGCAGGAGTTCCTTTGGGGAGATGGGTTAGAATACCGTATAGAAGTATATGCTACTGGAAATTCGCAGAATACCCTACACGGTGGCGTTCAAAAAGGAAGTAATAACAATCCTAATGAACAAGTTCCTGCCTTAATTTGTCCATGGCTCGACTGTTCTCGAAGTTTTCGTTTTGTTTTGTATTTCAATTATTAATGTCTTTGTTTCATTGCCTTACCTATTATGTAACTTTGTGCCCTACAGTTTTGTATTTAATTTATTTTTGATCACACTTATTTACATTCATACTAGGTTAACATGTGAGCCTCCCTTACCTCAACGTTCCCCTACTTTGTTTCCACTTGCCATTAATGTGAAGCGCTCTTATACCCTTCGGGGTCTTGTTCGCGCTATACAAAACGTTTTAAATAAATAAATAAATTAAATAAATAAATATGCGGATCATGTGTTGTTGTTCGTGGCTCATCCAGAATCCACGCGATCCACATATCTTTCAAATGCTTAATCTCTATGATCAGGTATTTTGTCTGCATGTGAATTGGTCCAAGTCCCTCTTGGTGCCCCTTTACGGGCACCATGGATGTCGTTCATTGACAGCTTCAAATTCCCATTTGGCGATTGAGTTTTAAGTATTTAGGCATATATATATATATATAACCCTACTGCCATAATTGGCTTTGTCTTTCAACCTAGCCCTACTGACGACTAAAATGCAGGTGGATCTCAGGACGTGGGCCAGACTCCCCCACATCCTTGGTAGAGCCGTCTTTATTTTAAATGATGGTTTTACTGTGCTTTCTATATGTGTTCCAGAATTTTTCCCACGTAATTGGCAGGAAATGTTTTCAGGGAACCCAGGTCATGGTGCGCTCCTACTTGTGTGCAAAAAAAGTTCCACGCATAGTATGCATGCAGGAAATGCACTCAATCTGCATACGATGGACGGATGGCAGTTGCATTCCCACGCTTATATGACTGGCCAACCATCTCATGTTCATAAATGATTGGCTCCAGGGAGTGTGGAATGACCCTGCCTTTCAGTTGGAGGTGTCCTTCCTGGGAGTTGATACTATTATTAGCATAGTTGACAGAGTTCCTACACCTGCGTCATGCCTAGAATTGACAAAAGTAGCTTTTCAGATATGGCGAATGGCCCTATGCTGTGTGGGGTGAGATAGAAAGATCACAATGCAGATTTCCGTATGGAGAGGATGATGATTGGGCCCCACTGTGCAGCTGGAGGGCTTTCATTAATGGAACCTCATTGGTATATCTCAACTGGGGGATGTATGGCAAGGAACTCATATGAAGTTGTTTCAAGATACAAAAGAAGAGTTCCATCTGCATCAATTTCAGTTTTATAGATACCTCCAGCTTCGACACACATTGTCGACCCGTGAGATCCCTATTGTAGCTTCCCCTGAATTTAGCCCACTGAAAGATAGGTTGTTGATGGGAACTTCACTGAAAGATGGGTTTTCCTGCACATATAAGTCGCTAGTCATTAACTCATCTGATCTGTTCACTCCCTTGAGGGCCAAATGGGAGGCCTAGGTGGGCCCTTTGGAAGATGGGGAATGGAGAGAAACCCTCATGGCACCAAGAGAGCTGGGGATCTCCTCGAAGTTATGACTGATTCAATTTAATTATTCGTATACTTCGTATCTTACTCCATTTAGGCTTTAGAAGGCCCTAAGGCGTCCTTCATCCTCCTGTGTGCACTGCGGTGAGGAGGAAGCACACTTCCACTACATCGCATGGAGCTGCCTTATTATATCCTGATAGTGGGGGTTTGTTTTCCACTGCTTGTCCCGTGTTTTGGGGCACCCAATAGAGAAGACCACACATATTGCTCTCTTGGGGCAGATGGAGGACTTGGGGGGCAGGGGGGGTGAGCGGGAATTGGTGGGGGTGGGTATACTAATTGGAAAGATGGGCAGTGCCCTATTGAGGGGTCCCGCCCCTGCTGATAGTGGATTGGTACAGGGGAATTGAATTGCGTGCCAAAATGGAGGAGCCCAGATATGCAGCAGGGGGCTGTTCACATAAGCATAAAAATGTTCGGGTCAGTGGTGGAGTTTTTACAGCCCGACTGAAGCACACCATATGCCTGTGGGTTATCCGTTATCTTACGTAAATCTACTGTGTGTGCTGTACCTGTTTTTCTTTACTTTTGTACAATGTTTAAATTAGTAAAAGCAATACAATCTGGTGGAGAAAAACTAAGAGAATCCAGAATGTATAAAATAAATGTTAGAAAAACCAATTCATCTTGCATTTGATTCGGTGTGGCATAGAAACAGCATTTGTCTGTGCTTCTGCATGCTCCTTCCCATTTAAACCAGCCCTTGCTTGTTTAAGTCATTGGAATGTGAAATGTTCAGTGTACAATTCAGATGAATAAATCTTAGATGGGATCCCATTATTGGATATTTGTACCGCAGATTTCCCCAGAATATCAGTGCTGCAAACAATGAACCTAGATATCCACATGAACCCAGTACCCGTCTTTTGTTTGCGGCATGGTGCAAGGGTGTCTGCGTTATACGGAGGATTGGTTTTCACGATGAAAGGAACACCTTCCTGGACAAAAACAATCCTTAGAGGCTTTTTTTTCTTTCTAAGTGTTCTGTGGAATGCAGCAGACTTAGAAAGGAGGAACAATAATTATATTTCTCCTTGTTGCACCTCTCCTGGGAGATGTAGCATTTTGTCAAATTTCCAAGTTTACTAATGTTAGTAAAACCTTCCCAATGCAGAGTACTGCAGTGCAGTGACTTGTGTTGCCTTGAGTTACTTCAGATTTACCAAGACAATCAGAACCAAACAAGATGGCTTTGTTTGACTTGGTAAATCTCACTTAAGGCTTGCTTTGCCCTTGCATCACCTTGCGTGACGTATGGGCAATGCAAGCCATTGATAAATCTTGGCCTTAATTGGGGGACATACAGTCATGAAAAAAGTGTTTTCGCTGCATCCTACCTTTCCCTACAACAAGTTTAGAGCCTTGAATAGTATATGATTTAAAGTAAAACAATTTCCCTTAAATGCTTACTTCCAAATGATACAGTTTTGGAGTTATTAATGTTCCCCAGCAACTCCCATCACAGACTTGAAGTTATGACTGGAATCCGTACCAGATTGCAGAATAGGAACATTTACTAATCTGGGAATGAGTTATGAAGTTGAATTTACAAAACCAGAGGCCTAATGTCCTTGGCCCTAGAGAAAGAGAGTTGCAGAATGTATTCAGTGCTCATCAGGACTGTTTACTTCTGTTCATGGCACTGCTAATGTGACCCCTGTGGCTAGGGCTTGCAAGGGCATGTCCAGGGCTAATAAGATGGACCCCAGTGGTAGCTACTGCTACCTCTAATGACCCCTACACAAGGCTTCTGGTTCAATCTTTGTGCAAATTTCCTTCAAAAGAACACCGACATCCCTAGATCAATATGAATATAAAATTCAACTGAGAATTAAAATATCGGTTATTTTTCCTGTATTTTCTTAAACTAACAATATACAGTATCAACTTTCACAAAGCACATTACAAAAAGTGCAAATAACCTGAAAGTTTTTTCTTGGATAGTGGTACTATAACTTCATCTTCATCTTCTGTTCGGATTTACTTTTGAAGCACGTAGATAAGTGATCGCTTCAGCATAAATTGATGTACATTTTGGAAGTACAGAAAATATACATTTTAGATTCCTTTCCAGGGTACAATCCTTTGTTTTGATGAAATGTCTTCTATCAAGATGCTGGACACATCATCTTTCTTACACAGATATTCTACTAAATACATTTCTGAGAGCTCCTTTAATGTCATTGGTTCTCAGACTGTAGATGAAGAGGTTCAACATGAGCGTTCAAGTGGTGTACAAAAAGTGGTGTACACCTCACCCACCACCACTCTGAGTCTAGTGCATTCACTGAGAATGGGCTGAAGTACATAATAGGATGGTCCCAAAGAAGTCACCACAGTGAGTTGGGAGGATCAGGTGAAGAAGGCCTACAGCCTCCCCTCTGCTGACTGGATCTTTAGAATTGTGGTAATGGCAACACAAAGGGGTTCCTGGTGATAGGGATATCCTCAGTGAAGATCAGCCATTAATAAGAGGTGGTGTCGGGTCAGACCAGTTTGAGAAGAGGCGAATGTTCACAGAAGAAATGTCGGAAGAGATTAAAGCCATAGAGCTCAAAGCTGGACAACATGCCAATGCACCTGAACATCACAAATGTGTAACTGAGTGGGTGATAGATGGCAGCAAATTGGTCAAAAGCCATGTTGGCAAGAAGATACATTTCAGTGCAGGCTGTGCAAAAAGGTTGAATGTAATTAAATAGAAAACAATTTCCTGGAATACCATTACTGGAAAAACCTTTTCACCTAAATGGTTTAATGCAAATTTGCAAGATGAATGACATTTACCATTTCAGAGAAACCAATTCATAGAATGTCTTTTTTTCCAGAATTGACTTTTGCAAGCTTATTTTTAATGAGTAAGTATAATTTAGTTGCTCGCAGATCTTATTTTCAGAAACTTTTTTGTCAGCGGTATTTATTTCAGGGCTTTTTATTTAGGGGATATTATTTCAGGTTTTTATAATTTACATTGTCAGACAATTACTTTGGATGCCTTTAATTTGCTGATCCTTCACCACTCCTAAACACCAACTATCCTTGCCCTCTAAAAGCCTCTTACCACACCTAAACTACACCCATGCCTGACCCCCTAAAGTCAACCCATCCATAACTCTAAAAGACCTTTCTACCCCTAAACTCCAACCATCCCTGAACCCCCAAAAACCCTCACCACAGCTAAACTACATCCATCCCTGTCCCCTAAAGTCCACCCAACCCAGAATCTCAAAAACCCTTTTATTTCCCTAAATTCCACCTTTCGCTTAACTCTAAAGAAAAAAACCTTACCTCAGTGCGGGGCACTGTTGTGTTGTGATTATAGTCATCATGTGGTGAAGAACTCGCTCTTGACTATCCTTCTGCAGCTGAGATTGTAGTCAATGGATCTTATGTTTGTGTGTAGCGAACTCCATAGGTTGGCTGCTAGAACAGAAAAGGATGTTCTACTAATGATTTTTTCTTGTATGCAGGAATTAGCGGGGAGTCATTCTCGAGCATTTGTTTTAGGCATTTGATAATTTTCTTCCTGATGAAGAGAGATCTGTCATGAATTTGTTTGTGAGTGGTACAAAGCAGCTTGAAGGTAGATCTTCTTGCAACTGGTAACCACTGTGGGACCCTCAAGGCAGGTGATATGTGTGCTTGTGGCTTTAAATGTAGGAGTAATCAAGTAGCAGCATTTTGAATTTTCTGTAATTTTCTCATAGTTGATAAAGATGTGTCGTGATAAAGACCTTTAGCGTAATCCAGTTTTGATAGGATAAAAAAAATGGCAGCTTGAATCTGGTGGGGGAATCCTAGATGCAGGAAGATGTGTCACAGTGTTTTAATTGTGACAAAGCATGATTTGGCTAACTGATCCACTTGGGCATTCATTGACGCTTGGTGTCTATGGTAAATTTCAGTTTTCCTACCCTCTTATATATGTTTGGTGGTGGCCTTGGATCGTCAGGCCATGGGCAGAGAGAGTATAGGTTTCCCAACCACCACAGGTGTTTCTTTTAGTTTTGGAGGCATTCATTATGAGGTGGGTCCATGTTACCAATTGTTCAATGGGCCAGATGCAACTGTAGATATCTGATGTTCCAATGTCCTTTGAGCTTTCCAATTTCAGATGTATCTGTGAGGTTATAGCAGGTGATGTCAAAACCAGATCTGGTAATGATTTCAGGGTGATGAGGAAAAGCGTGGGTAAGATGATTGATTCTTGAGGAACTCCTGCTTTAATGCTGTCCGGTTTAGTAGAAAATGGAGGAGTATGGATAATATTTGCTCTATTGTGTAGATACGATATGACCAAGCAGGAGCTGTGCCATCTCTTCTGGCTCCCTCAAGTCTTTGGATTAGTGTTTCATGATCCACTGTGTCAAAGGTATCTAAAAGGTGCAAGAGACGAAGAGCAGTAACCACGTTCTGTTATACTGCGTTTTTAAGATAATCTCAGATTGAGATTAGACCTGATTCAGTGCCTCTTCCTGGACAGAATCCAGATTAGAAGTCAGAAAGTGTGGCATTGTCTTCAATTACTTGTGACATCTGGGAGATGACTGCTCTTTCCATTAGTTTTCCCAGGAATGGTTGGTTTGCTATGGGCCTGTAGTTGTCGGGTCTTGATTGTGCAGGTTAGATTTTTTTAATAAAGGGCATATGAATGCCTTTTTCAAAGTCTTCTGGAAAAACTCCAGTAGTTAAGGAGTTGTTGATGAGTGTTCTGACTGGGATGACCATTGATAAAATAATGTTTTTGAAGATTTGGACATTGGTCAAATCCTAATAGATCCAGAAATGTTGTTGGTGATAGTTCTTTAAAGGGCATACAGCCTTTGTTTGCCTCCCCCTCGAGGGTTTTTATTGCAAACGTTTTGGGGCTGTTGTTTTTTTTTTTGTTGGATAAGTAAAAATCCAACATATTTGCTTTAGTTGTATAATGATTTGCCAGCTTGTCACAAAGCAGTTGAGGAAATGGGATTGGTAGCTTCTGTGTATTTTGTCTTTTGGAATTGCGTGAATCTTTTATAAAATTCTTCTTTTTTTGTTTTTTTTCATTGTAGATTTATTATGTTATGTCTGCTTTGGCATATCTTGCCTTGAGGGTTGATTTTTTTGTGTCAGTTGTGTTGAAGCTTATCAATTTGGTTTTTGATCTTTTCTTAATTCTACGTTCATTGAAGGACATGTTTTTTTGTTATGCTTAGATGATTTCAGAGGGATTAAGAGAACAAAAGCTTCCTGGATCCATCCATAAACTGTTTGTACAGAATTTAATGTGTCCAGATCTATATTGGAGGTAAGTAGGTTTCCTTTTTTCTGCATATTCAACTTGTTCAAAGATCGATTCTGTAGTTGTGAACCACATGATTTTAGAAGGAGTGAGTTATGGTGTCTTGTGTTGGAAGACAATAAGGTAGTGGTCTGACCTTGTGACAGAAGTAATCTTTTGGAATGTGACTAGGTTGGGATTGGCAAAAATGATATCTAATGTGTGTCCTGCGATGCGCATTGGATTGAAAACGATTGGGAAGATTGTGTGTGTCTATACCAGATGGGGTATTTCTGAGGTGTGGCATTAGGTCTGTCAAACCGTATGTTGAGGTCACCAGAGATGCATAGGTTTGAGTGTATTGTAAGAGTAAGAATGTTAGAGATAGTGTCTAGAAATGTGTCTGGGAATGTTGCATTGCTAGGTGGTGGTCTGTAGAGAGAAAGTAGAAAGTGACATGGAAAGAGTAAGGTAAGGTTGCCCCTAACAAGGATGCCCTCACAACCTTGTACAAAAACATCCTCAACTTTTGTGAGATTTTCTGTTTCTTTAAATATATCAGCTAAGCCATCTCCTCCTTTGCCTATGTGCTTTTGTGTCACAATTTGCTATCCTGGTGGAACAGCTTAATCAAATACTGGTGCCATGTCTTTCCTGAGCCATGAGTCAGTTATGCATAGTAAGTCAGGTTCTGTGTCTGTCATTATGTCGAACATGTGTTGTTTTATATGGAACAAGCAGTAGGCAGTCTAAAGAATATTTTTGGGAGGTGGTGTGAGTTTGTACTGCTTGATAGTGAGTTTATTTTTTTAAATAGTGATGGTGTTAACTGTTGCAGGAACAGAGATAGTGTATTTTTGTATCTCATCATCTTCCTTCAAAAGGCTTAAAGGACATTGTTTTGGGTGTGCATGTGCGGTGAGTCGGGTTGAAATTGAGGGATTGGGCTGTGGAGTTGTGTCTGAAAAGAAGGCTTATCATGTGATTGACAAGGGAATGTAAGCTTATGAAGAGTGTTGTGGAGTTGCTTACCTTTGCATATGTTGAAGCTGGAAGGTGTGTGGTGCAGGAGTGGTGGTGGAACATGAGGGTTATATTTTATGGCTCGGAATTCAGCAATGGATGATAGACGTGAGTGTAAGTTGTGATTGTGGATTCGGCATTTGGTCTTTTTATTGTATGGAGAGTGTGAAATAGAGATGGTTTAAAATGTATGTATATTGGTATTCAGAAAAGAGTGGATGCGTGTAGGTATGTTTAGATTTTGTTCACTTAAATTTAATATGCATATTTGTTTTTGTGGTGTAGTATTATCTGGTATTTTGGTAGTGACTTGAGGTGTAGGATTTGAGTGAGCTGTGCATGTTAAAGGAGAAGGGGTATTGAGTGTGAGAGGAGAGTCTCTGTGTAGTATAAGTGGATAAACGGGGTTTGATAGATGTTTGCAAGCTGAGCAGGGCGATGATCTTGCCTTATTAGTGAGGGGGAGTTTTGAACAAGTATTCTCATTGATCTTGCGTGACCAGAAGAGGATAGTTGTGTGGCAAAGGGGTATGATAGATGGTTGAGTAAAGGGCTCAGAAGGGTGGCAAGGGCAATGCTAGGAGTAGGCAGAGGGCAGTGAAAGGGTTTTATTTGGAAAGGGTGGGAGTTTTTTAGATTGATGGTGTGTGTTTTGTTGGTTATTAGTACATAAGCAAAATATGTTTTTTGCAGTACAGAGGTGGGATTTCTGTAGGATTGTGTGGGTATAGGGGTAGAAGGGTGTGTAGGAGTGTATTATATGACTAGTTAGTGTTTGGTGAGTGAGAGGAGGGTGGATCCACCTTGTTTGTTTGTATGTGTTTGTTTTGAGTTTGTGTGCATGGCTGTGTTTTCATCTGTTTCCTGTATTGTGGTTGTGGATTGTAAAACAGGCAACATTTCTGCCCCTCGGTTCTTCCTGGCCCAAACAGACAATTGCCGTCCTTTCCTTGGTGACTGCAGAATCCTGTCGACAGTGGATTCCCAACTTCACCCTGACGGCTAAGCCTTTACAGATGTTGACAAACAAAGACGTGTCAGATCCAGCATCATGGGTTAACGATTGGTTGCTTGCCTTCCTGGAGCTGAGAGGGAGTCTATGTTGTGCTCCAGCCTTAGGAATGCCTTATTTAAGGGTGGGCATAGTTCGCGAAGTAGCACTTCGCGAAGCTACGCAAAGTGCAGTTCGCACTACGCGAGCTTCGCGTAGCACTTTGCGAACTGCGTAGTAACATGTTCGCACTGTGCAAGATGTTGTTTTCAATGATTGCACAGTGCGGACAAGCAACCGGCACTGTGCAATCCTTGAAAATGGCATCTTGCACAGTGCGAGCTGTAGTTTTCTGCTGCTCGAGGAGATTTTTACTCGAGCGGCAGCTTTCTCAACGCGAACTGGTAGTTTCTCATCGCGAGCGGTCGCAATGAGAAACCTGACCTCCTCGCGTTGGGAATCTCGCCGGGAAGTTTATTTTCCTTGTTCGCGATCGCCAACTTGATGTTGCTGATCGCGAACAAGGAAAAAGTCTCACCGGGATGTCATTTTGCTTGCTCGCGGTTGCCAACTTGACGTTGAGGACCGCAAGCAAGCAAAAAATGACTGCAGCACTACACAAGACTACGCTACGCATGTTCGCACTGTGCTACGTGCAATTCGCGTAGTGCGAAGTAGCGCGAACTACGCAAACTTCGCGAGCGTAGCGTAGTGCTTTGCCCAGGCCTAGCCTTATTACAACAAAGCGTTGTCACTATTCTGTCATTAACAGGAAGTTTGGGCGCTCTCCGTACTCACACAGTTACACGCAAGTGTCCTTAGACCAGTGGCCTATTTCTCTGCCCAGGCCTAGCCTTATTACAACAAAGCGTTGTCACTATTCTGTCATTAACAGGAAGTTTGGGCGCTCTCCGTACTCACACAGTTACACGCAAGTGTCCTTAGACCAGTGGCCTATTTCTCTGCTACATTAGATCCTATAGCCACACTGGCGCTGAAAGCATGTGCAGGTGATTAGACTTTCTGGTGCTGCCCAGTAACATCCATCTCAAAAATAGATGGCACCTCTCTTGACTACCTCCCTCTATGATAACTTTAGACCATGAATTAATAGTTATTTTAAATCATAACACTTATGGCTCGATTCACAGGGTCCTCTGCACTTATGACGGAGGGCCCATAGTTGTGGTGGGGGGCCTACAGTCATGGTGTGGGGCCCATCTCATGGCGGGAGATCCGCATTGCAGTTTATCATTGTGGATGCCCCTCTACAAGTGCGGGCCCCCACCACGATTACAGAAGCCCTTTGTGAATCAAGTACTTATATTATTACTTCCAAATGCAACATTTTTGTATATATGAATATTCCCCCACACCTCACATCAGAAACCTGAGTTCTTGAATTTGATACTACCAGACTGCAGAATAACAAGATTGCTGAATGTACCCCATTCCAAAACCAGACGCCTTATGCCCTGGACACCAGACGGAGCCACCGAAAGTAATCAAAGCTCATCGGATGTTAACTTCTATTCTTGGCGCTGCTTGTGTGACATCAGGACCGGTGTTTGCAAGGGTTGGTACAGTGAGGGGAACCCGGTGGTAGCTGATGCTAACTCTAGTGACTCCTAAATTAGGTCCATGATTACCTGAGTACAATCATGGTGTTGTTTCCTCCAAATGGGCCCCAGCATCCCTGGAATAATATGTGAACATAATCAACATGAAATCCTCTTGGGAATCAAAATGTTGGTTATTTTTCCTGAATTGTTTTAAAGTAAACTAACATTGTACAGTATTAACTTTCCACAAAGCACATCTCAGCAATCAAATAAACTGTTTTTTTCTTGGATTCTGGAACTGTAGCCCCAATTTCACACAAACATCATTGTTTTGATTGGCTTACAAAATACATACATAATTGCTAGTAGATGGGAGGCAAGTAAGAATTCCCATTTTGAGTTCGGGGAAGCAGCTGGGAGGATGCTAGCATGGAAAATAAAAGCAGATCAAACAAAAAAATACATTAGAGAGATAAAGCTGGATGGCGAACAATCCTCTCGATCTGCCAGTTCAGATATTGGGAGAGCCTTTTCAGGATTTTTTTCAGGCCATTTACAAAGAGGATACCACTGACGATCTTTTTGCAAGGAATTCTTGGTTAGATAAAATATCCCTGCCAAGCCTCACTCAGGTCCAAAGCAGCTATATGGATTCGGAAATAATAGAAGCAGAGGTCAGAGAAGTTATTGGGCAACTCAAGCAAGGGAAGGCAGCTGGTACAGATGGCTTACCAGCTGAACTATATTGTGCCTTGAGCGAAGCTATAATACCAACGCTGACGGTCCTTTTTAATAGTATTCTGTTAAAAGGGGATGACCCTCCTAAATCATGGAGTGATGCCATCATAGTTTTGATACTTAAACCTGCGAAAGACCCGACCGATTGCGGATCATACCGCCAGATATCACTTCTTAATAACGACTATAAAATTTTTGCGGCTATTATGTCAGCCAGGTTGGGGAAGGTCATAGCCTCAATAATAAATCAAGATCAAAAAGGTTTCATAAAAGGCCGTCAGTTGGCTGACCTTACGCATGATTTAGTCGGGGCCATTGATATTGCCTCTAGCCTCCCTCTGCCGTTAGCTACTTTCACGTTAGACGCAACTAAGGCCTTTGACAGGGTGAGTTGGCCTTATTTGGCTGCGGTACTGAAAAAATTTAATTTCGGTGATCATTTTTGTCAAGTGATCTCTCTTTTGTATAAGGCTCCATTTGCCAGACTCTTAGTAAACAACACCCTGTCAGAACCTGTAAATATTACAAGGGGGACAAGACAGGGCTGCCCCCTTGCTCCCCTTCTTTTTAATTTGTATATTGAGCCTTTTGCGCAAGTCCTACGGTAGGAAGTTAATATCCCCTCTTTTAAATAAGAGGGGTGGGAAAGGAGGGTAGCCCTGTACGCGGATGACATCCTTATTTTTACAGTTGACCCGGTCTTAGCATTTCCAACCATAATTAAGTGTGCAGAAGAATTCGGGCGGATCTCCGGATACGAGATCAATGCAAGCAAAACCGAAATAATGGTGTGGAATATAAACAATACTCATATTAAGGTGACGCCCTCAACGAGGTCTCTTGGTATCCACATCACCCAAGATGTGGGGAACATAGCGCAAACTAATTTAGATCGGGTCTTTAATGACTGCCAAAAAAAATTAAAAGCGTGGTCTTATCTCCCACTATCTATACTGGGAAGAACTAATTTAGTTAAAATGGCTATCCTTCCTAAGTTTACCTTCATATGTAATACTATTCCCCTTGCTTTTGATCCTAAACAAATAGACAAATTTCAGCGGGAAATTAATTCTTTTATTTGGAAGTATAAATCCACCAGATTGGCGTGGAAGAAATTACGAAGGAGGAGGGAAAAGGGTGGGTTGGCATTATCCGATTTGCAGTACTATGCATGGGTCTTCCAATTATCTTATTCTAGAATGCTTCTGAAAGCCCCATCTAACTCCTCGATAGGTTTAATGTTTAGAACCATGTTGGTAGGGGCGGAACTACTCTCTCAGGGATTTATGTTTCAGTTTGGAGACCAAAAGTTTTTTAAGAAGGTTAAATTAAAGTCTCTTCAAGCTATGGCCAGTATCTGGGCCCAGATTAAAAAGAAAATAGGGCTGTCTTATTTTTCAAATTATGCTCTGGTGTGGGACGCTCCGGGTACACCAATGTGTTTGAGGAATGGGTTGGCGTCCCCCTTGAAACAAGCTGGAATCGTAAGGTGGGGAGAGCTGTTGGTAAACGACGCATTGCTGACATGGGATGAACTACGCGACAAGGTCGGCCTTGGGCTATCAAGATTTAAATATATGCAGCTCGATAGTTGGGCCCGGGCTCTAGTTAGGAAAGCTGTCCCGCTGGGTAAATTTAGTAATTTGGAACAACAGCTTGTCATAAGGCAGGCGGGCGGTAAAGAGGTGGCTTTTTGGTATTGGAGTATTTTGGAGGAGGTGGATGGAGATTTTAGCCTCCCTGACCAACTATGGGCAGAGGAGATGGGGCGACAGTGTGAGCAAAAATGGCTTACTTCATTTACTATTACTATGTTACATAGATTAGTTAAACCCGCTTGGCTAAGGCGCAACCATCTTTTCACCGTTCACCGTGCATACCTCTCTCCCTTACGACTATCAAAATTTCAGCCAGGAAAGAGATGTAACAAGTGCAACCTCCTCGGTGCTTCAGATACACACATGTTTAAGGATTGCCCTTCTATCTGTACTTTCTGGGAGAAAATAAAGGACACGTTGGAGTCTATACTTAATTGCACTGTGCCCATTACCCTGTCATTGGTAATTTTTGGCATTGATGAAGATATATTGGGCCAGGCAAGATCTTTTCTTTTTTACGCTATTCTTCTGCAAGGCGTCAAATTTGTAGGTTTTGGGTAGACGCCACAGCTCCATCACATGGCGATTGGTAGACATCCCTATACAATACATCTAAGCTGGACCTGGCTAGACGTGTTAATAAAAAAAAAATTGGCTTTCTGGGACTTTCTGTTAAATCGGAAATAGGAACGCCGGGGTTTTCTTTTTTTTTTTTTTCCCCCGGGTCCTATGATTATGCCTATGTTACTCTTTGGATCTTGAACGCTGGTCTCACCGTTCAATGATTCGCCCCTCCAGGCTGAAAAGATGCTTCGATGGAGTAATCAAGCTAACTAGCTTCCCTCATCATGGATTTATCTTCCGCCATTTGGTGAATTGTGTCCTGGTATGCGAGTTAGCCCGAGAACCTGAGTTCTTTTCTCAGTTTGCGACACACTTGGTGGCTGGTGATTCTTATATTGAGGGTAATTGGCAAATGAGGACAAAAAAAAAATACATACATAATTAATGACTACTACATAAATTCATGAATATTTTGACAGTGTAGAAAATATGCATTTTGAGTTGAAGTTCGAAAGCTCTTCTATCAAGCTGCTGGACCAATCATCATTCTTACACAGCTATTGTCCTACAGAGCCCTCATTATGTGGGGCTCGTAAATAAAAAGCAGCTAACATCTACGGGTGAAATCGGGCCCAACATGCGGAATGACCAGGTGAAATCAACCCAGAGTTCCAGATTCCGCAGTTATTCCTAATTTCTTAGTGGACCCTCATATCCACCCCATAAAATTAGATTTTCCCTATCCCTGGAGTTATCAGTACCCCGAGTATCCATAACTCTGGGGGATGTGGAAAACCTGGCCGTATATTGGGCCACTCATAATGAGGGCCTGACTGCTTTTTTCACTGCACTTTTGACATCATTGTTTCTCAGGCTGTAGATGAATGGGTTCAACATAGGTATCACAATGGTGTATACCACCGTCACCACCCGCTCCTGGTCTAGTGCGTTGGCTGAGACTGGACGGAAGTAGGTAAAGAAGATACTCCCAAAGAACAGTCTCACTACAGTGAGGTGGGAGGAGCAGGTGGAGAATGCCCGCTGCCTCCCTTTTGCTGATTGGATCTTTAGGATTCTGTGTATGATATAAACATAAGAGCCAATGGTGAACACAAAGGGGCTCATGGTTACAAGGGAGCCCTCAGTGAAGACCAGCCATTCATAAGAGGAAGTGTCAGAGCAGGCCAGTGTGAGGAGGGGTGGGAGGTCACAAAAGAAATGTCTGATGAGATTGGAGCCACAGAATTCAAAGTTGGACACAATACCAACATGCAGCAAAGAATGCACGGACACAAAGACCCAGGACCCAATCACCAAGGATATGCACAGGCTTCTGGACATCACAGAGGTGTAGCGGAGTGGGTTACAGATGGCAATGTATCGGTCAAAAGCCATCATGGCAAGAAGGTAGGTTTCAGTGCCTCCTATGCAGAAGAATGCATACAGCTGGGCAATGCAGCTATGGAAGGGGATCGTTCTGACCTCTGACAGCATATCATGCAACATCCTGGGGGCAATAGCAGTAGTGAAGCAAATATCCACAAAAGACAAGTTGCCCAAGAAGAAGTACATAGGGGTATGAAGATGGTGGTCTCTGATAATTACGGCTACAATCATGGCATTCCCCACAACAGCCGTCAAGTACATTGCAAGGAATAGTGCAAAGAGGCCAATCTGCTCATTTGGGTGGTCTGAGAGTCCCAGCAGGATGAAGTTCTTCACTGACGTCCAGTTTTTTTCTATTTGTCTCATGGTTACAGTAGATGTGATCTCCTGTTGGGTGGACTGACTCTTCCTGTGGGAAGCAATTAGCAGGAGGCAGAGCATAGAATCATGTCAATGTAGAGAGTAAGTTATAACAGCAAACACACTCAGCAATTCATCCATTTACAGATTAACATTGGGAAGCAGATCTTTCTTTCCCAAGAGTCACTCAATAAAGTATTAAAAAACACAGAATTTAAGATACTGGCCTACAGACCTATGTGGCCTTTTAGTACACATTTTCTAGTCTCTGGCCCCTCTCAGTTCCTTCTCAGTCAGCCAGACATACAATGCCCTCAATAGGTTTACATCCTTGTTGTCTCTGCAGTACTGCTCTTCACCTCTTATGGTACCAAGTGGGAAAGTGGGCTATACAGGCAGGACGAAAGAACTAATGTGAAGACAGCAGGGCTGTTGGGGAGGCTTGAGTCTTGATGGAGAGGTACATGTTGAGCTGATGGGGACACTTGACGGGTATGGAGAAGACATGACACATAGAAGGGGAGACAAGGGGTCTCAAAGGAAGACATATAGTGCCATGGGGATATATCCAGAACCACAGGAGGTTATGGGTGAGATGGTAATTTGATTGGGACACATAATGAAAGAATGACACATTGCCGATCTTGGGACCCCATGGAACTCGATCAATGGGCAATCCCTGTAAATTTATTGTCTGTTTTCCCTTAACCACAGCAACCAGATACTTCAGCAGGCTCATTGGTTCCTCATTTTTAGGCTTTGTCTGTATGGAGGAGCAAAGTCATACTGTCAAGGTTTTCTCTTAAAAGCTGCTGTGGGTAGAATTATACTAGTGGCACAGAGATAACACATGATAATGGTAATGTCCAGTCAGTGATATTTGTTTCTGAAAGGAATGAATGTTTTATTTATGCTAAGTTAAATAGTTAGTACACAATCTAATCAATAATTAGGGCCCTCTAGATTTCTTTCAAAATAACAGAGTTACAAAACAAGTGTACTGAGGTAAGGTGAATGCAGGGAACACCTACACATTCTGTGGTTATTTAGTTATCCAAATTGCTGTATGTCAGGTGTGCGGTACAAAATGTATAAACAATGCATTCAGTAAAAGTGGTCGCAGTTTGCACACTGACGTTTTCACAATGCATTGGTATTTTGTGAACTGACCGGTGTGCTAATAGGTCAGTTCACAAACTACCAAATAGTAGTAGGTCACAGTTTGACCTACCTCATGAATATTAATGAGGTAAGTCACAAATTGCAACCCACTATTGTTCGATGCCATCATAGGAATGCAAACTACCATACCTGTGGTTGCTTTTAAATAAAGCAATCTTTTTTCAATTTATTATTTTTAAATGAGGACCATTTTCTAAAATTTAAAATGGGATGTATTTAAAAAAACAAATGAATACTGTTACAAACATGCCTGGTTGTAAAAAAAGTGTTCGTCAACTTTCACAATAGGGAAGGGATCCCTTGGGGGCCACTTCCAGTTTGTAAATGGTTACCACCAATTTAGATTTGGTGGTAAATATAAATATTTTTGAGACCGGATTTGGGTCACAAAACATTAATACATAATCTAAAGAATTGGTATTAGGAAGGGATACCCTGTAACCGCACTTCCAAAGATCAATTCTTTAGTTTTTTCAAAAACCCAAATTGCGATTTGGTAAAATATTGATTAAATGCACCTTCTGCAGAGAAATTTGTGTGCCAATCAAATTTCAGGGAATATTATTGTTATGTTATGTTAAACGGGGTTTTGTTAAGCGCTCAGCTACTCAAGCAGAGTGTCCCGGCGCTATCAGACCCGAAGCCACAGAACTCTAAACAGGGGGAGGGGGGCTTATTAACAGCAAGGTAGATCTGGTGGCTAATTTGCTTGTGTTTTGTCTAGTCACAGTCCTGACTCATAAAGTAGCCCAGAGGACAACGTGTAACATCCAGATCACAGAATAGTATTTTATGTACATGGGTTACTGCTTTTGTCAGAGAGATCCTTATGTTAAATGCAGTCCATAAAGTTACAATCCTTCAATTAAAGAACAGTAAACTATCAACCGTCATCAACGAGCTGCATGCACAGTGTAATGAATGGATTAAAAACCTTTTTTTCTTTTAATTGATCTTTCATTATACTGAGTTTGCTAAAAAAAAAAAAGGGTTCCTTTGGGTTGTTATACATGTACATGTACTACATGTGTAGACAACCCCAGCCAGTGAGTTACGTTTTAAATCCTGAGTTTGTGTTACTCCTGACCAAGCTCTTTTAACATATGGTTCCTACCAATGTGGATGTCTTGACTTCTACACATTGTAACCCTCATTGTCCTATGTAACAATTCCTATACATTGATTTAGGACACATGTATGATTCATTGGCTCTGTATACTGTATGGGTGGTGTAGAGCGGTCTGAAATCTTACCTTGGAATAAGTAGCGTTATAAAGGAAATTAAATAAATACAAGAGGGACTTCAGAGAGATGAGGGGCACCGTTGGAGAGTGGTAGTGAGGGAATATTTGGAGAAGGAGATCCTAGGGCATCAACAGAAATTGGTACACAGGACCCCAACAATGCTAAAGCCAGCCCTGATGATTGGAATGGGTTGAAAAAGGTTAAGTAGTAAGTAGTTATTAGGAGTAGTGGACCTGTCCGCCTGTTAGTTAGGTGAATCACCGAAAAGGAGGGGGAATTTTCAAGAACGATGCTTGGTCGTTAATAGTAGTCAGAAAGGTTTAGAATGAGTCAGAGAGAGGAGGGATGGGACAAACCCTGAAAGGAGAAGATTTTTTGTAAACAAAACTGATGTTAAGTTATACATACATTTATATTTCGCTGTCAAAACACCTAACTACTGGACTAATAAACGTGCACTGAGCTGCATCACTTGAGTGTGCGCATTATTGGGATATTCTATGATACATTTATACATGCGAGACACTTAGTAAAGTTTTATTGTCTGGAGTAAACCAGTCTATATAGATAGATATATATACCCGTCTGTACATAGAACCAGCAATTATTAAATGGTTTGATTTGAGTAATACCCCTTGCATGTAGAGTGCTTTAATTTTAGCATGCATGTAAATCTTATATGTGTTCTAAATGTCGAGTATATTTTTTACTTAATAAGTGAGCCCACATTGTATTTTAATTGGCGAACATTGTTAGATTTGATCTGTGACTTTTATGGCCCATGACTGAAATACAGTTTGCACATGTATCTTGTCTTGAAGTATGCAAATCTTTTTAAATCAAATTACTGAAATGAAACTTATACATACATATATACACATACCACTTACTAAAGTTTTGGTAGCAGATATAAACCCCTCTATATATACACCCAAGAAAAGTACATTTACATGGTCTGAGATACACATAAATCGTGGTGTAATATATACATTTTGTGTTCACCTTATATAACTGTATCTGCTTATAATAGGAAGCATAGTTCAGTGTAAAATGATACATATATATTGGGAGATCCTTAAGGACCTGGAAGTGGATAAACAAATCATCCACTTTCTTAGACGGCTATACAGCGACGCCAGAGCTGCGGAGTGTGGTTTGGTGTGAATGGTGAGTGTTCTGCCCCGTTTCGAGGGGGGTAAGGCAAGGTTGCGTGCTAGCCCTTCTTTCTTTTTAATCTTTATATTAATGGCTTGGGTGAAGCACTGGTCAAGGGCTGCCAAGACCTCTCCCAAGTAGGTGGACGTCTAATACCTGCGCTCCTATAAGCGATGATGCAGTATTGATGTCACGCACCCAAGTAGGACTGCAAAGGGTTGTAGATAGTTTTTCAGTTTTTATGTGCAATCTTGGTCTTAGGGTGAACACCTCGAAAACTTTCATAATGAGGTGCAGCCATGGCAGTCAGAAATGTAGGGGTAAATGTAGGGGTATGTATATAGACCAAAAGAAGATAGGGTTCACTAAGAGAATCTCATATCTCTGTATACTCTTTGATCAAAAGGAGACATGATACCAAGCGGTGTTAGCCAAAAAATTTACCCTTTCAAAGACCACAGCTGCCCTTACTAATTTTTCAAGAAAGCTGGGTAGGTGGCCACCTGTAGAAATCGTACAGATTCATAATGCAAAATGTGTCTCAGCGGCCATGTACGGGGCAGGGGTCTGGGGCTTTATGGATGTTTGCCCCCTACAAATAGTGGGAAATGCGTTCCAAGTGGCATATTATCATATGTTTGCCATTCGGAACTGGGCTTACCACACATTGCAGACCTTATGAAAATGGAGCCCATTCTTCTATGGCACAGGATTTGGTCATTGCCAAAAACAATGCATCCTAAGGGACAGTTTAAGATTGGAAGGGGCTTCAACCATCCCATGGCTACGGTATGTGTATGATTTCATGTGCGACCTCGGGCATTCAGAATATTATACTGAGCCTAGTACTATGTCCACCATCGCAAGAAAAGAGCTAAAAAAAGAAGGCCTTATGTTATTAGACTCACTTTGAATATAGGCAGAGATCGCAAAGCCCACTGTGCTGTCCAATCAAATGCATTTAACAATTTTTAATATCCAAACATATTTAACTATGGTACCTGGATGATATGATAGATATTTATTAACCAGATTCAGACTTGGGATTTACCATAAACTTGTAAGTTTCCCTAAAATGAAAGACTGGTCACGAGTAATGCACCTCTGTCGCTGTGACAACCACTCAGTACAGTTCACTATGCATGTTGTTTTATTTTTCAGATTTTATTCTGAAGTAAGGAAAATGTGGATTGTAACAATTTTAATTCACTGGGAATCAGAAAATGTCATCCTGCGTTTTGGAAAACGAACACATAGTCTGAAGGGTGGCAATGTTCTTAAATAGTGTTTTTAGGCATAGGAAAAGCATTATAATATAAATATTCAGCAAACCAAGAGTTAAGGGATAGTGATCTAAATGAATTAATTTTAGAATTAATTGATGCTTTAAAATTTCTTAATCTTATTGGATTGTATTTTTATGTGCTTTTATAATTGCCTAAAAAAGCAATCGAAAAAAGTTTTATTTGATTGAGTGATTGATACATATATAATCTTATAGTCAGATTTACCTACTGTGACATATGTGTTGTTTGATAGAAAGTAGGCTTGAATTCATTACATCTACTCCTCCACTTATAGTTAATGTAAGTAAGATATATTTGTTATTTTCTTTACATATACATATATGTGTAAAGAAATATATATATATTTATTTATATATATGCATATATATATATATATATTTCCCCCTTATTTGCTATAAGTAAAATAAAGTAAATGTATACTTGTATATAGACATTTCCACACATCTCTAACTAACTATGTCTAACTATGTGTATAGAAATATATCTAACAAACACACATATAAGCATTATACTTATTTATAATAATGTAAAAAGAATACGTCTCTGTGTATATGCATCCAATTGATATGTACATGCTTGTAGTAAAAGTTACATTTTAAGGCATATACATAGACGATTTGTTTTGTTTTTATTTTGTTAATTTTTTTATTTCTTATTTCAAAATATAATTGTCATCACTTCTATTATAGTTACTTTTCTCTCTAACCACATTTACATACAGTACTTGGACATATATGTTTTAGCCTAGAAAGCATCAGAAACCTATATGTAGAAACTCATCTACATATATATTTTCTATATGCAACGTGATAGAGTAGGATGTAATATATACATAGTTTTCTTGTTGTATAGTATGAAGACAAAGGAATAGACACATAAACATACATAAACCTATGCATGTGCTCACATATACATACAGATGACAGTGTCATGAAGTATAGCTGCATACATCTTCATGTATGTATATATGCACATACCCTTAATAATGTTTCTATAGATAAATATCTATAAATGCATGCATGGGTGTAGACATATATGCAAATTGTACACACACACACACTCACACACACACACAAATATATATTAGCAGGGTATGCCCAGACGTGGTCCCTTGCTCACTTTGCAACTGGATTCAAGCTAGCTTGGAAGATGAAAAGTGTTACCCCAAAACTGGTCCTAGGATGCTTGTTTCCGGTCCAGGGAAGACCCGGCTTCATAGTTCGGGCTGGACTGTTCCCATGAGGCACAGGGTCTAGACTGATTTGCATATGGCTGGGTCTAATCTGGGGTGACAAAGTTAGCTAAACATCGATGATGGATTCAACCCAGATCTGTGACTGGGGGCGAGTATCTGAAAAGTTTCAGCACTCTGTCCATCAGCTCCTTGTGTTTGCTTTATTTGCCCTAAGTTGGCAGGGTATGCCAAGACGTGGGTCCCTTGTTCACTTTACCACTGGATTCAAGCTAGCCTCACTGATTAGGGGTGTTACCCTGAAACCAGCCCAGGATGCTTGTTTCCAGTCCAGGGAAGACCTGGTTTGGCAGTTTGGGCTGAACTGTCCCATGAGGCACTGGGTCAAGACCGATTTGCATATGGCTAGGTCTGAACTGAGGTGGCGAATTGAGCGAAAGAACGATGATGGATTCAACACAGATCTGTGACTGGGAGCGAGTGCCTGAAAAGTTTCTGTGCTCCATCCATCATCTCCTTGTGTTTGCTTTGTTCACCCTAAGTTGGCAGGGTATGGCCAGACGTGGGTCTCTTGCTCAGTTTGCCACTGGGATCAAACTAGCCTGGCTGATGAGGGGTGTAACCCCAAAACTGGTCCCAGGATTCTTGTTTCCTGTCCAGGTAAGACCTGGCTTGGCATTTCGGGCTGGACTGTTCCCATGAGGCACAGGGTCAAGACTGATTTGCAAATAGCTTGGTCTGAACTGAGGTGGCGGAGTGAGCTAAAGAACGATGATGGTTTCAACCCAGGTCTGTGACTGGGAGTGAGTGTCTGAAAAGTTTCCGCGCTCCGAACATCATCTCCTTGTGTTTGCTTTGTTCACCCTAAGATGGCAAGGTATGCCCAGACGTGGGTCCCTTGCTCGCTTTGCCACTGGATTCAAGCTAGCCTGGCTGATGAGTGGTGATACCCCAAAACCAGTCCCAGAAAGCTTGTTTCCGGTTCAGGGAAGACCTGGCTTGGCAGTTCGGGCTGGACTGTTTCCATGAGGCACAGGGTCAAGGCTGATTTGCATATAGCTGGGTCTGTACTGAGTTGGCAAAGTGATCTAAAGAAAGATGATGGATTCAACCCAGATCTGTGTCTGGGAGTGAGTGTCTGAAAAGTTTTAGCGCTCCGTCCATCATCTCCTTGTATGTGTCTAGGCCAGTGAGGATGATTCTGGGGTGTGGCATATTAGATTTGTCAAACCATATGCTGAGGTTACCAAGGATGCATAGACCTGGGTATATTTTAAGAATATTAGAGATGGTGTCTAGAGATGTACCTGGGAATGTTGCATTGCTAGGTGGTGGACTGTAGAGTAGAGAAGGAGAAAGTAACATGAAAATGTTCAGGTAAAGTTGCACCTGACATGGAAGGCCACACAACCTTGTAAAGAAGCAATCTCTACTTTGGTGAGGGTTTTTGTTTCTTTAAAATGTTGGCTAAGCTGCCTCCTATTTCACTTATGGGATTTTGTGTCACAGTTTGATAGCTTTGTGGAACAGCTTCATGCAATACTGGTGCCATGTCTTCCCCCAGCTATGATTCATTTATAAATGGTAAGTCTGGTTCTGTGTCTATCATTAGGTTGAATCTGTTGTACTTGTTTTTTTAAATGGAACAAGCATTTTTGTGGCCAGTCTAAAGAATGGTTTTTGGAGGTGGTGTGAGTTTGTGCTTGTGGAGAGTGAGTATTGTCCTTTGAAGTAGTGGGTGGTGTGCTATTGTTGGTGGTTTTAACTGTTGCAGAGCAGAGAAAGTATGTTTTAAAATCTCATTATCTTCCTTCAAAAGGGATACAAAGACATATGAAATGAAATGAAATGAAAAGTGGATTTGTAAAGCGCAAATTGCTGCCCTGAGGCGTCCAAGCGCTACCCGCAAAGTGTGGTAAGTTGTCAGAGGCGAACAGCCGGAGTTAGTTTGGAGAGGTAAAAAGAAAGGTCTTCAATTGTTTCCTGAAGGAAAACAAATTGGGATTGGATCTCAGCTGAAGGGGAAGGAGGTTCCACAACTTGGCAGCGTTGTAAGAGACCATCCTGCCGCCAGCTCTCGCTCTCCTGATTCTGGGAACTATTGCTAGGAAGGCCAGGCCGGAGCGCAGTTGTTTCCTAGGATGGTATTGTGAGGTGAGATCCTTCTGGTTTCTTCGGTGACCGTTAATAAGGCAGTCTCCGTGCCATGTTTTGGTCGGAAACCAGTTTGGGTGATATCCAGCAGCTGATTGGCCTCCAAAAAAGCCGTCAGATGTATATTGATGTGCTTCTCCAGAATCTTACTCACCCAGGGGAGCAAGGAAATGGGGCGGTAGTTGCTAAAGTCGCCTGGATCCCGGGTTTTTTAAGTAAAGCCCGGACCATAGCCTGATTCCAGGGAGGTGGGACTCTGCCAGAGGTAATAGAGGCATTAAGGAGGTTCTTGATGGTGGGGAGAACGACCTGGCTAACGGAGATCATAGCTTCTGGGGGAGCAGGATCGCAGGGTGACCCTGATTTTACTTGTCGTGCTAGGATTTCCAGGGAGTCCTGTTCTATCAGAGGGAAGTGTTTCAGAATAGCCGTGGATTGGTGGGGGGTTTCCGCTTGACAGGGCCGTAACTGGGAATCTGGATGGGAACCAAACGTTTTGGTGGAAAAAGACAGCCAGGTTGTTGCAGTGAGCTAACGATTTACAGGGTAGTGTAGAGGGTGGTGGGGGTTTTGTGAGGCTATTTATAATTTGAAAGATTTCTTTAGGTTTTGATTTGGCGCGTAGGATTTGAGTGGAAAAATAAGTTGCTTGAGCAAGTTTGATCTTTGGGTCTGCATGTGTGAGTGGTGGTGAGTCTGTTTGCGATTGAAGGCTTGGGCTGTGGAGTTGTGTCTGAAAGTTTGGTTTTCTGTGTGATATTCAAGGAAATTCATGGCAATGATGAGGGTTGTGGAGTTGCTTTTCTTTGCATATGTTGAAGATGTGTAGTGTAGGGGTGGTGTTGGAGAATGAGAGTCATATTTTATGGCTCTAAATTCAGCAATGGATATAGACATGTGAGTGAAAGTTGTGATTGTGGATTGAGCGATTGTTTTATGTGTTGGATGGAGGGTGTGTTATTTATGTTGGTATTCGGAGAAGAATGGGTGCGTGTAGGAATGTTGGGATGGTTAGGTGTTTCTGAATGTCTGTGATGTTCAGTTAAATTTTGTATGTGTGTTTGGTTTTGTTCTTGTGAGGTGGTATTATCTGGTATTTTAGTAGTGGCTTGAGGTGTAATGTTTGAGTATGAAGTACCAGTGAGTTGTGTATATTGACGGAGAAAGGGGTAGGGTTTTGTGCGTTATTGGTATATGAGCAAAATGTGTTTTTGTTTGTGTTTAGAGTGTAGGCGTAGGAGTAGAAGGGTAGGTAGAAGTGTATTATATGACTAGGTAGTATTTGGTGAGTGAGTGGAAGGTGGATCAACCCTGTTTGTTGGTGGATAGAGGTATGAGTTTGTTTTGAATTAGTGTGCATGGCTGTGTGTGTGGCTGTTTCCTGTAGTGTGGTTGTGATTGTGAAATCTGCAGCATCTCTGCCCCTCTGTCCTTCCTGGCCCAAACAGGCAATCGCTATTGTCCTCACCACCCTTATTCGTGACGGACAGGCTGAGGCACCCTGTGGAGAAGGCCTGTAAAGGCTGGTGGTGAGGTCATGTGATCTTTTCCCAACCTCTTAGGCTCAGATGCAGGTCCGGTCAAGCGGTTGCCCAGCAACCAGCAAAAGACTGCACTTGGAGGAGGGGTGTGGTCAGCTTTCTAATGCACAAGCTGTGTCTAAGAGAGCAGGTAGGATGCAGGGAATAGAGGTGCGAAGAGAAAATATAGGGCTATCAGCACTAAACCTTGGTTAATGGCTGGTCAGTGTGGACGACATCCTGCGTGACAATGCCTTGAGCAACGGGGACAAGCGGTGATGAATAATGTCCCGGAGAAGAGGGGATGAGAGTTACGTTTTCTAGGCTTTCACCTGGGACCACTAAGAAACTAGGGCAGCATCAAGGTTGTTACTGTGGTACTTTCTCAAGGCTAAAACAAAGGTGCAAACAGAGAAATCTTAATGCAACTCAAATCATGTCAATACTTCAATCTTGCCTAATATGAGACAAAACTTTTCTATGGGATTAGATGTAGCTCAGAAGCAATTATAAATCATAGTGATAACCCAGTTGGATTAGTTAAAAAATCCCTGAAAATGTAGCGGATCCTACTTCTCATAATTTATTGGATTCCTGATTGTTTCCAATGTTAAGGTCAGTCTTCTAGTAAATCAATTTTTGGGATTTTTTTTATTATAGTCATGTTAATAATTCATCTCATCCCTCTGTTTTAGACAATTCATATTGTTTAATATCTAATCTGAAAATACATTGTTAATCACAGTCTGTCTGCCTATTATTGCCTTTTGAAAAGTGAATCAATAGGACATAGGGCCAGATGTACGACCAAGGTATTTGCGACTCGCAAATTGCATCACAATAGTGACTCGCAAATTGCTCTGTACAACAGTGTCTGCGACACTGATTGCGATTCCCAATGGAGTCGCAAATTACATGCCTCATGCATATTAATGAGGCACTCGCAATTTGCGACCCCATTGGTAATGGCGGGCCCTCCCAGGTATGTTGGCCTGCTGGGCTCAGTAGACCTCCATGTCTGGGACTGCTTTCAAATAGAGCAGTTTTTTTAAATGCAGCCCGTTTTCCTTAAAGGATATTTACCCCTGCATTTGCAAAGGGGAGAGGGTCCCCTTGGAACCTCTTCCCATTTGCAACTGCATTACCACACTCTTGAAAAGGGTGGTAAATTGCGAGCATTTTGCGACCGCAATTGCAGTCGCAAAACATTCTTACATAGGGTTGCGAGTCGCAATTAGGAAGGGATGCCCTTGGAACGCTAAATAGGGTTCCTACATGGCGCTAACAGTTTTTGCATGAACAAACGGATCGCTACCCGTTTGCGCATGCAAAAATGGGTCGTCCATCTGGCTCTGAATTACTTGTGGCCATGCAACTCCTTTTAATAAAGAACATGTTAAACAGTAAGAATGAACTCAAAAGTAAATCTTAAAAATATTTTATGTTAAATATTACTGTAAATTCATTTCATACATTTACTTTAAACGCAGAACAAAACAGAAACAATCCTACAGCACTATTAACTGAATTTGTAAATAAAAATAGAATTATTTCCTATGGTTTTTTTTTATGTCCCGAACACAATCATTTTGTATGTGAGGGTGTTGTCATACCAGTCATTGGCTATGTGTAGTACTAAATTTACTGGGGGTGCGCACTGTACATACGCGCTGGGGGTACGGTGCATGCATACGCGCTGGGGGTATGCACCTTACATACGCGCTGGGGGTACTGTGCGCACATACGCAACGCACAGGGGGTGTATGCCTGTACGACTCGTGTCCCTGGGGACTCAGCTTTTACGGCTGTTATTGGCTCCCGTAAAAAAAGATCCGTACGGAGTGACGTAGGGACGAATCGTACTTGCTGGGCCGTAAAACGCTGCTTACATACGTACGGACGTCGCGTTCAGGCTGTTCGGGATCAGAATCGTTGATTTTTTTACCCGTACGGTCTTTTGTACGATTCGTACGGAAATAGGCTTTCTGTACAAATCGTACTTCCTAGGTTGTACGGACAGTTTACCGGATACGAGTCGTACGGAGAAAACGCTCCGTACGACGATTCGTACGGCCTTTTTCCAGGATTGGAATCGGCCCCATAATGTTTCAAACATACAAAGTTGATGTTTTGCTAATAGAACTGTGTTGTACTTCCACTTGTATGTAGGTGAAATGTGATATTTGATTAAAACATTTTAGAGTGAACGGATTTTACGAAGTAAAAGATTTAAATGGTGATTGGCTAGTATTTTTGCATTTATTAGGTTTCCAGTTGCACAAGCCGCACAAGCATTTTGCCCTCACCTGCTGTCTTCGGTTTTGCTGCCTCCGGCCAAAGGGGACTACAGTCACCAGCCTGCTTGTTTTTTTCTTCTGCGCTTGGCCGCAAATGTCATCACTCTCAGACTCAACTAACTCCAGGTACAGCAGTGCTTCTTTTTCCTTCTGCCTTGTGATCTGTGTGTTCCGAGACTTGCATCTATTTTCTTGGTGGTGACGTACATCGCTTACCCAATCATGAGTAATCCAGCAGTGAGCAAATTTAAGGGAGCCAAGGGGACATTGGATGCCTACATTATGAGGGCGGAAAAATTGCTTTGCCATGAGATTCAATTAACGGAAAGAGGGCTTTCCATAGATCCTTCATCCTTGCAGAGGCGATCCTCACTAGGCATGCATATATCGGGTTGTATACCTCAACATCAAATTTGTTCACTTCCCATCATTCAAGGGACAGCACCGGTTACCCCGGATACTCTGGTCCCCGTACATGATGAATTAACAGCATCAAATATGTATACTCCAAGTGGGTTTAGCATAGCCTCTAGGACCCGGACTTTCAATCTCCCTTCAGGGGGCACAAAGGCAAAGGCACCTGTGTATCGAAAGAAGGACGTGGGTCCCCAGAAGCCAAAACAACAAAAGGGGCTTCGGTGCAACCATGTGGTGGCGACCTGTTCCATTAGTACACAGACTATGGATGTCCCCCCCTCAAAGCCGTTTTCTATTCTGGAGGACAAAATTGCTACCATTGATGCTAGTGTGACTGCTCTGGACACTGCTCTCGAACGGAATAAAGAATCAATAGACAAAAACTTTGTTCTATTGCATGGTTGTCTAGAGCACTTGGACGGTGCATTGATTAATTTGTCTGGACACATTGAGTCCCATACTACCCCTGAGAACCCCAAGGCCTTGAGGGAGGGCTTGGGACCTGACAATCCCCCCAATCATCTTAAGCCATCCCTGGTTCCCCTAGAGAAATTGCTGGCTATGACATCTGTTATTGAGGACTTGTTGAGTAAAGTACATGGTTTAAGCTCAAATAACACCTTGCTGAATTGCTCTAGAAGTGTATTGAATGACGACAGGGTAGCTCAGTCCTCTCTGGCTGATATTTCACAACCGGTTCCAGGGGTATGCGCTGGATCTAAGAGCATTCCTAATTTAAATGATAATAAAGCGCCAGCACGAACAGGGCCTAGAGGTTTCTTACCATCGCCTAATCCCCATGTAAATCCAAGGGAGAGGGAAAATGGGGAGGAGGTGCTCTTAAACCTGCCGCCAGAGGCCACTCCCTACACAATAATATTGACGAATGTACCGCAATTGACCCTAAAGTCAACTGAAACTTGGGAGTCCGTAAGAAATAAGGCCCTCTGTTGGCTTGGATCTAAATGTGGCCTAACAGACGCCTTATTCAGGGAGTTTAAAATGGTAAGAAGAGTAGGATGGGTGGGGAAAAGATAAAAAACGTTCTCTGGAGATTGCGTTGTCCTTACACTTAGAACGCCAAGTTTAACACAAGAGATTTTGCGTAGACTAGGCTCTAATCATGTGACTAATCATGAAATAAACGTACTGCCTCTGGGCTATTTTTATCCACCAATAAATCACCCCTACAACGTTCCACACCAGAGTTATACTCACCCCATGAATCACTCCCAATTCAGTCTACCTTTGTTTAATCGATTTGGTATGCTTTCTTCTTTAGAGGATATTGACTGACTCGTAAATAGAAGTATCCACGTGATTCAAACACAAATTTCCAGAAATAATTCACCTGGTCTAACTTCGCCATGTATAGTGCCCTTGGGTAAGGATCAACAAGTTGATGCTGAGGTGGGAGATACACCTGCTGACTCCTATACTGAGAATGGAATACTCCAACCAATCATAAACACTTCCCACACATGTCCATCAAATAGTCATGGTCGTCATCTTAATGTTTCCACTGTTGACCTTCCCCACAACGATCATGTATCTCAGCGTGTGCCTAGGACTAACCGAGTGGAAATTCTTTTTGGAAGGCAGGGTTGGTCAGTTTGGCCTTACAAATTTGATACCATATGTATCCAAGAAACCTGGGTAGACAATATACAACACATTAATGGGTACAAAACTTTCTTTACCCCGGCAGCTCCCTCCAGTCAGGGGAGGAAAAAGGGTGGCCTATGCACCTATATCTCCTATAGGTTGAATGCATGTAAGATAGACCTTGTGGAGTCTAAACTTTATTACCAGGTGCTTAAAATATGTATAGATAACTGCCACAGTACAGTATTAATACATTTTTATAACAATATACCTGTCGTGGACACTGAACAAATTCTAAAGCATTTACAGAAAGACCTGGATAGTATTCAAAAGAGCACTAATAAAGAGCTTTGCATGATCTGGGGAGGGGATTTGAATTCAGGACCTTGCCCATACGTCTCAGGAGATGACTGTGGCATAGCATTAGATGATGATAATGACTCGTCCCATTTTTTGCATTCTGCTCTTGGTGACCACCTTAATCTGCTTAAATACACCTTGGACTTGGGTTTTGTAAATGACTTATGTCCACCACCATTCTCGTTTAGCAATACTTTTAATGGCCGTGGTCTGTCTTCAGTTATAGACCACATATTAGTATCAAACAGGTATGCAGACACAATACATTATTTTCAAATACATCCTGTTGCTTTTAGTGACCCTTACCCTATTAGTGTTTTATAGATCTTCCTGCAAATTTGTAAACTAGTAAAAGATTGGCCATTCAACCTGCAGAAGATATCGTTATTAATAGACTGAATGGCTATACAGTTAAGTGGGCAACTATGTAAGTCTCTCCTGAGTAGCTGTAAAGATGACTTCTTGGTCTGTCTCGATGAAACTGTCAACAAGTCTGATGTCCTTATCTCTTTTAGAAACATATCTCAGTCCATAAAAAACAAATTATTATCAAAAAGCAAAAAAAAGGATAGATAGTAAGAAAGGCTGGTTCGACTCTAAATGCTCAAAAGCACATGCAGCCTTGATAACTGCTTTATAAAAGCCCATGAAAGATCCAGGAGCTATAAAAAGGGCAAGAGCAGCGTATAAGCTATCCCTCAAAGAGCATAAGATTGCCATAAAATTGGAATTATGGCAAAATCTTAAGTAAGCCTCAGATCTGAAAGGCTTATGGAAGGCGGTGAATGCTCCATTTCTTGCCTCCAGGAATCTACCCAGTATTGAAATAACAATAGGGGAGGATCAATGGTGGACTCATTTTTCTAGTCTCTATTGTGATATGGTAGATCTGCAAAATGAAGAGGCCTCTAATGTAAATGTAAATGTAAATTTGATACTTGTATAGCGCACTACTCACCCACAAGGGTCTCAAGGCGCTTGTACGAATACCGCTGTGGAACCCATCCTGGCTTTCCCTGTGAGGCGTCCACTCCTGGGCACCCCCAAGGTGGAGGCCAGGCATCCTTAGTGTTGTGGGGGCCGTTGTGGAGATTAAGCAAGCTATTGCCCAGAGTTGCAGAGTGGGACTCCATGATTGGAATAGGCACCAAGCCGAGCATTATCAGGTCCGTGGAATTTTTGAGCCCAAGACCCGCCGAGGCGGGGAATTGAACCCTGGTCCCGGGCTAGACCTCTGCATCAGGGTCTGCCGTTCTAATCATTGAGCCACACTTCTAGAATAAACCCTTCAAGCCATCTTCCAATCGAGATTGATTTTAACGTCAATGAGGTGATTTTAGCTATAAACTCGAGAATGGGTGGCAAACCCCGGACCCGGATAGTATTCCTGTGGATCTATTTAAATCTTGCCCCGCGCTTTGGGGACCACTGCTAGCTATGGTCCTAAAGGCTTGCTGTACCCAGGTATTTACTGCTACCTAGACGGAGTCCATACTTGTCCCCATTTTTAAGAAAGGCAATCGCGACTACCCAGCCTGTTACCATTTTTAAGAAAGGCAATCGCGACGACCCAGCCTGTTACAGACAAATATCACTCCTGGATTCTCTTGTAAAGCTGTAGTCTTAAATCGCCTGCAGCTCTGGGTGGAGGAAAATTCTATAATTTCATAGTTACAGTATGGATTTTGCCAAGGTATGGGCACTGTTGAACAGAGCCTGAACTCAAGTCTCCTGTTGGGAAAATATCTGCTGGCCAAAAGGGAGAGTTTATATCTGTTTTGTTGATTTGAGTTCAGCTTTTGACTGCGTCAACCACCAGAAGCTTTGGAGTATATTAGAGTCCATGGGGGTGGGTCCACCAATCCTAAACTTTTTAAAGCAGTCCTATCCAGATGCCAGGGCCCGGGTGCGCTACGGAAGAAGTGGCGAACTCAGCCACAGTTTCCCTGTTAAGAAGGGGGTGCGGCAGGGGTGTGTGCTAGCCCCCCTTCTGTTTACCCTCTATATTAATAGCCTGGGAGCAACATTGAGAAGCGAATGCCAGTACCTACCATGTATTGGTAAACGGCCACTCGGAGCATTGTTATATGCGGATGATGCTGTCCTATTGGCTCGTACTCCTCTTGGTCTAAAAAAGTTATCTCTAGCTTCTCTGCCTATATGTCAAATCTTGACCTTAAGATAAATATTGATAAAACATTTGCAATGAAATGTTGTACGTCCAATGTTAAGTGCCGAAATTTCGATATTAACAACAGGAAACTCAACTTTACTTATCATTTTTCTTACTTGGGCATTGTATTTGAAAAAAGGGGTCTATGGCAAAAGCTATTGAGTCAAGAAAATTGCTATTTTGCAAAGCAACCAGTGCATTGAAACAGTTTGCTTGAAAGTAAGGAAAGCGCCCAATTGCTGACTTACGAATAATTTATAAAGCCAAATGCATACCGATTGCCATCTATGGAGCCGGCATCTGGGGCTATGCTAATGTTGGGTCCTTGCAGCTAGTAGAAAATGGATTTTAAAGATATCTTTTAGCGGTACTGAATAGCATCGCTACATTTATTTGCCATGCCGAGTTGGGTTTGTCTTACTTGTCTGACCAGATTAAAATGCAGCCTATTCTGCTCTGGCATAAGGTCTGGACTGGCACTTCCACTAGTTTGAATCCTGATGTGATTAATGACTGTCTGTCTCTTTATGGTGTAGACCGTATTCCCTGGATTACATATGTTACAACATTTTTAAATGACTTAGGACATCCAGAATACTTTGCTAAGCCAGACAGTTTGAATCATGTTACCAGGAATGAATTAAAGCTGTTACGTACTGATCATTTGGAGATCATCAGATTAGCTACAAATATCATGAAACCATCAGTAAGAGCACATCAATTACTTTTGACCCAACCAGGAACGCAACCCTATCTGATAGAGACCTTAGGAATTTATGATAGGTCAACGTCTTGGAATTTTTCATATTAGGGTCACTTTCCCAAATATAAATGACTGGTCTTGTTCCTTATTTTTATGTCCCTGCGATAATACGTCTGCACAGTCCACAATACATGTCATGTTCTTTTGTAAGTTTTATATTTTGCCTAGGAAAAAATTGATTTTGCCTATTTTAAATGTGTATGGCTGGAGACAATGCAGACCTGCATTTTTAAAATTGCAATGTTTAAATGGCGGAACTGTGATTGATCACATAGCCAAATACCTGAAAGGGGTGGTTAGATATAGGATGACAATGGTTGACCCCTCTCTCTATTAAACTGTTCGTGATTTCTCTTTTTAATTTAAATTATTATGATGTAACTCATGTTTTTTAAATGTATTGTGCTTTTATGCTTTAATACTTCTTAAATCAAATTCTGGGTGTTGGGGGTCAGTGTTGACCACACAACAGGCAAAGGACCCTGGGAAGGACAGACAAGATACAGTCAAAAGCACAGACGAACAGGAGAGAAATGGTATACACATGCACATAACATGTTGCAAAACACCTACAAAAACACTAGTTAGCAGTACTACCCTATTGTGGAGTACACACCACCTGAATGGACACATCACAGCACGCATCCAGTCAAGTGGCACAGAGACACACTCAGAGAGCAACAGAGCTGGCTCAACACATTCCTGGCTACCTCCATACATTCACATAACAACCCTGGAAACTCACATTCAGGTTGTTGATGAGCAGGGAGCGGACGTCACCATCATCTTCATCATCACTGGCATCTTGGCCCAGGCCGGGATCCTCCACAGGTGCCGGACGTTGGTCGTCGTCATCCTCATCATGGATGAGAGGCACCTCCTTCCACACCGCCATGCTGTGTAGCATGCAGCAGACCAGTAATATTTTGCACACCTTTGCAGGCTCATATGGGAGGGCCCCTCCGGTCTTGTCCAGGCAGCGAAAGCGGCTTTTCAGGAGGCCGAATGTCCGCTCAATCACCCTCCTGCTCCGACAATGTGCCTCATTGTAGCGCAGCTCGGCTGGTTTCACAGGGTTCCTTGAGGGGTGTCAGCAACCACGGCATGTTGGGGTATCCGGAGTCACCTACACACACAAAAATGAACAAGTAGATGAGTTTTGTAGGAGTGCGGAATACAACACTGACAAACACACACAATGAGAAACAGTCAGTACACACCGACAAGCCAGGCACGCTGAGCTGGCATCTGTGACATCAGCATTGCAATGTGACTACTCCTCTTAACGGTTGCGCTGTGCCCATGACGAGACTATCTCGTCATGAACCCCGCCCGCTAATGTAACGCCCGGCACAGGAGGGGGAAAGGGCGTGGCACTGAAGGGGTTAATGTAGGCATCGTGCGCCGAACCAGGGAACCGTTCACACACATGTGTGATACACATGTCAGAAAGACAGACCATTGATCGAATGGTAGTGCTTCCTGTTACGGTATGCCTGCTCATGTGCCTGTGGTGGTATCAGGGCAACATGTGTCCCATCAGTGGATCCAATGACATTCGGCATCCTCCCCAGTGTATAAAAGGCATCCTTATTTTCAGGGAGTTCATCTTGGCTAGGGAACTTGATATACAGGTCGAGGAATTGCAACATCCCCTCCAAGACATCGCGTAGCACCCGACTAAACATTGTTTGCGACATACCACCAGCAGTAGCCACAGTGTACTGAAAGGTACCAGTAGCAAAGAAGTGCTGGGCTGCCATCACCTTCACCTCTGGGGTCAGTGCTGTAGGGTATGTCCGGCCAGGTAGCAGATGTGGCACCAACTGCTCCGCCAACTCCTCAATCAGTGTTCTGGTGAAGCGGTACCGTCTGATGCTGTCACGTTCCTGCATGGTTGCAAGGTCTGGGAACGAACGATGGACAGCTGGTGCCCTGCAGTACAGAGATGCACAAAGGAAGAATGTCAGTGCATCCCCCCATGTGGCCATGACCACAATCACTATCACATGCTAGTTCATGACATTACACAATGTACTGAGGTGTGTGCTGTTGGGCATGGACACATATGTCACCTACAAGACCACCACCTCACATCTCAATTCCACATGTCCACATGAGTGCCATGTAGTGCAATGGGCTAATCATCTGGCTGTGTCACCCAACCTATGTGCTGCTGCAACATTAAAAAAAAAAACACCCCAGTGACTAATAAGGACTCATGTCTCCCAGGCATCACAGATCTTTGCCATGCAGAAACCCAGGCTCCCTGTATTGCCACATCAACACAGCAATGGACATGGCATAGCACGTACACACCACAAGGCAAGCGTAAGTCCCACAGGTAGTGGCCTCTGTTGTTCATGCTGGCCCTACATGTACGTCTCTTAGACACACACCCCATCAAGGTTGATGCATATACCACATGGATGTGGAGACTGTCACCCATTGGTAACATGTGATCAGACACATCTGAGACACAACATGCACACACACTGTGGGTGCACATCAGTATTGGGGCTACAGGTCTCAATGTGACATACATGCCATCACCCCCAGGACTCAGGGAGTATGTGACATGCCCCAAACATATCCAACCTGACACTGTGGCCTTCACTCATGCCAATTACTGTCCAATTGCACATCACAGTGCTAATGTGCACAACACACAAAGGACTCTCCCCCATGTACAAGATAACAGCCTGGGAGTGGCTGCACAAAGTGCCAGACAAATAAACTGCTGTGGCCCCCTCAAACACCCAGGGAATGCAGCCTCACATGCCATGGGACACTGTGTGGCCAATGCTGTAGTGTGGCAGGTGTGTGCACGTGTCCATGGCCAGTATATGTGTGTTGCATCCGTCTAATCGTCACACTAATGCGTCCGACGTGGGTGACAATGCGTACGCATTGCACGGGTCATGTCCGAGCTGTGCGTACGCCTTGTCATTGAATCCAATGCGGTCCCACGCGGGTGACAATGCGTATGCATTGCACGGGTCATGTCCGAGCCGTGCGTATGCCTTGTCATTGAATCCAATGAGGTCTGACGCGGGTGACAATGTGTACGCATTGTACGGGTCATGTCCGAGCCGGTCGTACGCCTTGTCATTGATTCCAATGAGGTCCGAAGCGGGTGACAATGCGTATGCATTGCACGGGTCATGTCCGAGCCGTGCGTACGCCTTGTCATTGAATCCAATGAGGTCCGACGCGGGTGACAATGCGTACGCATTGAACAGGTCATGTCCGAGCCGGTCGTACGCCTTGTCATTGAATTCAATGAGGTCCGATGCAGGTGACAATGCGTACGCATTGCACGGGTCATGTCCGAGCCGTGCATACGCCTTGTCATTGAATCCAATGTGGTCCGACGCGGGTGACTATCATGCATACGCATCGGACATGCATGGTCCGAGACAAGTGTACGCCTTGGCCATTGAATCGTATGGATACGGGTGCATGTGTACATTAAAAATACACGTTGTACAGTCAGTTGAACGAGCAGGGCGCACCCATTGGCTCAGGACTGTCATAGAGACGGATGCGGATTCAAAACTTGTACGAGTTGTGCACTGGAAATTCAGTTGGATGCCTACAACAATGTTGCATTTTCAAGTGTTCCATGAAGGTGAAGATTTGAACGATGCGGAAGGCGTGTACAAGTCGTACTTTTGAATGGATTGGCCAGATTCATAGAATGCAACCGTGTTGGACCTATCACTTTGGACACATGGCACAGAGTCTGCCTCTGTAGCACAGATATAAGGCTGGCTGGACCCCACGGAGCTCACTTGCCTGCACTACATGCTACTGGACCACATCCCTGCTACCACTGCTGCTGTGTATGCATCCTCTGGCTCCTGCTATGGCACGTACACTAGAGAGGGCCCCAACCTTCCCTGAGGAGGAGAACCAGGCCCTGCTGGACGGGCTCCTTCCAGAGTACAGAAAGCTCTATGGGACACCAGGGGAGCAGGTGAGTGTGCTGTCCACTGCCTTCCTAATTATGCATGTTGTCTGACTAGCAGTACTAGCAGTGTGTACAGCAGTGGCAAGCATTCTCACTGACTACTTTCATCCCCCAAAGTGTGTAGGTACATGTACTAAATATTTTTCCTGCTGCTAAAGTGCATTTTTGCCATCTTAAACTATCCAGGCATTGTTAACATGTCAGACATGCATGTGAGTTTTCATTCTCCAGGGTTGCACTACCTGTGAAATTAATTTCCCTTTTTGATGATGACATGTATATCTAATTGTGTGCTGGCAGTTCGGGCTGGACTGTTCCCATGAGGCACAGGGTCAGACTGATTTGCATATGGCCATGTCTGAACTGGGGTGGCAGAGTGGGCTAAAGAATGGTGATGGATCAAACCCAGATCTGTTGACTGGGTGTGAGTGTTTGATTGGTTCTGATGCTCCGTCCATCACCACCCCCTTTTGTACCGCTTTGATCGCTAAAAGTTGGCAGGGTATGCTCAGACGTGAGTCCCTTGCTCACTTTGCCACTGGATTCGAGCAAGCCTGGCTGAAGACGGCTGAAATGCCAGAAACCGGTCCTAGGAAGCTTGTTTCCAGTCCAGGGAAGGCATGGCTTGGCAGTTCGGGCTGGACTGTTCCCATGAGGCACAGGGTCAGACTGATTTGCATATGGCCATGTCTGAACTGGGGTGGCAGAGTGGGCTAAAGAACAGTGATGGATCAAACCCAGATCTGTTGACTGGGTGTGAGTGGTTGATTGGTTCTGATGCTCCGTCCATCACCACCCCCTTTTGTACCACTTTGTTCGCCATAAGTTGGCAGGGTATGCTCAGACGTGAGTCCCTTGCTCTCTTTGCCACTGGATTCAAGCAAGCCTGGCTGAAGACGGCTGAAATGCCAGAAACCGGTCCTAGGAAGCTTGTTTCCAGACGAGGGAAGGCATGGCTTGGCAGTTCGGGCTGGACTGTTCCCATGAGGCACAGGGTCAGACTGATTTGCATATGGCCATGTCTGAACTGGGGTGCAGAGTGGGCTAAAGAACGGTGATGGATCAAACCCAGATCTGTTGACTGGGTGTGAGTGTTTGATTGGTTCTGATGCTCCGTCCATCACCACCCCCTTTTGTACCGCTTTGTTCGCCATAAGTTGGCAGGGTATGCTCAGACGTGAGTCCCTTGCTCTCTTTGCCACTGGATTCAAGCAAGCCTGGCTGAAGACGGCTGAAATGCCAGAAACCGGTCCTAGGAAGCTTGTTTCCAGTTGAGGGAAGGCATGGCTTGGCAGTTCGGGCTGGACTGTTCCCATGAGGCACAGGGTCAGACTGATTTGGATATGGCCATGTCTGAACTGGGGTGCAGAGTGGGCTAAAGAACGGTGATGGATCAAACCCAGATCTGTTGACTGGGTGTGAGTGTTTGATTGGTTCTGATGCTCCGTCCATCACCACCCCCTTTTGTACCGCTTTGTTCGCCATAAGTTGGCAGGGTATGCTCAGACGTGAGTCCCTTGCTCACTTTGCCACTGGATTCAAGCAAGCCTGGCTGAAGACGGCTGAAATGCCAGAAACCGGTCCTAGGAAGCTTGTTTGCAGTCCAGGGAAGGCATGGCTTGGCAGTTCGGGCTGGACTGTTCCCATGAGGCACAGGGTCAGACTGATTTGCATATGGCCATGTCTGAACTGGGGTGGCAGAGTGGGCTAAAGAACGGTGATGGATCAAACCCAGATCTGTTGACTGGGTGTGAGTGTTTGATTGGTTCTGATGCTCCGTCCATCACCACCCCCTTTTGTACCACTTTGTTCGCCATAAGTTGGCAGGGTATGCTCAGACGTGAGTCCCTTGCTCACTTTGCCACTGGATTCAAGCAAGCCTGGCTGAAGACGGCTGAAATGCCATAAACCGGTCCTAGGAAGCTTGTTTCCAGTCGAGGGAAGGCATGGCTTGGCAGTTCGGGCTGGACTGTTCCCATGAGGCACAGGGTCAGACTGATTTGCATATGGCCATGTCTGAACTGGGGTGCAGAGTGGGCTAAAGAACGGTGATGGATCAAACCCAGATCTGTTGACTGGGTGTGAGTGTTTGATTGGTTCTGATGCTCCGTCCATCACCACCCCCTTTTGTACCGCTTTGTTCGCCATAAGTTGGCAGGGTATGCTCAGACGTGAGTCCCTTGCTCACTTTGCCACTGGATTCAACGAAGCCTGGCTGAAGACGGCTGAAATGCCAGAAACCGGTCCTAGGAAGCTTGTTTGCAGTCCAGGGAAGGCATGGCTTGGCAGTTCGGGCTGGACTGTTCCCATGAGGCACAGGGTCAGACTGATTTGCATATGGCCATGTCTGAACTGGGGTGGCAGAGTGGGCTAAAGAACGGTGATGGATCAAACCCAGATCTGTTGACTGGGTGTGAGTGTTTGATTGGTTCTGATGCTCCGTCCATCACCACCCCCTTTTGTACCGCTTTGTTTGCCATAAGTTGGCAGGGTATGCTCAGACGTGAGTCCCTAGCTCACTTTGCTACTGGATTCAAGCAAGCCTGGCTGAAGACGGCTGAAATGCCAGAAACCGGTCCTAGGAAGCTTGTTTCCAGTCCAGGGAAGGCATGGCTTGGCAGTTCGGGCTGGACTGTTCCCATGAGGCACAGGGTCAGACTGATTTGCATATGGCCATGTCTGAACTGGGGTGGCAGAGTGGGCTAAAGAACGGTGATGGATCAAACCCAGATCTGTTGACTAGGTGTGAGTGTTTGATTGGTTCTGATGCTCCGTCCATCACCACCCCCTTTTGTACCGCTTTGTTCGCCATAAGTTGGCAGGTTATGCTCAGACGTAAGTCCCTTGCTCACTTTGCCACTGGATTCAAGCAAGCCTGGCTGAAGACGGCTGAAATGCCAGAAACCGGTCCTAGGAAGCTTGTTTCCAGTCCAGGGAAGGCATGGCTTGGCAGTTCGGGCTGGACTGTTCCCATGAGGCACAGAGTCAGACTGATTTGCATATGGCCATGTCTGAACTGCGGTGGCAGAGTGGGCTAAAGAACGGTGATGGATCAAACCCAGATCTGTTGTCTGTGTGTGAGTGTTTGATTGGTTCTGATGCTCCGTCCATCACCACCCCCTTTTGTACCGCTTTGTTCGCCATAAGTTGGCAGGGTATGCTCAGACGTGAGTCCCTTGCTCACTTTGCCACTGGATTCAAGCAAGCCTGGCTGAAGACGGCTGAAATGCCAGAAACCGGTCCTAGGAAGCTTGTTTCCAGTCCAGGGAAGGCATGGCTTGGCAGTTCGGGCTGGACTGTTCCCATGAGGCACAGGGTCAGACTGATTTGCATATGGCTATGTGTGAACTGGGGTGGCAGAGTGGGCTAAAGAACGGTGATGGATCAAACCCAGATCTGTTGACTGGGTGTGAGAGTTTGATTGGTTCTGATGCTTCGTCCATCACCACCCCCTTTTGTACCGCTTTGTTCGCCATAAGTTGGCAGGGTATGCTCAGACGTGAGTCCCTTGCTCACTTTGCCACTGGATTCAAGCAAGCCTGGCTGAAGACGGCTGAAATGCCAGAAACCGGTCCTAGGAAGCTTGTTTCCAGTCCAGGGAAGGCATGGCTTGGCAGTTCGGGCTGGACTGTTCCCATGAGGCACAGGGTCAGACTGATTTGCATATGGCCATGTCTGAACTGGGGTGGCAGAGTGGGCTAAAGAACGGTGATGGATCAAACCCAGATCTGTTGACTAGGTGTGAGTGTTTGATTGGTTCTGATGCTCCGTCCATCACCACCCCCTTTTGTACCGCTTTGTTCGCCATAAGTTGGCAGGTTATGCTCAGACGTAAGTCCCTTGCTCACTTTGCCACTGGATTCAAGCAAGCCTGGCTGAAGACGGCTGAAATGCCAGAAACCGGTCCTAGGAAGCTTGTTTCCAGTCCAGGGAAGGCATGGCTTGGCAGTTCGGGCTGGACTGTTCCCATGAGGCACAGAGTCAGACTGATTTGCATATGGCCATGTCTGAACTGCGGTGGCAGAGTGGGCTAAAGAACGGTGATGGATCAAACCCAGATCTGTTGTCTGTGTGTGAGTGTTTGATTGGTTCTGATGCTCCGTCCATCACCACCCCCTTTTGTACCGCTTTGTTCGCCATAAGTTGGCAGGGTATGCTCAGACGTGAGTCCCTTGCTCACTTTGCCACTGGATTCAAGCAAGCCTGGCTGAAGACGGCTGAAATGCCAGAAACCGGTCCTAGGAAGCTTGTTTCCAGTCCAGGGAAGGCATGGCTTGGCAGTTCGGGCTGGACTGTTCCCATGAGGCACAGGGTCAGACTGATTTGCATATGGCTATGTGTGAACTGGGGTGGCAGAGTGGGCTAAAGAACGGTGATGGATCAAACCCAGATCTGTTGACTGGGTGTGAGAGTTTGATTGGTTCTGATGCTTCGTCCATCACCACCCCCTTTTGTACCGCTTTGTTCGCCATAAGTTGGCAGGGTATGCTCAGACGTGAGTCCCTTGCTCACTTTGCCACTGGATTCAAGCAAGCCTGGCTGAAGACGGCTGAAATGCCAGAAACCGGTCCTAGGAAGCTTGTTTCCAGTCCAGGGAAGGCATGGCTTGGCAGTTCGGGCTGGACTGTTCCCATGAGGCACAGGGTCAGACTGATTTGCATATGGCTATGTGTGAACTGGGGTGGCAGAGTGGGCTAAAGAACGGTGATGGATCAAACCCAGATCTGTTGACTGGGTGTGAGAGTTTGATTGGTTCTGATGCTTCGTCCATCACCACCCCCTTTTGTACCGCTTTGTTCGCCATAAGTTGGCAGGGTATGCTCAGACGTGAGTCCCTTGCTCACTTTGCCACTGGATTCAAGCAAGCCTGGCTGAAGACGGCTGAAATGCCAGAAACCGGTCCTACGAAGCTTGTTTCCAGTCCAGGGAAGGCATGGCTTGGCAGTTCGGGCTGGACTGTTCCCATGAGGCACAGGGTCAGACTGATTTGCATATGGCCATGTCTGAACTGGGGTGGCAGAGTGGGCTAAAGAACGGTGATGGATCAAACCCAGATCTGTTGACTGGGTGTGAGTGTTTGACTGGTTCTGATGCTCTGTCCATCACCACCCCATTTTGTACCGCTTTGTTTGCCATAAGTTGTCAGGGAATGCTCAGACGTGAGTCCCTTGCTCACTTTGCCACTGGATTCAAGCAAGCATGGCTGAAGACGGCTGAAATGCCAGAAACCGGTCCTAGGAAGCTTGTTTCCAGTCCAGAGAAGGCATGGCTTGGCAGTTCGGGCTATACTGGTCCCATGAGGCACAGGGTCAGACTGATTTGCATATGGCCATGTCTGAACTGGGGTGGCAGAGTGGGCTAAAGAACGGAGATGGATCAAACCCAGATCTGTTGACTGGGTGTGAGTGTTTGATTGGTTCTGATGCTCGGTCCATCACCACCCCCTTTTGTACCGCTTTGTTCGCCATAAGTTGGCAGGGTATGCTCAGACGTGAGTCCCTTGCTCACTTTGCCACTGGATTCAAGCAAGCCTGGCTGAAGACGGCTGAAATGCCAGAAACCGGTCCTAGGAAGCTTGTTTCCAGTCCAGGGAAGGCATGGCTTGGCAGTTCGGGCTGGACTGTTCCCATGAGGCACAGGGTCAGACTGATTTGCATATGGCCATGTCTGAACTGGGGTGGCAGAGTGGGCTAAAGAACGGTGATGGATCAAACCCAGATCTGTTGACTGGGTGTGAGTGTTTGATTGGTTCTGATGCCCCGTCCATCACCACCCCCTTTTGTACTGCTTTGTTCGCCATAAGTTGGCAGGGTATGCTCAGACGTGAGTCCCTTGCTCACTTTGCCACTGGATTCAACAAAGCCTGGCTGAAGACGGCTGAAATGCCAGAAACCGGTCCTAGGAAGCTTTTTTCCAGTCCAGGGAAGGCATGGCTTGGCAGTTCGGGCTGGACTGTTCCCATGAGGCACAGGGTCAGACTGATTTGCATATGGCCATGTCTGAACTGGGGTGGCAGAGTGGGCTAAAGAACGGTGATGGATCAAACCCAGATCTGTTGACTGGGTGTGAGTGTTTGATTGGTTCTGATGCTCCGTCCATCACCACCCCCTTTTGTACCGCTTTGTTCGCCATAAGTTGGCAGGGTATGCTCAGACGTGAGTCACTTGCTCACTATGCCACTGGATTCAAGCAAGCCTGGCTGAAGACGGCTGAAATGCCAGAAACCGGTCCTAGGAAGCTTGTTTCCAGTCCAGGGAAGGCATGGCTTGGCAGTTCGGGCTGGACTGTTCCCATGAGGCACAGGGTCAGACTGATTTGCATATGGCCATGTCTGAACTGGGGTGGCAGAGTGGGCTAAAGAACGGTGATGCATCAAACCCAGATCTGTTGACTGGGTGTGAGTGTTTGATTGGTTCTGATGCTCCGTCCATCACCACCCCCTTTTGTACCGCTTTGTTCGCCATAAGTTGGCAGGGTATGCTCAGACGTGAGTCCCTTGCTCACTTTGCCACTGGATTCAAGCAAGCCTGGCTGAAGATGGCTGAAATGCCAGAAACCGGTCCTAGGAAGCTTGTTTCCAGTCCAGGGAAGGCATGGCTTGGCAGTTCGGGCTGGACTGTTCCCATGACGCACAGGGTCAGACTGATTTGCATATGGCCATGTCTGAACTGGGGTGGCAGAGTGGGCTAAAGAACGGAGATGGATCAAACCCAGATCTGTTGACTGGGTGTGAGTGTTTGATTGGTTCTGATGCTCGGTCCATCACCACCCCCTTTTGTACCGCTTTGTTCGCCATAAGTTGGCAGGGTATGCTCAGACGTGAGTCCCTTGCTCACTTTGCCACTGGATTCAAGCAAGCCTGGCTGAAGACGGCTGAAATGCCAGAAACCGGTCCTAGGAAGCTTGTTTCCAGTCCAGGGAAGGCATGGCTTGGCAGTTCGGGCTGGACTGTTCCCATGAGGCACAGGGTCAGACTGATTTGCATATGGCCATGTCTGAACTGGGGTGGCAGAGTGGGCTAAAGAACGGTGATGGATCAAACCCAGATCTGTTGACTGGGTGTGAGTGTTTGATTGGTTCTGATGCCCCGTCCATCACCACCCCCTTTTGTACTGCTTTGTTCGCCATAAGTTGGCAGGGTATGCTCAGACGTGAGTCCCTTGCTCACTTTGCCACTGGATTCAACAAAGCCTGGCTGAAGACGGCTGAAATGCCAGAAACCGGTCCTAGGAAGCTTTTTTCCAGTCCAGGGAAGGCATGGCTTGGCAGTTCGGGCTGGACTGTTCCCATGAGGCACAGGGTCAGACTGATTTGCATATGGCCATGTCTGAACTGGGGTGGCAGAGTGGGCTAAAGAACGGTGATGGATCAAACCCAGATCTGTTGACTGGGTGTGAGTGTTTGATTGGTTCTGATGCTCCGTCCATCACCACCCCCTTTTGTACCGCTTTGTTCGCCATAAGTTGGCAGGGTATGCTCAGACGTGAGTCACTTGCTCACTATGCCACTGGATTCAAGCAAGCCTGGCTGAAGACGGCTGAAATGCCAGAAACCGGTCCTAGGAAGCTTGTTTCCAGTCCAGGGAAGGCATGGCTTGGCAGTTCGGGCTGGACTGTTCCCATGAGGCACAGGGTCAGACTGATTTGCATATGGCCATGTCTGAACTGGGGTGGCAGAGTGGGCTAAAGAACGGTGATGCATCAAACCCAGATCTGTTGACTGGGTGTGAGTGTTTGATTGGTTCTGATGCTCCGTCCATCACCACCCCCTTTTGTACCGCTTTGTTCGCCATAAGTTGGCAGGGTATGCTCAGACGTGAGTCCCTTGCTCACTTTGCCACTGGATTCAAGCAAGCCTGGCTGAAGATGGCTGAAATGCCAGAAACCGGTCCTAGGAAGCTTGTTTCCAGTCCAGGGAAGGCATGGCTTGGCAGTTCGGGCTGGACTGTTCCCATGACGCACAGGGTCAGACTGATTTGCATATGGCCATGTCTGAACTGGGGTAGCAGAGTGGGCTAAAGAACGGTGATGGATCAAACCCAGATCTGTTGACTGGGTGTGAGAGTTTGATTGGTTCTGTTGCTCCGTCCATCACCACCCCCTTTTGTACCGCTTTGTTCGCCATAAGTTGGCAGGCTATGCTCAGACGTGAGTCCCTTGCTCACTTTGCCACTGGATTCAAGCAAGCCTGGCTGAAGACGGCTAAAATGCCAGAAACCGGTCCTAGGAAGCTTGTTTCCAGTCCAGGGAAGGCATGGCTTGGCAGTTCGGGCTGGACTGTTCCCATGAGGCACAGGGTCAGACTGATTTGCATATGGCCATGTCTGAACTGGGGTGGCAGAGTGGGCTAAAGAACGGTGATGGATCAAACCCAGATCTGTTGACTGGGTGTGAGTGTTTGATTGGTTCTGATGCTCCGTCCATCACCACCCCCTTTTGTACCGCTTTGTTCGCCATAAGTTGGCAGAGTATGCTCAGACGTGAGTCCCTTGCTCACTTTGCCACTGGATTCAAGCAAGCCTGGCTGAAGACGGCTGAAATGCCAGAAACCGGTCCTAGGAAGCTTGTAATCAGTCCAGGGAAGGCATGGCTTGGCAGTTCGGGCTGGACTGTTCCCATGAGGCACAGGGTCAGACTGATTTGCATATGGCCATGTCTGAACTGGGGTGGCAGAGTGGGCTAAAGAACGGTGATGGATCAAACCCAGATCTGTTGACTGGGTGTGAGTGTTTGATTGGTTCTGATGCTCCGTCCATCACCACCCCCTTTTGTACCGCTTTGTTCGCCATAAGTTGGCAGGGTATGCTCAGACATGAGTCCCTTGCTCACTTTGCCACTGGATTCAAGCAAGCCTGGCTGAAGACGGCTGAAATGCCAGAAACCGGTCCTAGGAAGCTTGTTTCCAGTCCAGGGAAGGCATGGCTTGGCAGTTCGGGCTGGACTGTTCCCATGAGGCACAGGGTCAGACTGATTTGCATATGGCCATGTCTGAACTGGGGTGGCAGAGTGGGCTAAAGAACGGTGATGGATCAAACCCAGATCTGTTGACTGGGTGTGAGTGTTTGATTGGTTCTGATGCTCTGTCCATCACCACCCCCTTTTGTACCGCTTTGTTCGCCATAAGTTGGCAGGGTATGCTCAGACGTGAGTCCCTTGCTCACTTTGCCACTGGATTCAAGCAAGCCTGGCTGAAGACGGCTGAAATGCCAGAAACCGGTCCTAGGAAGCTTGTTTCCAGTCCAGGGAAGGCATGGCTTGGCAGTTCGGGCTGGACTGTTCCCATGAGGCACAGGGTCAGACTGATTTGCATATGGCCATGTCTGAACTGGGGTGGCAGAGTGGGCTAAAGAACGGTGATGGATCAAACCCAGATCTGTTGACTGGGTGTGAGTGTTTGATAGGTTCTGATGCTCGGTCCATCACCACCCCCTTTTGTACCGCTTTGTTCGCCATAAGTTGGCAGGGTATGCTCAGACGTGAGTCCCTTGCTCACTTTGCCACTGGATTCAAGCAAGCCTGGCTGAAGACGGCTGAAATGCCAGAAACCGGTCTTAGGAAGCTTGTTTCCAGTCCAGGGAAGGCATGGCTTGGCAGTTCGGGCTGGACTGTTCCCATGAGGCACAGGGTCAGACTGATTTGCATATGGCCATGTCTGAACTGGGGTGGCAGAGTGGGCTAAAGAACGGTGATGGATCAAACCCAGATCTGTTGACTGGGTGTGAGTGTTTGATTGGTTCTGATGCCCCGTCCATCACCACCCCCTTTTGTACCGCTTTGTTCGCCATAAGTTGGCACGGTATGCTCAGACGTGAGTCCCTTGCTCACTTTGCCACTGGATTCAAGCAAGCCTGGCTGAAGACGGCTGAAATGCCAGAAACCGGTCCTAGGAAGCTTGTTTCCAGTCCAGGGAAGGCATGGCTTGGCAGTTCGGGCTGGACTGTTCCCATGAGGCACAGGGTCAGACTGATTTGCATATGGCCATGTCTGAACTGGGGTGGCAGAGTGGGCTAAAGAACGGTGATGGATCAAACCCAGATCTGTTGACTGGGTGTGAGTGTTTGATTGGTTCTGATGCTCCGTCCATCACCACCCCCTTTTGTACCGCTTTGTTCGCCATAAGTTGTCAGGGTATGCTCAGACGTGAGTCCCTTGCTCACTTTGCCACTGGATTCAAGCAAGCCTGGCTGAAGACGGCTGAAATTCCAGAAACCGGTCCTAGGAAGCTTGTTTCCAGTCCAGGGAAGGCATGGCTTGGCAGTTCGGGCTGGACTGTTCCCATGAGGCACAGGGTCAGACTGATTTGCATATGGCCATGTCTGAACTGGGGTGGCAGAGTGGGCTAAAGAACGGTGATGGATCAAACCCAGATCTGTTGACTGGGTGTGAGTGTTTGATTGGTTCTGATGCTCTGTCCATCACCACCCCCTTTTGTACCGCACAAATCTGGGGCATGTGTGTTAATGTACTTTTCACTTTGTCCTCCTCACAGGTTGATGCCCACCAGAAGCAGGAGATCTGGCTGACCATCACCCGGGCTGTTCGTTCTGTGGGGGTCTACAAGCACCGCATCCGCAACTGCTAGAAGAGGTGGCAGGACCTTCGGGGCTGGACCCGGAGGATAGCTAGAGTCCAGCTGAAGCTGTCACCTCCACGCAGGAGGGGCGGACACCGGACCCTGACTCCCCACATGCTCCGGATACTGGCGGTGGTCTTCCCGGACCTGGAAGGGGGTAAGTCCATGCCTGATCTGTGTACTATGTCTGACATGCAAATAGCAGTCTTTTGTCCGGGTCACACTTCCACATTACGTAGTTTTTGTAGTCCCAAAATCAGGTCCCTCATCTGTGTGATGCACCCTCCTCATCTGTTCTACAGTTGTGGCCCCTACTGTCTTTTGCTTGTGTCACTAGGGCACTGTGTCCCTGCAGTCAGCTATGTATCAGGTACCAGTCAGAATCAGTTCCCGTGACTCTGTTGTGTGTTTCATGGGTGGGTCAATTGTTTACACAATGCCTGAGATCTGACATGTGAACTGTGTGTGCCCTTGAGATGTGTACCAATTGCTGGTCTGACTCGCAACATGTTTCTGGGGTATTCAATACAAAACCATGCAGCAGGGTACTCCAATTTTTAGGCATCAGGAGTAGGTATAGCAAGTATGCCACAACTGCTTAGCCACCTGACTACTGTCCGGGGCAAAACACTGGTTCACTTAGTCCTGCCCAGTCTTGCCCCCTCAAGGGCATGCAGAAACACTCTATAATCCCACTCCTGTCTGTGAAATTGCAGGTTGTGCTTCGTGACATGTGCCCTCAGGTGTGTGCCTCTATGTCATTAGGGTGTGGCTTGTTGCTACGTACAACTGGGGTGTCCATGATTCAGAGGGTCAGCATGACATCTGCAATGTGACTGTGGGTGACAAGACCTGTGTGACATATAGGTGTGTGATCATCTGACAGCGCACATTGGTGTATGCAACTCTGTCCCTCATGCAGCTGGGTTATATGCATGGCAGACTGTGATGTGTTAATGTACATGGATTTGTGTTTGCTGAGACTCATATGTCTGATTTTCATGATGTGGGGTCTTCTGGGTCCTGGATATGTTGTTTGCATGGGATGGGCAAGTGCGCCGGTCAGCTGCAGAGTCAGATTTGCCACTGAGCTAGGATTGTGAGTCAGTGCATAATGTTGTCTGGATGCCCTGCCCCTGTGACAGGAGACAGTGTTGACTGACTTTCAGGACATCCCAGTGCCATGGCATTGAACTTGCTATGAGTGAGCCTGCGTTGTGTTCAAGTGTGCACCATGCACCCCATTGTGGCCTTGCCCATCAGGACATGAGTACATCATAGTGTTTTTTGCTGGCATGCATCCCAAGCATGTGAAATGAGTCTCTGCCCATCCCTTCATCGGACACCTGTGCAGAGTCAGTAGCAAGAGATGTGCTGTGGGTCTAGTGACATACTCCTACATGTTCACTTGCATGTACAATTAATGTGTGGGTGGTGCATGTTGGCACATTGGGGTATTAGCATCCAACATGCAACGGCCATATGTGTGCAAGTCAAGGAGGGCTATGTGTGCCATGGTTGATGTTGAAAATGACAATTGGCTTATTCTAAACAGTGTTGGCACTTTGAGCTGTGTTCAGCTGATGATGCCAGGGCTTGCCCTGTGATGTGATGTACTCACTGTGGTGTGTGCAGTTGGTGCAGGTGACTGATGTTGTTCTCTTACTTCCTATTCCTATTCCTATCCAGATACATCCACAACCACAGGAGGGGACAGCTCCACGGACCAGGAGGAGCCACAGAGCCTTACAGGGACAGAAGGAGAGGAGTCAGGGCGATTTGATCCACACAGAGGAGTCGTTAGCACCATCCCCCCCAGCTGAAGGCCACAGCAGCTCTGAGGATGACTCCCCTGTGGAGGCGGGTGTCAGCAGCCACAAAACCCCAGCTAGTGAGGCTGTCTCCGCCACCACCGCCTCCACCACCACCACCACCACCCCCCTCCCATCGGCTCCCATCCCAGAGGTCCCTGTGGGCTCCCGTGTTCGTGAGCATGTCTCCTTTGTGCCAGGCACCGCACCCCCTGCCCCTGTGTCCCCAGCTGCCCTGAGTGAGGAGTCTGTGGACTTACTTAGACAGATGCATGTAGGGCAGACGTCGATGCTGAAGGTCCTCAGGCATGTCTGCCCTACAGAGGACCAACCAGTCCGTGACCTCCTCCCTGATGGCAGCAGTGTACCTCCTCCAACAGTCCCACATCCCTCCTACCCTGCACCACCCACGATTCCAAGCACACTACCTGTCCAAAGCACAGAAACCCCCAAACCAAGGGCTAGACGTGCACACAAGCAAGCGCCATGGACTGATTCCACACTCACAGGGGCTGGTTTGCTGACACACACACAGTCATCCACAACCACTCCACAGTCCTCCGAGACCTCTCCCTCCCAGCCCCCTTCCCTTGCCTCACCTGCAACCCCATCCCCCCCAGAAGCTCTTCCTCTGTGACCTTGGCCTCTTCCCCACCGACCCAGCAGATCCTGATCACACCCAGACACCCTCCCCCAGGCGCAGTCAGACCGAGACGCCCACCCGCAAGTCCCCCCGGTGCAAGAAGAGCAAGACCCCCCCGCCAGCACGCAGCTCCAAGGCAAAGTCTCCGTCCTCCATCCCCCAGGCCACCACTCCAGAGGTTCCCCTGCCACTCCCTGCCCCGGGTTCCCCCTCACACAGATACACCATCCCCAAAATGCTAAGGCTATCCCCCCCTAGCACTTGCTCCTCCACACCTGGTCAGACAGTTGCTGCCACTGATGTAGGGACCGTATCACCGCCCCCTGCCCTGCAGACCTCACCTGTCCCCCATTCCGCTCCCATGGATGTATGCACTGCTTTGGAGTCCACACCCACCCCGTCTGACTTGGGCACTGCAGTGGTGAGCCAATCCACTCCATCTGACCTGCCCACTGGAGTTGTGCCGGCACCCACCCCATCTGACTTGTGCCACACAGTTGTGACAGCACCCACCACTTCAGTCATCTCCACTGCAGTTGCAAGTGTCTCGCCTGCACCCCCCACCTCTTCACTGCCTCCTTCTGCTGCGCCCTGATCCTGTCTCTGCAGTGCCTGGCCTGCCCCCATGTATGCCCCTCCGAGGGGATGACCCCGATCCTTAGCAGTGCAGGCAAGCAAGGTGTGACAGTTGTCACTCTAGTTCACTCCTTGGCAATTTGAAATGGACTGGCCATTGGCCTTTTGGTTGTGCAGACGTTTCGGATTTCATATAGCGAATTTGTCACTCTAGTTCACTCCTTGCCATTTGGACATGGACTGGCCATTGGCCTTTTGTTGGAACAGACGTTTCACTTTTCATATGCTGAATAAAGCTGTACATCATGTTGAGGTTGTTTTAGATGCCCTTGCACCTGTAATGCTTGGTTTACAATGTTGCATACTGATGTGTTGATGTGAGGTACTCCCTGTGGTCCATGAGATATGTATCCTATTCTGGTGGGTATCTATGTCATCCTTTGCAGCTACCTGGGTGTGTCTGGATCAACTATTTGTGTAAATCTCTCTGTGAGCATTTAATTGCCATGGTTACATCTGTGGCTTGCACCCCTGCACATATGATGTGCTTCCGATTGTCCAAATTGTCACTTCCACATATTCGTGCTCATCACTACTGGCCCTACAGGTGTGGGCATCATTGTAATAGGAGAAACTGGGTTCTCTGTGCAACTTGCTAGACATATGTTTGGGGTATGTGCAGCTGACTTAGGGGTGACTCCCGTACCCAGGCTGTTGTGACCAGAGCCTTCATTGTGTGATAACTGATGGCTGACTGACCAAGTGTTCTGCAGACATGAGTGGGACTTGCGGTGAATATGTTTGGCACAGCTGTGCTCCCACAGGAATTGTGTCCCCTCAAGTTAGTGTGTTGTCCAGTGACATGGCCTGGGCCCATGGTGTGTGTTGTATGTGCATGTGTGTGTGTCCACATCCATGTTCATACACAGAAGGTGTTCCCTTGATATGTTCGTGTTGTTGATGCTTGCTGAGTGGTACTGGGTTAATCCCACTACTTTTCTAATGGGCTACCAGATGTGTGAGTGCATGACTCACTACTGTGAATTGGTGTATCATCATTGTGATTTGTCAGTTCTGAGTGTTGATGATGTTGTCAGACACAGATGAGACACAGTGAGGGTTCCTCAAGGCACTTGTTTTTTTCGCAATATCATGTAGTTGTCCCTAGGTGGTAGTTTTCAGTGATTGAGACATTTGTATGTGTGTGTGACTGCTCCCACTTGTCGGGTTCACGGCAGCGATGCTGGCAGGTGTCAGCATGGGTGCCTTGTGTTCCTCCTTGGCATCTGCATAGTCCTGGGACAGTGGCAGGGATTGTGAAGGTCACATGAGCTTTGAGGTCATGGCCATGTACCACATACTGTGCAGTGTGTCTGTCATTCCCCAGGGTTGTAAACAGTCCTTGTGTGATGTGTGTGTGCACCTTAGTTCCTGCCAACATTCCTGTGTTTGTCATGTGGGCATGTGCAATGTCACCTGTCCATGTGGGCTTCACAGATACACATTGTTGCAGTTCAGGTGTGTGGTGTTGATGGTGGACTGATGTGAATGTTTCCATGGATGGTCCCTTAGCTCCCGTTTATCCATGGATGAGGGGCCATGCTGAGTGATTTGTGTTTGTGCATGTGTGATGTACGTTTGTGGAACAGGACACATGTCTGGGTTTCCCAGTTTGTACGACATCTGCCTTTGTCATCACAGTGGAGGTGTCATGCATGCTTGTGTCACACCAATGTGTGGTCCCTGGGGATTGTGCTGTTGTGTGTCAGTCTCTTGCTGTGTTAGTTGGTGTTCATTCCAGCTAGTGTGACTTTTGTCTGTTGTGCTCCCTCTCATCTCCCAACGCCTGATTGCCCACTGAAGGTGTCCAAAGGATGGTTTACTTTTGTATGGCACTGTGTTCACATCTGTGTCACTGTGGTTCAGCCCCTCTCATGTGTTGTGTAGTTGCCTGTGGATACTGTGACACACACACACACACACATGTTGTGTCCGATGTGCAGTGTGAGTTTGCCTGTTTGTGTTTGTGCATCTGCACCAGTGCATTGGTATTGCTGTTTTGGGCCTTTGTCTGGATGCTGTTTCTGTGATTTTGCATGCTGTCCCTGTGAGTCATTTCACATCATTGTGCACATTCGTCCTGGTTGTTGGGTGCCATTGCTGGCATCGAATGTGAGTTAGTGAGCTGACACCTACAGTCTACACATGTTGTTTTGGTTGGTGTGTCTATTTTTGAGATGTGTGCATGCTTGGTGATGGTCACTTCAGCTGTTGTGTCATTGTACGCTGTGTGCATTGTCAGCCCCCATGTGTGGTGCTTGTCTGCACATGGCCGAGAGTGTTATGTTTTCACAGTACTGTTTGCCTCGTCACATCTATGTGTGTGTGGGACACAACCACTATTTTCCCCCAGAAGTGTTTGATGTGTTGGGAGCAGGGATCATACATGCTGTTTGTTATTTGCAGCTTTGACCATGATGACACTTACCTTTTGGTCACTGTGCTAATGGGGGTTTGGTCCCCATCACCACAATGCTCCACATCTGCTGCATTTTGTGAGCCCCCACTTGACTTCTGTTCTACAGGGGGTGTTATTTTTACATTGCAAAAACCAAAGGAAATGATGGACGGAGTGTTGAACATTGGAAGCACTCACCCCCAGTCAACTGATCTGGGTTTAATCCATCACCGTTATTTAGCCCACTCTGCCACCCCAGTTCAGACATGGCCATATGCAAATCAGTCTGACCCTGTGCCTTATGGGAACAGTCCAGCCCGAACTACCAAGCCATGTCTTCCCTGGACCGGAAACAAGCTTCCTAGGACCGGTTTCTGGCATTTCAGCCGTCTTCAGCCAGGCTTGCTTGAATCCAGTGGCAAACTGAGCAAGGGACTCACGTCTGAGCATACCCTGCCAACTTATGGCGAACAAAGCAAAAACCAAAGGAAATGATGGACGGAGTGTTGAACTTTGCAAGCACTCACCCCCAGTCAACTGATCTGGGTTTAATCCATCACCGTTCTTTAGCCCACTCTGCCACCCCAGTTCAGACATGGCCATGTGCAAATCAGTCTGACCCTGTGCCTCATGGGAAGAGTCCAGCCCGAACTGCCAAGCCATGTTTTCCCTGGACCGGAAACAAGCTTCCTAGGACCGGTTTCTGGCATTTCAGCCGTCTTCAGCCAGGCTTGCTTGAATCCAGTAGCAAAGAGAGCAAGGGACTCACGTCTGAGCATACCCTGCCAACTTATGGCGAACAAAGCAAAAACCAAAGGAAATGATGGACGGAGTGTTGAACATTGCAAGCACTCACCCCCAGTCAACTGATCTGAGTTTAATCCATCACCGTTCTTTAGCCCACACTGCCACCCCAGTTCAGACATGGCCATATGCAAATCAGTCTGACCCTGTGCCTCATGGGAACAGTCCAGCCCGAACTGCCAAGCCATGTCTTCCCTGGACCGGAAACAAGCTTCCTAGGACCGGTTTCTGGCATATCAGCCGTCTTCAGCCAGGCTTGCTTGTATCCAGTGGCAAAGTGAGCAAGGGAATCACGTCTGAGCATACCCTGCCAACTTATGGCGAACAAAGCAAAAACCAAAGGAAATGATGGACGGAGTGTTGAACATTGCAAGCACTCACCCCCAGTCAACTAATCTGGGTTTAATCCATCACCGTTCTTTAGCCCACTCTGCCACCCCAGTTCAGACATGGCCATATGCAAATCAGTCTGACCCTGTGCCTCATGGGAACAGTCCAGCCCGAACTGCCAAGCCATGTCTTCCCTGGACTGGAAACAAGCTTCCTAGGACCCGTTTCTGGCATTTCAGCCGTCTTCAGCCAGGCTTGCTTGAATCCAGTGGCAAAGTGAGCAAGGGACTCACGTCTGAGCATTCCCTGCCAACTTATGGCGAACAAAGCAAAAACCAAAGGAAATGATGGAAGGAGTGTTGGACATTGCAAGCACTCACCCCCAGTCAACTGATCTGGGTTTAAACCATCACCGTTCTTTAGCCCACTCTACCACCCCAGTTCAGACATGGCCATATGCAAATCAGTCTGACCCTGTGCCTCATGGGAACAGTCCAGCCCAAACTGCCAAGCCATGTCTTCCCTGGACCGGAAACAAGCTTCCTAGGACCAGTTTCTGCCATGTCAGCCGTCTTCAGCCAGGCTTGCTTGAATCCAGTGGCAAAGTGAGCAAGGGACTCACGTCTGAGCACACCCTGCCAACTTATGGCGAACAAAGCAAAAACCAAAGGGAATGATGGACGGAGTGTTGAACATTGCAAGCACTCACCCCCAGTCAACTGATCCGGGTTTAATCCATCACCGTTTTTTAGCCCACTCTGCCACCCCAGCTCGGACATGGCCATATGCAAATCAGTCTGACCCTGTGCCTCATGGGAACAGTCCAGCCCAAACTGCCAAGCCATGTCTTCCCTGGACCGGAAACAAGCTTCCTAGGACCAGTTTCTGCCATGTCAGCCGTCTTCAGCCAGGCTTGCTTGAATCCAGTGGCAAAGTGAGCAAGGGACTCACGTCTGAGCATACCCTGCCAACTTATGGCGAACAAAGCAAAAACCAAAGGAAATGATGGACGGAGTGTTGAACATTGCAAGCACTCACCCCCAGTCAACTGATCTGGGTTTAATCCATCACCGTTCTTTAGCCCGCTCTGCCACCCCAGTTCATACATGGCCATATGAAAATCAGTCTGACCCTGTGCCTCATGGGAACAGTCCAGCCTGAACTGCCAAGCCATGTCTTCCCTGGACCAGAAACAAGCTTCCTAGGACCGGTTTCTGGCATTTCAGCCGTCTTCAACCAGGCTTGCTTGAATCCAGTGGCAAAGTGAGCAAGGGACTCACGTCTGAGCATACCCTGCCAATTTATGGCGAACAAAGCAAAACCAAAGGAATGTTCTTTTTACATTGCCACAGTGGTATGGTGCTATGGTGATGCTTGCCTTGTGTATGTCACACTCATGTGTTGGTCACACATGTGCTGTTAATTACATTGTATGCTCGTAGCCATATTCACTGTTGTGGGCATTTGTCACAGACTATTCACTGTTGTCATGATGTCGTGGGGGATGTATTTTGCGGACATACCTGATGTTTGTGTATGCTGGATGTGTTGCGCATCACCCATCCTATGGTTGGGGGTGGCAGGGGTAATGGCCAACAGGCCCCCTGTGAGTGGGGGTGGCGGGGTAATGGGAAACATAAGCCCTGTGTGTGGGGGTGGCAGGGGTGATGGGCAATATAAGCCCTGTGAGTGGGGGTGGCAGGGGTGATGGGCAACAGTTGTCCTGTGAGTGGGGGTGGCAGGGGTGATGGGCAACATAAGCCCTGTGAGTGGGGGTGGCAGGGGTGATGGGAAACATAAGCCCTGTGAGTGAGGGTGGCAGGGGTGATGGGAAACATAAGCCCTGTGAGTGGGGGTGGCAGGGGTGATGGGAAACATAAGCTCTGTGAGTGGGGGTGGCAGGGGTGATGGGCAACAGGTTCCCTGTGAGTGGGGGTGGCAGGGGTGATGGTCAACAGGCCCCCTATGGGTGTGGGTGGCAGGGGTGATGGGCAACATAGCCCTGTGAGTGGGGGTGGCAGGGGTGATGGGCAGCAGGTCCCCTGTGAGTGGGGGTGGCAGGGGTGATGGGCAACATAAGCCCTGTGAGTGGGGGTGGCAGGGGTGGTGGGTAACATAAGCCCTGTGAGTGGGGGTGGCAGGGGTGATGGGAAACATAAGCCCTGTGAGTGGGGGTGGTACAAAAGGGGGTGGTGATGGACGGAGCATCAGAACCAATCAAACACTCACACCCAGTCAACAGATCTGGGTTTGATCCATCACCGTTCTTTAGCACACTCTGCCACCCCAGTTCAGACATGGCCATATCCAAATCAGTCTGACCCTGTGCCTCATGGAAACAGTCCAGCCCGAACTGCCAAGCCATGCCTTCCCTGGACCGGAAACAAGTTTCCTAGGACCGGTTTCTGGCATTTCAGCCGTCTTCAGCCAGGCTTGCTTGAATCCAGTAGCAAAGTGAGCAAGGGACTCACGTCTGAGCATACCCTGCCAACTTATGGCGAACAAAGCGGTACAAAAGGGGGTGGTGATGGACGGAGCATCAGAACCAATCAAACCCAGTCAACGGATCTGGGTTTGATCCATCACCGTTCTTTAGCCCGCTCTGCCACCCCAGTTCAGACATGGCCATATGCAAATCAGTCTGACCCTGTGCCTCCTGGGAACAGTCCAGCCCGAACTGCCAAGCCATGCCTTCCCTGGACCGGAAACAAGCTTCCTAGGACCGGTTTCTGGCATTTCAGCCGTCTTCAGCCAGGCTTGCTTGAATCCAGTAGCAAAGTGAGCAAGGGACTCATGTCTGAGCAAACCCTGCCAACTTATGGCGAACAAAGCGGTACAAAAGGGGGTGGTGATGGACGGAGCATCAGAACCAATCAAACACTCATACCCAGTCAGCAGATCTGGGTTTGATCCATACCGTTCTTTAGCCCACTCTGTCACCCCAGTTCAGACATGGCCATATGCAAATCAGTCTGACCCTGTGCCTCATGGGAACAGTCCAGCCCAAACTGCCAAGCCATGCCTTCCCTGGACCGGAAACAAGCTTCCTAGGACCGGTTTCTGGCATTACAGCCGTCTTCAGCCAGGCTTGCTTGAATCCAGTAGCAAAGTGAGCAAGGGACTCACGTCTGAGCATACCCTGCCAACTTATGGCGAACAAAGCGGTACAAAAGGGGGTGGTGATGGACGGAGCATCAGAACCAATCAAACACTCACACCCAGTCAACAGATCTGGGTTTGATCCATCACCGTTCTTTAGTCCACTCTGCCACCCCAGTTCAGACATGGACAGATGCAAATCAGTCTGACCCTGTGCCTCATGGGAACAGTCCATCCCGAACTGCCAAGCCATGCCTTCCCTGGACCGGAAACAAGCTTCCTAGGACCGGTTTCTGGCATTTCAGCCGTCTTCAGCCAGGCTTGCTTGAATCCAGTAGCAAAGTGAGCAAGGGACTCACGTCTGAGCATACCCTGCCAACTTATGGCGAACAAAGCGGTACAAAAGGGGGTGGTGATGGACGGAGCATCAGAACCAATCAAACACTCACACCCAGTCAACAGATCTGGGTTTGATCCATCACCGTTCTTTAGCCCACTCTGTCACCCCAGTTCAGACATGGCCATATGCAAATCAGTCTGAGCTTGTGCCTCATGGGAACAGTCCAGCCCGAACTGCCAAGCCATGCCTTCCCTGGACCGGAAACACACTTCCTAGGACCGGTTTCTGGCATTTCAGCCGTCTTTTGCCAGGCTTGCTTGAATCCAGAAGCAAAGTGAGCAAGGGACTCACGTCTGAGCATACCCTGCCAACTTATGGCGAACAAAGCGGTACAAAAGGGGGTGGTGATGGACGGAGCATCAGAACCAATCAAACACTCACACCCAGTCAACAGATCTGGGTTTGATCCATCACCGTTCTTTAGCACACTCTGCCACCCCAGTTCAGACATGGCCATATGCAAATCAGTCTGACCCTGTGCCTCATGGGAACAGTCCAGCCCGAACTGCCAAGCCATGCCTTCCCTGGACCAGAAACTGCATGAGACTCACTGCTGCCGTCAGAGAAGAGTCCATGGACCGCAGAAACCTGCGTTGTTCAGACATCGATGCTGACATGACCTCCTTGAATGACACCATCTGTGTTAGCAGTGTGGTGTGGCCATGGAGGATAGTCAGCACCGATGCCTGCCCAACCTCCAACTGCCGCAGTATGTCCACAGACTCTGCACTGAGGGCAGCAGGGGTGACAGGGGCAGGGGTTGCGGTACCTGTCCCAAAGGAGACATGGTGGTGCCCTGCACTTGTTGTAACTTGAAACAGCAATGTGATTAAGCATTTACCAAAGACATTAATGCTTTCCCTTACGATCATGTTTTCTCCGTTATGTTGACCGAAGTTTGGACTCCATTTTGTGTTGTCATGCTGCCACGTGTTCGCCACGAGGAGAGTCCGACCTCTGTGTTAGTTGCTCTTGTAATCTGCCCAGTAACAGTCTATAAATAGCCCTTCCGTCCATCTGGCGCATGCCCAGACTTGACCACATCTGTTACTAGTTAGCCTTGCTTGACCATGTGTTCGCGGGCTCAAGGAGTGTGTTGGCTCCGCCCATGTATTGATTCAGTATCGAGAATGACCATAAATGGTAATGTTCTTCGGCCTCATGTTGTATCCACCCACTTATGAGCCCCTCTAATGTGTATAAAAGGGGACCATGTACGCAAGTTCTTTGTGCTACTCTATGCAATACTGAAGAGTGTTGTGTGGATTGTAGGACCACCCTTAAGGGTTAATAAATGCTGTTTTTGTACTTTGCAGTTTCCGTGCCAACTTCCTTATAGATTCCGTTACAGGAGAGCGAACCCTTGTGTCTTGCGGGCCTAGCTGGGCCTGAATTCATCAATTGGCGCCCGTCACGTGGGGCTCATCGGCGACTCGGATGCTCGAAGGACTGGTCGCGACGAAGGTGAGGAGTTTGGCCGGGGACGTGATCACTGCCAGCGGCGTCTTAGCCCTTGCATCCCGAGGTTTTTCTTCCTTCCCTTCCGAGCTGACCGTCTGGGTGGCGCCGGTCATCGACTGAGACCTCTTCTGTCGGTCCTGCCGTGAGAGCCGTTTGGGCGATTGTGGAGCTTGGCAGTTGGAATCTGGACTCTTGATTGGTAAGAACCGTTGTACGGTACTTGCTCCGAGTTTTGAAGCCTGATCTGGCTATTTGAGTTTGATTTGTGATGACTAGTCATATTTTGGGTTTGTCTTTGTGAAAATATATGCGTTGCAACACATATAGGCAGGTAATGTGGAGAGATTTCTCCGGAACTGTGTAAACTTTGAACGGCGCAACGATTAAGTGCCATTTTTTATAATATTGCATATTTTGCATTATTTCTGAGCATGCCTGCTTTCAGCGCACTTCGTAAGTGGTGCTGCTGTTTTGGAAACCGGTTGAACCTCGAGGAATCTGCTCCAGCTCCCCCAGAGGGGACTCCTAATAGGGATATGTATGTGAAGCATGGTCTTTCTTCCATAATGTACAGCACAGTATGGAGGAAATACACAAAAAAGGATCCTGAGTTGCGATGGCCTTTGTATGGATCGTTTGATATACGTAAGATTGAGTATGTGGAACAGTGTATGTGTAAGCGACGTGCTCGTCAGGATATGTTTGAGTGTGTGCGATTATGGGTGAAGGAAGTGCGTGAGCGAGAGAAGCGTGAGAAAGCGCTGTTTGATAAAGAACAGCGGAAGAATGATCATGTGCGAGCACAGGAAGCGAAGCGTCGGGAGGACAGAGAGCAGACGGACAGACAAGAGAAAGAGCGTAGGCTACAAGTTTTGGGTCAATATGTTGTTCGGCAGCCACTTTATCCTGTCCTTAATAATGCTGATGATGATTTTTATTTGCTAGATCCCTCTCCGCCCCCTTATGTTGGCGCATCCGCTCCGCGGCCGCAAGATTCTGACCCGGCTTCGGGTAAGGTAGACACACGGTCCATGCTGTCGGCCGAGCAGATGGCTGAGCTTCGGCAAATTTCCTTCCGTGCACTTAAGGGCAAGGTATCCATGGAGGAATTATTCCAAACTTGGGGGTCGTGGCAGGAGAGAGATAAAGTGTATTTTCTGGGTCATTTCGCGGATGAAGTGATTGATGCTTTCCGGAAACGTTCCGGTGTCTTTGAGCCTGACGAAGTGTCTTCGGATGCCAAAGCATTGCGTAACGGTGTTTTTTCTCCCCCTAAGGCTCCTGATGCGGCTCGGCGGCTGTTCGCCTTGCGGGACGAGGTGCTGGCCCTCAGAGAAAAAGCGCGCCAACAAACAGAGGAGGAGAAGCAGTCGGATTCGTTTGCAGCAGGGGGCCACCCATCCACCTCCCTGTCAGATAAGGATGACGTAGTGCATGTTAAACCAATGCGAGAGGCGGCGCCTTTGTATGTTCCTCCTAAAGGAGCGGGGACTAGCTCGGACATTAACTCCGCCGATGCTAAGGGATATTTCGTGTATAATTGGGTTTATACTCCGTGGCATAGGGCTGATGTTATGGCATTAAAGAATGCATTGCCTGACCCCCGCAAGAATCCAGCGGCCTTCTACGAAGAAGTCGAGGGGGCCCTGAATTCTTGCATCATGACCTTAGCGGATATAGACCTGTTCTTTGGCCTTATCCTACCGCCGGATACGTGGTGATCTGTCCGAAGGGTAGATGATACAGTTGCCTTCAAAGCCCGGTGGTCTGAGCTTGAGGATGAGGACAGGGAGAGGAAGCCCGCACAGAAACCACCCCAGAATATTTTAGACCTCCCTGCTGCTATTGTGGCTAAGTTGAAAACAATTATCCCCCCTAAAAAGATTGACTGGAATATGTTAACTGCATGTAAACAGACAGCTGACGAGTCAGTTGCAGATTTTTTCACGCGCTTCGAAGAAACGTTTCATGACTTTAGTGGCCAGTCGCTTACTGACGAAACGGGCCGCCACCTTTTCGCGGACAAATATGTGGCCAATCTGCTACCGGCGGTTGCGGCCCGTCTAAAAGCGAGCGAGAGTTCTTGGTCCTCCGCGACCCCGACGGCGCTCCTGACTATCGCTCAGTATTATGAGCGTCAGGAGCACGAAGCGAAGGGCCAGGAGGAGAAGAAGTCAAAGGATTTAAAAACAAAGGTGATGTTGGCGCAAGTATATGGCCCGCCCCGACGGGGTAATAATAGAGGAAGGGGAGGATCTTATGGTCCCCCCTCGGGCCGATCTGATTTGAATAGGAACCAGTGTGCGTATTGTAAGCAATCGGGCCATTGGGCCAGGGATTGCCCAGTGTTGCGTGCTTCGCGTCAGGGGCATACTTCGGGTGGCCCGAGAGGTAGAGGGGGTTTCTCGAGTTCTAGAGGGAATTCTAACGATAATGTCCGTTTTGACACTGCTGGGCAGCACCGAGATAGATCAAATGTTTTCGATCGCCAGCATCAGTATCACGTGTCGGAGATTGACCGATCGGGATATCGTGATTCTCAGCATGCATAGGAATGCGTTGGATGGGGGTACGAATCAGTTGAGGTGCCGGTCGATCAGACGGGTCCTTATGTATCGGCTGAGGTTTTAGGCTCTACTGATCAGTTCCTAGTGGACACAGGAGCGACACGTAGTGCATTGTCTAGGCACTTGGTTCCGGGGGCTCCCCCATCCGGCTTAATGGTTACATCGGTAGGGTTTGACGGTACACTCTCCCGAAGCCCTCTTTCACAGCCCCTTACATTTACGGTTGATTCTTTTTCTGCGCCCTGTCCGTTTCTGCTTGCTCCGTACACACCGGATAACATTATGGGCCTTGATATGTTAAAGCATTTTAGGGCTACGATCCGCTGCTCCCCTGAGGGTGTGAGGGTGATCTTAAATGACAACTACCCCCGGTCTGAGCGGATGTGTGCGATATCAGAGGATGCGTTGCTAGCTACCCTCCCTCGCGCTTTATGGGCCACTTCGGACACAGATGTGGGACAAATGGTGATTCCTCTGGTCCACATTAGTGTCCAGGAGGGGGCGGTGTTACCACGCCTCCCGCAGTATCGTATTTCCCAGGAGGGCGAGGAGGCTCTCATACAGATTGTGCAAGATTTGATCGCAGTGGGAGTAGTGGAAGAAGTTCCCTATAATATCTGTAACAGCCCGATTCTCCCCATTCTGAAAAAGGACACGGATGCTAAGGTCTATCGGTTTATAATTGATTTGAGAGAGGTAAACAAGATCGTGATACCTCAGTACCCAGTGGTTTCCGATATCACGACGTTGCTTACCTTGGTCCCACCTACGGCGACCATGTTCTCAGTGATTGATTTGAAAAATGCCTTCTTTTCCATTCCCATTCACCCCGATAGTCGATATCTTTTTGGGTTCACTTTAAATAATAGATCTTATCGTTTTTGTAGGATCCCCCAGGGCTATACAGAAAGCCCTAGTATTTACAGTCAGGCTTTGAAACGACAGTTGGATTCCTTTGTTCTGCTCGAGGGGGTCGCCCTCATTCAATATGTCGATGACATCTTGCTGGCGGCTGACACCCTGGAGTTGTGTGAGAAAAGCACGTTATCCTTACTTTCCTTTTTAGCATCCCACAATCATAAGGTATCTCGGAAGAAATTGCAATTCTGTAGACCAAAGGTGACGTATTTGGGTCACCTTTTGTCTAAGGAGGGGCGTGCACTCACACCGGATCGTATTCAAGTAATTTTGGACACACCGAGACCATCCACACAGAAGGATGTGCGTGCATTTTTGGGCCTTGTTTCTTTTTGTAGACAGAGGATATTGGGGTTTTCACACATAGCTAAGCCATTGCTAGCTCTCTTGACAAAAGACACGCCTATCCCAATCCCTTGGTCAGATGAGTGTGATGCTGCTTTTCAGCAACTGCGACAGGCCCTTTGTTCAGCACCAGTGTTAGGGACCCCTGATTATGCAAAACCCTTTTCGCTGTATGTGCATGAGAAAGATGGATGTGCATTATCTGTTTTAGTGCAGATGCATGGCGATAAGCAACGCCCTTGTGCATACTTTTCGGCCGTACTTGATCCTGTCGCCCGAGCATTACCAGGGTGTTTTCGCTCGGTTGCGGCGACAGCTGTGTCAATACGCCAAAGTGAAGGAATTGTGTTATCCCATAAGCTGTTGGTGTTAGTTCCCCATGCTGTTGATGCCCTGCTTAATCAAACAAAGACACAGCATTTGACCAGTGCCCGTTTAACGGGATATGAGTTGACGCTCTTGGCTCCTCATATTACGTTGAAAAGGTGCGTAACGTTAAACCCGGCCACATTATTGCCATACCCCGAGACCCAGCCTGAGGCGCGGAAAGCGCATGATTGTATTCTTGTGACTGAGGAACAAACAAAGGGTCGTATTGATCTCCAGGATACGCCCTTTCCAGATGTAGATGGAGAACTGTGGGTAGACGGATCATGCCTGAAGCTACCAGATGGTACGACTTCAGCGGCGTATGCAATAACCACGTTGCAAACGATAGTGGAGACAGCACGCATACCACAGAAGTCAGCTCAAGCAGCGGAACTGATAGCATTAACACGAGCATGTGAGCTCAGTACAGGATTGTGTGTGAATGTTTACACAGATAGCCGCTATGCCTTCGGAGTAGCGCACGACTTCGGCCTACTCTGGAAGGAGAGAGGGTTTTTAACGTCACATGGAGTACAGATAATGCATGGAGAGTTAGTTCATAATCTTTTAACTGCATTGACGTACCCAAAGAAAATTGCCATTGTTAAGTGTAGCGCCCATAGGAAAGTGGTTGATAAAGTTGGAGAAGGGAATGCGTTAGCGGATCGAGTAGCACGGGAGACTGCGATGCAGCCCGGTACTACTGCCATGTATGTAGTGAAGTCACAGGTGGAGAGATGGCATGATGCGAAGGAGGAAGTGCGAGAAATGCAGAGGACCGCTTCTGACAAAGAGCGGGAACAATGGGCTAGCGAGGGAGAACTGGATGACGAGGGTTGCTGGAGAAATAAGCAGATGGATAGATGGAAATTACCCACGGCCTTTGTACAACCTATGGTTCAGATGGCACATGGGCTAGCACATGTTGGAGCTTCCGCAATTGTGAAATTGCTTACCCAAGTCTGGGAGCATCCAGAGATTGCTAGCACGGCAAAGAGGGTGGTGCAGACCTGTATGATCTGCCTGAGGTATAACCCAGGAAAGGGTACTCGAACTCCAGCAGGAGGATTTGCGACACCCACTGCACCCTTCGAGGTTCTGCAGATGGATTACATCCAGCTTGAGCGCTGTAACAATTTGAAGTATGTCCTAGTAGTGGTTTGCGCCTTCAGTAAATGGGTTGAGGCGTACCCTACGAAAGACAATACTGCAATGACTACAGCGAAGCTGCTGCTGAAAGAGTTTTTCCCTCGATACGGCGTCTGTAGACTTCTGTGGAGTGATAATGGGCCTCACTTTGTAGCGGATGTTATAAAGTATGTCTTGAAGGGCCTAGGCATCACTCAGAAGTTCCACGCCGTGTTTCACCCTCAGTCTGCAGGACTAGTCGAGAAGTATAATGGTACACTGAAGCTTAAGATCGCTAAAATTCAAGCTTCGACGTCTTTGACTTGGCCAGACGCCCTGCCACTGGCGTTACTGTCAATTAGATCAGTACCGCACTCCCGAACTGGCCTTACGCCATACGAAATCGTATTCGGACGCCCAATGAACATTTGGGGTCCACCAAGGCCTAAGGCTGTGTATGATGTACCTTGTGTAATGATGAGCGATTATCTGGCACAGTTAACGGATAACTTGGTTTCTATTCATCAACAGGTCCGAGAGGCGCTCCCTGATCGGTCTACCGGCGAAGGACATGGTCTCCGGCCTGGGGACCATGTCATGGTGAAAGTCTTCGACAGGACAAACAGCTTGGAACCGAGATGGGTGGGCCCTGAGCAGGTCCTCCTCGCGACGAGGACGGCTGTGCGAGTCTCGAACAGGAAGAATTGGATCCATTCCTTGCACTGTCGAAAGGTACCGCCCGGATTGGTGGAGCCTGCCGTGCTGACCGATCAACGAGAAATCCTGGCAGCAGAGACAGGCCGTGCTGGGGAGCCGAACGTCACTGAGGAGCTCTTTCCGGACCACGCGACTCCTGGAGGAAGGCGATATCATCTTCGACCAAGGAAGTGAGTTTCCAGTACCGGGACATGCTGTCAGAACGGCCCTTGGGTTAGTGAAACGGAGAGCCGATGAGGCAAGGGGGGGGATCAGCCCTGCATTAGTGTAGTGACACCCGTCTTGGCCCGCTGGTGAAGAAATCAACCGCTGCCCAAGGGGAAGAGTTCTGACAGACCTATTAGTTTCAGGAAGATATCAGGGTATTGTTCTTTTTGACATGGAGAAGAAGAAAATCCTTTGTGCATCGGGGTTCATGCTGACAGTAGCTATTGTTGGGATAGCCACATGGTTTGTGGAGGAGGTAACTCCTGCTCGGAAAACACTTGTGTTGACGACTCCAGTGCCTGCGGAGCACTACTTTTATTCATTACCATATCAAGAGTTGAAGCATCGACAGTCCTATTTGAATAACACTTTCATTCAGATGCTGCATCATACCCACGTTGCTACGAACGCTACGAACTGTTGGATATGTGGGATGATGCCAGCCCATCAGAAGAAAGGAGGTACGCCATTCATACCACTTCCTTTCTCTCATAATGGCTCTTGTAGAGCATGGTACACTTTGCTGTTTGCCACTCGGAAACCGACAGTGGGACGATTGCTTTTCAGACTCAATAAAGAATGTCATCAGGATAAAAATGGATATCCGCAAGCGAATGGGACAATTTGGGAATGGGAAGAGTACCGACCAGACAATGAATCCATTCCCTATATCTTCACGAACACCAGAGACACTGTGGGGAAGGACAAATTTGTGATCCAAGTGGCACAAGCTCAAGCGGACCTGTGTGTCCAGAGTGTGGGTTTTATCCCTGTTGGTGTCAGTGATTGTATCACTGTCTTGAACATTGATGGATTGAATAATAGTACCTTCCTAGCGTCCCATAATACCTACTTTGTGTGTGGAAATAAAGGTTATTACCGTTTGCCGGCGGGGTGGTCTGGGGTATGCTATGTATCATTCCTATTACCTCCTGTATTCCTAGCACCCGCATCTTATCATAAAGATTTGAAATTGTTGAATAATGTGACTGTAAATAGGTATAAACGTACTCTATCGATTGATGATGTGGATCAGACTGATACCAGCTTGCAGCAGTATATTGATTTTAACTTAGGACTGTTTTTCTTTGTTGGAGCCGCTTTGAATAGTAGGAAGATCTGAAGATTAACAAGAGTGGTAGAAGCTGTAACAAATCAGACTGCTGCTGCTCTTGGGAATCTTACAGAAGAGTTACAAATCACTAGGATTGTTGCATTGCAGAATCGTATGGTATTAGATGTAATGTTAGCTGATCGAGGTGGAGCTTGTAAAATTATTGGAAGTAGCTGCTGTGTGTTCATCCCTGATCATACGCCATCAGTTTATAACGCCATTAATAAGCTGCATAAAATAGCAGCTGAAATCCACGCAGAAAACGGCACTTGGTCCTTTTCTGGATGGTTTTGGGCATTGGTTACTGCCTGGGGATGGAAGGTCTTAACTGGTCTCTGTATTATTATAGCAGTTCTGTTCCTTTTTTGTATGTGTGTTCAATGTGGACCATTGTTCTGTTCTGTATGCATTTCATTCTGCATCCCAGATAAGAAAGCTATTGCCGATGTTGCTCATCAGAAGCGTCTGGCTAAAGAGGTTGAAGGAATGATGACCATTGACATATATGATGATTATTCTGGTAAACCGGATGTCTTCAGTAAATGCTGAAAGGGTCGTCTGTTGTAACTTGAAACAGCAATGTGATTAAGCATTTACCAAAGACATTAATGCTTTCCCTTACGATCATGTTTTCTCCGTTATGTTGACCGAAGTTTGGACTCCATTTTGTGTTGTCATGCTGCCACGTGTTCGCCACGAGGAGAGTCCGACCTCTGTGTTAGTTGCTCTTGTAATCTGCCCAGTAACAGTCTATAAATAGCCCTTCCGTCCATCTGGCGCATGCCCAGACTTGACCACATCTGTTACTAGTTAGCCTTGCTTGACCATGTGTTCGCGGGCTCAAGGAGTGTGTTGGCTCCGCCCATGTATTGATTCAGTATCGAGAATGACCATAAATGGTAATGTTCTTCGGCCTCATGTTGTATCCACCCACTTATGAGCCCCTCTAATGTGTATAAAAGGGGACCATGTACGCAAGTTCTTTGTGCTACTCTATGCAATACTGAAGAGTGTTGTGTGGATTGTAGGACCACCCTTAAGGGTTAATAAATGCTGTTTTTGTACTTTGCAGTTTCCGTGCCAACTTCCTTATAGATTCCGTTACAGGAGAGCGAACCCTTGTGTCTTGCGGGCCTAGCTGGGCCTGAATTCATCACACTGACAGAAAGGACCGGAGCAACTGGGAGGGCGGTGCTGGGAATGGAGGAGGTGGGGACAGATGTTGGGCTTCTGCCAGGTGTAGTAGCAGCCTCCGCCCCCTCGATGAGGTCAGCCTCGGACCCGTGTGCGTCGTAGTTGGATTCGCCACTAGACAGTTCCTCTGACTGACTCCCCTCGCCCTCTGTGCCACTGGCTCCCGCAGACTCGCCAGCGCTGGTGGCACTGGTGCTGGGTCCCTCATCCAGGTCCATGCCGGTGTCTCCCTCGGATTCCAATGATGATGCTGTGGGCAAGGTGAAGATACAGAAAAACATCAGTCACCTGTAAACATCTGACACATGAGTACAAAAACAATAGGTCACAGTGGATATCAGGCAATGCATCATGAGTAAAAGCTAGATTACTCTGCACATATGTAAGCCCTGTACTCCCCAGTTGGTAGACCCACCATGCAACTTGGACACAAGGAACAATAGGACACACCAGCCCAAAACTTGAATGAGAAAACACTGAGGAGCTAGTGTCTGGGAACAGATGAGCACAGCAATACAATGAAGTCATGCCAACCTCTTGTTTACTCTGAAAGGAACAGTAGTGGTGCACCCAAGGCAAAGTAACACACCTCAATACCAAAGGTGTCCCCACACTCAGAGACCTGTAAGTACTTTGGAACACAAAACGAAAAAAAGTTTGTCCCTTGGGAATCACAATAATTGACACAATCGACATGGTCAGAATGTGGGAATGTGCCATTTTGTGAACAGAACACACATGTGCCTTCATAACAGATTGCTCCCAAGGAGGTGCACACAAAACTACATTTACCCAGTCATTGAAGAAGCTGGCAGCCTTCTTTAAAGAAGCCACTGTTAGAAAGAAATGTAGTTGCAGAAAGTATATATACATGGGCCCACGGAGGGCTTGATGACTTGACACTCTGAAGTTGGTATCACCAACAACCAAGGACCTACCCAATTTCCACAACACTGTGGGAACATTCATATGTATAATCTGAAAAACAGTCTCATTAGAACAGTGCCTTCTTTAAAATTGTGCCAGTGTGTTCCCTGAAAGTGTAAAGGTGGTTTGGTGTGCACTTCTTTGGGAGACATCTGTCATGCAGGCACATTATTGTTCTTAACAACAAAACATCAAACTAAAGCATAGAAAACATGAAGACCTGTTGACAAGTGTTGTGAGTGCCAAGGTACAATACCTTGTGACTAACAACTTGAATTATGTCAGTTGTCACATGGCCATCCGTTACCTGATGACACATTTGCCAACACATCTGACCCACTGCCTGTCATGTGGAGTGGCACACATGTCCAAACCCAGGACAATGCATGAGCTAATGGGCCTGCTATTGTGTTGTAAAAAGGCATACCTGCACTGAGGAGACACCCCCATGGCAAGCCAGAATGTCCACCCAGATGTCAGCACACAAAGACCAAACTACGTAGCATCTTGACCACACACTGGTGCAAATAATGAATGAGCAGGAATCATGTATCTAAACAATTGACACATGCTGCAAAGCACAAACATTAAAACCTGCACAACATCACTGGGACACTGCACGTTGAGTCTGTCCAGCCAATTATCACACACAGGTCAGACCTGGCAAGGAGACATAAGGTCTGGCCATGTAGGCCTCGCCCGCACAAATCCCCCATACCTGAGACAATGTGATAGAGACAGATCAAGAAGTGACACCTCTTAATCAGGCTTTACGAAAATGTGCAGCAAGACTTCCCAAATGTACTCCACATCACCTCGTGAGGCTGCCAACACATATTTGTGACAAACAACCATCGACAGATAGTTGTGAATAGACACACTGCCCAGTGTGAGTATGCACAAGCCAAATGGGGTCTCCCTGTCCAGTCGACGAATGTAGCACACTTTGGATAAATACAAATGAGGCCAGGGAACAATGCCACAGAGGCAAACATATGCTGAACACACTGAGAATGGACACAGTGTTGGATGACACACATGATTACGAGGCAAGGGTGTCTCAGGGGACTGTAGTGGGCACACTGCTCCTTGTTCCTGGAATGATCTGACTGTAACATGAGCAACCGTCCTGGCACTATGCATATCTCCCACTCATGCACATAATGTCGGAGGCCACAACATTGGTCATGCATGTTGCAAGGGTGTTCATTTGAAACCTCACACTCCCATGTTGAGACTCATCATCAGTGCCAACAAATATGGACCCTCAACAGAGTGAACAGGACAGGGCACAGGCAAGGTAACAACACATGTCACAGACCCCCCTCCCACATGATGCTGAACGCAATGTGCACTTGGATCAACTGGCAGGCTAGATGACCATGTGCAATTGTGATTACACACAGACCAGGGGACACATGTCAAGCAGGGGAAGGGACGAATAAGAGCACCGGTTGACTTTGGGGAACAGAATATGCACTGCACATATAAACCCTGGCAGTGTATCCAGGCTACAGAGCACTTCCATAAGCTGGGGACACACAACACAACAAACAGCCAGGTACCTACCCCCTCCTTGCTGCTGTCCCTCCTGTAACTGCCTATCCAGGTCAGGGAACTCCACCGCCAGAACACGCATCATGTGGGTGGTCAGGTGTCGGTGCCCGCTGTGTGGGCGTAGAGGTGAGAGCCCCAGCTGGACCCGGGCGATCCGCCGGGTCCAGCACCGGATGTCCTGCCCTGACGATCCGCTTCCAGATCCCCCCCTTCTTGTAGGCAGTTACCTGTGAGGATGACAAAGTGAGACAACATCACTACACCTGCTCCATGTCACAGAGACACACATTTGAACATCGATGATATGTTGAACAGGGCATAGGATGCTGCCAAGAAATCCCATCTTACTCATATCTACATTGGCCTCTGTGGAAGCCCCAATGCACTACATGGCATTGAAACTACACAGGTGGCAGGAGTGGTGCGACACACTCCCTGATCATGGCACACACTGTGCATCACATGCAACACCAGGCTGATGGACAGCACCTCAAAGCAGTTACATGCCCCAGCCCACTGACGCAACCTCAGCAGAGTACACAGACACACACAGGCACAGATCAATCACCTGCCATTGGCAACAGCGGATACATACCTCACTCTGCACATGTGCCACTTGCCTGTGGGGTGTCACATGTGTTGGGCTAGCTCAGCAAGTCAGACACACAGCACGGCTTACTCCTCACATCAGATGGGTAGAGCTGTTGCCTCCTCCATGCAGCTGTGGTGCAACACTTCACATAGACACTCACCCACATGATAAGGAACCTTCACACACATCAATGTCCAGGAGGGCGTACACATCACTTGGACACTCTCACCACAGCTCCACTCAACTCATACACATCAGTGGGTACAGTCACTTGTCACACCGGGGGGACCACTGAATCACCTCAGGACAATAGCCAAAAAATGCCACCAAGGATTTGCCAGTCTGAATGTGTCATGCACTATGCAGTGAATGTCACAGTAAGCACAATGCAAGTGAGGAGTGCACACAGGAATTACTTCATGCTCTGCATGACAGACATAAGACTTTTCCCCCCCTGGGACCCACTCTAAACCTCATTGCATGTCTGTCACACCTGGACACAATGCCAGAAGTGACAGCAACGAAACAGGTGCACAGTCAAAGGCAGTGGGGTCAGCACTCACCTGCTCCCCTGGTCTCCCATACAGGCTGGGGTACTGTGGGAGGAGGACATTCAGCAAGGCCTCATTCTCCTCCATGGTGAATGGCTGGGCCCTCTCCACAGTCCGCGACATGGTGCCAGAGGAAGCACAGACAGCAGCAGTGTGGTCGACAGGAAAGTTGTGCTGGCAATTGCCCTCTCATGGGTTCTGCCTGACTTATATCTGTCTTGCTGGGGGCTTCCATTTACAGGAGTACAGAGTGATTGGTCAGACTCATTTGCATCCTACGTTTCCTCCAATCCCTTTAAACATACACCAATGACACGAATTCGCATGGTTCAAATTTTGAGCATCATAGCAAGGCAAACACCACTTTGCAACATTTTAATTTTTGGGCCAACTGACTTTTCAAGCCCACATGATAACCACATTGCAACTGAAATTTCTGTATCCATGAAAACCAGCATGCATTTTGGGCCTAATACTTGTCCCCTATGTAATTTTTGATTCAAAAAAACATGTACGGTGCGTTTCACACTTACCCGTACACGTACGGCACCACTACAATAGTGATACGGACCGTACACATGCTCTGAGAGCCTGTGTACAGTCCGTATCACTATAGTAGTGGTGCCGTAGGAGTACACGTGAGTGTACGGTCCGTACCACGCGTACTCCTACGGCACCACTACTATAGTGATACGGACCGTACACACGATGTGTGTATGGTCCGTACCACGCGTTCTCCTACGGCACCACTACTATAGTGATACCGATCATACACACAACGTGTGTACGGTCCGTAACACGCGTACTCCTACTGCACCACTACTATAGGGATACGGACCGTACACACGATGTGTGTACGGTCCGTAACACGCTTACTCCTACGGCACCACTACTATAGTGATACAGACTGTACATACGCTCTGAGAGCGTGTGTACGGTCCGTACCACGCGTACTCCTACGGCACCACTACTATAGTGATACGGACCATACGTGCGTTTCACACGCTTACACTGGTGATAGGAGGCGCACACGAAAGGAATGGAGGTCTCCGACTCGCACAAGGCTGTACATCAAGTCATTGTCATTGCAGACTTTCATGTGCAGGGCCTAGGTGTGTCAGGCAGTGATATTGCACATGTCTCCTCATGTAGTTGCACAATTGACGTGTGATGACCTGTGTACACATGTCATGTGTGATGGGGCACTATGTGGCACACTTCCCCTTCACACTTTGCACATGTGTGCCTGTAGTACAAACGTGTCAAGCCCAGCATCACTGGTATGGCACAGTCACCACCACCCGCAACTGTCCCCTGATGCCAGGGACAGGGACACTAACAACTGACATTTCACAATCAGCGTGCCCCGATGTGACTATGTCATGTGTGTGTCATGTGTTCCCATGAGCTTGCTGTTACTGTTCCGTCAACTACATCTGCTGCTGCTGCATCCAACATGTGTCTGTGTGGAGATGGGCATGACACACAACTACGCACACCATGCCACATGTGGATTCCCACGTAAGCAGGGTCTGTATGCATCGGACATGATATTTTCACATGAGGACATATCTGCGTCGTCTCAATGTCTGTGTTTTCTGTTTTCACGTGTACCCCTTCATGGCAATGTGTGTGATCTGTACATTTGACATTCCATGTGACCTGTGCGTCTATCTTGCTGTCAGCTGTCTGTATGAGATGACATCCTATAAATGCAGCTATGTGGATGTATGTCACTCCTGTGATGTCTCTGGCTGTTCACTCAGACTGGCCCCAAGCTCGTTTCAGGGCATGTCATGTAGACTTGCCAATTAACGGGTGTATCTGGCTTTTCGTAGGAGTATCACCAAGCTAGCATACATGTCCTGGATGTATTGCACACACCAGACTCTGTATTTAGCAGATGTGTAGTGGCAGTTGAGCATGTGCTCTGTTCATTGACATTGATGTTGTTATGCTCTCAATCTTCGTCATTCATCACAATTTTCTGCAGGTCACCGCCTGTCCCCCGACCAATGCCAGACTTGGGTGCCATGAGGGAACGTGCCTGCATCCGACATTACAGATTCACTCAACAGTTGATTGAGGACTTGACCACCAAGGTGGCACCACACCTCCAACTGCGACACAGGTATCCCACTGCGCTGACCCCCAAGATGAAGGTAATGGCAGCCCTACATTTTTTTGCCACAGGTATGTTGCAATTCACCATAGCTGATGTTGGTGGCATGTCACAGACAATGTTCAGCCGTGTCCTGCGTGATGTTTTGGCAGCCATGTTGAAGCACCTTGATGAATTCATCCATTTTACGACTCCTGAGGAGTTGACAGGTGTCAAGGGTGATTTCTATGCCCTGGGAGGGATGCCCCATGTCATTGGGTCCATTGATGGGACACATGTGGCTTTGGTACCACCACAGGCACAGGAGGTAGCCTATCGCAACCGTAAACATTACCACTCTATAAATGCCCTTGTGGTGTGTCTTGCTAACATGCTGATTTCCCATGTCTGTGCACGTTTTCCAGGGTCAGCACAAGATGCCTACATCATGAGGCGTATCAGGGTGCCACAAATGATGCTGCGGCTGCACAACGAACGAGCATGTCTTGTTGGTGGGTATACTCTGTTTGTCCTGTGTGTTGTGGTATCTCTGGCTCTTACGGCATCTCCTGACCCACTTATTTACATGATGTTTCCATGTAGGGGACTCTAGCTATCCCAACATGCCATGGCTGATGACGCCTCTCCGCAACCCAAGATCAGCTGCAGATCACCGGTACAACAATGCACACGGGCAGACCAGGCGAGTGATTGAGAGGACGTTTGGCCTCCTGAAGAGCCGATTCCGGTAGCTTCACAAGACAGGCGGGTCCCTCCCATATGCACCGGCGAAGGTCTGCAAAATCTTCATTGTGTACTGCATGCTGCACAACATGGCAGTGGAGAAGGCAGTGCCACTCATCCTGGAGCAGGATGAGCAGGAACATCCACCTGTGAAGGATGAAGGACTTGGTCACGAGGCAAGTGATGAGGAGGAGGAGGAGGAGGAGGATATCTGGAGTCAGCTCATACGCAACTTCTTCTCATAATGGTGAGTCACTGGGTCTGAGTGTGCACGCTTGGAGCCTTGGGTGGCATGTGTTGTAATGTTGGTGTCCAGCTGACTGTATGCTAAGTGACTTAGATGTGTGTTCTGATGTGTCACTCGAGTGATGATGTCATTCCACACATTTTAGCTGGGACACTTTCTTTTAAATTAGCATGGGGACAACATTGTTCCTGTTTAGTAAATGACCATGTATGCGGAGAAAAATCTTTCAGCTGACTTCTTGTGTTTCTGTCATTCCCAGGTTCTTGCGCATGTTGTCTGCTCGTGTCATCGTTGTCCTCCTGCTATTCCTCATGAGTATTGCAACGTGTGCTGAATCAGCGTTCCATGCACGGACATGGGGAAATTTCATTTTGGGTAAGGATTGCAGCAAGGCATTTTGGGGGTGGTACGTGTTTGGAATGTATGGGGACTGCCTCTGTGCATGTTGTGTTACCATGCATACATGTTGACTCACCATGGGGCACATAACATGTAGCATGACTCCCATGAATTGACAGTCACCCTTCGTGACAGTCATCTGTAATGGTTTTTTGATTCTGATGAAGGCATCAATGTGTGTAACAATTCCCTCTGAAACATACGGGATGCTACGGGTGGACATAGTGTGGAACATCCCATGACAGGCTCAATGGGGAATTGCAGCCTCTCCGTGTGCAGCAGGAGGTGTTTGGCTCATCCCCTTAACTTGTGTGCCAGTTCATTTGGATTTACAACATCCGTGTTGTGAAGGGGGTGTCCAGCGTAGGTCCCGCATGTTCAGTCAAATGACCTGTGAGTCTGTTCATATTGATGCATTTCCCTCAGTGTGAGCTTGAGTAATAAAGGTGTTCCTCACCCTCCGAAGTGCCTCATCTCTGTCAATGCAGGACTCTTGCCACTTTGCATGCGTCATCTCTGCCATAGTTGTCAAAGATTGTGCATATGAGTGTATGTGTAGTTCGGCAACATGCATGCAGTTCTTCATGGATAATAATCTCTATTGTGCATGAAGTCCATGGTTGTGTATGTATTTGTGCAGGTTGCGCCCACCAACGGGCCGTCAACGCCTGCTGAGGGTGTGTCTCCTGTGCGCAGCTCGGCCTTCTGTTTCCTGATCCTGTGTCAGTCATCTTTGGTGATTGTTCATACATTTCCTCTGGGTGAGCCATGAGTAACCTGACACTCCTTCCTTTACATGCACCTGTTGCAGTTGTCCTTCCAGTACATGCCGCCTGCTGCTGCGGGCCCTAAAGCAAGGGCCCACCAAGTTCCCCGATTCTGCAACCCACACGCCTCCAAGATGCTCCTCCCTTCCTCCCTCCACCCATTCATTAGGCTATCATCAGCTTGTCTGTGCTACTGTTGCGGCCAGGTGGTGCCAAAGGCAGGACCATCAGCGCATGCAACGTGCACATTGCATGACCCTCATGTCCTTGCATTACCCACATCAAACAACAGTCTCATGTTGCAGCCACCCTCCAAGCAATGTCCAAGCGAAAATCAACCGCCTGCTCTCAGGCATACCCTAAGCACACACACCAAGCCTTCGCATGCTGAGTGTGCAACTCCAACTGCCTACACAGCGCTGCCCCACCATCCAGGCCCGGTCACACCAACCAGGTCATGTCCCTCCTACTCCACACCGGCTCCGTCCAACAGCACGCCATTGGACTCTGTTACCTCCTCAACACCACAGTCCCACACATCACCATCATGACAGTGACCTGGATGAAAGCATCCTCAGCACACAACTTCTTCATTGCCATCTCAGACAGATACAAGAGCACCCACAGGGACGGCACTAACAATCCTGGAGGATGGAGGATGAATTGATATCTATTCCCAAGTACGCACTCAGGGTCAAAAATCCGGTTTGGCACAAACCCCCTGCAAACCCTCAGAGTAACACTCATCTACAGATCTCCAGGCCTACATCCACAATTCTGCAAAGCCCTCAACACGTCCATCGTCACGCACGCCCTCACATCCACAGGATACATGTGGCTGTGGGCCAGGAACTTCTGGCTGGATAAGAACCACACCAGCATCCATCATTGGTCCATCCACATTAGCATCCGCGTCTCCGACGGGCAACACACTGCCACACACCCCGCTACCAATCCCCCAAAGATGCTTGATGTAAGTCAACACAGACATGCTGTGTGGGACACTGGAACCAACACCACCGCCACACCCTGCAACCTCACACACTGGATCAGCAACTGATCCAACAATCCAGCCACGTTGACGGACTTTCCTGTGACGCACATCAACAATTAAGCCACCTGGGACAAGGCAGACCTACTGGACTCATACACGTCTAGCAGGACTCTTGTGCACAGCTTGCAACACAAATTACCATCAGTGGCCTTACAACCCTGGAAAACGGCACACACAGCCATCACCATATCATCAGCAAGGACAATTAGAGATCCTTCAGATGGGGACGCGGCCAAAAAACAGCACAACATCAAGGAGCTCATCAGCATCATGAGTGCACTGACATCAGCTCTCCATCCAAAAGACACCCCACGCTTGCAAGGCTGAGCCAATACCTTGCAACTTTCTACCACTGCAAGCTCATGGACATACACGCAAGCCTTGGCACACAGAGGCAGAACGCACTAATATACGCGTGACCAACCACCCTCAGGTTTTGGACTTCCATCATCAGCAGATAAAACACCCGGCTCATGTGCAACATCCCCTGGGGGTCTCCATCAGGACCCTTCCCACACAACATCTCAACCACATCATTCCCCATCCTTGTGGCCCCCGTCCAGCACGTCATGTATGTATCTTTGGAGTTACGACATTCCATGGTAGATAGAGGCATGCAGTGACCCAGGCCCCTCTTAGACAATGGACGGCAGGAACGCTGGCTCTCAAGGAACCTCAACATGCTTCTCTAGCCAGCAAATGTAATCAGGAATACAGTCAACGAGCAACTGAAAAACTTCCTCCACGCAAAGAGCTCCAGGCAACCTGCAGAAGACCGTCTTCCACAGTAATCACCCCACTGCAACCGTCATCATTGCCACCAACACCGACAACTTTGCCCTGCTCAACAATGGTGAGGCCACCCCCCTTGACCTCTCCACAGCATTATGCACGATGTGCTCACACACTGTCAGCTCACACATCTCCAACACTGTGTAAGTAAATTGTTTATTTGTACATGATTAATTAAAATCTTTACAAAATATCATAAAACATCGAAATAAGTGTTTTAAAATTCGTTGATACATTGCTAAAAATTTACTTAAGATCAGTTAAGTAACCTTAACAAGTTTTTTTTAGATGTCATCAGGTGCTCTTAAGTCTTTTACACATTAAATCAAAAAACTTTACGATCTGGCAGTTCAGTTTGGTGTATTTCGGATTAAAACACAGTATTACAGCTTGTCTACAAGTCCGTGTGCTATACTGCTTAAAGAAAGGGCATAGTAAGTTATGCCTTAAGTCATTCAATTTAGTGCAAATGCAGATCACGTGAACAATGTCCTCCTTGTCAGTTTTGCACAGTCGGCACTGCTCTGAGGAGTTATTCCTCTCCCAAGGTGGCAAATGTGGGAGTATAGGAATTACTCCGAGACGTAATTTCAGAAACCTTTCTTTGATTTTTATTTTCATGCCAGTACTAAGATATACTTGTGGTTGTACTGGCCCGTAATCACCCAGCGTTGTCCAACCGTGCGCTCTTTTCGCGAAACCATTCTTGTCTTCAATTACTGAGATAATGCGCGCCGATTTTTTTGCGATTTGTTTAAAGGACAGGTGGTCTGTTGGAGTTTCCCATAAGTCTTTCAGGCCCAAGGCTTGAAGTGATTGAAATAGATAGTCTCTGGCCAATGATTTTTGATGTCGATATAGCTCCCCCATACGTTGGAACTTAAGGAGCCAGTCTCAGCGGTGCGAATCTTGTGCCAGGTTCCTACATACGCGCACTGCCTTCCTATTGTCTGTTTAATTATACCAAATTCCAGTCGAATCTGAGCAGGAGAAACGTATTTGGGAAGATTGAAAATGGCCCTATATGATTTGGCCATAAGTATGTCCAGTAGGGCAGCATCCTTCCCATGTAGGGATTCGCTCCTGTATGTGATGGTCGGCTGTAATTTTGCACGTAGTATTTGAAGAAGAGGTTTAAGTGTAAGATCGGGAAGTTTTGCCTTTAGTGATTTGATGGCCAGGTGGATCATAATCGCCTTCCCTCGTAGGGATTCAAGTTGTGGCTTGGACGTATTTTTTGCGTCCAGGATTACTCCCAGTTATTTATAGGTTGTTACCAGATCCATTTTCTCTCCATTCAGGTACCAACGAATTTCCCTTTTTTTCTTATAATTCACAGCCATGGCCTTAGTCTTTTTAAGATTTATTTGAAGGGCGTTTCTTTCAGAAAGGGTATATACGACATTCAAGAGATGTTGAAGGCCCGTTGGGGTTCGACTTATTAACACTAAGTCGTCTGCATATAATAAGTTGGAGAGGATAATTGACCTGAGTTTAGGCGCATGGTTAGAGCATTTGTCAAGTTCTCCTGGTAGATCAGCTAAATAAAGGTTAAATAAGAGAGGAGCCAGTACGCACCCTTGTTTTAGTCCTTTTGTTGTCTTGATAGGTTTCGAAAGGTGTGTTCCTGTTCCAAGTTTGATTTTAATCCAAGTGTTGGAGTGAAGTAGTATTAACACGTCTAAGAGATGTTTCGGTATCCCCCAATGGCTTATTTTCTGCCAAAGTTTGTTACGATCTATGTGATCGAATGCGGCAGTGTAGTCAATGAACGTAAGATATAAAGATGATTTGGTCTCTTTGGCCTGTCCCATCAGCAGGGACAGTGCCATGATGTTGGTTGTGGTGCCTTGGCCTCTGCAGAATCCTGTTTGAGTGAACGGGATAATGGATTTTTCAGCTACCCATGTTGTTAACTCTTCCAGAATTATGCCTGCAAAATATTTAGCCTCTACATCTAGTAATGCAATGAGTCGGTAGTTATTTGGATGCTTCTTACTACTGTGTTTATAAATCGGGCTGATGACTGACTCATACCAGGACTCAGGAAGTATCTGGGTGTAAGTTAGACTATTGAATAAGGATGCCAATGATTTGCTCCAAAATTCCACGTCTTCCTTATACAACATGGGTGGAATACCATTTGGGCCCGGTGCTCCCGCAGATCGCCCTCTTTTTATTTGTCGTTTTACGTCAGCTGGAATAATTAAATTTTGCCATTGCTCGGCACATATCGAAACTTCTGCCATTGGTACTAATTTATCGAGCTTAGGTGAGGTCTTAGACCCATTCTCACGCTTTTCCTGGAACCTTGTGGGTGTGCGGCTGGTTTCTTTGCCTTCAATTTTGGGGCACATGGTTACTGCACGAGGTATGTGTGTTACGACTCCCTCTGTGATGTCCTCATTGTTAAAATGCAGTGACAGATATTTTGTCCAAACCTCCTCTGGTATGTGTGAGTTTTGACCCCGGTGGTCTGAGTTATTTTTTTTTGTAACCATTTGCCAGAATTTCGAACTATTTTTCTGCTTCCCTTCATAATGGAGCTTTGCCCATAGCTCTTCATTCTGTTCCTTCCTTTTTTCCCATTTCATCCGTTTCAGGTGTTTTTTTGCTGTCTGTAGGACTGTTCGCAAACTGCAATTTGTTTGATCCTTTCGTAACAGCCTTAGTGTTTGATTTATTAGCATTTTTTGAGTCTTCATTTCTAGGGTTACTGGATTTTTATTAGGGACTCTCTTCCCCTGGCGTAACGTGTTTGGCTTGTTGTTTATCAGCTTCTCGCTAATTTTTGTAATTTAGCTTTGCCAGTTTTCCAACGCTTTACATGAGGAATTGGCTGCTTGAGTGAAAAGGTTTTTTGCTGTTGTGCTTACTGACCTAATGTTGTCAATGTTGCATCGTAACCGCCGTAGGTTTGACGTGACTTCCAAGCAGGGGCCTTTGGATAATTCCTTTTCCAATTTTGAGGTGACTTTTATTATGGTTTCTAAGGGTAGATGGTCGCTGAGGTCACTCATCCCTATTCTGAACATTTTGGTCCAGCTAAACATGTTTAGAGATATAAACATGTAGTCAAGATGAGAGGTTTGTTTATTGGAGTGGAAGGTTGCAACTGGTGGGTCGTCTTCATCATAACGCCCATTTAAGGCCCTTAGGTTGAGATGTTCCAAATTTTGGAGCAAGTTTTTTGAATACTTAGTTAGTTTGCTGTTTTTTACCGAGCCTTGTGTGGGAACGCCCCATGCCACATTCAAATCTCGAATAAGGTCATCGTCTTGATCCTCGCTGATGAGAAGCATGTTAAAATCCCCCGCCATGATGATTAAGTCGGAGTCCTGTTCTTCCCTTATCTTCTCCAAGGCTGCTCCCAAATCTTTTGCGGCCTTTTGCTTTTGTTTTGGATGTAAGTATACATTGATTATGATTACTTCTTGAGGCAGGTTCCGTAACCAAAGTGAGATTTTTACCACCTGTATTGCACTCGGGGGAGATATGTGAGAGTCTATTTCTTTAATTTCACCTATGGTTTGTATAGATGCAAGAAGTGTTGTCCGGAAGAGGAAGGGAGGAGCTTGCACGCAGAGCTCCGCTGTGACTGAGCACAGAGGTACGGACTACAGATCTACGGACTACAGAGCTGAGCCCAAATGGAGCCGACTCAGTGAATGCTATTGCGCTTTGCCCGCTGCCCGCTCCCGCTCCCGTCTCGCCTGCCAACTCCCTGCTTGTTCCCATCCCCTCCCTGGACGTGAAACTGCCGACCCGCAGTGTTGGGCGGCTTCCGCGGTTTCCGCGGCTCCAGCAGCCTCCCACTGGCGGTGGAACAGGGGAGAGGAGAGTGGACTGCAGACTCGAGCACAGGTGTATGGGGCATTGAAAGCCAGTAAAGAGGCCAGAAAACTGAGCGGAGCGCTCACTGCGAGCAGCAGTGGAAGTAGCGGAGGCTGCAGCAGTAGGAGCGGTTCAGGAGATAAACGAACACCGGTGAGTCTGATCTGCCAAAGGTTCTGCCAAAGGTTCTGCACTAATCACTGCCTGTTGCCCATTGTCTAGTCTCACAGTAAGTGGAAAGCTGATGATCACAGCCCTGACGATCTCCTTGTCCTCCTGGGTTACATTTACATTTACAATTACATTGTGGTCGGAGAATCCCCACTGGATAAAGAATTGGACGCGGCAGAAGATGATCTGAAAAGAAAGAAAAAAAAAAAAAAGTATTAGTCAGAGTGTTTTGCGATGAGCCAGAATTAACTTCTTTGTTACAGAAGATTACACCTTTTATAGTGTGCTGGGGGTAAAGCAGACAACGACGCACGAGCGCAGCTGCTACTAGAGGCAGTTGCAAAGTTGCAAAGCAAGAGCCCGAAGGAAAAAAAAAAAGAAGCAATGAGATCAGGCAGAGTGAGGCAACCACCTTCCAACTCATCTAATATAAAATCAAATTTCAAAATCAACTTTCCATCCAAACCTCGGAAAAGGAAACTAGAGTCAGTATCTTCACCAATAAACTTATGCTCCACCAAAAACGAAGAAAGTCAAAAAAACAGGGGAGATACGATGTCAGTCATTAATCAAGAACCAGGAACCAGTCGCGAACTAACTCCCACTTTCGATTTCAACAAATCCTCAAACGCAAAGTGTCTCGACAACGACAAGGAACTTACTGTATTACCCTGTCTAGCGACAGCTCCTCAACAATTGCAGCAACCACAGGAATTATTCCAGGTGTTTCCGCCTTCGGTATTAAAATCACCACCAATGGGTTTAAACAATCTCATAACCATTGAGGGAACGCCAGTGAAGAAAAAGAAACGTTTCTTCCAACCAAAGATATACACAAAGTTTTCTTTCCTAAAAGATCCTGGATCAGCAATTTTTTCTAAGACAGGGAACATCAAGGGCCTCCATACACAGCTCCTACCAAGCAAACACAATCAAAGCTATATAAAAAATGCCGACAGCAACCTAGTAGGCCCCTCCAGGCAAGCCGGGCCTTTGAATACATCCAACATTGAGGCAGCTGAAGCAAGGTCAGTACCATCTCCATCAAAGGTAAAAAATAGGAAAGTGGGCTCACTTACTCACTTAGCAACCTTGGCAGTCCAAGCAATTTCCAGCCACATAAATCTGGGAAAAGAGCCGTCCAATATATCCGTAAACAAAAATTGGAGCCTACCAAAGAAAGTTGAAACCATAGAGGCAGTAATCCACCAACGCCAACATCTAGTGAGCCATGGTGAGAGCAAGGACTCTGAGATCCAGAACCATAAAGAGGAGGAAAGGAAAGACTTACACTGTCTTCAACCATTAAGTAGTTCGCCAAAACCAAAGAAACCAAAGAAGGTACCCCAGGATATCGAAGAAATACAAACATTGCAGCAGACTAAAATAACGGAACCAGGAAGTAGAACCCAGTGCCATCAACCGGCCAAAATCTCTTTGATCCAAAACCAGACATCTCAAATAAATCTTAAAAGCAACATAGGAAAAATTGTATTAAATGATAGGTCAGCAATAATCACTTCACCTCAACGTTGCACCTTGCCACAGTACAATGATCTACAACCCACAGACAACTACGCAAACAACGACATGTCCTCCATAGCAGCACAGGAATGGGAGGAACTGGTTGCAACCTAAAATCAGGAATCAGTCGGATGCAGTCCATCCATCGACGCATCACCAAAACTGGAAAAAAATAGCACCATTGACAATCTGGACAAAGATACAATATGGGCAATAATTTTGAAAACTCTGCAGCATTCGACTACGGCTCTAGAATTTCAATCTCTAAAAATGGACTTGCAACTCATAGTTCTGCAGACAATGGCGGATACAATTTCAGGAATTGACCAGAAAATCTTAGAATTAAATGGTCTCATAAAAAGAGGCCAAGACGCCGTCTATGAGTCCCAAACAAACTTTCCACAACTACAAACTTACGACCCGATCTTGGACAAATTATCATCTTTACCAGCAATGCTGGGAGACTTGATAAACGACTTAAAATTGACAGCCTCACAAACTCCGATTCCACAAACTTCGGATCTACCGCCAGAATCCTTATCGACATACATAAATCGAGAGAATGAGCCGCCTGCCGAACAGAGCTTAACAACCAACTTACTCCTAAAACAAACATCACCTTTTGACCGGTTGGACACTGTCCCCACGATTATTTCCATAGATAATTCAACTCTAACAAACAATCAAGCCTTGAATAAAACTCGTAGAAAGAAGAAAAGGAAAGGAAGGAACAGGTTGTCAATGAACGGAAGGCATTACAAAGAGACACAACTGTACCCCCCCCACCTTAGTAGCAACTAGCGGACAAAAAGTAAAAAACAATGATCAACCATCAGCCTCCTATAAGACCACAGATAGCACTACTTCTCCTTTTTTAGAATCTTGCGACAAACAGACATCCAGCTCAACCCAGGAAATTGTCCTAAAAGAACCTGAACAGGAATGCCCTCAAATCAAACTAAACCAATCGGTACATAATGCTCACAATGTTGAACCAACATTTGTTGAACATACTCGAATAATAAAAAGTGCGGACAACGCTACAGTCACCAAAACAGAGTTGCCGCTTCAATCAAAATGGCACTTAAACAGCAACACAAAGCCACAAAATGCAGATAATGATCTAATGCAGCAACTAAACCACTCAGACACAATACGCCTAGCACGTTCCCCTCAACCCTTCCACCAAGATAACGTGGGACTTTCAAATCTAATAGCACCCAAGCACTTGCATAGTCAGGCATCAATCCTTTTCATTCCAGAATATACATCCAGAGGAAGGGATGATATATTGAACAGGGGTAACATACTGAGACTCTTGCACTCAGTCACTACCCTAGAAAACATTAGCCCTTCAGAACTTGCACAAATAGAGTTTCAGCCAAACACCGAACCCCACCGCCCGGAAATAATGAAAGCAACCTGGAACTCCGCCGAGACAGTGAGTAAAATCATGGAAGAAGAAGCAACATTCCAACAATGGGGGATAGAGTTGAGATTAGAACAGCGCCATGGACACATTGAAGATTGACACGCTGAGAGATGAGCCCTGGGCCATGTGCCAGATGACGCCACTGTACTACATGCTGAAGGCTTGAGTCCCACTCCCATGGCCTTGCTGGTGAGCCACTTGGTGATTTCATCCTGGTCTCGTATGCCATTGACAGCCAGCTGCTCCTCACCCTCACTAAAGACACAGCCATTGCCAGTTCCAACCTTCAAGAAGGCATGAGGTCCGTTGATGAATGGCTGAACATCAGACACCTGAGGCTGGACTTGTACAGGACTGAGGTAATCATCTGAGGATTGTCCCCTTACAGCTGGGTCAACTCCTTGGGTCCCACCTGCCAGGGCACTGCACCAGCACCCAGTGGCCACGCACACAAGATGGTATGCATCATGGACTCGTCGCTCACAATTGCCATGCAACTCACCAGCATCTGTACCTCATGCTGCAACACCCTCCACATGATGCACATGATCCACAGATAGATCCACTCCAAGGCAAGACAGACCGTCCCCCAGGTCCACGACACCAGCCGTGTCAGCTACAGCCCCGCTCTTCACGGAGCAAGTACAGCCAAACTCCGGGAAAACTTGTCCACATCCAGGGTGCATCTGCACACCTCAGCTTCAACATCCCGCGCCCCAGCCACATCACCGTCCACCTGAGATAGCTGCAATGGATCACTGTCTGCTGCAGGATGACCATCACATTCCTCACCCACACTCAGGAGACAGTCCACAACCCCAGACCCCAAACTAACCTTGGACGTCTGTCATCCAAGACCCCGTTGGGCCAACTCTGTGCATCCAACCTTGCCCTGGCCAACATTCTTCACATCCACCGAAGTCCAGCATGCAGGACATAGTTCTCCCACCTGGCAAAACATACCTGGGACTTCCTCCCCGGGCACCTCCACATGAGCCATGACCTCTACACCTTAATGATGCTCTTCCAAATTGTTCTGTCCGCACAGTATTGCAATCCCCTCCTCAGCAGCTTGAGGCCATCACGGGTGAGTATTGTGCTCCATGTCTGTACTGGATGATACATTGTGACCCATGTGTGTCCTGTACCGGACTCAGATCCCAGGGTATGGATGGCTGGAGTTAGTTCAACACTCAGGCATAGTTTGACAATTCCGCACACATATGTTGTGGACTCATGCAAAATGACTGCAACATCTAATTAAAGAAATTTAGTTTTATTCTCGGTGGGGGGCGTCTATTGTGGGTAAAAATAGGTGCTATACAGTGTGCCTAGAATTCAAAGGGGGAGATGGGATCCTTGGCATTTGAAGTCATCAGAGTCCAGAACACAGTGTTTGTCATCATTGGTCATACTGTGACCAGCAAGTCCATGTGGCAGAGAATGTCAGTTAATGAGGTGCTGCTGTTGCGCATGAAGGCCAGGTGCCAGGCCAGGTGACCTGGGAGATGTGGATGGTCTGCTGCCTCTCACGGTCTTTTCCGTGGACGACCCACCTTCCTCGCGGGACCCTCAGATGCAGGCCTTGACGATGTTTGGGACGCTCCGTCGGACGAATCCTCCTCCTCTCCCTCCCTGTGGCTGGTGTTGGTCTTCGACTGGTGGCACAGGGAGGGTTGCTCATGTTGTCGGCGATCCGACGGAGTGAACGGCTTATGTCCATTTGCACCGCCAGGAGCTCAGCCATCCTGCCCTAACCGTCCTTGCTGTTGTTGTTGACTGGCGTGTTGCTCGGCCTGCTGGTTCTTAATCTCTGTGAGGGTCTCCACTACCTGGCTGATGGCCCTGGTGTCATGCTGGTATGCGTCCATGATGTTGCGTATGTGTGACATACCATCCCTTCAGCTGGCTGGTCAGGTTCTCACCTCCGCCTGCCTCCACTCCCACCACCCCTGCCCACACGAGCCTGGCCTGCCGTTGTGGGTACATCGGGTCTACGGGACCCCTGAGGGATGGCAGTTGCGGGGTTGTCTGCCTCCTCCTGGGTGCCCGGTGAACCTTCTCCCTCCAGGTCAGACTGGCTCAGTTGTTCAGTGCGGGCAGGGCTCCTGGGTGTCTCCTGGGATGTGGCAGAAATGGGGGTGGTGGTTGGCACAGATGTACCTGAGGCAGGTGCTGCAGGGGCTTGGACACCAGAGGGTCCAGGTGGGTTGGGGTCATCCGCGGAGTGTTGAGAGGCGTCGCTGTCGGTGGGTTCAGGTTCCTCCCGAGCCTGGGACTGTGATTCTTCCCCCCCATTGTTGGGGGGAGATCCATGACGTTGCCCTGTGTGTGAGAGGGACAATGTTAATGCTGTTTCATGCGACATCCATGTTTCAGACATATTCAAGTTGGCACAGTTCCTACAGGTAGTTGTATGTGCCTAGCATTCCCCTCACTGTTCACTAGTGGATGGGTATGTTGCGGGGGACAGATTGATATGTTCTCCTGAGTGTTTGACATGTAGATTTTTCGCTTGGATGCTTCTTTGGCTATGGATTGATCTTGTTGTGTCACATGTCCATTGTGAGAGTGGGTAAATCCATTGCCTGCCCCGGGGGTGTGTGCTTGTGTAAGGGGTGTGTGTGACAGGGCCTGCTGGTAGGTGTAGTGTGAATTGGCTGTGGGTCTCCCAGGTGATGTATCTGTCCACTCATGGTGCATTCTGGCATGACAGTGAGTGTGAGTTCCTGTCCTAGATATCTGAGCTTGTGGTGTTGGTGTTTGAGTTTACAGTGGTCACAGGAGGGCCTTGTGCTGGCTACAGCAGGGCCAAGTGTCAGCAACCTTGTCAGTACTTTGCCAGTCCCTGTGCATTGAGCATGGTGCATGGGTATGTACCTGGGCCATATGGGCTGAGGGCAATGGTGTCTGATTCAGAGTTGAACAATGTGTTTTGTGAGCCCCACCCTCCCAGCATCCCGGACATCCAGTCTTGGGTTTGTGCTTCGTGTTGCCTGGGACATGCCATGGCCTTGCTTTGTGGATGGGGCATACACATGTTAGTGGTATGAGCATTGTTTTTGAGTGTGGTGGTGTCCGGTGAGGGCTTGGGGGTAGTTGCGTGCATTTGGTGTAGTTGGGGTGTGGATGCCATTACCCCCATGTTACGTAAGTTGTTTGTGTACTCACCAGGCTCTGCAACTCCTTTGACTCCATGTACTCCCACCGGCGGAAGCAGGGCCATCACCTTCTCCTCTCTGGGATGGTAATGTACCGGTCTGCGGGGCAGCCCACCTCCAGTGATGTTGCTCTGGGCGTAGTCCTCGTTCATTTTGCGCTTGACTGCCCTCCGCAGATCGTACCACCTGGCTTGGCATTCATTCCTGGTCCTTCTGATGGGCGCAACAGCATTCACCCTATCGACGAACCTCTGCCACAGGCGTGATTTTTTGGCTATGCTGGTCTGTCTGACCAATGTTCCAAAGAGCTGTGGCTCGACTCTGATGACTTCGTTGACAAGGGTGTCCAGCTCCTCCCTTGTGAACTTTGGATTCTTGTCTGTGTGCATGGTGTGGGGTGAGGGTGTGGATGGTTGTGGGTGTGTGGGTGTGAATGTGAAGGTGTGTGTGGGAATGTGGAGAGGGGGTTTGTGTGAAGGAGTGTGTGTGAAGGTGTATGTTAAGGTGTATGGGTGCAGTTGTTAGGGTGTGCTCTGTAGCTGCAGTGAGTCTGTTGCAAAGGCTCATGGTTTGTGTGTGTGGGCCCTTTTTATTGGTCCATTTGTGGGTGGGCCTGAGTTTGAATTTTTGGTGGGTGTGTTATAAGAGGTGGTTGTGAGTTTGGGCCTCTGTTGACCTGTTTGGATGTGCCAGGTCAGTCATGTTGATGTTTTTTGTACTGTAGACGTGTTTTGTGGTGTTGTGCGAGTCGAATTGACCCTCCTTGTGCTGTTTTACAGTGTCTTGGTTCAGTACAAGTCGTTTTCGCGTATGTAAGGTGCGTCCATACGCGATGTTGTTGTACCGTGCTCGCATACGCAATGTTGTTGTAAGGTCCGTACATACGCGATGCTGGGGGACGGTGCTGGGGTACGGTGCTTCCAAGTACGGGGCTGGGGTATGGTGCTGGGGTACGGTGCATCCAAGTGCAGGGCTGGGGTATGGTGCTGGGGTATGGTGCATCCAAGTACGGGGCTGGGATACGGTGCTGGGGTACGGTGCATCCATGTATGGGGCTGGGGTACGGTACGCCCAAGTACGGGTCTGGGGTACGGTGCTGGGGTATGGTGCATCCAAGTACGGGGCTGGGGTACGGTGCTAGGGTACGGTGCGTCCATGTACGGGGCTGGGGTACGGTGCGTCCAAGTACGGGGCTGGGGTACGGTGCTGGGGTACGGTGCGTACAAGTACGGGGCTGGGGTACGGTGCTGGGGTACAGTGCATACAAGTATGGTGCTGGGGTATGGTGCGCCCAAGTACGGGGCTGGGGTACGGTGCTGGGGTATGGTGCGTCCAAGTACGGGGCTGGGGTACGGTGCTGGGTTATGGTGCGTCCATGCACGGGGCTGGGTTACGGTGCGTCCAAGTACGGGGCTGGGGTAAGGTGCTGGGGTACGGTGCGAACATGGGGGGGTACGGTGCTGACATACGGGGGGTACGGTGCTGACATACGGGGGGACGTGCAGACATACGTGGGGGGAGGGGGGGCTGTACGACTCGTATCCCAGGCACAAGTTTACCCAGGATACGAGTGGTACAGAGTTCGCTCCGTACGGGACGTTTTACATACGCTTGTATATTCGGAAGGGCGTTACGGATCGTACTTGTGCGCTCAGACTTCAGTTTCACGATTTGTATGTAAAACTGTCCGGGTACGTCTCGTAGACCTTTTCCCGAAGCGATTCGTATGTATTTTTCATGTACGGATCATACTTCAACGGTGGGACGGGACTTGTACGATTCGTACGTAGAAATATACGGATACGAGTCATACGGTAACATTTTTTACCCGATCAGAATCGCCACCTCTGTGTTTGAAAATACCACTTTTAGAAAGTAGTTATTTTCTTACTTAACCAACCAGCCTGCCTCTGCTAGCTTGTGTATTGTATGTCTGGTTTGTGAGTGACAGGGGCTGGGGAGAATCCAGGAAACAGGATGAGTCAGCACAGGGCTCAATAGACCTATCTGCATGTGGAGTGGTGGGAGGAGTAGCACCTGGGTCTGAATACGGCTGTGCCTGCCTTCCAAAATGCTGGCTCCACCTCGTGTGGTGTGTCTGATGACCCTGGTCCACACTGACAAAGGAAGAAGGTGTAAACTGGCAGAATGCACCCACAACTGGTTTGAACTAGGTACAGGACACTCAGCCTTCAGAGGACAAAGGATTTTCCAGTATAAATATTGGGGCCCAAATCCCAAGATTTTAAATCACTTCTGGAACAACAAGACACAGCTTTGCCAAGGAGAAGAAGCAAGGACGCTGCAGGAGTTTGGACTGCCCCCCTGCCAGTGTGCTGTGTTGCTGGGTTGGACTGCAGTGGTGTCTTCATTGCCAAGGAAAGGAGAAGGAACTTTTAAAGAACTTTCATCATCTTGCAGAATATTTCTCCAAGGGCTTGAAATTGTTCTTGCCTCCTGCTGAAGTCTCAGGAACAAAAGACTTCCCCACCAGCTCCCCTCTGAATTTCCTTGCTGGGAAATCTGTCTGCAGAAGCCTGGTTGTCGCTGGGAGCTGGAAGCACGACTCTAGAAGAAGCGTGTCGCAGTCGCAGCTGTTGCCGTCGCATCGCTGGAAAAGCGTGTCGCCGCCCCAGAGGTCGCCGCCGCATCACCAAAGAAGCGTGCCTTCATCGCAGCTGTTTACCAACGCATCACCGGAAAAGTGTGCCGCCACCATGAGGGTTGCCGTCGTATCACTGGAGAAGTGGGCCGCTCCGAAGTTACAGAGTTCGCCGCACGGCCGTCGGGCGTGCACGCATCACCTTCACGTCATCGCATCACATCAAGGGCGCCATCTTATTGCATCGCACCGGATTGTCGCATCGAGGCGCCATCTTGCCGCATCGTAACCGGAATGCAGTACGAGAATCAATGCATCACCTCTTCTCCGGTAAGGAACATCCCCTACTCTGCGCAAGCATTGAGGTGCGACGCATCACCTCCCCTGAAGCAAGGAACCGACGCATCACCCTCCCTGCGAACCTTTTGTTTGTTTTGCGTTACGCATCCAAGGTACTTTTGTGAGAAACGTGTCGCATTTATCATCAACTTGAACTAAGTTACTTCTACCATCTTTAAGTCAATTTTGAGTACAGTATTGTGGATTTTTGTTGTTTGTGGTCTTGTGTTAAGTCTATATAAAGAATACCTATTTTTATAAAACCTGGTGTCCATCTGTAGTGTTTTCACTGTGTTACTGTTTGTGTTCACAAATGCTTAACACACTGCCTCTTAGATAAGCCTGTCTGCTCGTGCCAAGCTACCAAGGGGGTAAGCAGGGGTTATCCAGGAGTGTAATCCTCTTTCCCTGACTTAGAAGCAAGGGTCCCTATTTGGTCAAAGGTACCTACCTCTCCCAACTAGAGACGTCCAGTTCTAACAATAGCGAATGATCTTCAGGTCATAATTTATAACACAAGTCCAGTTAATTTATTGGGTTGTGATCTTTTGTGTGAAATGACTATGGGGCATTTGTATGAAACTCCCGTATTGCGAATCTCAAATTGCGATATTTTGCGATTAGCAGTTTGATATTCGCAAATCGGGATGTATATAAAAAATCGCTAATGTTTAGCGATTTCTTAAAATTCGCTAAAAAGTCTCAGAAACATGCTTTGCGAGTCCTTAATTGCGAAATTCACAAATTAAGAAATCGCAAACGCAGGAATCTGCAATACAGGTGCAGCCTGATGACATCACAACCAGGAAGTGGGAGTGATTTGCTGCACCTGCTTACCTGAGCCACACCCAGAGGCTGTTTGGAGAGTGTGAGGAGTCAGCCCAGGAGAGAACAAACCCCAATGGAGTCCCAGAAGCAACATGAGGGCAATGAGGGTGAAAAGAGGAAGAGGAAACATACATTCTCTGACAAGGAGCAGGAGGTCCTCATAGAGGAGATGGTTTGCAGCCATGAGCTCCTCTTTGGCAAAAAGGCACTGAGAGTCCCAGAAGCAAGAAAAAGAAAGATCTGGCTGGACATACAAGAGAATGTGAATGCTGTGGGTGTAACAAATCGCACTGTCGAAGAATTGCGCAAGCGATGGTACGGCATGCGGAAAAGGTCTAAGGAGAGGGTGGCAGCCAGACTCAAGGAGGCAAACAAGACCGGGGAAGGACCATCCACATCAGCAGAGCCAACATCCCACGAGGAGCTTTTGGAGTCCACCCTCCTGCCTGAGAGCGTCGGTGGTATGGCTGACATTGACAGCTCCGACCCTGCATCCAGCACCCAAGGTAAGATGCATGCAAAATATATCTGCCCTGATCCCCATCCCATGCACACTTCCCCAAATGCGCAAAATATACACAACACATTTCATTCCAGTCCAAGTCTTACAGCACACCCAGCAATGCATCATGGAAGTTGTAGTAATATGTATGACAGTGTGTCCATGACACATAGGAAATCAAATGCAACATGTGGGTCGGTGATAAGGGAATAACACAGTGTCAGAAGTTAGTCAATACAAACTGTAGAAACTTTATTGAGTGCAAATTGTAGACAATGACACAAACTCATGTATTCCCCTTTACATCCACAGCACAATCCAGGGCACTTGATGACAGTGCAGAGGGAGATGACAATGAAAATCCTGAGGACCAGCATGATGATGGGGACTCAAGTGACGATACAGAGCACACAACAATCATGCGCAGGAAGCGCACACATGTGCCCCCACTGCCTCCATTGGAGGATGACATACAGCCCATAGGGGAGGACAGTGACCGAAGAGAGGAAAATTCAGGGTGTGTCACACATGCGGAGTCAGGAAACACCACGGATGAGCATTCCAACACTGGAAAGATGCAGGTCAAGGCCCAGGAGCAGCACTGCCACTGATGAGGACAACACAGTATTTTCAGGTCTGGAACACAGCATGCTGCTGGTACAGTGCCTGCAATGTAAATCATTGCGCTCCATCAATAGGCAGCTATGCACTCTGAACAAAAATCAGCGCAACATGGGGGAGGACATAATGGAGGGCATAATGGCCATGGCATACGTGACCTCTGTGACACCCTGAAGCAAAACCAAGACGCCAGTGACAGGGCTGCCCGACGTGCCAATGCACAGCTCCACAACTACACTAAGGCCGTGAACCGCCTCTGCACCACCACCAGCAATCTGACACGTCGCAGCATTACCATGCAGTTGGAAATGTCACACTGCTGTCAGGACATTGCAAGAGGGCTGGAACAGGTCACCAGTGCAGTGGAGCAAATGCAGACGGCCAACTCTCATGGTCTCTGGCGAGAGTGAGGAGACCTCAAGTAGGAGTAGCATCACACCTACATTGCCTGGAGCAAGAAGGCGCAATTCCAGACAGGGTGCAGTACCTAGGAACCTCACGGAGGGCACTCAGCCTGGATCCCAAACAGCACCAATCCGTCACCGAAGGAGGTGAACTGTACAGTGACAATTTTGCATCAATGGGTGATGCAACCCATCAATGCATATTGAACACTTACTTGTGAAGTACCTGCACTGTGTGCATAACATGTGCTGGGTACAGCAACAGTGAATGCTTTTGAAGTGTGAATAAACACAGCACACATTACAATCATTTTTTGGCTCATGTCATCATTACTCACCTATAACTGGTAAAGCTGCGGGCCCCGACTCTCTCCCATCAGAGATTTATAAGACTTTTTTTAAAGAACTTCGAGCTGATTTGTTGGATACTTTTCAGGCAGCCAGGTTGGGTACTCCTCCCGAATAATGGGCTGCTGCGCATATTGCCATATTTCCGAAGAAGGGGAAATCCCCCGATCAACCTGGGTCGTACCGCCCGATATCGCTTCTTAACTGTGATGGTAAACTCTATGCGAAACTATTAGCAAATCGCATGGCTCCTCACGTTGCACGACTGGTCTCATTACAACATGGTTTTGTGCCGGGGCGTGGGACGGTAGATCATGTTAATAGGGTCATCGCTCTTCTCGACGCCGCGCAGGCTGAGTCCAGACTTCTGGGTCTTGCCCTGCTCGACGCCGAGAAGGCCTTTGACCGCGTGTCTTGGAAATTTTTGTGGGAGGTCATGACTCGTTTGGGATTTAGCACTAAATTTCTTCTGGCACTCCAGATATTTTATCAGTCCCCAACAGCTAGGATCTGCGCTATGGGCCTTAAATCTGAGGAGGTTCAGATTAGAAGAGGGACGCGGCAAGGCTGTCCTTGTTCTCCAATTCTTTTTGCTTTTTATATCAATCCCTTTGTTAAAATGCTCGAGCTTAGCCTACAGATTCCCCCTTTTATTGCTAATGAGGTGAAGTATAAGGTTCTGGCGTATGCCGATGACATCGCCGTTGTTACGTCTGATTTGAATTCTGCTTTACCATCCATTGAATTGTTAGCAGAATCTTTTGGGAAATATTCTGGTTATAAACTTAACAAGTCCAAAACACAGTGTTTGTGTACAGATCAAACTCTCGTACTTGACAATAGGATAATGGAGGAAGTGGTCTATTTAGGCATTAAGATTAGGCCTAATTTGGAGGAACTTGTCAATACCACTTGGATTGATATATTGGATAAAACAAAGCAGGCATTGGAATCTTGGCAGAGTTTATATCTCACTTTGGTCGGCAGAGTCAATTTACTCAAAATGATTATATTACCCAGAGTACTTTATTTTTTTCGTGCTGTCCCTTTATTAGTCCCTAGGCCCAAAATTCGTCAATTACAGTCAATTTGTGAAAAATATTTATGGGCTCCTGGAAAAATACGCAGAGCTTCACGCTTTATGACACTCCCTCCTGTTCGTGGGGGCTGGGGGGTCCCAGACTTCGCCCTCTCCCAGATGTCATGTTTACTTTTAAGAATGCGTACCCTCCTGACCGGAGAGGCAATACCTAACATGGCAGAAAATCCATCGATTTACCATATTACTTTAGGTCCATCTGCAAAAAGTTGTCTGATTTCTAATTTTGACAGTAGCTATTACAAACACACATGGTTTAAAACTATTATATCTGCCTTTAACACTTGGAAAAGTCTCAGGAAAATGTGTAATATGTCTAAATTCACAATATATACCCCATTCAAGGCTCCACATTTATTGCCGTCAATTTTTGGAGATGTAGTTGCACGATGCTGGCACTTTAAAGGTATTACATGTCTCGGTGACTTTGTCTCTGTTGATGGTTCTCTTCTTTCTTTTGATACACTTAGATTACAATTTGATTTAGATAATAATCATTTCTTTAAATACTTACAGATTCGGGATTTCTTATATAAACACACCATGCCATTGACTTCAAATGATGTTATTGATGCTATTAGATTACAACCTCCTAATGGAACTATCTACAAACACTTATTAGCTTATCGTATAGATGATATTGATAAAACTAATCAGAAATGGTCAGGCAAGTTAACATCTGCCTCTATCAATATTCAAGAATCTATTAAAATGGCCCATATGATTTTCTTTTCTGCATCATTAAAAACACAATTGTATAAGACTATTTTTAATTTATATCACACTCCGGCTGTGATGATGAAATGGGGTAATTCATCTTTATATTCTAACTCCGGTGAATGCTTCCGTTGTAAAGCAAGAGAGGCCGATTTATTGCATGTCTTTTATGCATGTTCATCTTTAACATCTTTTTTTAATCAAATTTCAAACTTTCTCGGCTATGTTCTTAGGAAACCGGTAGTATTTTCACCAAAGCTAATCCTACTGGGTATCGGGGATGAAATCATTGAGGGGCACCCTCTATTTGAGTTTCGTTTTTTTCTTTTTATTATCGCCGCCACAATCCGCTTATCCATAGCTACTGCCTGGCTGCAACCACAAGCCCCGAGTTTCGATTGTTAAAAAAATCTCGCAAAAGAAATTTAGGTCTTACAATTTGGCGTCCTTTAAAAGATTATTTTGATGTTTAATTTATATAAGTTTTATATAAGTGGATATCACAGAAATGAGATATATGTGATTTGTACTGTTCTATGTTAGTGATACATTGTTAATGTTGGTTTGTGGAACACTAATAAAAAAAAAAAAAAAAAAATATAAGTAGTTTTGTGTGATCTCAGTCCGTCTCTGACGTCCAGCAGCTGCTCCGACTCCTGATGCTGGTCTGCCAGGGGGAGCAGGGCAATTGTCATCCGATGTGTCTGTATTGGTCACATCAATTGTGGTGCCTTTCTTCATAGCCATGTTATATAGCATTGCATAGCTTGCCACGATTTTACAGCAGATCTCAGGCCTGTATTGCAGTGCACCTCCACTTTTATGCAGGCACCGGAACCGGCTCTTTAGGATTCGAAACGTACGCTCAATGACGCAGCGTGTATATCTGTGTGCCCTGTTGTATCTCCTCTCACTTGCATTGGCTGGATCCAGGTACGGGGTCAGGATGAAGTCCCGCACAGCATAGGCACTGTCACCTGCAGGGATAGACACAATAGGTAAGTCAATGCCCCCCCCTCCGGAGATGTAGTGGATGTATGGATGTGTGCCATGTATTTACCTAGCAGGTATCCCTCGCTAAACTCTCCAGCACTCAGACGTCTGTGTATTCCACTGTGTCTAAAGATGAAAGAGTCATGTGTACTGCCAGGGTATTTGGGTACAATGTCATTGATGATATACTGAGCATTGCACACAATCTGTATATTCAGGGAATGGTAGCATTTACGGTTTCTGTAGACATATTCAGTTGCTGAGGGGGGTGTGATAGCCACATGGGTCCCATCGATGCAGCCAATGACGTGGGGGAAACGTGCAATCTGGTAGAAGTCAAGTTTTGTTTGCTGTAATGCCTGTTGGGTGGTGGGGAAGTTAATGTGATGTGATAGCCTCTGTAGCATTGCATCTAGAAAGGCATCGAAAAAGCGCGAAAGGGCACTCTGTGACACCCCGCCAACCTCCGCTATGACCCCTTGAAAACTCCCTGAAGCCAGGAGGTGCAGGGAGCACAGGACCTGCACATGTGTGTGAATTGTTTGTGTCCTGCATGTAGGGTGTTCCAAATAGGGTTTCAGCTCCTCAATCAGGTCCAATATGGTCTCTGGGTGCAGCCTGTACTTGTCATGGATGTCCTCTTCAGTCTGCTGGAACAGAGTGATGCGCAGCCTGAAGATACGTTCCTGTCTCATTCTCCTCTGTGCAAGAGCCCGAATACGCAGCCTCCTGGCTATCACAAACAGTGCTGCCATTGTGGAAGGATCTGTTGCATTGTGGGGTGGTTTAAGTACCTTGCACCTGGTTTCCACCTGCATGCACTTGGTGTTAATTGCGATTTCTTATTTTGCGAATTTCAACATTTCGCAATTTGTGAATTTTTCATACATGTCCTTGCAATTTCTTAGTTTGCGAAATCCTTTTTGCGATTTTCGCAAACTGAGAATATCGCAATTTGGGAATTCGCAAGGATATTCGCAAATTTTGGGTTTCGCAGACTAAGAAATCGCAAATTTTGCAACTTCTTAGTTTGCACTGAGAATGCGTGTCATACATATGAAATAGCCATTTTGATTCGCAAACACTGATTTTTGCGATTCGCAGCGTTTGCAAATAAAAATTTTTTCATACATATGCCCCCCAGTCATGTATTGCATGCCAGATTGTGTAGCAGTTAAAACACAGGATGGGAATTAGATTTTAAAGTAAAATTACAGGAGTCAAGTCTGAATGTCTTTCCAGTTCGCCACAAGAAGACTTACCTCCAAAAAAAGGTACACAGTGTTTGAGGAGGTATGGGATTTCACTGGTAGAGAAATTGTGCAGCACATAAGAGTGGAGATGACATGCACAAACTTGGCAAACAGATATGTAGATGAAGTTGCAAGATCCTGGGATCTTATGTCCAGTACATTAAAAAATAAATGAAGAATTTAATTCTGAACAAGAAATTGTAGTTTTTTTAAATCAATCAATCAATCAATCACTTTATTGGGTCGATATTGTGAATAAAAGCACATAAGAACATCAGAAATATATAATGTGAGCTGTAGATTCAAAACACACATTAAAAAATACTATAAAAACTGAGGAACTTCCACATCATGAACCTAATAACAAAAACCTCAATTATGGGTCTGCTATGTTATAAGGCAGGTGCATAGCCTCTTCCCTGGTTCTAGGATTTAATTCAACAAAAATCAGAAATTCATATAAAATAGTGTTAGAACAATAAGAGGGTCTATGTGCGCTTTTAGGTCCAGAATACAGACTACACACGGAGTATGCAGGTCCTTTAGCGATAAGAGAAATGGAAACAACAGTCAGTCGGTGGGTAGCTGGGCAAGCAGATGAAGGGAAATCTGACTGCTCAGAAGCAAGATCCCTCACACACCCTGATGGGTGTCATGCTTCATCATCGGGCAGCTCCTCTTTGGACCAGTGCTGAAATGCCCAATGGGCACCTCGAGGGGCTCTATGGCAGAGTTATTTTTTTTTAAATAAGGCGCAGTGGTGAAGTGTGGGAGGAGGTGCACTATGTGTAGATTGGTGTGAAGTGATTTAAAAATAACTAAGAGGAGCCAAAGGGATTTTCAATGTGGAGGTCCTCTTGTTACGAGTAAAAACAGTGTGGTACCGAGTATGGATGTAAAGATCCAAAACAACTCATACTGTAGGGTACATAGAAGTCAACATATTTCTTCTAAGAGTTGATGCTATCGATCAGGGCAATTCATCAGGACCAATAAACCTAATCTACGGGTGATTGGGGAAGTGAATGTGATAATTATACAGAAATACCCAATTACAAGAAATAATGTTGCTCTCTGTAAGTAGGGTATACTTGCGGGTATCTAAAAACCAATTCAAAGTCATTAAACTACTGGCTTCATATGTGATGGCAGAGACCGCGCTAGCTGCGGAGTGAAGAGGGCACAGAGATGGGGAGGTTGCTGCTTATTGAGCGTGATGGACACCTTTTCACTCCACAGCTAGCGCAGACTCTGCCATCACCTCTGCCATCAGAATCCTCCCTGTCAGACACTGGCCTTCTCGCAAACATGCCTTTGATGGTTCTGGTATCACCCTTTAGAATAGCATGTGGTTTGGAAAATAGCTCTGGTCTTCAAATGGCTTCTGCTTTTTTCAGTATATATTTTAGCCAGGGGATTCTTAAGCCATAATCACAGGACAAACAATCCTCAAGCATCTCATGATTGAAAGAGACCTTGGGGTTATTCCAGATGGAAGTCCAAAAAAGAAGTGGGGTAAGCCCCTCCGGATCAGTCATGTAATCAATCCCAGCTCTTCATGTATAAAATACTGTGAGCTGCCTGGTCCAAGTCCAAGCGGCCTCCTGAAAAGCAATTTCCCCCTCTCTGAAGGCTGCTGCAATCTCTGTACCCCCATATGTTAGCACCATAACTAAGGATGGGTAGGCACTTAAATCTATAAATTTCCAGTAGCTGGATAGGTTTACCACCAACTTTAGGGGATACATTAAACAAAGCACCAACTGCTCAATTAAAGCATGTGCAGCAATCAGAAAGGCAGAGCAAAAAACCTGTACCAGTATCGAATGTCACTCCCAGATATGAGAATTCTCTGACCCCAGTTATATTGCTACTCCTGATGGAAAGAGTAAGTTGTTTTCTGTCTACACTTTGCAGAGCTGAAAAAGTTGCAGAACAATGTGCCTGAGGAATATTTTCATAACTCTCTACTGCCTTTAAACCAAGCAGATCTTATGACAATTTGCTCTTTGATTTATTGTTTGCCTTGTGCTAGACAGTATTTGGTTTTGGCTATTGAATAGAATAGGGCTCAGCTTTCCTTGCCTTTTGTGAATGACATTTCTTTGCATTTTGAGTATTTTTAATTGAATTGATTAACCATTGCATTTTGCCTTCTTTAATGATTTCCAAATTTTGAATAAACCTCCATGGTTTTTACCTGAACCTTATCTCATGGGGATTTTTCAGTATACATTGCTTGTTTGAATTTTCCTATGTGGGTACTCTGGGTTTTCATGTACGTTATGACAAGAGCTCTCATCCTGTCAGACTCACAAATAGCCATGATCCATTATATCATCGGTTTTAAACTTAAAATGTGCTCATATTAGCCACCATCTCCTTTAGAAGCACTTCAGCTGGAGGTGGTTCTAGGGGTGCCTTAAATTTTGCAGTGAGGACCAGGATAGAAGCCATGTTTAGTTGTCTGAATCTCCAGATACTAGAGCAGCCCACATTCCGCTTCGTCTTCGTTTAGTTGCTTGCAGCTTTAATGACCCCCTGTAAGTCTATACTGCTGGGCTGGAATTGTGAACTGGAAATATCTTGAGCGAGTTTCTACACTGGGAAACAGCGATAAAGCGGAAAAGTGACGTTGGATGCCTTAAGGTGATATATTAGTGCCCCACAAAATAGTTGAGTAGAATAGCAAATTAATTTGCAATAAATGTTGGGATTGTAGATATTGTATAATGCATTGACGTCCCTTACATGAAATGTTATTCTGTAGCATGGGACTGTTTTCATCTATATGTAATATCACAGATGATGGGGATTCTGGTCTTCTGAGAAAGAATTGAAGAATCAAATGCAAGATTGGGATACTAACAGGTTGTGATCTTCAAACAAAACCTTTACCAGAAACGTTAAGAAGATTATTACATGTGAGAGATGGGGCATTACAGAGACTGGCAGAACGTGCCATGTTATGTTGCTGCCCTTTGGTTGTATGTCTGCCCAAACAGTCTCGGACTGGGACACAAAATATGTCAGGTGCAAGAATAAAAGCAGTCCTTCTAGTGAATCAGACAACTAAATAACTGGTCCACATTTGTCAAATTAGAGCAAGTTTGAATAAGTAAAGGCAATATGAATAGGTGTCTTGCAAGATATGGGAGACAGCATGCATTTTTGCCTGCTGCAGGCAATGTGTGTGGTAATACCAGAGAAATCAACAGTAAAACCAAATCCTTCAGACCAAAAAACAGGTCCATAAACGAAAAAATAAAATACCCATGACACTGACCTGATGAGCCCTTTGGCCCTGCTAGATTGTCCATTGACAAGTCTGTCCCTGAAAGCTGCTGAAGGGCGGATCTCTATATCTGGTATCCCAGCAGCATGTTCCTTTTTTAATTGTGTTTATAATTTTTCAACTTGGAACAGTAAATGTTATCCATTTATTACAAATTTTAAACAGCAAGCAGTATGTTCTGCTTTCTCCTGACATCACTTACCGTAAGATCGAGAACCTTGAATTGTGCAGTGAGGGGCTGATTTGCTGTTAAATTGTACAACCAAAGTCTGAACAAGTGGAAAAGGTTCATCAATATTGATGCCAAAGTTTGGTGCCAGAGTGTTTGCCACATTCATCAATTGAAATTACGACTGGGACAACACTCCAGTGCAACTGACCACAGTAGTGACTAGAGCACTTTCAAGAAACCAAAATACATCCGGCAGGCCACGCTGAAATGTCTTCATGTGGCACCATTGGATGTAAGACCTCCTCAGACTTCAAGCATGAGCATGGATTAAGGTTAACACTCTGTACCCCATGAGATGGCCTAACCTGAAACTCCACAGTAGAATTGTCCTCTTTCTGCCTGATGGACACCAGTGCAGGTCCAACTTCTCCCTGCCACTAAATACAGAAACTGTGTGGATGCAAAATATACCCACAAGCCTTCTGACTTGGGAACAGCCTCCCCTTTCAGAGCTTTAAAATCCAACAGAAGTATCCTCTTATTTCGCGACGCATTAGGACCACCACAGACTTTACTGAGGTTCCTAAAGGCTGATTCATTCATCTTAAGACTTTCAAGACTAGACTACAGACATCTCTCAAATCACTTTGCTAAAAGGATGGCACTTCTCTTGGTATATTCACTGTGTGAATCCCAGTGATGCTGGAGGTATTTTGGGAAGTATATCGGAGTCCTCATTGGCAGGTAAATGGACATGGAGGAAATGTGTATATGTATTCACCTCAGTGGCACTAATGGGTTTACCAGCACGAGCAACATGTTATACTAAAGCAAGCATTTTGGGAAAAAGGGGGTGGTGATGGACAGAGTTTCTGAATGATGCAGAATACTCTTACCAAGTCAAGAGATCATGGTTTTAATCCATCACCGTTTTTTAGCTCACTGCACCATCCCAGCTCAGAACCTGGCTACATGCAAATTAGTCTGTACCTGTCCCAGTGCATGATGGGAACAGGGCAAACCAAACTACCAAGCCAGTTCTTATACTGGGAAGGAAACAAGCTTCCGGGGACCGGTTTCTGGCATCACAGCCTTCGTTGGCCCGGCTTGCCTGAATCCTGATGGTGCAATGAGCAAGGGACTCACGTCTGAGCATACCCTCCCACACTAAGGGGCATATCAACAACAACCGGCGATAATTATCGCTCAGCGCTCTTAGCGTGAGGATAATTATCGCCGGCTAGCGTGAATTTTTATCGCTGAGATAGCGTGCTATTAGCAACGCTTATCTCAATAGCGATAAAAATCTACACGCTAACAGGCTAACGTGAGATTATCGCTGGAAACCCAGCGATAATCACACGTTACCTTGTTGATAGGGACAGGAAAACTTAGCCATGATATCCTCCTTCCATAGGATATCATGGCTAAGTCTGAAAATGAGCAGACGTAAAAAAGCAGCGTTAACCGCGGTTAGCGCTGCTTTTTTTGTCTCTAACAGGGTTAGCGACATTCTTGATAATAGGAGAAATGTCGCTTAGCGACATTTCTCCTATTATTTTACTCTGGAACGCCCCCTTTGCATCTCATTAGAGATGCAAGGGGAAGCGTAGAGTAAAAGGGTGCTAACATGCAAATTTGCATGTTAGCACCCTGTTGTTGATAGGGTGCTAGTTTTATCTCTGCTTTTTTGGCTTTTAAAGCCAAAAAAGCAGAGATAAAGCCCTTGTTGATATGCCCCTAAGTGTGGATAAAATCGATTTGGGAAAAAGGGGGTGGTGATGGACAGAGTTTCTGAATGATGCAGAATACTCTTACCAAGTCAAGAGATCATGGTTTTAATCCATCACCGTTTTTTAGCTCACTGCACCATCCCAGCTCAGAACCTGGCTACATGCAAATTAGTCTGTACCTGTCCCAGTGCATGATGGGAACAGGGCAAACCAAACTACCAAGCCAATTCTTATACTGGGAAGGAAACAAGCTTCCGGGGACCGGTTTCTGGCATCACAGCCTTCGTCGACCCAGCTTGCCTGAATCCTGATGGTGCAATGAGCAAGGGACTCACGTCTGAGCATACCCTCCCACACTAAGTGTGGATAAAATCGATTTGGGAAAAAGAGGGTGGTGATGGACAGAGTTTCTGAATGATGCAGAATACTCTTACCAAGTCAAGAGATCATGGTTTTAATCCATCACAGTTTTTAAGCTCACTGCACCATCCCAGCTCAGAACCTGGCTACATGCAAATTAGTCTGTACCTGTCCCAGTGCATGATGGGAACAGGGCAAACCAAACTACCAAGCCAATTCTTATACTGGGAAGGAAACAAGCTTCCGGGGACCGGTTTCTGGCATCACAGCCTTCGTCGGCCCGGCTTGCCTGAATCCTGATGGTGCAATGAGCAAGGGACTCACGTCTGAGCATACCCTCCCACACTAAGTGTGGATAAAATCGATTTGGGAAAAAGGGGGTGGTGATGGACAGAGTTTCTGAATGATGCAGAATACTCTTACCAAGTCAAGAGATCATGGTTTTAATCCATCACCGTTTTTTAGCTCACTGCACCATCCCAGCTCAGAACCTGGCTACATGTAAATTAGTCTGTACCTGTCCCAGTGCATGATGGGAACAGGGCAAACCAAACTACCAAGCCAATTCTTATACTGGGAAGGAAACAAGCTTCCGGGGACCGGTTTCTGGCATCACAGCCTTCGTCGGCCCGGCTTGCCTGAATCCTGATGGTGCAATGAGCAAGGGACTCACGTCTGAGCATACCCTCCCACACTAAGTGTGGATAAAATCGATTTGGGAAAAAGGGGGTGGTGATGGACAGAGTTTCTGAATGATGCAGAATACTCTTACCAAGTCAAGAGATCATGGTTTTAATCCATCACCGTTTTTTAGCTCACTGCACCATCCCAGCTCAGAACCTGGCTACATGCAAATTAGTCTGTACCTGTCCCAGTGCATGATGGGAACAGGGCAAACCAAACTACCAAGCCAGTTCTTATACTGGGAAGGAAACAAGCTTCCGGGGACCGGTTTCTGGCATCACAGCCTTCGTCGGCCCGGCTTGCCTGAATCCTGATGGTGCAATGAGCAAGGGACTCACGTCTGAGCATACCCTCCCACACTAAGTGTGGATAAAATCGATTTGGGAAAAAGGGGGTGGTGATGGACAGAGTTTCTGAATGATGCAGAATACTCTTACCAAGTCAAGAGTTCATGGTTTTAATCCATCACCGTTTTTTAGCTCACTGCACCATCCCAGCTCAGATCCTGGCTACATGCAAATTAGTCTGTACCTGTCCCAGTGCATGATGGGAACAGGGCAAACCAAACTACCAAGCCAATTCTTATACTGGGAAGGAAACAAGCTTCCGGGCACCGGTTTCTGGCATCACAGCCTTCGTCGGCCCGGCTTGCCTGAATCCTGATGGTGCAATGAGCAAGGGACTCACGTCTGAGCATACCCTCCCACACTAAGTGTGGATAAAATCGATTTGGGAAAAAGGGGGTGGTGATGGACAGAGTTTCTGAATGATGCAGAATACTCTTACCAAGTCAAGAGATCATGGTTTTAATCCATCACCGTGAGTCCCTTGCTCATTGCACCATCAGGATTCAGGCAAGCCGGGCCGACGAAGGCTGTGATGCCAGAAACCGGTCCCCGGAAGATTGTTTCCTTCCCAGTATAAGAATTGGCTTGGTAGTTTGGTTTGCCCTGTTCCCATCATGCACTGGGACAGGTACAGACTAATTTGCATGTAGCCAGGTTCTGAGCTGGGATGGTGCAGTGAGCTAAAAAACGGTGATGGATTAAAACCATGATCTCTTGACTTGATAAGAGTATTCTGCATCATTCAGAAACTCTGTCCATCACCACCCCCTTTTTCCCAAATCGTTTTTAACCACACTCAGTGTGGGAGGGTATGCTCAGACGTGAGTCCCTTGCTCATTGCACCATCAGGATTCAGGCAAGCCGGGCCGACGAAGGCTGTGATGCCAGAAACCGGTCCCCGGAAGCTTGTTTCCTTCCCAGTATAAGAATTGGCTTGGTAGTTTGGTTTGCCCTGTTCCCATCATGCACTGGGACAGGTACAGACTAATTTGCATGTAGCGAGGTTCTGAGCTGGGATGGTGCAGTGAGCTAAAAAACGGTGATGGATTAAAACCATGATCTCTTGACTTGATAAGAGTATTCTGCATCATTCAGAAACTCTGTCCATCACCACCCCCTTTTTCCCAAATCGTTTTTAACCACACTCAGTGTGGGAGGGTATGCTCAGACGTGAGTCCCTTGCTCATTGCACCATCAGGATTCAGGCAAGCCGGGCCGACGAAGGCTGTGATGCCAGAAACCGGTCCCCGGAAGCTTGTTTCCTTCCCAGTATAAGAATTGGCTTGGTAGTTTGGTTTGCCCTGTTCCCATCATGCACTGGGACAGGTACAGACTAATTTGCATGTAGCCAGGTTCTGAGCTGGGATGGTGCAGTGAGCTAAAAAACGGTGATGGATTAAAACCATGATCTCTTGACTTGATAAGAGTATTCTGCATCATTCAGAAACTCTGTCCATCACCACCCCCTTTTTCCCAAATCGTTTTTAACCACACTCAGTGTGGGAGGGTATGCTCAGACGTGAGTCCCTTGCTCATTGCACCATCAGTATTCAGGCAAGCCGGGCCGACGAAGGCTGTGATGCCAGAAACCGGTCCCCGGAAGCTTGTTTCCTTCCCAGTATAAGAATTGGCTTGGTAGTTTGGTTTGCTCTGTTCCCATCATGCACTGGGACAGGTACAGACTAATTTGCATGTAGCCAGGTTCTGAGCTGGCATGGTGCAGTGAGCTAAAAAACGGTGATGGATTAAAACCATGATCTCTTGACTTGATAAGAGTATTCTGCATCATTCAGAAACTCTGTCCATCACCACCCCCTTTTTCCCAAATCGTTTTTATCCACACTCAGTGTGGGAGGGTATGCTCAGACGTGAGTCCCTTGCTCATTGCACCATCAGGATTCAGGCAAGCCGGGCCGACGAAGGCTGTGATGCCAGAAACCGGTCCCCGGAAGCTTGTTTCCTTCCCAGTATAAGAATTGGCTTGGTAGCTTGGTTTGCCCTGTTCCCATCATGCACTGGGACAGGTACAGACTAATTTGCATGTAGCCAGGTTCTGAGCTGGGATGGTGCAGTGAGCTAAAAAACGGTGATGGATTAAAACCATGATCTCTTGACTTGATAAGAGTATTCTGCATCATTCAGAAACTCTGTCCATCACCACCCCCTTTTTCCCAAATCGTTTTTAACCACACTCAGTGTGGGAGGGTATGCTCAGACGTGAGTCCCTTGCTCATTGCACCATCAGGATTCAGGCAAGCCGGGCCGACAAAGGCTGTGATGCCAGAAACCGGTCCCCGGAAGCTTGTTTCCTTCCCAGTATAAGAATTGGCTTGGTAGTTTGGTTTGCCCTGTTCCCATCATGCACTGGGACAGGTACAGACTAATTTGCATGTAGCCAGGTTCTGAGCTGGGATGGTGCAGTGAGCTAAAAAACGGTGATGGATTAAAACCATGATCTCTTGACTTGATAAGAGTATTCTGCATCATTCAGAAACTCTGTCCATCACCACCCCCTTTTTCCCAAATCGTTTTTAACCACACTCAGTGTGGGAGGGTATGCTCAGACGTGAGTCCCTTGCTCATTGCACCATCAGGATTCAGGCAAGCCGGGCCGACGAAGGCTGTGATGCCAGAAACCGGTCCCCGGAAGCTTGTTTCCTTCCCAGTATAAGAATTGGCTTGGTAGTTTGGTTTGCCCTGTTCCCATCATGCACTGGGACAGGTACAGACTAATTTGCATGTAGCCAGGTTCTTAGCTGGGATGGTGCAGTGAGCTAAAAAACGGTGATGGATTAAAACCATGATCTCTTGACTTGATAAGAGTATTCTGCATCATTCAGAAACTCTGTCCATCACCACCCCCTTTTTCCCAAATAGTAAAGCAAGCAGCCATGCTGCTAAGGCTGTGGAGATGTGGCACACCCGTAGCACACTCCAAAGAGGGCATTTGGGAGGAAATATGGACAATCTCAGGGTCGCTCCACAGACACCCTATAAAAAGGATGCTAGGGTATATCCAGCACTAACCCTGGAAGTGGCAGTGGGTGTGCATGGTGAGTATTTGTGATTGGAACCATCCACACTAGCCACTGGAGGCCTGCACAAAGGTTGGTGCAGTGTGTAACCACACTCACTTCTGAGGAGACCTTTATTGTTCATTGTTTCCAAGCTTTTCTGTCTTCTGCACACACTACTAACTTTAGTTACCTCACAATCTGGAGAGGCTTTTCCTTTTTTGACAATGGGGTACATGGCAATCGACTGTGACAGGAGACTCTTTGGAAAGAAGGATCTATATAAATTTACCACACTGGGTTCAGGTGCTTCTGCTACCACTCACCTATTAGAGACCCTCCTAGGTGATTTTACGCGCTGTGCATTCCTTGATTGATTGATAGATTTAAGCATATCACACCAGCGATCTTTTGTAGTGTCCGGGGTATCAGTGGATGTATTGCGCCGGCCATGTGTGTGCCTACATGTATAAGTACCTGGTTTTATACCCTAGGTTCTTCAGCTGGTGCTGTCAAAGGAGGACGGCAATACTCTGCACCTTAGGTCACCGGGGAAAGATGTGCAGATGCATTGCGTGAAAACAAATGTATTCCCTCCAGGAAACTCTCTCATGATGAAACTGTTTATGTTAATTAAAGACACAAAACAGAGATAGTCTAAAGAATTGGACTCTGAACACAAAATTCCCTGATCAAAAAGCAGCAAGGCCTTTGACCTCACTTGCAGTTTCTATCTTTAATGTTTTCAAAAGACCTGAATGCCCTATTTCTAATGCAGAATTTGCATGTCACCATGAGGTATTGCAACCCCAATGCCAAAGTCCATTTGGCCGTGGAGACAGAGTCACTCTCAGGTTCTTAAAGGCCCAATAGAGGTGCAGCCAAATTTCTTCAACTCAGACAAAATCACGTATAGCCTATTGTGATGTTCTGCTTGTTACGGTACCTAATAATGTTATTGATTGTCAGGGTCATGGGGGTTCCCTGGAGTGTAGTTGAGCCTGAAGAGGCAGGGTTGAGAATCTAAGTAGCCACACATGCTCCTGGTTTAAGTAGTTCATTTATGGTTCATTTATGTATCTATTCAGCTTATAATAAACCCTCTACTGATCTACTGATGGTGTGTGTGTATTTCTACACACTAACATGCTTGACAAAAACCTATCTCCTCTACCTATTAAGGTAGCTTTTGAGAAGATCAGAGAAAGCTGTAGTCCATTCTATATTCATAGGCATCCGCATGAGATGAACTTTGTTCACGCTCTCCCCAATGTGCCTGAAATCTTTACTGCAGGTTAATCTGTAGTTGACTCACAGAATGGACCAGTCTTCATGTCAGTCCAGAAGACTTTCTTTAGCAGCATGCTTTGTTGTACATACTAAGATTTGCCACATGGGTACTTTTTGGGCCACTCACTCCACCACCAACAGTAAGCAAATTCAGACTGAATGCAGACGCTTTTGTCTATACTGGGCAGACTGTCCTTTTATCCTAGGTAAAGAGCAATTCTTCATCATTGTTGAAGCCAATGTGCCATTTGCCTTTTCAGAAGGCCAATCAGAAGAGTGGTTGTCTATCAGGCCCTAATCTTCTGAAATATTGTCTGACATAAATATTGTGTCCTAAATACTTCTTACAAGAAAATCACCATATTAGGTATAGATTTTCTCATTTTAACTCTAATGTGGCAATACACCTTAAATTTAATTTAGACACCATATTTGGATCAGATGTTATTCTGTTAGCACACTCGGAAGAGGAGGCTTTGTTATTGGTCAGGATACAATTACATAGAAGGAAGATAGGGCATCAATGACACTTTACTGGTGGTGATAAACTACTGCCCATAATGTAAGAAAAGGAATTTGCTTGTAGCACTAAATTGTGGTATGCTACACAAAGCTGTGGTGACATATGCGCATTCGCCATCCTCCCACCTCTGGTGCAACAATTCTGCCCCAGAGTAAGGAAAAAGAGGTAATAGTCCAAAACAATGAGTGTCGTAGATATAGTGCGTGTTTCCACAAACATCCATGGGGCCCTAGAAGTATGTGAGAGGGCCCTATTAACTCTTGTAGACACTGATCTGGACCTCATGCCATGGTCTGCTGCAGAAATGATGCTCCCTTTGGATGAATTACAATCATCAGTTTGTGTCAATTGCCTGGTTTTATTTTTTAATTTGAAGAAAATGTATTGATATTATGGTATAAGAGAAAAAAGATCAAGAAGAACAATGAAGTAAATTATGAATGTTGTTATAAATGCAATTATAAATAGGGCTAACTATTGGAAAACATAGATACAATGCATGGCATTGGAAAAAGTGGGAAGGGAAAAAAGAAGAAACTATAAAACAAAATCCAAAATTCAAACTGTCATTTCAGAGAATGTATATTGTATAAACAAATATATACTACAAAATTTAAATATGCAATTATTAATAAGTATAAAAGGCAATGAAATTTCTTATGAAATATTCAAAGCATAACAGATCAAGGTGGCTTGGATACTTCATCAATGCACGGCGGTTGTAAATTTGAATCATTAGAAACCTTAGATAAAAAGGCTGTGATTGGAAACCAAAGTAATTCTCGTTTAGTCATGAGTGTGACAAATTCTCTATTAAGGGGCCGATTCCGATCCGGGTCGGAAGAGCACCGAACGCGATCCGGCCCGGAAAAACTACGAGCCGTACGCGTGTTTTCCGGCTGACTCGTACAGCTGTACAGCGAGCAAGTACGATGCAAGCTACGTGAGATTCACCGACCGAGTCGTTTCCGGGTCCGAACCGCTCCGTATGTCTCAGTCGGAAGCTAACCATGGCGTGCAAAGAATGCGATTTACAACCGAGCTAGTACGATGCATGCGTTGGACAGCCTGTGCGAGCCGGTGTGTCCGGCTCGCAAAAGCTCCTGGAGTCGGCCTTCGGGGATCCGCGTCGGACCCCCTGACACCCACAGCCCTATGACTCGGACACAGGGGGAGACCTATGGGTCTGCCCAATACAGGCATGTACGGTGCGGATGGCACTGATGCGTACCCACTGTAGGGGGTGCACTTGTTCGAGACATACCCATTCAGTCAATGGGAGCGCATGTACGCGTCGTACAACTGGCTCCCGTTGACTTCTATGGGAGTCCGACCGAACCGAGTCCGACAGCATACATCCGCATCGTACTCGCTCGGTCGGACTGTAGGGGTCCGGCTCAGTCAGAAAACACTCCGGATCCGACTCGGTCGGAGTGCTTTCCGACCCGGATCGGAATCGGCCCCTCAATAGTTACAGCAAACTCCATCCCGCCACGCTTCAAAAGAAACATAAACAACATGTCTTTCCAATGTTTTGTAATCTGTTGAGAAGCTTCAGCTGTCAGAAGATCAATATTTTTAAAATTAAAGAAACAGCAGTTCCATTTGCCTATTAAACATCCTAGAAACAGATGATCAAAGATAGTGAATGGTGTATTAGTTTGAAATATACAGTTAATCTGCCACCAAACGTCATGCCAAAATTCAGAAAATTCTTGTAAGCAAAAACAAATGTTTCAAGTCTGCATGGGGTACATTACAAGACCAACAATTGCTAAGTAAGTTAAAATTCATTCTATGTAATTGACCAGTTGTCAATATTTATCTACTACAGATAAAATATGGTTTGTGTAGCATTAGCCGTACAGTTGATTTATGTAGTTTCCTCCAGATTTTACTCCACAACAGGGTAGGCTAAGAGATGTTTAGGTATTCTTTCCATAGGAGCTCTATGTCAGATTTTGGTCTTTCCACAAGAAAAGAGGATTTTAATACTTTGTAGAGTAAAGAGGCTTTTGGAAAAGCAAGGGTAATTAGTAGGAGCCAATTATTGGGTGGGGAGAGAGCATTTAAAATATTGTATTTGTGTAAAGTATTCATTTGAGCTTGTGAAAATATGTATATTTGTTTTTATAAAGGTAAGGAAAAGCATATATTGTCTGAACATACCAAAAAGGGATTATCTTTTCATCTGAAACAAATTGATGAATCCACCTAACACCTTTACCTCTCCAGGAAGGCCAATATATTATTTTTTGTTTAATTTCAATTAGTGTATTGTACCAAATAGTAGAATTTCACTTTTCATTTTGAGTGGATGAAAACGAGGGTTGGAGTAGAGAAGTGTGTTTTAAAACAGATGAAGACAAGGTAGGTGGCGGTTTAGTAAATTGGAGAAAAAAAAAACCTTAAGGCCAATGGGGTTATAAATGATAGTTTAATATCTACACATAGAGGACAAGGGGCACATGCATCAAGCAATTTTGCGATCGGAAACAGTGTGATTCGCAGAAATCAGCCATTTGCGATCGCAAAATGGCCTTTTGCTATGCATGAAAGTTTTGGGATTTGCAATTTGGGTAATTGCAATATCTTGTGCTTACCTAAATATCGAATGCAAATAGGGAATCGCAATTTGTGAATCCCTAATGCCACATGCAAGAAGCCTTTCAGAAATGTAAACTGTGCATTTAGGAAAATCTAATCAACAACAATTTGAAGTTGATGTTAACCATGTCCATACTTTGAAAAATGCACAAAACTGCATTTTTCAAAGTGCCAAGTGGCCTTACATATACACATTTCTTTGTAAGGGGCACCTCAGGGGGCCCTTAGGCCCCCAAGCCCCCTTGCCTATGCATTACCAATTTGCGATTACCACTTAGGTAATCGCAATTTAGGCAATGCATGACCATTCCTACCTATGGGCCTTGAGGCCCATAGGAAATAATGGAGTCACTGCTGGATCCGGTCTGGGAGGGAAGCAAGATGGCGGCTAAACCCTAGCCGTTGCGGAGGAGCAGTGACGGCTCGGCAGGTCACGGCCGATTCAAGCAGAATGTCCTGATCTGTTTCCCGGGATCTGACTAGCCCAACCATACGGTTATTTTGGGATGCCGAGGGCGTTAGCAGCGACTTGCCTGATTCTTTGTGGCTCCGCGAGGTGGATCATCCGGGCGTTCGCGGCTCTCACTGCTGATTGCTGTGCTGGGCGCACAGGAGGGCGGAGCTCGCGTTCGGGCCGGCGAACCAGGCGGAGTGAAGCGGAGTTTCGCTTTAGGCCGGAGGGTGTCTGCTGTGGTGTACCGGCTTTGGGGAATCTGTTTCCCAGGAGAAAGGGAAGAGGTGGAGGAATAATGGCTCCTAAACCGGCGCCCACGGGGAAAACGGCCACCCAAAGGGGGAAAAAAACTTTGCGAGAAGGCGTTGACAGTATGGCATCAGGAAATGACGAGTGGAGTGGAAAAGCCTGCCCGCCTGGCTCAACAAAAAAAAGCCAGCAAAATCTTGGGAGAACCAGACAGACTACTTCTTCAACAGCCTCAATAGCCGACATTTTCCCAAAAACGGGTAAGGAGCAAGAGGGTCTAAAAGTGAAAGAAACAGGAAAATCAAGGAGGGGCAGTGTATCTTCAGAGGTGGTAGATATCACCGAGACTGATAACGTCAAGGGGGGATTCTCCCTCAGCGAGCAGACACTATCTACTGCACTAAGCACGACCGAAGCAAAAAACCTAGACGGTGTGACAATTGTGTCTATTGGGAGTGAGCCGATTAAGGATCTGGTACCCCAGGAAGTGGTGATAGATAAAGGAACCCCTTTTCTGCAGGTCTCAGATAAGTCCGATAATGAGCTATGTCCACAGGAATTGGGGCAGTCAGACTATCTCAAAACGGGGGCTGGTCCCGATGTGGGCTTGGGACTTGGCCTGGGCTTGGACGCTGGCTCTGGGGCCCATCCCAATGAAAAGGAAAAGGAAAAGGACAAGGACTCCAGTGAATGTTTTTTTTCAGTTTCTGAGGGGGCAGAATGGTCTGAGGACGAGGAGTGCAGCTCCTTTTTGGACTCAGAAAATGATTCAGAATTAGATCCTCCGATAATTACATCTAGACCTCCGGCGGGTCTAATCGGGAGGAAACCGGCTCAGGCTCAGGTCCAGGTTAATCCTCAATGTGAACTCAGCTGGGATCATTCCTCTGCTCTGGCTTTGCAGGGTTCTCCTAATATGGATACTGCTCATTTATCAATGTTGGAAGCTATCCATAAAGAGATAATTTCACACCGAGAGGAGACACGCCAGGATAATCGCAAAGCCCAGGCTGCTATGAGGAAGATTCAGGGTGTGGTCAGGAAATTATCTAAAGCCTGTACAAATATAGGGGATCGAGTATCTAATCTGGAGGAGAGAATTGTGTCAACGGAGACAGAGGTAGCAGTGGCGATTAGTCAGGTGAATTCCCATTCTGCACAGGTGGTGGATATGCAGTGGAAAATGGAGGAGATGGAGAACAGGATGCGCCGGAATAATTTGAGGGTGTTGGGAATCCCTGAAGGAATCGAGGGCTCTGATATCAAAGTGTACATGATCAAACTTTTCGAGCAAGCATTTCCAGAGCTCTCTAATAGGAACTGGTCTACCGAGATACAACGGGTCCATCGTACCCCCATATAATATCCGCAAAAAACCCAAGGAAGGAGATAAACCCAGGGCTGTGCTGATCTTCTTTGGCAATTATATTTTGAGACAATCTATCGCAGAAAAAGCGAGACCAGATTCTAAAAGAAGCAGTGAAGGGGTCTCTTTCTTTGTCCGCCCTGATTTTTGCCACGCGACAGTGGAGCGTAGGTGGAGATTGAGAGGGATGATAAAACTATTTCAGGACAAGAAGATTCAAGCCTTTTTGATAAATCCCGCTCAGTTGAAAATAATCAATGCAGGGAAGACGGTATTTTTTGCCTCAGAAATTAAGGCAAAAGAGTACCTGGACTCCCTTGGCTAAATAGAATTATCTGTTAAGTAGTTGGTGGGGGGTATATTTATCCCAGTTTGTTTTCTAGTGTTGGTCTCGGCTAGAATTAGGTGATGGGAACAGGCCACAGATACCATATTGGTTAGAATATTGGTCGGGCCTTGATATTATATAGGATTATCTTTTGGCTTCAATAGGTAGTCGTCACTGTAATCTCTGCATTCCATCATAAGCACAGACTAGGTCTGAGCGCTTCTCAGGAAGGGGGGTGGCGCGGGGGGAGGGTGGGTGGAGAGGGAAATGGTGGTGGGTCAACAAAAAACAGAAAAATACGATGCAGTATGGTGTTTGTAGCAGAAGTTGGATATTTTTGTAGGCAGATCATGATGATTAAAGTATTAGGTAATTTGCTAAATGTGCAGATGGTTTTTGATATGTATGTACATTTTAGGGATGGCAGGCATTCAAATTTGTTCAGTTAATATAGGTGGGCTGAATGATTGGAGGAAGCGTAATAAATTGGCACAGTATGTGAAGCATAATAATTTTGACGTTTTATGCTTGCAAGAAACCCATCTTCCCTGGGCTCGAAGGAGTCTTATGCATTTAAATGGCTTTGAGTTGTTAGCATGTACAACTCAATCATCAACAATTGGGGGTCGCTGTCCTAGCCAGGACTTCTATGGGCGGTGGTAGGCGGATTAAAACTGATTGTAGCGGGAGATGGCTTCTGGTGGAGATGGGAAAAGGCTTCACACTCTGTGTTGTTTATGGTTCAAATTGTGATGATCCTGAGATCTTCGATTTTTTAGAAATGGAGCTGGTAAACTGGCTAACCCCTATAATATTTTGTGGGGATTTGAATATCTCGGCTGATTGGGCCAGTAACATAGTTTATTGTGGACGGAAACCGAGAGTCTTTAGGGCTATAAAAGCCCTCATTAGCTCACATGGGTTGGTAGACGTGTGGGGTGCCAAGGAACCTCTAAAATCTGGTTTTACATATTTCTCAAACCCCTTTCAAAAATATTCAAAATTGGATTATTTTTTTATATCCTCCTCAGAAATTAATAGGGTAGGAATTATTAAACTTCCGAAATTCTTGTTGGATCATAATCCGCTGGTATTAACAGTACAAATGGTAGAGGTAGGAAAGATTCGGACAAAATGGACGTTCGAAAGGAGGCTACTATCGGATAATCATTTCGTTGGTCATATTAGGAAATGGGTGGTTGACTTTTTTGACGCCAATAGATATAGCATATCACGAAATGGGGTCTGGGAGGCATTTAAGGCAGCTTTTAGAGGCGAAACGATAAGTTGTGCAGCAAGGCTTAGAAATGAGGATAGGAGTAAGGTTGAAAACAGTGTCAGGAAATTGTCTGCTGCAGAGGAACAACATACCTGTGACATTGCTCAAGGTCGGGTTAGTAACGACAGTTATAGGTTATTACTGGTAGCCAGAGCTGAACTACAGAAGCTAGTTACACTGAGAGCAATGTCTGAATATCAATCATCTAGGGCTAAACGGTATGAAACGAGCGAACAGGCAGGTAGAATTTTAGCTTTACAAATTCGGCAGGGGAAGGCAAAAAACATCATCTCTAAGATTGAAGAAAATGGGATAGAATATTCAGATCCCAAGGACATCCTCCAGGTTTTTAAGAATTTTTATCAAAATCTTTATCTAGAGGCAAAACCAAATGAATCTCAGAGTGAAGAGGTTGTTGATGATGGCCCCCGTTTAGGGGACGCGGCAAAGGAAGAGTTAGAGAGGGACATCTGTGGGAGTGAAATAGCGGCTGCCTTGCATGAGTCAGCCCTTGGCAAGGCAGCAGGCCCTGACGGAATTCCCTTGGAGGTCTATAAATGTTTTGAGGCAGAGATCACCCCGCTTCTCATCGATCTTTTCAATGGGATGATTGGCACAGGAGTGGTCCCGGAATCATGGAAGGAAACCAATATAGCGGTATTTCATAAGAAGGGGAAACCTAGCGAGAAGCCGGGCTCTTATCGCCCAATTTCGTTAATCAATACAGATACGAAGCTATATTCCAAAATCTGGGCTAAGAGGCTGGGCAGGATCATAGGCGACCTCGTCTCCCCATGGCAGCATGGATTTGTACCTGGGCGTGGTACTACGGACCACATTAGGAGGGCAATAGCTCTATTTGATGTCCAGTCGGCAGTGGGGGGAGAGATGGCCATGATCCTGCTCGATGCAGAGAAAGCCTTTGATCGTGTTGGGTGGAACTTTCTTTGGCAGATTTTAATAGGTAGGGGCTTTGGCAAGAACTGTATTAAAGCATTGAGAGCAATGTATGTCGATCCAGTCGCACGAATTGTGGTTATGGGTGAGTGTTCGGAAAAAATCCTCATAAGCAGAGGTACGCTTCAAGGCTGTCCCTGTTCCCCTATCCTCTTCGCTCTTTATATCGACCCTTTGATTCGGGAGATTTTAGCCAGCCCTATGATAAGACCTGTGATATGTAATGGTTATGAAAATAAGATTATGGCGTATGCAGATGACCTGGCAGTGATCACTACTAACCCTCAACAGGCACTTGGTGTTTTGGCCCATTTGGCCAAATCATTTGGTCATAAATCTGGTTATTTGTTAAACGAATCGAAAACACAAATTATATGTATGGCAAATGTTGTCAAATCCGACTCCAGATATATGGACTCTGCAATTTATTTGGGTGTTAGAATTAATGCATCAGTTGATAGGATTGCAGAGGAGAATTTTATCCCACTTGGAAAATTGATTGAAACCGATCTGAAAAGAATTGATGTTCTACATTTATCATTGATTGGGAGGGTGAATGTCCTCAAAATGACAATGTTCCCAAAAATGTTATATCTTTTCCGTGCTATACCTCTGTTAGTTGAGGAAAAAATTATCAAACGGCTAGAATCAATTTTTATAAGGTTTATTTGGCAGTCCGGGAAAATCAGACGCTCCACAAATTTATTGTCACTCCCGAGGGATAGGGGTGGGCTTACCTTACCGAATTTAAGACTTTATCATTGGTCCTGTTTGTTAGCTGAAATGTCCATCCTTTTTCAGTCTACACAGTCTCTTAACCTAGAGGATAGAGATCTACAGATGCCACCATCTATTTTCGAGTTATTAGTCGGAAGAAAAGCACAAGGTCTCTTGATGTGTGAAGTTGATCGTAGATATTATATAAAACCTCGTTTTAAGATCTTGGAAGGTGTTTGGGGAGTTTGGAGAGCTATATCTAGGCTCTTTAAAATCCCCAAAATTCATGCGTATCTCCACCTTAGTAATTCTAGTATATTTTGGGGGAGGGGTTTAGATAGGAATTTTCGGATTTGGCAGGAGCACGGAATTATGACACTAGGAGACCTGGTGGGTGAAGATGGGATAAAGGGTTTTGATGCCCTCCAGAGTAGAGCTGTTATCCATTCAAGTCATTGGCTCATTTATGTTCAATTGGTTAGTGTATTTAAGGCTCTAGGATTCAGGCTGCCTATTGTGTCAGAAGTCCCTTTGATGGATATGCTGGTAAAAGGGGGCTTGAGAATTAAAATTATCTATACGTTTTTGTTGGGTGAAATTAAAAGTGATATCGGGAAAATGGAGAATACACTTGCACGGAAATTAGGGAACCCCGATGTTGATCTGGACATGGCTCTTTATCTGAATAAAAAAGTATTTCGCTCTACGAACTTGAGAGCTCAGCATTATAAGACCTTGTTCGATCTGTATTATACCCCCGCAAAGCTCTTTTCATGGGGGGTTAGAGATGATGATAGATGCCCCAGATGTAACATGGCTCAAGCAGATCTGTTGCATATGTTTTATAATTGTGGTTCGTTATCAGCTATCCAGGGAGAGATAGCTAAATTCTGGGGGGAGCTATTAGGCCAGAGGATAGAATTGTCCTCCTCTTTGATGCTACTTGGCATAGATAATAGATTAAATCTCGGGAAAGCCGCGGAAGCCCTGGTCTTTATATCTGTAGCGGTGCTTCGGATATTAATTACCTCAGGTTGGAAGGATATAAATGCCTCCTCTTTTCAGATATGGCTATCCAGATTATTGGGCATATATAATATTGAGATAGCTCTCTATGCTCAGAAAGGGAAGAAAACTCAGGATTTTGGTAAAATGATGTGGTCTCCTATCTCTGAATGGATCGTTGAAAGACCAAGAGAGTGATGTATACTGTACTGTGGAACGTATATATATACTGCCATTCTGTTTTGATTTACTTTTTCTTTTTAGGTCTAGTTTTCTAAAGATGTAGCAGAAGTATAAATGCTGTTAATATTTGTTTCTGTCTATTGTATCATGTAATATCCAACTGCATCAATAAAAAAATTTAAAAAAAATTAAAAAAAGGAAATAATGGAGTCACAATAGCAAATAGCGATTCCCTAATTACAATTGCGATTCTTAATGAATCGCAATTAGAAAATTGCTATTTGCACCCTTTATTGATGCATCGCATTTTGCGATGACCAAATAGCGATTTCTTAAAAAACGTTATTTGGTTATTGCAAAAAGGAAATTTGATGCATGTGCCCCAAAAAGAAGTATTGGTAGTTGAGGGCAAAAATGCTTATTGTTTAAGGTGAAAGGCTTGATGATGTAATTTAAAATCTTGAATATTAACACCTCCTTCATCTTTGGAAGGTTTCAATTTGGAGTGTAAGATACCAGCTTTTTTATTTTCTATGAGAAAAGTTGGGATTCATACTTATTGATATAAGAATTCAGAAACTGTAGAGGGGTCATAGGAATGATTTATAAAATAACGGGAAACAACATAATATTTATTGAGGCTAGTCTTCCCCACCAGGGAGATGCTTCAAGAGTCTTTTTGTGGCATACCAGGAACCGAAATATTTGGTTTTGGTTGGACTCAAACACGAATTTTAAAAATAAACCATATCTTAAACTCATTTATCTGAATTCAGTTTATAACTAAACCTGGGCGAAGACCTCCACTCCCCCCATGGAGTGTGCGGAGATTTGCCTTCTCCGCGTTGCGCAGAGAAGACAAATCTCCGCAAACTACGCAGCGGAGCGGAATTGGACAGCCCCCGACTTCACAAGGATTAGCGAGATGGCGGGGAAGAGGAGGAGGGCAGCCCGGGGACGCCTCAGTTCAGGTAAGTGGTTTTAATTTTTTTTTTATTAATCTTTAATTACTTGGGCGGGGTGGAGTCAGGTGGCATAGCGGAGCAGAGTACCACAGAGTTTGTTTGCAACTCCGTGGACCTCCACGTAGCCCTGATACGCACACTACGCCCGGGGTTATTATAACCAGAAACTGTGCTAATGAATTGACTTCATTTGGAGAAGTGGGGAGTGAGGATTCAGGTTTAGAAATAAACAGAAGAATATCATCTGTGTAAATTGACTATCCTAATTGTTGATTTCTGTGAGGAAATACTTGTATTTCTACGTTATGACTTAGATTTGTCAAAAAAGATTAAAAGAGTAGACTAAATAAAAGAGAAGATAATGGACAGTCTGGCCTAACACCTCAATGTAACAATGAAGATGCGTTAATAAAAAGCGATAGTATGGGAGCTGAGTATAATAATTATATTAAGTGTACAACCTTAGGGCTAAAACCAAGCCATTTCAGAGAGGAAATCATATAATCAAAGTTCATTCTATCAAGTGTTTTTTTCAGCATCAAGAGTAACTGCTGCTAAAGGGTGTTTAAATATGAAGGATTCAAATCGAAGAGCAACAATTTTTGCAAAAATCTTAAACTCCATGTTAACTAAGGAGATAGGTCAGCAGTTTTTATAATGTCTATCATCTCGACAATCTTCAGAAATTAAACAAATAAGAGCATCCTGGAAAGTGCCATCAGAGGGTTTGGAATTAAAAAAGTTAGTAAAAGAGTTTCAAAAAGGTAGGTAATAAAAGATTTGAAAAGTGTTCATAAAGTTCAATCATAAAACTATCTGGGCCAGGTGCTTTACATTTTTTAATCAAGTGAAGTGTTTAATGGATTTTGTCTAATCAAATATCCTTTTCTATGGACTGAAAATCATTATCATTCTTGAATTATTTTATAATTAAATAGAGGTAATCAGATTTATTTTCAACCTGAGAAGGTTTTACAGGAGTATAAAGTTATAATAATTAAGAAAAGTTTGAGATAGTTCCGAATCATTGCTTGTTACATTGTTATTGGAGGTGTAAAGACTTTAAAAAATGTTTTAGTCCAATAAAATATGTCTCAAGTCACCTGCTTCTTTCTTGTAGCTCCAGCAGGAGTTAGTGGGTGGAAATCTGAATTTACATAGTTTTGCACGTGTCCAGTGAGCCATATATGCAACCCAGTATCGACATTAAGTTATAGACGGTTTAATTTTATCAGATGTTAGGTTCTCCCATGTAGATGGCCAATCAAGAGACTCGTCTGGGGTGCAGTTAGAATCAGAGAAAAGTGATTCCCGCTTATTTTCTATAGATTTGGTTGGAGAAAACTTTGTAGGAGAGAGGAGTGAGTATAGTTCAAACTCTATGTGTACACCTTTGGTATGAATTTGTAGAAAATTAGGAAAGTTGGGGAGATCGGTGGTTTGAGTCTAGTTATGACTGTCTTAATCTTTAGGAAGTGGAAAAAGTCTGGGTAATTTAAGTTGAGGCCATCTTTAAATTGGGAGGAAAGGTATAGGCCTAGAAGGAGTACCAATATCTCTCACCAAGAGAATACCTTTGTGTGCCCATTCCTCTATAAAGAGTATTTTTCCATCTTGATTTAGGTATTCATTGTGCCATAGGGAGGCGAAGTGTGAGAATCACATTTTGTTAGTGAGTTTATTGTTGATTGTAAGCAGTGCCTGTACGTTTTCAGTAGTGAGCCATGAGGGAGAGGAGTTGGTAGAAGGTAGCAGCCAATGTCTTCCCTGTTTTGCTAGGAAACCGTGTTGGTATCTCCAATACTTTGGTAATTTTAGGTCTCCAAGGTTTTTTTGGTAGCCTTATTTGCTTCAATGAGATTCTGGTTTACATCATAATACCTCATTGAGGATTGTATCTATTATCACAAAGAAGGTGTCAGAGAGGTAGATGGGAGATATATTGATGAAAAAATTGATAAGGGGAGTGATCATCATTTTGATGGATTCTATTCTTCCTCACCATGTGATGAATCAAGAGGACCACTTATTTAAGCTGCCTTTAATTATGTCTAGAGTCATATTTTCATTGAGGTTAATAGAATCTTTGAGGTTTTGGGTGAACCAGAGACCTGAGTATTTTATTTCAGCAGGGGCTTATTTGAAGCATTTATCTTTGATAAAAGAGCTGTTAAGTGGAAGGACCTCTGTTTTGTCCCTATTAAGGCAGTAACCTGAAGCTTTGGAGCACTCATCGAAAGTGATGATGTGAGGGAGCGCATATTCTGGTTGGGTGGTGATGCGGAGTATGTCGTCTGTGTAGGCGGAAAGTTTCTGCTGACCTGCAGAGAAGAGGATGCCAGAGATGCAGGGGTTTTCTCTAATTAGTGTGAGCAGTGGTTCCAACATTAGTAGAAATAGTAGGGGTGAAAGGGGGCACCATTGTCTGTTGCCCTGCTGGAGGTTAAAGGAACTGGATAAGGTGCCATTGATGTTTGTTCTTGCTCTAGGTTCTTTATATAGGGCAAGAATCATCCTAGATATGGAGGGGCCTAGATTAAAGGCGGTGAGAGAGGCGTGGAGGAAAGCCCACAAAACCTTATTGAAGGCCTTCTCCGGATCCAGTGCAATTGCGCGTGCTGGATGATCAAGATAGTTGACTTTTTCTATGGCTTGAATGAACAGTCAGTCTGATATTGTCTGAGCTGAAACTTTCCATAATAAAGCCGGATTGTGAGGTGTGTATTATTATTTTTAGGATCCAGCCTAAGCGCAAGAATTCTCGTATTGATTCGTTTTTGGGGTTGGAAGGATCTTACCATTGGTTTGGTATAACTATTAAAGTTGCCTCAGTGGGGTTTTCCCCGATTGCACCTGTGGAAGGGAAATGGGCGAATAGATCCTCAAGGGGAGTGATTAGAGAGAACCCCCAGGTTTGATAGAAGGAAGCTGGGAAGCAGTCCGGTCCCAGTGCTTTCCTGGGTTTCATGTTGTTAATAGCGTTAATGATTTCATCACAAGAGATATGATTTTCTAAAGATTGTTTTGTAGATTCATCTAGCTTGGTGATGTTAATTTTGTTCAAGTATTCTAGGCAAGTTTTATAGTGGAAATTGTTACTTTTGGCATAGAGGGTGGGATAGACGTTTTGGAAGCTGAACAGAATATCTTTTTCATTCTTAGAGGGGATGCTGTGCTCATTAGTGATGGAGGTTATTCTTGATTTTTGCAGATTCTGTTTTATATATGAAGCTAAGATTTGACCAGTCTTATTTTGTCCGCAGATGTTGATACCTTTATATCTTTAGACTATTAGGTGGGCTTTCTTGCTTAAGATTTTGCTATACTCATATTTTAATTTGGTTAATAGGTTTAATTGGGTTTTCTCCCTGGATTGTTTTAGGCCTTTTTCCATCTTTTGTATACTGAGTTCGAGTTGGCCAAGGGCTTGATTGTCTTGTTTATTTTTCCTTGTCATAAGTTTAATCATGTGTCAATGGTGGTAGTTTTTAAAGCATCCCATACTATTTGAAGATTTGGGCAGGAGGTTCTGTTCAATTATATGTATTGTTCAATATCTTTCCTGATTATTTCATTGATGGCTGGGTACTCAGTGAGGAGGTCGTTCATTCTCAATGTTTTGGTTTTGGATATGATGCCAGTGGTGTTGTGTGAAATTGAATTACAGGCCTGATCTGAGACTAAGATTGGGATCAACGGTGAGGCAAATGTGGCTGAGATGTGCAATTCATCAACTAGAATATAATTTATTCAGGAAAAGAAGTTGTGGGGGTGGGGCACAAAGAGTAATCCTTGCCTGAGGAGTTGAATAGTCTTCAAAAATCTTTTAGTTTGAGGGAGTTACACAGATATAGCATCTGTTGTGGGATTTGTTGGTTTTGAAGCGGCAGGCAGAGTTTCTGTCCTAGGTGTCATCCCATGGGAGGTTTGAATCTACCCCTAGGATAATTCTAGAATGAGGGGCAGGAGTCATAGTTTCATGTTGAGGTTTACCCAAAATGGCAGGATGTCATTATTGGGGGCGTAAATGTTCACCGCAATAATTTCGGTACTGTCTTTCTGTAATTTGGTAAAGAGCCACATGCCTTCAGGGTCTGCTTTTGAGGAGGTGATAGTGAGTCTGGAGGATTTGGAGATGAGGGTAATTACACCAATTTTTTTGTTGACGGCTGGGGCACATAAAACATCTCCAACCCATTTTGTTTTTTAAGAGTGACCTCTTTCATTGCAACATAAGTTTCTTCGAGGAGTATGAGGTCTCTCTTACGTTTATGTGTGTAGGCTAGGATTTATTTGGTGTTTTGTAGGGTGGTTTTATCCCTTGACTTTAATGGAGAGTACCTCTATGTTGTACATCTGAACGAACTATGTTTCATAGCGGTAACATCACTGGTGGGTTGCTGGTGGCTGTTGAGTGTAAAGATGGGAAGGAGGTTAGGAGGCGGGTGTCGGGGGAAAATGATGGAGGGATGGAAGGGGAGAAGAAGAAATGGTTCAAGGGAAGGTGTAATGGGAAAGAGCATAGAGTGCAAAGCAGAAGAGAATAGAAAGGAGAAGAGAGAAATAGAGTGCATAGAGCGAGAAAAGTAGATAGTGTACTGTTATTTTATAGTGTGAAAGCAAGTGCTTGGGTTCCCAGAGGGGGTACCTAGTAAGAACTAACTGACGGTAGGCGGGGACGACACAAGAGGATGAGCTTAAGTCCCAGAGAGTGCGAGGCCGTGCAACTGTGACAGTAATAAGACAAGTGTTATATATCTACGTCTGAATTCAACTGGGGTGTGTAAGTAACAAGCTAGTATTGTGTTCAGTATAGGGAGCTTTAGGGCTGTGCAATCCTGGTGTCATAGTGTACTGCAGGTGGTAGTTTGCACAACAAACATGCATTTTGGATGAATTCGGGTCTGAACCAAGTTATTACAAAGTTGGCTGAGGGTTGACCATTAGTTTCTAATATTCAGCTAGTGTGGAGGGTAGTGACATATGAGGCAACTGCAAGATATCCATTAGTCACCAAAACAGACCTATGTGACGGACAGCGTGTAAAATTAGTAACATTCTAGTAAAGGAGAAAAACTACTCTGTCAAAATCCATAGTGAGAGCGGAGTAGGATATAACTGAGGACTGAAGCCAAGAGGTATTGCGAGGGTATATTCGTAAATTAGTGGTTGGTAGGCAGGTAGCTGGCTATTAAGCTATGAGAGGTAATATTCGTTTAGTGTTGTACCAGTGTGTTAATATAGCATACAACATACAACCATGAAGGTAAAACATCGAGACGCCCATATTGCGACAGACTTTGTAGGGGCTCTACGAGGTAGAGGCGTTATGGAGGGTAGAGTTAAATGTTTGAGCTAAACGGTAGTTATTGTTAGTTCTTGGTTAGTAAAACATTCCACACAATCCATCGGTCATTAGTAACTCATTTGGGGAGCACATTAATAGTGCATCTTCCGATCTAGAATGTCCGCAATGTAGGAGTCCAAGTCTTTAGGGTCTTCAAAGATATTTATTTTCTCCATTGAGGGTCATCTTCAGTCGTGTTGGAGCAATGAATGACAATTGTACTGTGAGGTCTTTGAGTGCTTGGCATTGAGATAAGAAGGCTTTCCTTTGTACAAATTTGGTGCCCCCAGGTACTTCAAAAAAGTATGTTTAAAAATATTAAAGTCTTAGGAGTAGGTGGGGTCTAAGCTAATATTCGGACTTTGCCCCAATCTGGGAATCTCCGGGGACCCCGTTATGTTTGAAAGACAGCTTGAGTATACCAATCAGAAGGGCAGGCATCACAAAATGGTCAGCTCTGATATCATCGGGGGCGTCCACCCTTGGGAGGCTTTGAGAGCAAAGATTGGGAACGATTTTTCAAGGTTTAAGTATATTCAATTATCCTCATGGTTTACGTCCGAAAGAAAAGTAGGTTGTGGCGACTGGGAGTTGGAGCTATTAATCCAAGACGTCAATCTTAAGAACAAGGAAGTCTCTAAGTGGTATGAGAAACTCTTGGAGGCGGACGGGAAGGAGTGTTTACCACAACATCTAGTTTCAAACGGGGCTCCCCTTGAGTGTGACATAGAGACTGTTTGGGACCACTCCTTAAGGCCCCTATACAAATTTGTAAAACCAGCTAACCTGAAAAAGAATAATTTCTTCACCACAAATCGTTTATATTGGACGCCGGCCAAGATAGCGAAGTTTGCCCCATCCCTTCCCCAAGTGCCCAAGATGTGACTGTATAAGAGCTAATGATTTGCATATCTTTTTTGAATGTCTGAAGCTGAGAGATTATTGGAGTGGAATTGAGACTGCTTTTAGGAGAATCTTTGGCAGAGAGATCACCCTGAATATGGCTCTCGTTCTATTTGGAGAAGATGGTACAATCAGTAAGTGGCTGAAGAGCCCACATAAAGGGCTTCTGCTCTATCTGATCTTGATAGCCCGGAGGGGAATCTGTATAAAATGGAAGTACCCCGTGCCCACAAAGGTGGAAGATTGGGTTAAGGCAGTCATTAAAATTGCCTGTTTAGATCAAGTAGTGGTGAAGGAGAACAACCTCAATATTTGGCTTGACTTTCTGATATGGAGTAGAGCCTTGGGTTTCGAATATCTTCCCTTGGTCCAATCATTACATCAACAAAGGTGTGGGTCTGGTAAGGTTTGCAGACCAAAACAAATATAGAGGCCGCAGGGCGCACATTTCAGAAGGGCCGCCCTGCAAAGTATTGCAGGCGCTTTTTTGGTGATATGAGGATTACAAAAAAAGAAAGAATGCTTTCCTTTTTTTGCAGTGTCTTTGGAATAGTCTTGGGAGAACCAGATGGAGGAGCCTTGCAATTTGATTCATTGTACTTTCTTTATCTGTGTAAGGATAACCTTGGTGTGCGAGTAGTGGAGGGGTCTGTAGATGGGAGCTATTGGAGCTTTACTGTTTTTGGGGCGGTATGGGGCACCCTGTGTGCCCATGTTATTTCAAAGTCTTTGGTAAAGTTTAAACTGAGCACTTGAGGAATTCATTTTTCTATAAAAGTTACACAGGAAGAAGCCTGGCTTTCCATACCCTCTGGAAGTCTGTGTATGCAGTTGATTGCACCTTCTTTTTCTGTCTACCAGCTCCGTGATGCTCCTTTCTAGCTGGGTTAGTCTTGTGGTGGTGGCTGCTAGAGACTTAGTAAAGTTGTGTTTTTGGTTTTCCAGGGTGCTTATATGTGACTCTGCTTGGTGACTCTCCCTCCCAATGAAAGCATTTCTTGTTGCAAGGATGTGACATCGCCCTGCATGGATTCCGTGGTGAACCTTGACGATTGTGCGAGCATATGTAACATGTCCAGTTTCTGCATGCTTCCTACTATGTAACGTTTGTGTGCATTGAAGTTGTGCAGGGCAGTTGGTATATGTAGCTAATGCTGGCAGTCGAACTTTGAGACCTCACTCAGGGCTCACTTAGGCGAGTGTCGCTCTTTGAAATGATTTAAACTCTGTTCCTGCCCCCAGGTGTCCCATCTTGAAAGCCTTATGTCGTTGGCATGCTTTGAATTGTTATATGATAAGCAGACACAAGGAACTTATCTCGCCAATTAATAAAATCTTTTGCAAGAAGTGGTATCACTTGCGTGACACTGAGAAAATATACAGTGGAACCTTAATTTAATTAAGCCTATCAATATTGTAGCACATTTTAGTAGACGTCCACAGAACAAAGGATGGTAGCTGTACTCATTTCAGCCGAAGTGAGTGTAATTTATTTTGCATAACAATATTGAAAGTACAAAGGAGGCATAAAAGTGATATTAATTGTGTATTTACATTATAAACATTTCAACATTTTGACGTGATTTTGTGAACCCCAGTAAGGTGACCATGACCAAAACAGGGCAAAATATGTAGTGCTAGTAAGAAACGGAAGCAGTGGTTATTGGTAATTGTAGGAGAGTAGGATCTGCACTTATGTTGCTCCCACTTTTTTTCTGATGTATACACTGGTTTCTGGCTATAGTCTGGCTGGGTCCCTGCTAATCAGGGCCCCAGTCTCTCTGTTCTCTCTAAACGACTTGGTGTGCATATTAGATGCACTAGTGATTGGATACTGTGGTACCTTATGAGCAACTAGTATATGGTACCTTAGGTACCTAGGACATAGGCACTTCACAGGCCTACCAGGGGCTGCAGAATGTATTATGCCACCCCTGGGAAGCATTCTCAGTCTGACACCACAGGCGTGCTACTGCAGCCTGTGTGAGGTAGTATAAGCACTCCTCACTGAGATATAGGTTTCTATATCTCACCATACACACACTTATAAACCTATCAGCCACCCCTATGGCAGGCCCTATCAATCCTGAGGGCAGGGTGCGTGGTTTACAATGTGAGGGGGTGCCTCTGAGTGAGCAGGGCCCCTCTGCAGCTACCAGAGTCTATTCTCTATGGCTGTTTGTGGATGCGGTTAAACCATATACTCTTAAGTGCATTAAAATGCTAACTTTGGAATGACTGCATCAAAACATGTCGTGTTTGGTGTCAAACAACTTGGAACCATACCCCCACATCAGTCCATGATGTGGGAGCATGATCCCACCCTTCTAGAGGGGACAACATGTAAAACGACAGAAATCCTTTAGAGCCCTGGCATCACAAAATGGATGTCACCAGCACAGACACTGGGCTGCCCTCCTGCTGCTGACTGAAACCCGCAGTGGAGGAAGTCCAACAAAAGGCATCCTGTCACAGGGAGGTGTCACCACCTTCCAGACAGGATTTAGTGTATTGGAGCTGGGTGGGTGCACTCCTAGAGTGCTTTGAAGTCCTGCACTGGGGGAGCAGTAGGCTCCTCTGTGCACATGCCAGCTCAAACCGGTTCAGGGGCTATCGGTCCCTGCTCTGGTGCAAAACTGGACAAAGGGAAGTGGGTGTAACCACCCCCTACCCTGACCTTCCCAGAGGAGTGGACATAGAGCGTGTCCCTCCCCTATCTTCAGTATAAGATAGCAAACTTTGCCATTGCAAAACAGATTACCCTGGATGATGCTCTACAAAGAATAATCCTGGCCCTTCGATGTTCCACTACCTTTGGAAGACAGAAGAATCTTCCTTGGAGTTAAGGAGTGACTCCCCTGCTTGGCAGGCACCAAAAACCGTAATCAATGGTTGCAAACTTTCCCGCTCCCGCTGGAGTTTGAAGTCCCTGCAGCCCCAGAAGTAGATTTCCTGACTTCTCAATGGCTATTGTGAGTCCCCAGCAAAGCTGTGGCAAGTGGACCCCACGAGTGATGAGGAACAGCAATACCCAGGAACAGTGCACTATTGTCGAGTGCAACCCCTTCACGATGTTCTACGAACTTGTGCATTAGACCATCTATGGCCCACGCCTCCAGCAGGTTTTGCAGTGAAAATCAGCAGCCTACCCTGTCCCAAGTGACCGTGGGCTCCTGTGAAGCATTTTCTGAAGAAGCGTCTTTGCGATCCCTTGCCCGTTGGCTTCTGGGTCCCCCGAAGACTTTCTTATCAACTCAAAGGGCTCCCCTGGTTGCTCCAGGCCTGCCCTCACTTACCTTCGCTGGGTGAGTCCCTCAAACCTTGCTGGTCTGCACCATCGACTTTCTTCCTTCCACACAAGATTTGCAGTTGCCAAGGCATGTTGGCTCCAATCCAGTTGCTAACACTGCAGTCAGCTCTAGACGTTATGAGACACTTCGAATCCAGCTACTGGTCATCGTCGATCTCTCCTGAACCTCGTGAGCAAAGAGTCAAACACCATCGATGACCTGAAATCACCCGACATCTGTGGTCATCCATCTTCCTGGCCACCGGTCACTGGCAAGTGACCTTGAACACTGTCCCTTCAATTTTCAGGTCACCTCCATCTTGAATCCACCCTTGGATTCCACCGGACACTTCTTCAGTCGACACAAGCAGCAAGTCTTCTTTGGTCTCCAGAGAAAACAGTGACGTGACCCGACACCAAAGGACACCTATGCACCTGGCTTCCCTGGGTGAGGTAACTCGTGCACTCCGGTGCCCTAGTGTGTGTTGGCTCTCAAATTACTTACCTTGTAAATGGCTTGCTTGTAGACTTCCTCGAAGTACCCTAAAACTTTAAAAATCAAACCGCGACTTGCACCATTATAATCAATAGGGAGCCCGCGGCTGTGTTACTTACCTGCTAACACTGCAGTAGTGAAGCCCCAGCGATTCCCCAGGCCCTAGGCCTTGTCATTTTGCAAGTCGACATTCTTATACCATTTTTTTAGTATATGGTCTGGTACACCCATAGGGCTCCAGCCATATTTGTGCTTAACTTATTGAGAAACGTTGAATTTTGAATGTGTATCTGGCTTCTAATCTCATAAAGAGATTAGTAGAGTGTGTCTAGTAATAAATACATATATATTTGATATATATACCTGTGTGGTGTCCTTTCAGTTGGTAATTCAAGAGATTATAAGGTAAAACAAGCTGCTTTACATTCCTCTGAGACTTAGCCTGAAGGCTGCTCTCCACAGCTACCACTAGGATAGCTTTCTTTAAAAGGTTGTCTTAAACCTATCTACCATAAGAGTCGAATTGGACTGGTGCAAGGTGGCCACTATAACTAGTGACCAGCATATGCCAGGCCAACTTCTCACAGAAATTAAAAGAGAAAAGCCCTTTGGAAATATATTACAATCGATTCTTCCTAGGCAACTTTTTAGTTTTCTTGTGCTCTCTCTTTCTAGTAGTCGACGACGTTTTGACCCTCTCGTGGTACGGGGTCTCTTCAGGACGGGAATTCTGGAGACTAGCAACACATTGAAGGTAGCCGAGAGGCAGAAGTCTTCCTAAACTAATTCAGGGTACTTCTTGGTGATGTCCAGGGTTTGTAGTCCCCTTGTAACCTTTAGCCACAGACTGGCTTCAGATATTATTCACAGCAACCAGAGGTTACCGTAGGTCCAATTAGTCACGATGAGTATCAATATTCTTTTGAATACCAGCGAGAGATTCTCACCGCCAGGTACATTAGAACCCCCGACGGCTACCAGTTAAGTAATTAAATAACTTACTCACCATACTACATATTGAATCGTGGTGAAATGTCTGCAGGTCTGTTTACTTCAATTGTTACTCACTGTGACTAATTGGACCTACGGTGACCTCCGGTTGCTGTGAATGTACATCACCAAGAAGTACCCTGAATTAGTTAGGAGGACTCCTGCCAACCCAATGGTGGAGATTATCCACCCTTCCTTATGCACCCCAAAAAATGCACGTCCCGTTGAAATAACAACTGTTAGGTCAAAGAAGCGGGCTGCGCTTTTTTTGCGGTGCATAAGGAAGGGTGGATAATCTCCACCATTGGGTGCATTTCTGATTGTGACTTGCATATCGATGTTGTGGTCTATTTCGTTGTCATTTGGGAACTCCCTTGTATTGATTCTTCACATATAGGACCGCTAATCAATACAGTCCTTTGCAGAAGTCTTATTTTGGCCCAAAATCGGGAACTGCGCCAGGGACTCTGGTGCAACCTATTTCAGATTTGACATAGGTGTTTGACGCACGTACTGCCCTGAAGAAGTCCAATTGTAAATGAACTGAACGTATTGGCTGATGTCTTTCATGAACTGAAACACAACAAAATAAAGGAAGAAACCACAATTCATGGACTTTATCGACATTGTCTTTAACCTCTTCAGTTATGTTATGTTATGTTAATGGGTTTTTGTAGCGCGCACAGCTACTCCTGGGAGTGTCCCGGCGCGAGCCTGTGAGGATCCAAAAGAGGAGAAGAGTTAAAATAGGAAGGTTTTAAGCTGCTTTTTAAACTGATTAGTCTCTTTGATGGCCCGTAGAGAGACGGGGAGTGAGTTCCAAGCCAACGCTGCCTTAACCGTAAAGGATCTGCCCCCCATTCTCTGAAGGCGCACCCGAGGAATCCTTGCAAGCAGCAGAGAAGATGATCTTAGAAGCCGGGTTGGTACATAAAAAGCAAAACGTTTCCTGAGATATAACGGACCACCAGCATATAAGGCGCGATGGATTATCACCAAAGCCTTAAACTCCACGCGCTTCCTAACCGGGAGCCAATGAAGCGTGCGTAAATGATGAGCCATGCTTGACCTCAACGGGATGTTCAAAACCAAACAAGCTGCCGCATTCTGGACTACCTGCAGTTTTTTAAAAATATATTCAGGGAGGCCCAGATACAGCCCGTTGGCATAATCCACCCGGGAGAGGATCAGCGCCCGCACTACTGATTCCTTAGCTGGTCTTGGCAGCAGAGGAAGAAACTTCTTAAGGGACTTTAGAATCCCAAAGCAGCTTCCCGTCAGTCTTTTAATCTGGGATGAAAAAGACAGCTGCTCATCGAACCAGACCCCCAAATTTTTTGCTGGGAGTCCTGAACACAGGGGTAGGGGAAAATCAGAAGGCCAGAGGGATTCCCGAAAGCAGGGGGGAAAATTACCGTAAAGAAGGATCTCGGTCTTTTCCTCATTGCATTTAAGTAGAGCCGCCATAAGCCAATGAAAGACAGCTCTCAGGCAGTCCTGCACCTTTGTGGTGGAGAAATCCGATTTACTCCAGGTAAACAAGAACTGGGTGTCGTTGGCATATGCCACAACCTTTGCGCCCCACGCCTCTGCTAGAAGAACCAGAGGGGTGACATAAATATTAAACAACAGGGGACTCAAAGAGGACCCCTGTGGAACACCTGTGGTAACTGTCTGCGGAAGAGATGAAAACGGCGGCAGCCAGACCTGTTGAGACCGTCCCTCTAAAAAAGACTCCAGCCACTTCAGGGCTCTGCCAGTGACACCTATATTGGCAAGTCGAGTCAAGAGCAGAGCATGAGGGACGGTGTCAAATGCTGCCGACAGGTCCAACATTATGAGGGCTGCCCTCCCGCCCGAGTCTAAGCACTCGCGAATAGCTTCCGAGACCTCTAACAAGGCAGATTCAGTACTATAGGCAGCTCTGAAGCCCGACTGGGCAGGATGCAAGAGGCTGAAGCCTTCGACAAAATCAGTAAGCTGTTTATTAACCGCTTTTTCACAGTAGGGAGAATGATGATGCTTTGAATGAGGCTGTTCCCACAGAGATTCAAGCTCTCCAGGAGCCTTTGTTCATTGATCACAAGGTGCCTGGGGCTACCAGATACAATTTTTGCCCTCGGCTGAGGGATACTGAGTCCAAGGAGAAGTAAGATGAGGGATGGACTGTATAAGATAGGCAGTACTGAGTTATAGTACCAACGGAATTAGTTAAAAATTATTGGAGGATTTTCTACTCCTTTAGCTTTTATTCTTCTGAACATTAGCTAAGGAGACTAGAAGTATACCCTTCAGGTATACCATCTTTATCGGCGTGGGATAGATTATAAAAGCTTAGGACAGAGCAAGCTCCACCGCCGGTGCTCAAGAGTGCCAACATTTTGATGGACAATAGGAGCCTGTACCAGTGAGGCTCTGTCGGACACTGGGAATTTGCATATTTCCTTGCCATTCTTGCCTCTTTGCAAATCCACAATTCATCCCTTTGGTAGAAAGGTTGTGGATGAAGAGCAACCAAAGGTTCTTGTTGCACACCGTAATATAATGTAGACACGAAAAAACAAAATGATATGTATTGTTCTTTTGGTGTTATTGATACTAATATTGTGTGGGGTGTCAAGGGTTTTGGAGAATGATCACGTAGCAAGGGTAAGGTTATCTCCCCAAAAAGAAACAAAAGAACAGCCCAGAGTAATGTATTTTTGGAGACCCATGAGAGATTTTTTGGTGAAGGGCCAGCTTGTTACCCCTCTCAATCTGTTACTAATCTGTGGACTGCATATTCATTGTCACTTGTGAGTTATACTTATACTCGGCCACCCCAATTTACGGAAGTGAAAGGAGTATTTGATTTTGGTTACCCGGGTCCAAGTTAGTTACATAGAAATCCACTAGGAATGGGTTATCCAGTTTGTGATAACAATACATACTGTGACAATTTCTATATGGAACAACAGAATGTTACATTGATGGGTTGGCACTACAAGGAATTGATAGTTACCCAGGAGGCTGGCTATTATCCTGCTCATTGCCCCATCGTGACTAGTATGGACACTTCACTGTATATAAATTGTTCAGGAATAGTGCTGTATAAAAATACGATCCCTTTGACACAGGATGAGGATCCAAGTACTTTTTGGATGAATTCCAGGTACGCAGCGGTAGATTATGAAGGTCCAATATATGCATATCCAGGGTTTTATTGTGTAATGGAATATATTCCAATGTCCACAATGGAACAGATGATGTAGCACTTGGAAAAGCGCTGCCTATGGGTGTACCTTATAAACATGCCAAGCCTAATATGCGATGGGTTAAAAGGTCTCTAACAAAAGAATTTTGTGAGGGAGTGACCGATATAGAGGTCAATAATTATAGTAATGGCATTATGTTTGGGTATATTCTTTCCTCTATTTTCACGTTGGGTGGTACCTCCATATCCAGGGGTGAAAAAGCTAGAGAAGATTTCAGATGCAAGTTGCAAATTTTATCTAACACCACGGTAGAGGCTTTACGTGACATCACCACTCAGTTGGAGATTATGTGAACTTATTCGGAGCAGACCCGATATGCGGTTGATTTTATTCTTGCTAAGAGTGGTGGTGTATGTGCGGTGGTGGACAATCAGTGTGTGGTTGGGATCAAGAATATGGAAAATAATATTACCAAACACATTTTAGGTATCCTTGAAAATGTAAAATGAATGGAGAGTGGGAATTGGAGTTGGTCTCTATTTGGCAGATGGGGCTGGATTCTTGAAAAAGGGATTTATCTGATTATAATATTGGTGCTCTGCTATGCCCTTATTCAGTGTCTTCCCTTCTGCTGCTCCTATTGTACCACTATTCTCACCCCTAAAAAGAAGATATCGATTCAAGACACCAATGTTGCCATAATGATTCATAAAGATATTGAGGATATGATGAACATCAATGAGGGAATTTTTGAGAATTCTTCCCTCCTTATTGTTTCACTTCCTGATGTCGATAATATGGAGCGCTCATAATTGTTTATTAATGCGATTTTGTTTACTGTTTAAAGCTTTGTTTCTTCTTGTTGCTGTTAGAAAATGTTTTAGCTCATGCTAAAAGGAGGGTTTGTTAGAATAGAAATTGTTTATGCTTATGGAGTGCTCAATGTCAGTTAGTATTTCCTGCGCCATTTTCTATTTTCGTGCCATTTTAGGCTCTTTGAAACTGATTCAGTTCACTTACGAGTAATGCTCCCCTGAAAGTTTTGATTCTTCCTCTCTGTCTTATTTTAGTAATAAGCATACCATTTATGTTAGCGCACAGATTTCTCACTAGATAGAGGCCTTCTGCCCCTTGTTTAGTGGCGGGCTCGGAATGAGACGACCTTGGACTACGATACTTTGTGTAAAATAGGAGCGCTGAAACCACTCTTTCTGTATTACACTGTTTAACTGCACCTGCCTGGAAAATTCCACTGTGGACGTGTTTTTGCCCAGCTATGAAACATACATAATGTATCTTTATGCTTGTTGATTTCAGGTGGGGCTCCACTCTGAGTGTATATGAATAAACAGTTATTGGTTTGTATTTTCTACTGTCTGACCGACTCTTCATTTAGTACGGAAGGCTGAGAGGTGGTCATTAGTGACCTGAGTGGCCCTAAACGGGTCATTTCCTTCCTCAGCAAATCCCCTTGCTTCCTCTGTAGGTCATAACATCACCGTGAGGGAGAGGCACCTATCCACAGACCACATTGAAGTATTCATAAGTTGCCTAGATCAGTCATTGTCTCTCTGGTACACACATTTTTGGGCATGGCGGGTTACTGCACACATTGGATATTGAGATAAATGAGCATTGTTAAACTTTACCAAGATTTGCCAATGAAGGAAATTAGCCATAAAAGCTTCTGCAAAGACCCGAAGACCTGGCTTTTCAACCAGAAAAAGCTGTCTGCTTTGTCTGCAATCTGTCCTGTGCGCCGGGAAACCTACGGGTAGCTGTGCACCTTAAAATGTAATAATAAGGAATCAGTTTACTTCTGCTCTTGGGGCCATATTATGAATGCTGCCGCAGAGGCAAACATTCCTTTAGGAGGCGCACAGAGTGCATCTCCTAAAGGTAACTCTCTGGAGTGGACAAAGGGGGTCCCATGAAGCACTAAAGACATCGTCTCCTTGAGGCAGGTGCAGTCACACTGCAAGGGGATCTCTCTCCCCTCTTGAAAGTGGAGACGGGTTGCCGCCCTCACATTATGAAACACAGAGCAATCTTTAAACATCTACTCCATATTTCCCTTGAATGTGCTGCCCCGAGGGCAGCACAAGTTCACGGCTGCCCTGGGGGCAGTGCATTCATTCTAATATGGCACACTGTCCCTGTTTGCATTTCAAGCACCTTTTTGAAAGGTGCACCGTGGAGCAAACAGGGAAAGCGTGTCATATTCATAATACGCCCCTGGTCTGCACAGTTATTACCCACTTTGGGAGGATTAACTCATAATTGCGTTATGCTGACAGAGGGTTTCCACGCTTTAATGTTAATTTCATGCGGAGAGTTTGCGTTAGGCCAGTACCATGCAACTTGTAATGAAGGCCTCTGTTGGGTACTCTTTGAGGCATGTTATCAATACTCTTGTTCAGTGCTCAGTGGAAAAGCAGACATTCTATAATTAAGAAGGGTACACTGATAATGACCCACTGTGTCTGGAAGGTGATGCGTTCTCTCTTCTCAGCATGAGTTTGTGGCCTGTCCCTTCCACCTCCCAAAACTCCAGGCATTATAAGCGAGAAGGCAAGCTGAAAGATGGTAGGGGGAAGGGGAGGAGGAGCAAAGTGTGGAGAGAGAGCACAAGATCTTCTGCTCCTCCAACACAGGACCAATTTTATCAAGATACTCTCTTGACTTTCCTCATAACTAATTCAAGAACATAAATAAGTTATATTATGTTTTTTTTAACTTTTTTGTGGCTTTTTTGTGCAAATAATTTTTATTGAAAAAGAACATTGACAATATGCATTTGCTTATGACGTCAAATCATGCTTTGAGTAAGCATTTTATTATCATGCCCAGTGTGCTGCCTACAGAGCTGCAATCTTTATTTTCAAGATGGTTTCTGTGTTAACCGAATAGTCCCTGCCCCCATGCTGAAAACATTGAAACACATGCATTCCAGTGGGAAAATAAACAAAACAGACAAAATCATGAGGACATTTTTTTAATTCTCTGTAGGGAGGCCGCCTCACTTCAAGTCGTCACCTCCTGATCTTTTCATCTGCAAATTGTTACTATCAGGTGGGTTAGTCTACATCAGGGCTTCCCAAAGGATTTTGAACCAAGACCCACTTTTTAGCACGACAAACTTTCGTGACCCACCTAGCTGTAATAGACATGAGTATAATGTAACTAAATACATGTGGTAGAGCATTGTCATTTACAGACAGTACAGTTTCCATTGAAATGGGTTCTAAATTTTGTCAGGCATACCCGTTTATACATAAAACTGTATTTATTGCACACAAATGATAATATGTGGAAATCGTATTGCAGTGAATATTTATTATTTGCACATCACCAAGAAAAGTGTCTTGATTTGCTCTAATCCTATTAAAATCTTTGTTCCCATCACACTTCAGAATCACAACTGCTGAACGTTCTGATATGATTGACAAATTCTTGATGCAATGGTTGAAGGCGGCTGACTCAAACAAGCCAGTCGATGAAGGGGGCTTAGCCAAAGCTTTGAAACAGGACTCATTAAGGATGGGGGCTAAAGTTTAAACGGGAAAGGCACTACATGGTAGGAGGGTGGGGACTATTTTAGAGGTAGGACTCAACCATTTTTATCACTTCCTCCCTCATTTCGCACTAAGTCTACAGCCCATAGGGTGATGTTCAGGACCTCAGATTTACAAAGAAGTCATTTGGCTCTCTCCTTCCCTCTCCCTAGCACCGGAGATGATTTCAGCTGCCGTGCTACAGGCACACACCTTAGCGTTATAATGCTAGGGTGCGTGCCTGAGTCTACCATAGGTTTTGTACTGGAAGGGTACTGTGTCAGTACAAAATACTATATGTGCACACACTTTAAAAATGTTCCTACTATGCATGTGTACTGTATAGTGCAGCGTGCATGCAAAGTCGGAAGAGAAAGGAAAAATAAAAACAATTCTTCTCTTAACACCTCCTTTTAAATGGCATTAACTTTTGCCACTAAACCCTGTCTATTATTGCTTTTTTATATGGTTTTGAATCAAAAGGCATGGGTGGTAGCGTGGGAACACCCATGTACCACCCATGGAATGGCGCTAAGTAACACAAAGCAGTGCTTTGCACTGCTTTGTGTTACTTGCCGGGAACTTTCTAACGCCAACAAGCTTTGCACTGGAAAGTATATTAGGAAAAAAACATTTTGTGCTGGTTAGTGTCCCTTTTGTGGTGCTAACCCAGCACAAAATGTTAGTAAATATACCCCACAGTTGGGAGAAAGACAGACATGGAAAAAGCTGCAACCTACCTTTCCTTATGATATTATTGTTCAACAAAGCATATTTTAAAATGCAAATGGCCTGCAAGTTTTTTCTTGGATAATGACACTATAGCCTCATCCTCAGATATGGACCTCTGATTGGATTGGCTTACAAAATACACAGATAACTAACGGCTGCAACACAAATTAATGTTCTGTGCAATCCATTGTTTTGAAGAAAATACTTCTATCAATATGCTGGAACCGTTATCTTTCTTACACAGATATTTTCTTACTCAATAGGTTTCTGAGAGCTCCTTTGACGTCATTATTTCTCAAGCTGTAGATGAAGGGATTCAACATGGGTATCACAATGGTGTACACCACCGTCACCGCCCGCTCCTGGTCCAGTGCATTGACTGAGAATGGGCGTAAGTAGGTGAAGAAGATTGTCCCAAAGAACAAAATCACCACCGTGAGGTGGGAGGAGCAGGTGGAGAAGGCACGCAACCTCCCACTCTGCGACTGAATCTTTAGAATTGTGGAGATAATGGATACATAAGAGGCGATGGTGAACACAAAGGGGCTTATGGTGACAAGGGAGCCCTCAGTGAAGACCAGCCATTCATAAGAGGTGGTGTCAGAACAGACCAACTTAAGGAGAGGTGGGAGGTCACAGAAGAAATGTCTGATGAGATTGGAGCCACAGAACTCAAAGCTGGACACCATGCTGATGTGAAGCAAGGAAAGGAAGGACACGAAGAGCCACGAAGCACACACCAAAGATATGCACAGTTTTCTTGACATCACAGAGGTGTAACGGAGGGGGTAACAGATGGCAACATAGCGGTCAAACGCCATGACAGCAAGAAGGTACATTTCAGTGCAAGCTGTGCACAAGAAGGCATATAGCTGGGCCATGCAGCCATGGAAGGGGATAGACCTGACTTCTGCCAGCATGTTCTGTAACATCTTGGGAGCAATAGCACAAGTGAAGCAAATGTCCACAAATGACAAGTTGCCCAGGAAGAAGTACATAGGAGTATGAAGATGGTGGTCTCTGATGATTACAGTTACAATCATGGCATTTCCCATAACAGCCGTCAAGTACATGGCAAGGAAGAGCACAAAGAGGCCAGTCTGCTGGTTTGGGTGGTCTGACAGTCCCAGCAAGATGAAGTTCTTCACTGTTGTCCAGTTTCTTTCTATTTGTCTCATGGTTGCTGCAGATGTGATCTGATTTTGGATGGGCTGTCTCTTCCTGTGGGAAGCAATTAGCAAGAGGCAGAGCTTAGAATCATGTCAACGTAGAGAGCAAGTGAGAGCAGCAACCACACTGAGCCATTCATCAGTCTCTAGACTCAACACCGGGAAACTAATTTCCTTTTCCTATAAGTCACTCAATGAAGCATAAACAAAAAACAGAATGTAAGATATTGGACTGGAGAACTGTTTGGTCTTCCAGTTCACACTTGATAATCTACGTCCCTCTCAATTCCCTCCCTGTTTCAAGTTTCACGTATTTTTGGTATTGCTTGGTTAATTAAAACCTTTGCAACATTTAAAGCAATTATAAAACCTGATTAAAAACAATTCAACTGGTGGTGTCACCATACATCAGTTACAGAATTTGAAACTGCATTTTTACAATTTAAATAAAACTCTTAACGGCCTAACGTATATTTAAAGTGTATTTTGAGCTCTAATGTGCAAAAAAAATAATTTTTAAGTGCAAAAAGGCAGACCATTAAGGATTCAACTTTTAGACATACTGGAGTGCAGGAAAAGGAGTTTAATAGCTTAAAGTGCAATCTAGGCAATTTAGGGTGCAGTTTACTTGTTTGTAAACCTTTTTTTTTAAATGGAATTCAGAGATATTTAAGATAACCTGTGCGCACACTAGAGAGTTGGTTAACCGTGGGGACTTTAACTTACCAATCACTGATTAACAGTGGGAAGACATCAATGAATAAAAGATTTCCACAGTGGAGCGATCGGGGTAGGCAGGATTGAGTAAGAAGAGATTACATTCTGCTGTTTCAAATGGCCTGGGTACAAAATGAGTTTTTCTAAGACAATCTAAGATGAAAAGTACAAAGCTGTTTAAGGTGTCCTGTGTACACAAAGGTCATTCCAGCTGGGTGCATGCGACCGGTTCAGGAGGAAATTTCTTATCAACCTTGGTAAGTAATTTCACAAAGCAACAGTTCAGCTGTGTGTCTGTGGGCGAAGCAGGTCAATACCACTTGTCTTAATGATCTAATGCCTCTTTGATTGAAGAGTGGCCATAACATGGCTCTTCGCTCAGCCATTAACTCCCTGCAGGTGCACACCAAGTGTACCATATCTTCTTTCCCTTTTCTGCACAACTGGCAAATGGTCGTAGTGGTGCTACTTTTCCAGGTTGGTTGGTGCAGGAGTGAGGGTAGTATGCCCAGTTGGTATCTCAGAAATTATTCTTTTATTGAGTTGGAGTACCCCGTGTGAAAATAGGATTGGGGTATTGCTTTATCGTAACTGTGCAGCACATATCAGCCAAGACTACTTTGATGGTTTTGTGTACCAGCTATTTGAAGCCTAGCATGGATCGCATATGATTCCCAGTAGTCCTTTAGGCCAAGTTGAGTGACTGATTCGTTAAGGTAAGCCTTAGCGGCAGAGTTACTCCTGATCGTCATTTCCAGCCATAGATGTGTGTTTGTTTCTGCGTTCTTGATTTTGTGCCAGCCCTTGATAGACATGCCTCTCCTACTGAGGGATTGTTTCTGAAGTCTGAACTACAATCATTTCTGAGCTGGGGAGGTGTATGTGGGGAGGCCGAAGATCATTCTGCAGGATCTTGTTATTAACTGTGCATAATAAAATTTACTTACGACAAAAATCACCCTTTACATGTCTCTGGCACTCATGTCTCCGCATCTGGCATCATATGTGTATAGGGCATTTCTAAACTATTTTTTGGGCTTTAGCATCTCTGACAAGTCGAAACACTCCTCTTTTTTGTTGCAACATATATATTCTTGTTCTCACCCGGCCCAGACTTTCTAAAATTGCAATTTGCTGTTTGTAGTTCTTGATAGAAACTATAAAAATGTTGGAACATGGACTTTCCAAGTACATAATATCTACTGATGTGTTCAGATTGTCCAGAGACAACAGGTAGTCCCTTCTCCCAGATGCATTTATTGCTATTTTGAATTGTTTTGCATCTTTGGGTGTTTAAAGGAAGATGCTAAGTTTCAATTGTTGTCTTAAAAGGCTTTTGCTTGCAGTACAGCTGAGAAAGAGGTCGCAGACGTTGTGGGGCTCAACCCAGTAACATACCATCAGTGTCACTCTCCCAGAGTACTGGTTTCCTTGCTTATGCACTTGTTCAACCAAATGCATGCTTAGCATCCGTTTGTTGCTTTCTAGGTGGTAAATGGCTAATATACATAATGCAAAACATTGATGTATACGGCAAAGGTAGTTATTTGTTATATAGGTATGATATGTAAATGATCCCATCCCAAATAGATGCATCCCTTCTGCGTAATGGCTCACTCCCATATGTTATTATTGGGACCAATTTTGCTTGTTTCTATAAATTAAAAATAAATACAGTAGTAGCTTCACATTTTTGGACCGGTCTATTAGTAGGGGAACGGCCACGATATTAGTTGTGGTTCCCATATGTTTGCAGATACCTTAAATGTAATGAGGACAAGACAGAGATCGTTCTCTTTCGGGAATTTTCCTTCACAGGTCTGGCGCTCCTTCTGGTCAGATGAGTTGCCCTTACCATCACCCCATGGTGGTCCTGTAAAAAACTTGTTGATATGGTTTGATGAAAAACTTTGTTTTGGCCCTCAGATTAAAAGAAGCTGACAGGCATTTGTTTCGGCATCCTGAAATCGCTCAAAATATTTTTACCTCTGCTTCTCATCAATGCAAGAAAAACTGTTATCCAAGCTTTGATTACGTCCCGCATTGATTATGCCAACGCATTATATGTTGGTCTACCTGGCTACCTGCTCAACAAACTTCAGGCAATCCAGAATGCTTCGGCTAGATTGTTACTTAACCTCCCTAAGAGGGCAAGTCAGGCCGCATCTCCGTGACCTGCACTGGCTGCCGGTGGCAGAGAGGGTGAAGTTCAAATCCCCGGTTATGACACACTCTGCCTTATATGGCCTTGGTCCAGCCTATATAAAAGCAAGATTTAGTTTCTATTCTCCAGCCAGACACTTACATTCTTCTAACAAACTTATGGCATGTGTTCCCAAGGTCCTCAAACTGAGGGCCGGTGGCAGGTCTCTATCTCAACTTGGGGCTGTGGCGTGGAACCAACTTCCAATGGAGGTTCGTGTAATCTGTGCTCCGAGGTTGTTTAGAAAGAAGCTGAAGACATTTTCTTTTAGATAAGTTCTCTCGAGCTGTTCATCCTACCTGCAAATAGCACGCGCCGGGACACTCCTTGGAGTAGCTGTGCGCATTACACGTGCTAGTAATAATAATAATAATAATACCGGTTTCTCTAGCTGGATGATTTGATTAGCCAGGGACGAAGATGTCAATTCCTCTAGAATGGTGCTGAATTCCCTCTCAGTCAGCCAGACATAGAGATGTAGTCAGGAGGACTGCACACAGATTGTCTCTTCTACACTTCTCTTCACCTCTGATGGTATCATGTGGGTAAGTGGGTAACATAGATAGGGCAAAGGAATTAAGGGAAGAAAAAAGGGCTGTTAGTGATCTCTGAGTCTTAATAGAGATACAAGTCCATTGGATATGCATGTGGGACTAATGGGGAGGTTAGGTGGTTATGGAGAAGACATGAGAAATAGATGGGGTCCCAAGGGGGCTCATAAGAACACATGCTGTGGGAGACACAGGAGATTCTGGGACATGTGTTGATTTAACTGCAACACATAATCAATGATTGGGACATGTCAAGCCAGATCTTGGGTCCCATGGAACTTGGACAGATGACAATCCTTGTAAAATGCAATGCAGTTGGCTTGAAGTCTTAGAAACCATATGAGCTCACTGTTTCCTCCTTTTTGGGCTTTGCCTGTAGAGGGGAGTGAAGCTATGCTGTCAAAGGTTACTCGTGAAGGCTGAAGGGTAGAATGATACAGGTAGCAAGAGTTAACCCAAAATAATGGTAATGTCTAAACTAGGCATCGTGGCGTCCAGTGCAGCAGTCTTTATTGGCGCCACCCCCGGGCAGCGATGACATCCTTCTTCACACATTGGGTGACAACCACCTTCCAATTGTGCCTCTCCTCTCTCCTTAGACCTTCTCTCACGTTTTTTTAATTTCTTTTATAGCGCTTCTCATACCATTGTAGGGTGTCAGAGCGCTGTGCATCACACATAAATATTATACAGAGACAATGAATAGATGTACAAATCAATGTACATAAGGCAATGAATGCCATAATATCTAGGCGTCACATCACCAATATAGGTAGGCACTGTATGTTAATAGTGCTTCATCTGGAGAAATGACATAACACAACAGAATAACCAAAGTTGCTCTGCTGTGATGTATGGAAAGGAGAGAGCACAACAGCTCCATATCTCTTCTCTAGCACTGACTTACCTTAGGCTGCCTTGTGCCACTTCATCATAGTGCAATGGTGCGCATGTGATGTCAAGCATAAGTTTTCTACTGAGAGGTACCCTTCAGTTTTGTGCAGGAAGGGTCCCCGTTCAGTACAAAATTCTACACTTTGATAAGCTTTAACCCTTAACTATTTGCATGTGAACTAAACACATGCTTTGAGGAGGCGTAATTTATTTACGGAAATCCCTTTCTACCAATGATAGGAGATCAGAATTTGCATTAAAATCCATGGGTGGTTGCAGAGGTACATCCATGTACTACCTTTGGTACCTCCCCTTGACACAAAGTAGCGTACAGTAGAACATCGTGCAATTTCACTCTACGGGGGGCTACTTTCTAACACAATTCAGGATTTATGTTGGCAAATCCCAAAACAACACTTTGCACCAAGTTTGTATCACTTCTATGATGAAAGTCTTGTGCAAAGTGTAAGTAAATCTGCCCACAAAATATAGCACACTGGTTGAGGTTGTCTGTACTAAACAAAAATGTATTACTACCCAAAAAAATCATTTTAAGCTACCTTAGAATGTTGAAAGATGAAGAAAAAAGACAAAAGTTTTTAAGTGTATGCCTTGCACTTTGCATGCAGCACTTTGATGCCAGTTCATAGCTCAGTGTGATATATTAGAAGGATGATAACTAACAAAGTGCAGATTACAGAATGCTCTCGGTGACAGAAAGCAGTAACTCACTGTGCTATCTGCAAGAAATACAGATCTGTGATATGCATGCTCCACATTGTGCTTTGCAGCAGGAACATTAACCCTCTATTCTGCTTTAGCATGAGTGAAAACTATCACTAGACAAATCACAGATCTCACCATCAAGTGCAATAATCACCAGGATGAGCATGCTGATGTTCTTGCCCCCTGAACAATGCAGCTCAAATAAAGATCTCTGCAGATTGCCCTTATCTTTCCTCAGCTTGTGATTCAAATGATGTTCCCTTGACCTTGGCACCCAGAGCAATGATCTTGGTCGCACTGCCCTAACTAATGCCAGCACTGGTCTAAACAAGGATATATATTTCAGAAAGAAATAATGATTTTATTTACATTAAAGTTCAAGCGCATAGTACACAATTGATAGACCCACAGTTAAATATTTTAATTAATAATTACGGCCCTCTAGATTTCCTTCAAAATAACAGAGTTGTGAAACTAGTGTGCCTGGGTAAAACCAGAAGTGGAAGTGAGCAGGATCTAAGGGGCATGACTTCCATATTTTTTTCAATTTGACAAAAACAGTTCCTCTACTTTTTAATAAAAGACAAGTTCTGGGACAGTTAATTCCTAAAGTTGAGAGGCCTCAGCTGCAGTGGATGGCTGGGGTTCTCCAGTACTGTGAAGTCGAGGTAGGGGCAGACAGCTAAACAAGGAACAAGCCTTTTTGCCAGAGTGTTTGGTGCCTGAAAGAAATGTAAATGTGCGCAATTGGTTAATCTGAAGATGTAAAGGCTGCATTGCACCAACCAGAATTCAATTCCAACACTCTCTGGGGCAGATTTATGACGACTGGCGCATCCCTGCATATCAGCAGGGATGCGCCAGTTATTATGCGCCACAGCTGCGCCACCATGGATGCGCCGCATTTATAATGCGGCGCACCATGGGGCAAAAACAGCACAGATGCGTGACGCATCTGTGCCGAAAAGTGGCGCATTGCTGGAGTTGCGTCGCAAGCGCGACGCAGCTCCAGCAATGATCTGGGGGGCCCTATCTGTACAATGCTGCGTCAATCCTTACGCCTGCTTCAAGCAGGCGCAGGGTTTTGACGCAGCATGGGCCTAAAAGTGACTGAGTGAAATCTTGTAGATTTCACTCAGCCACTTTTAGGAGGCGTTCCTGCGCCGGAACGCCCCCACCTGCCCTGGAACGCCTACATGTGGCGCAGGGCTTTACAACGTAACGCATCTGGGAGATGCGTCACGTTTGTAAATGCCCCGCACCATGGCGCAGGATTTGCGCCGCTGCTGCGTCACAAAAGTGACGCAACGGCGGCGCAAAAGTGCCGCAAGTGCAACATAAATCTGCCCCTCTGTATTTACACAAGGAAGAGCAGTGATCACATGAATAGTAGAATGTTGAAGTTTCATATCATAAAATAGTGCATGTCTCACTGATTAGTTTAATTTGCATTTTTTTTTCATTTAAATAAGGTGTGTGTTATTTTATATGCAGTTACCTGAAGGTGAAAGACCAAGGAAATAATTACAGGACATGTTGTTCTTTTTAGCTACACCTTTGATCCTGCCTTCACGCCACTGACCCCACCCCCACTGCTCCTAGTTACCATACTGTGGGGCAGATTTACAAGCCTCTTGCGCCACTTTTGAGTCATTTTTAACATGGGAAACGTGACGCAAAAGTGGCGCAAGGGGCTTGTAAACCTGCCCCTGTTTTTTTAATGTACTTTGACTGCTGGGTAAATCAGATGCAGGGAACACTCACGTTTTGTGATTATTTAGAGCCAAAGCGCTGAGTGTCAGATCTCGGGGAAAGTTTGAGCACTTATTATGCGCTCCATCTCACTTAAAGGGGCAGAATTACAAGCCCCGTACGCCACTTTTGCGCCGCTGTTGCGTCACTTCTGTGACGCAGCATCTGCATAAAGCCAGCGCCATGCTGCGGGGTATTTACAACGTGACGCATCTAGGGAGATGCGTCACGTTGTAAAGCCCTGCGCCACATGAAACCTGCGTCAGGTTTCATGTGGGCGTTTTGGCGCAAGGGGGCGTTCCGACAGAGGAACACCTCGGAAAAGTGGCTGAGTGAAATCTACAAGGTTTCACTCAGTCACTTTTCCGACCCCCTGTATCAAAACCTTGCGCCTGCTTGAAGCAGGCGTAAGGCTTGACGCACCATGTTAGACATAGGCAGGGTTGGCACAGTGCTGGAGTTGCGTCGCGCCCGCGACACAACTCCAGCACTGCGCCAACCTTACGGCAGCAGATGCGACATGCATCTGCATTTCCTTGCGCCATGATGCACCGCATTGTAAATGCGGCGCATTCGAGGTGGCGCAAGGATTGAGATGCGTGTCACAAGTTTCCTGGCGCTGCGCCAGGAAACGTAAATCTGCCCCTGAGTTTCTTATATGTTCTTTGGATGAAGCATAGGCTTTGCCGCTGCTAGGCCCTCTGGTTCAGGGAAGCCCTCTGGTTCAGGGAAGTCTCTTAGTCAGACACGATTAGCGCACTGAAATCCAGCTAGGCAGTGTGTAGCAGGTGATGGGGTCAGACAGTATCAGATGCTGAAATGGATTTATATACAAGGACATTTTTGGCACAGCCTGGTTATGGACCTGCATACACCAGGAAACACTGGATCTGTGCAGGCACATGTGGTTGATTGGTACTGGAAGACCTAGAAAGGAAGTATGCCACGGGTGTGGTGAATTACATCTTCCACATTGTGTACATGAACGTCCACAACACAGGGTATCTCTCCCCCTCCATTTGGCTCTTGAAAAAGTTCAAAAAGATTGCAGTGTTGAATGATGGGCTTTTTGGAGGGGTCAGACCTGGCTTTGGGAGCAGCCAGTGCTTAATTTGTAAAAGCATTAGTGCAGGCCCAAAGTTTTGCTCAGTTTTTTAGCAATTGTGATTGTGTCAGTACTATTTAGTTTTGTACACACAGTAATGTTGCTACTTTGCACAGTGGTTGTGTATCTGTCGTGTTCTTTGAGTTAGTCTTAATAAATGCCGTGGGTGCCGAATTCGCGTGTGCAGATTACCGACTTTGAAAGCTAGCGTCATTTCCCCACTGTTTGTGGGGAATACACCACAATCCTGTATGGTATTCCCAGTGCTGACACTGTTTATGTCAGGCATGACTGTTACAGCAGTGCACCTCTGGAGGAAGATGACGTGCAGGTTCACCACCATCAGAAGCCAAGATGCTGTTGTCTTCTCGCAAGTGCAGATGTTGCCAACCTCAACTGCTGTGTTGAGGAGCCGGCATCAGAGCATGGGGATCCTTCTCAGTTTCTTCTGGCGTTGTGCGAAGGCTATTTGAGGGATCTTCCCTTCAGTGCAGAGTCCACCTCTAATTCCATGCAGAGATCTCCACAAGCAGCTGCCGCTGGTATACCCGGTTGCTTGTGCTTAGCAGAGCATCGCTGGTCAGGGGACAGACTACTCCAAGATGTTGAGATAGTGGCATACTTCCTCCACCTCCTCGCTGTGATGGACCAGGCTCATGTCCAGCAGTCTGGCATCCTTGAGGAGCTTCAGGGGCAACCATCATGCAGAAGTAGTAGATCGCTGTGATGGACCAGGCTCATGTCCAGCAGTCTGGCATCCTTGAGAAGCTTGAGGGGCAACCATCATGCAGAAGTAGTAGATCGCTATGATGGACCAGGCTCATGTCCAGCAGTCTGGCATCCTTGAGGAGCTTGAGGGGCAACTATCATGCAAGAAGTAGTAAACAGCTAACACCTTTGCAGGAATACTTGGATCCACATGAGGTAATATAATTACCAGAATCTGTCCTTGAGTAGGTTTGCCATTCAAAATACTCATATTATAGTAGGGAGAAAGATGTAAAGACAGTTGGTTAAGATAAACAAGAACTTGTGGCCTGAGTGTCAGGACGCCATCTTTCCCCCTCCAGTTTAGTTTGTGAAACATTGACTATGTGTAAACCACTGATAGTTTGTCTGCTAAAATCCATATAAAGATAGGAAATGATTGAAGCAGCTGGGTTTTGCTCTGTTAGTCTGTACTTCCCAATAGGTGTCAATTAGCAGAGTTGCAATTTTGAATCTGAAAACAGTTGTCATGTAACTGTTAAGAACCCTAAATCATAGCCAAGGGTGGTGGGTCACAATTCAAATCATGGTAAAATAACAGATGTATACTATCTGTATGGTTTATGGACCAAACAGATCACCCACCTATATTTGATTTTCTTGCATAGAATTAGCTAACTGGCCAGGATAAGTCATACTGATTGGTGATTGTAACAGCGTTATGGATTACAGGCTAGACTCTCTCAATAGGTCAGATATATCAAGAATGAATAGAGAGTTTGCAGCACCATTCTGAGATGTATTAAAGTTTATGGTCTTAGAGACTTCTGCAGGTCATTGAAAGGATGGGAAAATGGTTTCTCTTATTTTTGACCCGCCCACAGGCACTATTCTTGCAATGGCATTGATGTCACCCAGTCTGATCTGTAAAACTAAAATTGAGTTTTGTCGTATGATAGTATCCGATCATAACCCTTTGTTAGTGCAGATAGAACCCCGGGGATGTAAAGACACACCTGCAAGATGTACTTTTGATTCAGTCCTTTTGAAAGAACAATCTTATTGTCAATATGTGTCAAATGCTATACAAGAATTGTTGGAAAAAAATTTGAATAGTGACTCCATAATCATGGTCTGGGATATGTTAAAGGTATGTGTTTGTTGGTTGACTTTTCATATGTCAGAACCTATAAGAGGTCAACATAGAAGATTTTAGAACAGATTTAGCGGAACTACGTGTAATGAAACATCACATTCAACATTTATTAGGAATTCTGATCATACTAACCAGAACATATGAGTAGGTGTAGGCATAAAATTGGACATGTCCGAAGTAAGAAAGCTGCTACTGCATATTTGGCAAGCAGATGGTAGACAATGGAGTATTGAGACTCAATCAGTTGCATACGAGCCTGCAAAATTTAAGAACAAAGTAACATTTCAGTGATAGCCCAAATTAAGGATGAGACTGATTGAGCTGTTAGAAGCCCTCATGCCATTTTGGAACTGTTCCAAAATCTGTTTCAAATAATATACTAAGCAGATAATCACTCAGATCTATCTAAAATAGGTACTTATTAAAATGATAAGATTTTCCCCAGGGCTCTGCCATGCCTTCTGGTGATGCTGGTGAGGGAAATGTACAAAGAGATGATATTCCCATCTTCTACGAATGTTATTAAGATAGTGATATTCTGTGCAATAAAATTTTAAGGGAGCACATGCTTTACAGAACTATGCCAACACCTGATAATAGTAAGCACACTGACCCCAGGTAGTGTGCAAAGGAGGTGAGCCCCTGGATCAGTACCAGAGTGTCTAAAAAGACATCTGGGGCATTTCCAAAAGGGTGGTCAAGGTCCCTACCAGAAGAAAGAGGAAGCAGATAAAAACCTCAAGGCCCCAAAATAGTTCACAGGGGAAAGAGACCCAGCCCCAAACTAACCAGTAAAATAATAGGTTCTTTGACAAGACAACAAGAAAATGTGTACTTAAGTGCTATAAGTGTTACAGATATGGGCACGTGAAAGGGAACACCAAGTGTCCCAAGAGGGCACTACTCTCCTTTATTGAGCAGACCCAAGGGTTGGCCAGTGTAGCGCTTGAGAAGGAGATTGCCCCAGCTAGTGAAAGGAGTAGAGCAGAGGTTACCCTAGTGTCCCTGGGTGACAAAAATATGATGCCAAAAGCGCACATGCCTTCAAATAATTCCATGTTCAGGCAGTGGGTCACCAGTAATGGGTAGAGGGTGGTGGCTCTGGGGGATACAGGAGACAGTATGACTATGGTAAGGTGTCATCTGGTGTCCTCAGAGCAGGGAATACCCAATACATTCCACCAGGTTGTAGTAGAGAGTTGCTACTCTGTGGTTCTGGTTCCTTTGAGTGAAAAGGGGGAGTCTCTGGTTATCGAAGGGTAGTCCTGCCATGCCTGTTGATTGTCTGTGAGGGAATGACCTAGGGCACACTATCTCAAAAGAAGTGGATCTCAGGTCTCACCTGGAGATGTTAAGGTTACCTGAGTGGGCGTGTCTGACCACAAGATCAACGGCAGTCCAAAAGGGAATTCAGGGCACCTGGAAAAATGGCCCAGGCAGCTGCCAAAATTAGGAAGGGCAAGAGGCATGAGAAACAGCCCCTGGAACTCCCATGGTCCAGAAGGAGGCTGGGCCTGTGGTCCCCACCCCAGAACCTACATGGGAGGATATTGCAGCTCTGGGAGACCTAGCAAGCTGATTGTGTGACACTAGGGAGGAGGCGGTAGAGTGTAGAGAGAGTGCCCAACTTTAGAGGGCTGTGGGCAGCAAGCTGAGGCCTAGGCAGCTGGTGATACTTCCAGAGTGGGATAGGGGCTGTACGATCGCGGTTAAATGAGAAGGGCCTAGACCAACCTATAGCCTTCATAAACAGGATGTTACTTTCCAGGGAAGAGAGGTGGAGTGCTATTAAGGAATAAGCCTTTGCTGTGGTCTGGGCACTTAAGAAGCTGAGACCATACCTTTTTGGGACTCACTTTCGAGTTCAGACATAGCACAGAGCTCTCAGATGACTTGTGCGACTGAGGGGTGAAAATCCAAATGGTTGAGGTGGTCCATTTCCCTACAGGGACAGGACCTCATGGTGGAACACTGCCCGGGCCAGACCACTCCAATGCTGATGGTTTAGCTAGGTTCTTCCACCATAGTGATGAGAACTCCCATGAGGGTGTGTAGTTCTCTCCACTTTCCCCTGGGGGGACATATGTTAGACCTGTCAGCCTTTGGTATGGTCCTTCCCTAAGCATTTTGCCTTTTCCCCTCCTGTTGCTTAAATTAATTTTTGTCTGCCATAGGACTCTAACCTCTGCTAACCAGTGCTAAAGTACTTGTGCTCACTCCCCTAAACATGGTGATATTGGCTTACATCCATGTATCACATTTAATTAATCCTATAAGTCCCTAGTAAAGTGGTACTACATGTACCCATGACCTGTAAATAAATGCTACTAGTGGGCATGAAGCACTGATTGTGCCACCCACTTAAGTAGCCCCTCAAAACATGTCTCAGACCTGCCATTGCAGCCTGTGGGCAGTTTTAAATTGCCAATTTGACTTGGCCATATTATCCCTTCGCCAGCGCCAAACCTTTCTTTTTACTACAGATAAGTCACCGCTAAAGTAGGCCCTAAACAGCCGTTAAGGCAGGATGCAGTGTATTTGAAAAGTTGTGCATGTACATTTAAGTTTTACATGTTTTGGGATTGAAAATCTCTTAAATCCATTTTTTACAACTGCAAAGCCTACCTCACCCCTAGGATAACATTGGGTTACCTTATTACATTTAATAAGTGATACCTTTTGTTTGGGAACAGGTATAACTGTCATGTTTGGTCTCTAATAAATTGTCATTTAAAATCTTCTTTGATGGTAAAGTCAGATTTTAAATCAAATTTCTCAAAATTCAACTTTTAGAAAGTTTGCATTTTCTTGTCCTAACCATTTGGTGCCTTCAACCTGTGTCCTTGATTACATGACTACGTGTATTTGTCATTTAACCTTGCATCCCAGACAATGAGAACAATGTTGACTAGGTGTTGGCAGGATGGGCCAATCTGCTAGGATGGGAGGGGCGAGGCTGCTTTCTACCCCACTTACATTTCAAAGGTGCTGCCTCAGCACACTAACAAAGAATTTGATACAAGGCTTTTGTCATCTCTGATCTCTAGGAGCCTGGGCAAAAGACAGGGGTAATTCTAGAACTAGATGACAGAAAGGCTTGGACGTATAAATAGTGGAGCCTTAGAACAACTCTTGAGCTCACTCCTGGACTGCTTTGTACCTCAGAGGACTGCTCTGCTGCTACAAGAGAACTTCACTGCTGCATGAAGCCTGCCTTCTACCCTTAGAGGACCACCTGCTGCTTGAGGCCCGGCTTTCTGCTTGATCCCAGTACTACCAGAGTGACTCCCAGAGCTATTTGGCTGGCGTCCTGTTCTGAGCTACAGGGACATTTAAAACTCCACCAACCTTGATACTGCCTGAAGTGAGTCCTAGCCTCCAAGTGGTGCCCACCCAGTCCTGGACCCTTGGAACTGGTGCTAAAGATGCCCAAACAGCCAAAAACCAAAACTTGGGAATTGTCCAGCAAAATATACATTGAGAACCAAAGATTCATCACCAGTCAGCCTGACTTCACGGTAGCTCCTGCTACATTCTTCTCTGCAGCATCAAATGCTGTTCAGCAGTTCCCGTTTTAAGGTTATCTGGCCCCGTGGAGCCCTTGTCGGCTACAGCCTGCAGCTTCGTCCCATTGGAGATTTTTGACTTACAACAACATGACAAAGTCAGTAAATAGACATCTTCACCGTGATTTTGTCCAGTGACAGCCGGAAGACGAGGTCTCCTCCTCGGAGACTGCTGGCTGCTTTCCCCTGCTGAACTGTAATTTCTTCAACACTTCTTTTCAAATATTCTTCTAAATCCAGATTTAAGCTGAGACTAGGCCCAATCCACTCCATGTATATAAACAGCGCGGTCAGACTTAACTTTCGACTTTGCCCCTGTTTTGCACGACCAGATGCCTATGGTTGGCCAGTTGTTCTATTTGGTGCTATTTTTCACTTTAAATTTTAAAAACTCATAACTTTGATTCTACTGATTGGATGTGTTATTTTTCTTCTGTGGTGTTTTTTATTTCATTGCTGTTTGTGTGCTGCATAAATACTTAACACAGTACCTATAAGATAATCCTGAACTCTTTCGTGACTAGCTACCAGAGGGGAAGCACAGGCTAATGTAGTGACTTTTGTGGTTCATTGTGACTAGGATTGGGTTTGGTGCTGCTTGAGAAGGGTTCACATCCCCTTCAATCAAAAACTCATTTTTCACATTGTCTGTCTATGTTTGCATTACAAATCCACGTCCTGCCAGATTTCTGTCATCCAACAGCCCATAAATGTATCGTTTCCAATTAGCGTGATGGAGGTCCAGACAATTCCACCTCTCAGCTGATTTATTTGCCTTCTTTACAGCCAGATTTATCACACTTTTGGTCTCTCATCATTGGTTTTAAACATAAGTTTAATTGGTCTTCAATCCTATTTCGTGTTTTCATATTATTACCTTATTTTGTGTTAGACTGCACCCCAACCCTCTTTTGTATTGATCTGAAATATCATCATTCGTTCTGACAACCCTCAGTTAGGCTCATATTTTTCAGAAAAGATAATTTTCTAACAGGCACAATGTTTTGAGATTGTCCCTCCCTCCTCCCGTAAGCATTTACACATTCTCTCTGTTCTGTAGATAATAACTACTGAATGTTCACGTCTCTTGTGATTGGCATGTGTCAGAGTGCATTTGTCAGTCACCAATACAAAACTAAACAAATGAATATTATTGTGTAAACCTGTGCAAACAAATCTTCCTTTCTCACCTATGGTAACATTTCCAATTTATTACAATTATCATAAATATACACACTAACAAATTGTATAACATAGAGGCACAATCATTTTTTTTATTTTTTTTATTTTTAAAACTTTTATTATTATGTACAGCAATTAACAATTCATTGCAATTATATCTGAGGACACATAATACAATTTTTTTACAAACAGCATTTCATTTATAGGCATTTAAGAAAGAAAAGGATTGAATAAATAAAGCCCAAAAACTACAGGTTATATGAAAATGGATATTTTGTTACAAAAAATTAAATAAATACATAGTGGACAAAGATGTATCTAGACAACATGTAAGCACCATTCTCTTAATACGACCAAGGGCCTATTTTGAACCTAAGATTTCCTCCAACTATATAGGGGTGCCCAAATACGTCTACCAAGAGATTTCCCTTTCTTGCCTCTTCTTTCGTAGATTCCCTTCTCAAGGTTGAATACAGAGAGGAGACGGGCCAACCATAAATTGAATGTAGGAGCAACTGGATCTTGCCAAGCTGAGGCTACACAAATTCGTAGAACTGCCATGGCGAGAAAGAGAAAGCGGAGAGACATAATATGTCCCTGGGTGTTATCAACCCCAAATAGAATTAAGGATGAGGTTAGCTTAGCCCTAAGGCCCAGGGTGGACTCTAAAAATGTCGAAATTGCGGTTTTTAACATGTCTAATCAGGGGCAGGTTGAAAACATATGGTCTAGATCAGCCTGTGAGGAATCACAAAGTTCCCTGCTGCCCCCCCCCCCCATTGTAAATTTTTTGCCGGAGTGTAGTACAGGGAAAACACTGTATTATAATGTTGGGCCTGAAGCCCAGCAGAACGTAATACTGTCTGCCCCAGCTCGAATGACTGGAAGAAATTGTCTGGATCAGTGTCCAACCTGTCTACCAATTCGCGGCTACACAATCTCCTATTTTTGCCTTGGCCCAAGCCAGCTGAATTAAAATACCATCGAGTGATAAATCAGCGTTTACTGCGGTTGCCAATTCCTCCTCAATACTAGCCAACGATTTGTGCAGTGCTTCCACCCGGCATGCTTCCTTTTTTTGTCGAGAAAGGCTAAAGCTAAGTGTCTCCCCTCTAATACCCGCCTTAAAAGCGTCCCACACCATTCCAGAGCTTGCACTATATCTATTTGTGTCCCAGTATGACATAATCCATCCCTTCATATGAGAGACATATTCGGGGTCTGTTAGGAGCCCTCTTTCAAAAGTCCATGTCCGCTCGCTGCGCAGACCATTAGTGAAAGCCAAGGTAAGAGCCAAAGGGTTATGGTCGGATAGTATCCTAGGGTACTTTTCTATCCTTGCCTGATATGCAAGTGAATGGGAAATAAAAAAATAATCAAGTCTGAAAACTGCCTTAAGAAGCAGAGAAAAACGTGCTCCCGGGATCATTTTGTTTTACATGGTTCCATAAGTCAATAAGGCCGTGGTTACTAGCCATATTAGTGAGTGCCTTAAAGACCCTTTTTTTTCGCCCCCACTACCCCACAACCCCCAGCCCATTGATATTAAAATCGCCACAAACTATTAGGGGGTGGGCCAGTTTGCTAATTCCGTGTCTAAATACTCAAATACTTCTGGTTCATCAGCATTCGAACCATACAGCGACAGACAGTAAAAGTCTCCCGGGCAAACGCACATTCTAATATCACCCATCGCCCCCATCTATCTGATAATTTCCTTTTAACAGTTATGTCATTCCGTCGAGTAAGAATAGCATCTCTTGTCCTGGTGCCCTGTTTAGTAGCGACCAATAACCTAAACCCAAGTTGTTCAAGGACTCCACCCCTCAGGCCTTCTATGTGGGTCTCCTGTACACATAAGATATCGGCTCTCATAGTTTTAAATAGAATAGCCGCCCTTTGTCGTTTAGCTTGGCCATTGAGCCCACAGATATTAATAGTTATAATTCTAAGCTTTAATGGATCCATAAAATAGTTTGAAACCTCTTTCCTCATGAACTTATTGTTTTTCTTTTCCTTTAGCACCATCTTAATCTCCTCTTCTCTTCTAAAAATAACCTGTCCAAAATGCCTAAAGCCTTCAAAAACTTGTTTCCTCATACATTGTACTATGTTGTGCGGTGTTTTACCCTCCCCGTGCCCCAACCACCCCCCTGGGCCAGACCACCCACCACCTCCTCCCCCCACTACCCAAACAGGCAAATAGGTCTGTCAAGACCTATATGTGACGGCCAATCTCGCAGCCTATGCTGCCCCCCCTCCGCACCCTTGTGTGTTGCACAACAGATAAAACAAATCCAATTTGAGACCCAATGCTTACAAAACATAATAGAGATAAGGGTATATCGTACTACAAATAACCGGCTATTCTGCCCTTTGGCTATCGCTCATACCGATTGGCTTGTTTTAGCATTTTTAACAGTTAGACAAAGTCAAGAAACATCACGTGTAAACACTCCTCCCTTTCCTTTTGCCACCTTCAGCTCTGTCAGGAATTCTTGGCCTTTAACCTCTGAAAAAAACATATAAACCCGCCCATTAGCAATAACCTTAAGACGGGCAGGGAAGAGCAAGTATGCCTCACAGCCCTGACCCTGGAATGTGGTTATCATTTGGCGGAGTCTCCACCGACGCTCCACAGTAGCATGGCAAAAATCTGGCCGTGCAAAGAAGGTATGCCCATCGAAAGTCCTCTTGGCGTCTGGTCTAACCATATCTTTTATGGCTTGTCGGAGCAGGAAATTCCCAATGTAGATCAGGATTGCTCTGGGACCCTCTTCTTGCCCAGGATGATTTCGTTTCCGCGTGATTGGGAAGCGGTGGGCCCGCTGGACCTCAATCCCCCAGTTCCATTGTGCAAGTTCCGGGATTGCGCCTTTTAGCAGGGATACAACGAAAGGCATTATGTTCCCCCTTCCGCGTTTTCCGCGATTCCCAATAATCGAACGTTATTTCTTCTTTGTCGGTTTTCGAAATCCTCGAGCTTCCAACACATCTCCATTGCCTGTTTTTCCTGCTGCCCCTTAGACTCCTTTAGTTTATCAACTGCTTCCTCCAAAGCCACTGTCCTGTCCTCCACTTGAGGAACCCTTTCGGCCATTTCAGTGCATAATTTATTTGCTTTGCGTATTGAGGTCTCTAGTTTTCTTGTTGCTTGTAGCGCCCGCCTACTTTCGATTCTGGCCTCACCCTCTATTTGTTTTAGGGTAGAGTATATTAAATCCAGAGAGGGAGGGGGGCGACAGGACCCGGGGGTACAGCTGGGCCATCTTCTATTGCAGCCCCCGTGTTTTCATACACCATACTTGTGGCAGAGTAGTCCCATTCCAGATTTCTCACTGTGGTCAGAGCATTTTTTACAGGACTTATTTTAGTTCTTGTTCTTCGCTTTAGCGAGGTCGATTTGCTATAATGGACTTTCTGTATTGTTGAGGATTCCCCAGAGTCCATACCGCTAGAGATACTTGAATCGCTCAGAACTAGCGAGTCAGGATCTGAATCATCATTGAGTGAGTAAAATGCATCTCCTTCAGGGGAGCCAAGCGCCGTTGCGGCCAGGAGGTGTAGCATTTGGCCAGAATCACTGTCTGTAGCATTAGTGGCATCATCCTATGTACTGACAGACACCCCTTGATGACAGCAGTGTCGATATTGTTATTGCTGTTATTATGGCTTATTCCTGCGGATGCGGCCCAACTCTTCTCCTGGACCCCCACTTGGATCCCACATGACTCCACCAGATCCATTAAACCACCATCGCCGCTTTCGGATGCAGGTGTTGTGGTTGCAAATAAATTACTATCCTTCAGTATCCCTTTTAGTAAAAATGCGCTTGTTGTATTATTTTCGGGCGGATCTATACAGGCGCCAGGATCTGTTTGCAAGTTTCCATTTTGGTGAGCCAAGCTGTAGTGGCAGAGTGAGGGGGGCGAGACACAAGTAGTTGTGAATATAACGTTTTATTTATCACGTGCTCAATACAGCGGCCCACGAGGAGCAAGCGGGGAGACAACCGCTAACGAAGGATTCCGCTCCCGTCTGCCGATCCGCCGGGCCCCCGCTGACGTCACGGCCGACCTCGAAGTGCGATTGGCCGCGACGTCAGGAGGGCAGGCGGACAGCGAGGAAAGACTGCGTTAATGCCCCGCGGAACTAGTCCGCTAACATCGTGTACGACATCTCCCTTATTAACAGAAACAAAAAAATGTAATCGAACACATTATCATCTCATAACAAAGTCATCAAATCTCTGGGTGCTTTGACATGGCGTGTCGGCCTGCAAGGGGTAACATACGGGGTTTGTGCCACCCCACCAACACCTGTGCCGCTTTGGCCCGGGCTCCCCATGCTGCGACTGTCACACCTCCCTGGTCTGGGGCCTGCGCCCATCTGCCTCTCAACACCTCCCGTGCCATGCCGTGTGCTCCCGCTCGTAAGTGCGCTTCCGCATCCGGTCCAACCCTGTGCGGGGGAATTGCCCCCAACCTCATCAACACACATACTTCCACCAGTGACCTCATTGTCTTGCCATTCAAGCACGCTATCATCGCTCTCGGACTCACGCATGTGACCACTTTTCATGATGATTTCCTCTTGCCCAGCTTTGAGCTTGACTATGTCGTCCTTGCTACGCCATCCCCCACCTTCCAGACACACGGCCCCTCTAGTTGCTCCGTGTACCCGCAGTGGTGTTTGAAATACAGATTCCCCTTTCATTACTTTGTAGGGCTTCTTCACCAGTACCCAATCACCCTGCGCAATTTCCTTTGGTTTGGCTCTATTAACCTTGTCAGCATACAGTTTGTTGCTCTCTTGCTTAGCCACTATGCGCTCCTTGACTCTCAACCCCTCTTCCTGTACATCCTCCGTTCCATCCCTCATGTCATACCATTTGTTGAATTTGGGGGTAAGCTCGCTCATGCATCGTCTCCCTCTCATCAAATAGAACGGCGTATGTCCTGTGACTTCATTAGGCGTGTTATGGTAAGTGTGCTCCTTATCAGCCAAAAACGCCTTCACGTTCATTTGAGACGCCACAGCCTGTTGGATACCTTCTTTAAGGAACCTGTTCATCCGCTCGACCTGCCCATTGCTCTTCGGACTGTACAGTGGGGTCTTCTCCTGCTTGATTCCGAGTTTGGCCAGGAAATCTGTCATCTGCCGGGATACCAACTGGGTACCATTGTCGGAAACCATGATCTTTGGCTGCCCCTCCGTCGCGAAGATTTTCTTCAGCACCTTGATCACCCGGTCAGTAGTAACCTCCCTAACGAACTTGTAGTGGATCCATTTGGAGAAGTAGTCCGTAAGGACAATGAGATGCCTGCAGTCATCCGGCAGTATGGTGAACGGGCCTGCGAAATCTATGGCAATCTTGCACCATGGTCCGACCGGAACGTCCACCATCTGCAGTTCCCCCTTGGCTGTCTTCCAATGCTTGTCGGCTCTCAGACACGGCCCACATCTGTCAATGAAGCCGCAGACGTCGCTGCACATCCCCGGCCACCAGTGGTACTGCTTGAGGAGGTTTTTGGTGGCTGTACTCCCCGGGTGACCCCTGTGAGCGATCCTGATCAGCTTGTCCCTCAGACCTTCCGGGGGTACAAACAGTTCATGCCTCTTCAGGAAGCCATCTTCAATCGTAAGTTCCGCGCTTATCTGCTGGAAACATCTGAGTGCCCTGTGCAAGTTCCGGACCGGAGGCCAATGAGTCGTCATGTGGTCCACTACCCTTCGGATGGTCACGTCTTTTTCCTGGGCAGCCAGCCATTCTTCTTCAGAGATAGACCCCTCGCAGATGGCCGTCGCGTCTACCATCGCCACCACACACTCCGTGTCATCCAGGGAACCTTCTTCCTCGCCTGCGATAGGCAAGCGCGATAGGCAATCCGCCCTGCTGTTGAGGCCCCCCTTGATGTGTCTGATGGTGAAGTGGTATTCCTGCAATTTGGACAGCAAGCGCAGGAGTCTCGAGCTGGCTTTTTCATTACCGCGGCCTTCGCCGTCCATCATATAAATCAACGGTTTGTGATCCGTGACTAGCTCGAACTCTTTGCCCCACAAATAGTTCTTCAGTTTCTCCACTGCCCAGACGCACGCGAGCGTCTCCCGCTCGATAGTGCTATAGTGTTTCTCCGCGTCGCTCAGCGACCGGGATATGAACGCGATGGTGCTTTCCTTCTTCCCATGGAATTGGCAGAACACTGCCCCGATACCTTTGGCGCTGGCATCGACAGTGATGACATTCCGGTGATCCTTGTTATAAGGCTGTAACACTGGAGCCGCAACAATGCCAGCTTAACCGATTCGAAGGCAGCTCGTTGTTCCTGCGCCCAGACGTACTTTTCGTTCTTCCGCAGCAGTTTCCTAAGGGGCTCCACTGTGAGTGCGTAACCCTGCATGAACTTCGAGTAGTACTCGCTGAGCCCCAGGAACGACCGCAAGGCGTCCTTGTCTCCGGGACACGGGGCCTCTCGAATGGCCTTCACCAGGTCCTCCTTGGGCGCAATACCATCCGGAGTCAGAACGTGCCCCAGATATTCTATCCTGCCCTCCATGAACTTGCACTTGTCTTTGGAGACCGTCATCCCTTTCTCCCGCAGGATCTCCAGCACCGTCCCCAGCAGCTCCAGGTGCCCCTTCTCATCCTCCGTGTGGATCAGGATGTCATCCTGGAATGCTTTGACGCCCTTCATGTCGCAGAAAAGCAAGTCCATCAACTTCTGGAAAACACCCGACGCTGATGCAAGGCCGAAGGGAAGCCGGACGTACCTGTACGCTCCGAACGGGGTAATGAAGGTGGTCAGTTTTTTGGACTCCTCCGTGAGACACACCTGGTGGTATGCTGACTTCAGGTCTATCAGGGTGAAGAACTTGGACCCTGAAGTGGACGACAGAATTTCTTGGATGTTGGGCAGCGGATGGCAGTTCACTAGGATATTCTTGTTCAAGGACCGCAGGTCCACACATAGACGAATGTCCCCTGTCCTCTTCTTCTTGGACACAACTATCGCGGACACCCATTCTGATGCGCCTGCCTCCTCTATCACGCCTTCCTGCTTCAACTTATCGAGGACCTTCTTCAGTTCCCCTCTGACAGAGAGAGGGACCGTCCTGACCTTATGCTTTATCGGCATTGCCCCTTCTTTCAACTGTATGGCGTGTACAAACCCTCTCACACGCCCCACCTCATTCCTAAAAACGGACTCAAATTCGCCAATGACCTCAGCCAAGCCCCCATGCACTTCGCCAGGTTGTATGTAGCCGACCCAGTCATCACGCAGAACAATGGGGTCGTCGGCTCCGGGGACTAGCATCACACCCAGCTTCGCCAGGTCCTTCCACCCCACAAGACTTCTCCCTTTCTCAGCCACATAGACCTTCGTCATCACAGTGCGCCCTCGAAAGGTGAGTGTATCGCAGAAGAACCCTTTCATCACAATATCCTGTTCCCCAAAGGCCTTGGGATTCACATCAGTCTCACGCAATCGCACTCCCTGCCACTTCGCATCAAACGTGGTGTCAGATATTAGGGTTATAGGCGAACCAGAATCAGCCGTAAACTGCAGCTCTACAGCACCAATCAGAACGGAGCCGATAGGCCCCTTCACTCTGCCGTCCTCGGCATCAATGGACAACACTATGTCCGCACTCGCCTCCGCATCGCTATCACTCACCGAGCTCACTTTCATGCCCCCACCCGGTTTCCTTGTCTTGCACACAGCTGCAAAATGGCCCACCTTCCTGCATTTCATGCAGCTCTTGGTCAGAGCCGGGCACGACCTGCTATCAGCCAAGTGGTCCCGCGCCCCACATCTAAAACAGGTGAACGGCCTCCTGCCACCCCCTCTATCACTTGCTGCTTTGTCGGGAGTCCTTGACACACTTTTACTTTTGTCCTGCACGTAGCACACCGTCGAAGCCTGACTTGTGCATGCAAGCTCCCTAGTGGACACCATGGAGCGCTCAACGGCCTTCGCAATGGCCACCACATCCTTCAGGGAAGGGTTTCTACATGACAGCAATCTCTCCTGCACCTTCTTGGAGTGGCAATGGAACACCACCTGATCTCTGATGTAAGTATCGGTCATCTCCGCATATTCACAGTCTTGCGCCAGAACGCGTAAGCAGGCAATGTACTCCTCAATAGTCTCTCCTTCCTCCTGTCGCCGCAGAGCAAACTTATGGCGCCCCACCATGATATTACCTTCTTCGGCATATTGCAGTTCAAGCCACTTAACCGCCTCCTGATACACATTCAGAGGAGCGGGAGCCCCGGGGGGATCCACGAACACTGGCAGACTGTCAAAAACTTCCTGGCCGGCCTTCCCCAGCAGTCCGAACAGTAGCGCCTTCTTGCGTTCGGGGCTATACCCCTCGCCGTCTATGGAAACGATATAGTTCTCAAACACACGTAGCCACCCTTTCCATTTCATGCTCGGCTTACCAGGAGAATCAAGGAACAGAGGAGGTACGCAGATGTTGACCGGCTGAGCCATCGTCGGGGGTCAGGGACCGCAGCAGGAGGACGACGACCACAAGGACAGCCACCGGACAGGCACGGCTGGTAGCACGACTTGGAACCTCAGCACGCAGGACCGGACCGCGCCTGCAGATGCACCAGCAAGTAGGGCCCCACGCCCACTGGAACACACTGGGTGGGACAGGGAAGGATGACTCTCACGGCACACCTCCTGGGGACAGCAAGGGCCAGCACTCCAACCCCCTCATCAAGCAGCAAACTGTACCGCCGGGGCCAGAAGGGACACGCAGCATCCAGCCAGCAGCAGAACGGACCAAGCGTCGTCAGGATGCCCACGTGAGTGCAGGAGGACCAGCAGGGGGCAGCACTGCAGCAATGGAGGAGCACGAGGGGCTCAGGGCACCGGATATCCCACGTGGGCCGCACAGCATCAATTAACCCTCGTCGCCATTTGTAGTGGCAGAGTGAGGGGGGCGAGACACAAGTAGTTGTGAATATAACGTTTTATTTATCACGTGCTCAATACAGCGGCCCACGAGGAGCAAGCGGGGAGACAACCGCTAACGAAGGATTCCGCTCCCGTCTGCCGATCCGCTGGGCCCCCGCTGACGTCACGGCCGACCTCGAAGTGCGATTGGCCGCGACGTCAGGAGGGCAGGCGGACAGCGAGGAAAGACTGCGTTAATGCCCCGCGAACTAGTCCGCTAACATCGTGTACGACACAAGCCCAATTCCGGCTGCTGATCCGTTCCGGGTAATGCTTCCAACCCTGTAACCAAGCTTGGCTGGTCAGGCACAACAGTCTCTTCAGCTCCTGCAGATGTCGGATCAAGGGGAGTTTCTTTAATATTTTTGGCAAAAACGAGTGGGGCGCTAGGCAAAGAAAATTCCTCAGTTACTGTGGGTTGCCTCAATGTACCCATCGCTGCAGTCCGAAGTCGAGTCCCTCCGGCAGCACCAACATCCTTGGAGCCGCCATCCGCTCTTTTGGCCTGGCCGCCGCGTCGTCCCGAATTTAGCCCCCGCGCTGTAAAAACGGCATTAGCTCTGGTCTTAGAATTGGGGGCGCTGGGACCAATGCGGCCCCCCCCCCCAACCTGCCGACACATTTGGAGGGTCTTTCGGCCCCCCTTTGACCGCCTTGTCTGCCTTCTCCGGTCTTGGAGCCATAGCCCGATCCGAGCGGTAAAGCAGCTCCCGCGGTACGTCAGAATGACAGCGGGTGTTCCGGATCAGGAGATGCAGGGCTGTGATGATCAGCCTGTTGCACAACGGGATCCCGGCACTCAGAAGCCGCATGACATATCAGAAAGTGGCTAAGTAAAATCACTTCTTTCCTTCGTTTTCCTTTAGTGTCCCTTGTCTGTTAAGCTCTCTACAATCCCCAGCATTTTCAAAGAGGTGCGGAAGGGAAAGGCAGCAGCGGCTCTGCTCGAGGTCAGTCGGCCATCTTGCCCCTTCTGGTCTTGTTTTCACACAGGCACAATCGGAGGAATTAAAAAAGAAACAATCATCAATCTTTAGAAAAAGTTCCATTTGGCCTACATTGTCACTGTACGTTTATGAATCACTAGTCACGGACACTTGTGCAGTGCAAGCATGATTATAGGATTTTAAAAAAAAAAAGATTTCAGTGTTCTAAATTATTTTATTTACCTTCTTCAGGAGTTAAGCTTTCCATGATCTTCCGGCAATAAATATGAGGCACACAATTTGCAAATTCACCATTTAAAATATTCTGAAACCACAAAAAAATAGAACACCAGCATGAACCACACAAAACATATTTCACTTTTCAAATCTAATACAAACATATTACATTTTCACCTTTTTCAAAATCTTTTACACAATGTAATCACCCTGCCACATCAAATAAGATGCATTTCTTGTTATAAGTTACATTTTGCACAGGATGCCACAGCATCAGGAAGCTGCTGGAAACAACCTTGCTCCTCCTTCTTGTTTCTAAATTATGGTATCACATTAAAGACTTGTATTCTATAGCTTCACTATGACAATCCATGAATTACTTGTGAAATCATCAATACAATTCAGTTTTTGTTTTCATTGCTTACATTTGACACCTCGGTAAGGCAAAACGTCTCTTTCTGGGTCCTTGGGGTGTCTTCATTTTATCAATAAATTATTCTAGGCCTTGGTCCATTCACCTGGAGGACAACCTATAAAATTGATTGACAGGTATTCAAATACATCTCTACCCCCCCGGCCCCCCTGTTAATACCATCAACTTTTATGTGAACATCAAATGTTCTTCACCAACTGAGGCCAAGTCCTGTAGGAGGGACTGGAAACACAGCAGGACATGATGTAACTAGAGATCTCAAATTATTTTAATTTGCCTCTGCTCCCTTGTAGTCCCAGCCGGACTGAAGAGGTCCATTTGGCCTATATTGTCCCAATTTCTAAATGCAGCATCAATAAACACGCTCTTATTACACACTTTGAGACTGAATGCAATCGATTAGTATACGACCAATACAGATGTATTATAACCGTATTCACACATATGTCCACAATTTACTATATATTCACCTATTGTAAGATCAAACTGGATTGTAACCAATGTTAACAAGTCTCCTCAGCGGGCCCCTGCGAACAAACCGGTTAGACCTATATTGCCCAATTGTCTTAATGTATGTCAGGTATTCACAGCAACGCCTTTTAATATTCTATTTGTCATTTTGAACAGAAAACAGCAATACAGCCACATAACTCCATCAGCCTCGCAGGTCAGAAATGACAGTGATATGGGATTGCAGCACTTGTAGTTCAGGGAAGCCATCAGCACAACAGGGACACACTCCTCAGTTCTCGCTGCTTCCAGCTATGAAGAGGTATGCACACCTTCGACCCAAGGTACACAGCAGTAGGAGAGACAAGGCTCATCCATATACCTTCTGCGACCCATGATACTAACCCAGGGATGCATTCAACCATGTGGAGTTATATCAGTATCACGTCACCTAAGGAGCATGTGCATCATTCAGTAGGGCCCCTGGCCTCACTCCATCCAAATGGGAAACAGCGGTTTCAACGCGGGTAATACCACACGGGTAGGTTACAACGCGGACGTTACATCGTCCTTGTTGTTACCACGCATGGCATTACATCGCAAGTCGTTTTAACGACTTGCGCAAGATAGCGCGCAACACCAGGGAATATGTTGGATTTTAAATCCAACACATTCCCTGCTGTTGCGCTAACTGGAGTAGGAATAGTAATTAATACTATTCCTAAATCCAGCACGCAATCTAGTGCAAGTCGTAGAAACGACTTGCGATGTAAAGCCATGAGTGGTAACAATGAGGACGATGTACCGTCCGCATTGTAACCTACCGCGTGGTATTTGCTCGCGGTGTAAAGAGACATATTCATGCTTGGTGGAATGAGACAGTAATTCAGCTTGTAATTCTCTCTGTTCATTGCAGTAGATCAGGTCGCTAAGCCACTGGTTACATTTAAGGCCCTTCCTTGCCCCACCTGCAGGCCAATGGCTAATGCTAATGGCTAAGAGACTGGTGGTCTCTTAGCCATAAGCCAGGCGAGCACCATAAACTTTCTGTGTGTTGCCACAACATCCTTTTCATGCCCTAGAAGGGCAACCTTGGGGTCTGGCAGTCTCCGCCATGGATGAGACCCCAGCCATGACCTCCTTCCAGTATAAATGCTTTCTATTATAGGACCATGACAGATGACGGAAGCCCTTCTCTGGCGCACCACATCTGGTGTTATTATCCTCCTCTCTAAGACTAAATTGACAAAGACTCATTGGAGTATCGTAAGGTCATTGCGCAATGCAGGAATTTAATCTGAAGCTGACTACTAAAAGTGAACAGAAATTTCAGTCCCACTCCAAAATCCACTGTCCCAACTCCTTTCCCCAACCAAATGTTGCCCTCTGGGACACCATGTGAGCTTCCCCATTGGAAGAGCAGCAAAGTATGGAAATTATGGGCCAGATGTACAACCCTTCACAGCGTTCGCAAAGGGGCATTTGGTCCGTTTGCGACCGCAATAAACAGATCCACAATGTACTAACCCTATTTTGTGTCTCGCTAATCTATTAGCGACTCGGAAAATAGGGTTAGTGAGTCGCTATTAGGAAGGGACGTGGCAAGGGCAACCCTTCCTAATAGCGAGTGCAGATGCTATGTATGAGTGTTTCGCGACCGCATTTGGGGGTCACAAAAACCTCACTGTTTACCACTTACTTTCAAGAAGCACGTAAACCATTAGCAAACTGGAGGGGGTCCCCAGGGGACCTCTTCTCCTTTGAGAATGGGTGCACAAATTATTTCAAGAGCAGGAAGTGGACCCAGTGACTGCTTTATTGACAAAGGAGTGTTAGCCATTCCCAATGGGGTCGCAAATTAGAACAGCATCATTACTAATTAATTGGCACTCGTAATTTGTCGCAAAATTCAATGGTCGCACATCTGGCTCCAAATGATTGTTTTTTTGCATCCAACAGCTTATCAAAGGTGGCGAAATTCCAAGACTCTTCAGGAAATCCTCAGGTGTACAGCTTGCACCAACTCTGATCCCAAGAATCTGTGAAGTTCTCCAGGAGGGATCAAGGGGGTCACCTATATAGTCTGCTAAAGAGAGTAATTAACCTCTATGGTATAAGGCACTCCATCAATGTAGCCCCCTTGAAATTGGGATCTAACAAGTTTCTCATGTGTGGCGGACAACAAAGGCTGAAAGCTCAGTGGGTTGTGGGTGGGAAGTAAATAAATCCTATTCCCACCATCCTGCACAGCATCTTCCAGACCCTGTTGTGCAGTCGACCATGGTCAGGCCCCTTGTTTAGAATAGGCTGTTTCAAGAAATGAAAGGGGGTCCCGGAGACATTGGGTCCATCTCCACTGCCAAATGTGGAAGAAAAATGGTGACAATTGGCACCAATATATAGAATAGTGTGCCTGAGCGCATAGTTGGTACACATCCATGTCAGGGGCCTTGAATCCTCTTTGACAGAATGGCAGTGCAAGGGTTTCCCATTTAACTCTTAGAGGTGTCCCCACCCATGCCAGCCTGACTAATTGAGGTTTAACTAAGGCAAAAGATGCTAATGTGAGTGAGAGGGGGACATTCAGAAATAAATAAAGTCGTTTTGGGAGTACCACCATCTTAACAAGGCCAATGAGCCCATTGAGTGACTTTGGAAGTGATACCCATAGTGTGACCTGATCAGTAAGTGTGCTAAGTACAGTGCCATAGTTCGCATGTATGACCTCCTCCTTATCCCAATGTATTGAGACGCCTAAATACTTCTCTGCGGGAAGTCAGATGTAACTTTTAATGAATTGGCAGTCAGAGGGATTATTTGTGACTCCCCCGCCCCCATTGAAATGGATGCCAGAGAGAACCCTAATGGCAAACTAGACACATCCTGGGATCACAAACATAGAAAGTAACCTCATCCGCATAGAGCAAAATTAGTATGTGTTGGCTCATGTATCGAAGGACATGGTGTGAAAAATGTTGAATACGTTTGGCGGCTGGCAATTCCTCAACCAGCACAAAAAGGAGGGGGGAAGTGGGCAGCCCTGACTTGTGCCTCTTGACAGGCTAAAGGGATCTGAGAGAGCACCATAGTGAAGTAGTATACCTTTCATTTGGGTATACAGTGGGCGTATCCAATCCAAAAATTGACTAGCATGCCACAAAATAGAAACTCTCATTCTAAGGAGTCAAATGCCTTAGTGTTATCTAAAAACACTGCAGCTGTATCCAGGTCCGGGTCTAGTTCCTGCAGAAGGGCAAATAAAGTTTGCAACTTATGGGCAGGCAACTGGCCAGGTATAAGACCTAACTAAGACCTAACTGATCAGGTGGAACTAGATAGGGCATTAGGGACATCATTTGCAACCACCTTGGCCTGTATCTTGACAACAAAGTTCAACGAGGAGAGGGGCAGGTATGAATCGCAAAAGTGCGGGGATTTCCCTGCCTTCAGAAGAGTAATATTTACCACTTAATGCATAGGTTCCATTTGCACCTCCAAATGACAAGCCGCTTCATACATTGCGAGTAAGCGAGGTTCCACAAGTGAAGCATAGCGCTTTTAAAATTCTGCCGCAAAGCCATCAGTGCCTGGCGCTTTGCACATTGGAAGTACACCAATACCTTTAAAAATGTTATCTAGAGTGAAGGGGTGTTTTAGAAATGTAATTGGAGATGGATTCCCTTGTTTCCTCTTGGAACGCTTGGTCCTCTAGAAGTGTTGGCTGCAACCTCCAAGTGGCGCCCCCCCATCCAATATGCACTTGCAGGTGGCTGTGGTCCGAGAAATTCTACCCAAGATATTCAGCATCTAGCACCTGTGTCTGCAATGTGTGGTGGCAATAAATGTAATCCAGTCTAACATGTAGGTTGTGTGCTGTAGAATAATATGAATATTCACAAGACCCTGGGTGCAGTGTCCGACAGCTATCGTGAAGCAACCAGTGGCCAGCCCATTGTGTTAGGCATGCAGCCGCTGTCACCAACGGGGACGAAGGTAGCGGGGGTTGAGATAAGTCCAGGTGCGGCTTTTGGACACAGTTAAAATCGCCAGCCTGTCATAAGCAACCTTCCTAGATCCCAGATGATTCCAATGAGGCAGGGATGCTGGTTCCCAAATCCTCCCAAGGCTTGCCCTCGGTTTACAGGAGGAGACACTGCTCTGGTGGCACATCCCAGGGGAAAAGGGGGTTGGGATGGAGAGAGCGTGTAGAGTCAAAGATGCTGTGGCTCTACTCACCGGGCAAAACCGCAGCAGGCATTCACACCAGTCTGTTGATGAGAGAAGCGGGTACATGTGGTGAATATTTGTGATTTTAACCCTGCGCACCAGCCGCTGGAGGCCTGCACAAAGGTGGGTGCAGTGTGTAACCACACTCACTTCAGAGGAGTCCTTTGATGTTCATTGTTCAGGCCATGCTGTTTGCTGTACACAAAGCTACACCTTCAGTTAGCACATTATCTCCAGACACTTTTCACTTTTATAGTAATGGAGAGCATAGCCCGTGTCTGCGCCGGGTGATCCAGGGCAGGTGCAGAAGGACAGTGAACATGGCAATGAACCCCATTGGAAATAAGTAACTATACAGATTTATCACAGTGGGTTCAGCTGCTTCAGCTACCACTCACCTGTTTGAGAACAGCACACCAGTGATCCTCTTCAAGTGCTCGGGATGTCAGCTCCGTTTGCCTCTGCATATATATAGCTGGTTTTATTCTCATGGTCCTGCAGCTCAAAGGGGGACAGCAATGCTCTGTACCACATGTCACTGGGGAAAGAAGTGCAGTTGCATTTTTTGTAAACATGGATTCCTGCTGGGAATACCTCTCATGATGAAACTGTTAATTAGAGCAAAACACAGAGCCATTAAATTGCACTTTGGACACAAATTCCCTCCATCAAGGCAAGCTCCAATCCCTTAAATCTTTATGGCAATTCCAATTATCACGTGAGTTCAATGCCGGGTTCTAATGCAGAGTTTGCTGGTCCCCATCAGATATTTTACTCCCAAAGCCAAAGTTCAGTTGGCAGCTGTCATCGACTCACTCTCAGGTTTTTCAGCAGCCCAATAAAAGCATAGGCATATTTTTGCATCTCAAACAAAATCAAGGATAGCCTACTGTGAAGTACTGCTTCTCAGGGGACCTAATGATGTCATGGAATGCCAGACCCGGTACCTGGAGGGCACCTGAGATGGAAGTATCAGGGCTGAATATCTAACCACACCTGCTCCTGCTGGGGTCAATTATGTATCTATGCAGCTTACAGTAATGTCTCTCATAATCGATCAACCGAGTTTATGTATTTCTATACACTAAGCTGATTGACAACACCTACCTCCTCTACTTGTCAAGGTAGCTTTTGAGAAGATCAGAGAAACTGAAGTCCAGGTAGCTGCATGAGAGGAGTGGCATAAACACCCCCCCATGTACCTGAATTCCTCACTGAAGGTTCATGTCTAGTTGACTCACAGAATGGGCCCATCTTCGCTCCAGTCCAATGTTTTTATTTTTTCTGTGACCGCAAAGGAAGATTACTTCTTGACATGATTTTTCTAATTCATACAGACATTCACCAGATGGGACCAGGTTTGGGCCACTCACTCCACCACCAAGGGTGACCAAATGTCAGCCTGAATGCAGTGGCCTTTGAGCTAAAAAAGAGCAGTTGTTCATCATCAGTAAAACCAATGTAGCACTAAACCTTTCAGAAGGCCAATCAGAAGAGCGGTTGTCTATAAAACTATCATCTTCAGAAATATCGTCTGACATAAACACTGTATCCTAAATACTTTTTACAAAAATGTCATCATATTAGGTGTAAATGTTCTTTAATTTGCTCCAATGTGATTATATTTTGTCAATTATATTTAAGCGCAATGTTTAGGTTAGGTGTAATTTTATTGGGACACCTAGTAGAAGAGGCTTAGTTTACTAGTCAGGATACTATGACATAGAAGAAGGATAGGGCATCAGTGGCAATTTACTGCTAGTGATAAACTGCTGCTCATTAAGTAAAAATAAGAATCTGCTTGTAGCACTAAAGTTTGGTTTGCAATGCAAAGTGGTGGTTACATGCGCACACTCGCCATCCACCCCCATCTTCGGTAAGGCAATTCTCCCCCGGAGTAAGCAAAAAGTGATACTAGTCCAATATAGAGTACCCTAGCTTTAGTCATTTACCAAAAGAAACCCTTTGAGTCCTAGAAGTGTGTGAGGTGGCCTGAAGAACTCCACTAGTACACATTAGTATGTATTCTCAGCTGTGGTGTGCTGCTGATCATAGGATGCTTACTTTGGATGCATAAAATTGTCACTTTTTGTAATTGACCTTTTTAACAAAATATGTGTGTTGAGCATTTATTCCGGTTTTATATGTGCTTCCAGATTAATTTGTTTTCTCTGCCGGTAGGAAAGTCTACTACAGCTACACACCTCATTCTCTCCCTCTCGGACACAACACCCAGTAGCCACATCAAGTTCAATGCCTGCATGACCGAAATAACCCACTAGATGAAGACCTGTCTAAAGCTGAATACAGGCAAGATCAAAATCATGATCTCTTGGAAGAGCACATCAGTGTGGGAATCCACCAGAACTAGGACTGACCCCCACCACCCACGCCAAGAATTTCTTGGTGATCATCACAGCAAACTCAACATGACCAACCAAGTCAAAGCCATCATTGCCTCATGCTTCCATACCCTGAAGTTTCTGAGAAAGATTTTCAAATGGCTCCCAACCATTACACAAAAACAAGATGCCCTAGTCATAAGCAAGCTGGACCACAGGAGCACCCCCTATGCCGGGATCAACAAAAGCTCACAAGAAGGCTGCAGACCATTATGAACTTGGCAGCCAAAATCTCAACCTCCAATGCTGCACTCATGTGAGTGCTCATGTGAGTGCCCTGTCACCTCATTGAACTTAATATTAGAAAATCAGCACTTGATGTGATTATACTTTTGTAATCAATATTTATAACACAATATTTGTGTTAAGCAATGTTTCTGGCAAAGGTGTTCTAACAGACAAACCAATTTTTGGTATTTCTGTGGCACAGGTGGGGCCCTATTTGCTCAAAACCCCATGTTTGCCACATCCATCTAAATATAATGCTTTCATTTCAAGCATTGGAAAACTCAGAATTATTAGTTCTTGTAAGTTTTAGAACCCTATTAGCATAGGAACCAAGGTATGTTAGAAACATATCTTACAGAAGTGGTTTAATTAGCAACCACAGCCGAGCTAAAGTACAGCTGGAAATTGGAAAACTCTCTTTTAGGTTAGGATGTGGAGAACACATGCAGCAATTGAGCACACTCAACCCTTTCTGTCAGCTTGCATAAAATAAAATACGACGCTCGCAATTATTTTGAAACCTGGTGTCAAGCTTATTATATTAATGACAAGTGAAGACACTTAGGCCCTCATTGTGAATGGCTTGTTAATTCCAGAGGGCCCGGTAACTGAAGGTACAGAGCCCAGTGGAATTACAATTTGTTTTTATACAGAGATTTCAGTTGCTGGAAGCAACCAAAATCTTTGTATGAAAGACCAGGGCAATTCAAATCACAAATACAAGACAGGTTCACAGGGTTATGTAGGGTTAACAAGTTTTCCAAAAAAACTTGATACCCAGAGGGAAACAGTGGGTGAAACTTATAAAGATTTTTGATTGTGTCACTGTCATGCAGCAACTCATGCGGTAAAAAGTATCTCTGAAAAGTTCACAATCTGAGATTAGGAACAGTGGTTACTTGAACACCACAACTGAAGGAACTCCATGGGTCCCTCATTCACAAATGAGAACAAATCAAACTTTTCTACCACATTTTCAAGGCACTACATAACACTAGCCAGGCATGTTACAACAATTGTATCTGTTTTCATAAACCTTCCAGACACCTCCACTCGTCTGTACCCATACTTGAATAAATCCACGCATATGAAAAACCAGATCCAGCATGTGAGCCTTCTGCATCACTCCTAAAGCATTGAACGACCTGTCGCTGCACAGAAGATCCTCCTCCTCACTTTTTGAATTCCGCAATAAGCTGAAGATCTGGCTTTTTGAATGCTCCCACTAGGCCTTAGGTGACTCACACTTGGTCACACTTGCTCAGTGCCAGGTTACCCTCTCGGGTGATAATGTGCTCTACAATTCTGCATACCAACACAGCATAACAGTCAAAGATAATTTACTGCCATTCTTCAGACTGGTCTGTCTTCCTGCTTCCTTGTTGCCACCATCATGAGAGTGACTTTTTTTGCACTTAACGTTGAACATCAGCTCAATGCCTCCTGTTATGTGAGTCCCTTGCTCACTTTGCCACTGGATTCAAGCAAGCCTGGCTGAAGACGGCTGAAATGCCAGAAACCGGTCCTAGGAAGCTTGTTTCCGGTCCAGGGAAGACATGGCTTGGCAGTTCGGCCTGGACTGTTCCCATGAGGCACAGGGTCAGACTGATTTGCATATGGCCATGTCTGAACTGGGGTGGCAGAGTGGGCTAAAGATGTTCTAACATACAAACCACTTTTTAGTTTTTCTGTGGAATAGGTGGGAGCATATTTGCTCAAAACCCGATATTTGACACATCCATCTAAAGACATTGCTTTCATTTCAAGCATTGTAAAACTCTGGAGCTAGTATGACTGCTCTAAGGTGTCATCTAGTGTATTTATAGCAGGTCGCCCCACCAATAGAGTCCACCAGGTTGAGGTATCAGCCAATTGTGAGTGTCACTACCCAGTGGCGCTGGTTCCCTTTGAGGGGGTGGGTCTTAGGTTCCCTGAACATAGCTGTGAGCCCTCCCATGACATTGTCTGCTAGAGAATGACTTAGGCCACACTGTCTGGAAGGAAGTGGAGCTTAAGTCCTACCTAGAGATGTTATGGCTGCCTGAGTGGGTGTGCCTGAATACAAGGTCAATGGCAGCCTGAGAGGGTAGTCAAGGAGCCCTGGAATCTGAAAATATGGCCCAGAAAGCTGCCAAGAAGAGGAAGGGCAAGGGGCATGCAAAACCAGCCTATGAAACTCCTACGGTCTAGGAGGAGGCTGAGCCCGAGGGCAATGGCCCGGAACCTACAGGGGAGGACATTTCTACTCTTGGAGACCTGCCTGAGCTGGCTCAATGGCATGCAGAGGATGAGCCAACCTACGAGTAGGTCTGCAGAGCTCAAAAGAAGTGCCCCATTCTTGAGGGCTTGAGGCGGGAAGCTGATGCCCCAGCAGCTGGTGACACTTCTGGAGATTACATAACCTATTAGGAGAATTACCTCCTCTATAATAACAGTACTGTTCTTGAGTCTGGGTCAGCTCATGTGTTGGTGGTCTGCCAGTGCTGCTGTCTTCCTACTGGGTCTGGTGCATAACATACCCCTTGCAGGACATCTGGGGCAACACAAGACATTTACTAGATTTGTCAGCCACCTTTATTGGCCCTCCATGAAGACAGCCTCAGATGCATACTTTGTCCCACCTGCCAAGCTAGTGGGAAGTTCGGGAATAAGCTCCAGGCGTCCCTGGTTCCCTTACCCGTTCTTGGTGGCCCCTTTAAAAGGGTTGGCATGAACAGTGTTGGACCCCTGCCTTAGCCAACAGGCTTATCCTTGTCTTGTTGGGCCATGCCACCAGATACCCAGAGTCCATACCTCGGGGACTGTAACTGCACTTGCAGTGCCTAGGGCTTTGATGGGGATTTTTACCCAGGTGGGGTCCCCCAAAGACGTAGTGTCTGGCAGGGGCGTAATCTTCATGACTGCTTACTTCAAGCCAATGTGGTATTAGTGTGGGGTAACATATATGTTCCCCACACCCTATCACCCTCAGATCAATGGGCTTTTTGAAAGCCTCAATACAACTCCTGTAGACATGAATATGGGCCTACAAGAAGGCAGAAGTGGAACATCCCCTTGCCATGCCTCCTTTTCTCCTACAGGCTACAGGGAGGTGCCACAGAAAGGAGTTGGGTTCAGTCCCTTTGAGCCCCTGTATAGCCACTCTTTTAGGGGACTTCTCAATATGGTGAAGGAGGGGGGAGAGCAAGCTTTCAAAACACTCCCCTAGGATGTGGTTAGCAACATGTTGGCTCACAGGAACTAAAGGTACCACTTCTGAAAAAAGTCCTTGGAGAATCTGGAAGGCAGCCAGGAGGTACTGAAGTTCTGGAATGACCAAAAGGCCACTCTGGTTGAGGTATAGCCCCACCAGAAAGTGTGAGATATGGAGTCAGGGCCTTACAGAACCATTGGTCTGGGTCGTATGAGATTAAGGAGAACATGGGGAAGGTTACTTACCTAGTGGACCTCAAGACCCCCAGAAATCCCTTAAGAGTACTCATTGTTAACTGTCTCAAACCCCACTATGAGAGGTCGAAAGTCACAATGCTCCTGGTCACAGATAATGTGGTGGAAGAGGAGAGTCAGCCTCTTCCAGACCTCCCAACTTCCAGGGAGTATGATGGGTCACCGGAAGGTGTCTACATCTTCCGGATCCTGCCTACAGAACAGAAGAGACACTGTCACCAGTTGTTATGGTTGTTTGCATCTTTAGTCTACCTAACCCCTGGGCTCAAACATTTGTGCACCCATGATATTGATACAGGGGACAAAATGCCTGTGAAGAACACAAATCTGGTAAGGTGAAAGTTCGCACCAAGGAGGAAGCATCCACGATGTTTGAATTGGAGGTGATTGAGCACTCCAATAGTCCTTGTTCCAGCCCTGTTGAGCTGGTACCCAAAGCCGCACCATAACTCAGATTCTGTGTGGACTATAGGGGGCTCAACTCATTTACAAAAACTGATGCCCACCCCATCCCCAAGCTGACGAGGTCATAGATAAGCTGGGGGCTGACAAGTGCCACAGTACTTTTGATTTGACTCTGGGTACTGGCAGATTGCCCTAACGGAGGGAGGCTAAGGAGGAGCCTGCCCACCTCAGAAGGCCACTTCCAATTCAGGGTAATAAAATAACATGTGTGTTTGTAAGGCACACACTCACCCAAAAGCGTATCTTGATGCCGAATAACAGATGTTTAATGTTACCCAACTCAATGATGCTAATTTTAGCAACCTCAGAAGGATGAAAGTCTGAGTGGACCCACAAGGATTTGAACCTGTGACCATGAGGTCGAACACAGGCCCCTACAGTGTACAAATTATTCCACTAAGCCAGCAGACCTGGCTTATTCCCATTGGGCTAAGGAATGCCCCTGCCACATTTCAGAGGTTGGTTAAAAGGGTGCTGACTGGGATGGAGATGGTCAATGCTAAAGAAAATTCTATCAAGAGATGCCAATTATAGGCCTCACCCACTCTTTGTGGCATGCTTCATCATTGGTGACCTAATTGAACCATGGTAAGAAAATACTACCAGGGCGGACTTAACCTCAATTCAGAGGGAGTTAGATAAAACTAGCTGGACAAGAAGGGATCCAGACCAACTAAAAATATCTAAAGGTAAACTCAGGGTAACACCTTTATTAGTGGGTTCCTCCGTTATATCTAAAAAACGAAACAAGGATGCGGTATGGGCATACTGGCCCCACTATCCATCATAAGCCAACATGTTTCTGACCTAATGTTTCTGGTTGGGGCATTCTTCAGTGCCAGTGGGGATCCCTACTGCTAAAACGCACACTAAATCATTGAGTATAAAAGGAATAGGTGTCAATGTGTGTCCTACCTTGACACCCCAGGATATGCTTCCCAAACTTTACGGACAGAGAGCTCCATGACCTGGGTGGAGATAGTATCCTCTGTAGTCACACATGTGTCAAGATTCATACCATGTGGACCACCTAAAGGCGTTCCCTGTTTACAGCTTTGGGATTTTTCTCGTGTTGTGTGTTCACTTTATTACTGTTTGCGTGCTGCCTAAATACTTTACACATTGCCTTTAAGTTAAGTCCGATTTCCTTTGAGACAAGCTACCAGAGGTTTAGGCACAGGTTAATTTTGTAACTTTTATGGATCACCCTGACAAGGATTGTGGTTGTTGTTTGAGAAGGGGTTCCACCCTCCTCAACCAAAAACCCAATTTCTTACAGTGGGTAGCTGTAGAATTTGGGCCCCTAGCTCAGCCATCACCCAGGAAAACCTACCATACCCTGGAAATTAAAAATGCTAGACAGCCAGAGGAGTTTAGCATGGCATGACTTGCATCTATTTCACTACATTTTCTTACTCTAAAGGCATTGCAAACCTCAAACTTTAGCTAATAAACACATATTTTCCTCATATTTCCGGGGGTTCCAGAATCTGTGGAGATCACCAAATTTCCATTCACCTAGCATTTCCAAACACCTCCTGTTAAAAACTGTACACCACCTTTTCGGGAGGGCCTGGCACCTGCAATGGGAAAGACCCCAAAACACAACATGTACACAACATTTTCTTACATTCTGTGAACAAATGTTTCAGAATGTGGAGGTATCTACAAATTTGCCACAACCAAGTACTCCCACACAGCTTCCATAAAAAAGGTGCTCCACTTGTGTGTGTGGGCCCAGTGCCCCAATAGAAAAGGCCCCAACATGCAAAAGAACAGATCATATTATACCACTCAAAACAATGATTTTCTTTGGAACATGGGTAGCTATGGATTTTGGGTCTGGGATTGCCACCACCCAGTAAAACCTACAAAACCCTCACATTTGTTAAAACTAAGGACTCCTATTGTCACTTGTTTGCTCCGTTCCTGTTGCAGGCACAAAGCCCAGCCACGCAAGTGGGGTAGCATTTTTATCGGGATAATAAGGGAAAACTGTGAGGTGGGACGTTTATGTATCTCTGGCGATTCTGGAAGTTTCAGTCACAGAAATGTAAGGAAAATATATGGTGTTAGCCACAGTTTGAGGTTTACAGTGCATTGTGGTAAGAAAATATCCTGGGATCTATGCAAGGCGCATCATTGTGGAATCCCCCAGGGTTCTAGTTTTAAAAAACGCCTTGGTGTGGTAAGTTTCCTTGGGTGGCAGCTGAGTCTGGGCCCAAATACTGCAGATAAACCTAAACCGATTGCAGATGTCTCCTTGTTGAGTTTTATGGCCTTTTGTGTCACTGTTACAAGGCCAAGCCACACACACATTGTAGCTTTTTTATTGGGAGGAGTCTGAGAATGCTGGGTGGTAGGACTTTTGGGGATTCTTGCTGATTCCAGAAGTTTAGGTCATGGAAATGTAAGAAATATTCGTGATTTTAGAGAAAGTTTGAGGTTTGCTGCACATTGTGGATAAGACAATGTCACGAGAGATACACAAGGCGCAGGTTTGATAGGTTTCCTGGGTGGCGGCCAATCCCGAGTCCAAATAGTGCAGCCATACAGCATGGCAAGAGGGATAAAATTAGGATATACCAATAACCTTATGGCCTATATGTTAAAACAATGCTCAAAAGAATTGAGATTTTCCCTTGCATGCCACAGGGTTGGGGGTGCTTTAGACTCCAGGGAGCAGAAAGACTGTTGATGCTTTAGGGGTAGGGTTGAGTGTGAGGCAAATTGGGGAAGCCCAAAAGGGGAGACACAAAGATTGGCCTGCCCCTTTTGGGGTGGAGGTATGACCCATTGCCAGGGTGGGATGCCCCCATCCCTTTGTTTTTCCAAATGTAAAATCCCAGGTGTCTAGTGGGCTCTCTAATTGGGACAAAACTCCTAATTCCCTCACAGGAGGCAAAGAGACTTCTAGGGTGTGTTTATGGCCTGACGCCAAGGTGGCCCACCCCCATCCTTTTGCTTTCTTTAGCACATTATTGAAATCTCTGATGTCTAGTGGACTTTCTCTCCACCCAGACTGGGGTCAAACCCTCCAATCTGCCTTCCCAGTAGGGCAGACAGACAGCAATGTTGTTTTTGTAAATTAATCTGTGCTTTCCAGCAGGCTTGCTCCCATCCCAGGGCACAGCAAATGTGGCACCGCCTCCTCCCCAATCTGCCTCCCAAGGGGGTGGAAGACTGCATTTCTCCCTTTTGAGGTGGGGTTATGAACCTATGCTAGGCTAGGCCGCCCCACCCATTCATTTTTTTGTTCAGTTAACGGGCTTTCCATCTCATGTGGCGGGGGTGTAGATTGTGGCCAAACCCCCAATCTGCAAAAACACTGCATTGTCCCACTTTGGGACTGTGACATAACCCTATGCCAGGGTGGGTTTACAACATTCCTTTGTTTTTTTAAATGTTTCCCTAGTGTGTACTGGACCTTTGCTCCCCATGGGGGCAGATTGGGAGTAAACTATCCAATCTGTGTTCCGGGGGGGCAGAAAGACAGTATTTTCCCCTTTTAGGATGGGGTGATGGCACTGTACCATGGCGGGCAGGGCCAAACCCTTTTATTACTTTTTGGTCAGAAAACCTCCTGATGTCTACTCCCCGAGGGAGTTTTCTTTTCAGGTTTACATGTTGTCTAGTGGGCTTTTTGTCCCATGGGGAAGTGTGTATTGTGGGCAAGCCCCCAATCCACAAAAAGACTGTATGGCCCTCTTTTGGGATAATGGTATGTCCCTATTCCAAGGTATACCACCAATATCCCTTTTTTCCTGGTGTCTATTGAACCCCCCCCATGGGGGCAGATTGAGGGCAAACTGTTCTGGAGGGCAGAAAGACTGTACCTCCCCCTGTTGGGGTGGGGGGTTGTATTATACCATGGTGGGCTGGGCAACCCTTCTGATTGCTTTTAGGTAAGAAAAAACCTGGCGGCTGGTGGGCTTACTACCCCCCATGAGCAGATTGGGATGAAAGTTACCACAGGAGGGGCAGAAAGATTTTAATCTCTCTTTTTGGATTGTGGGCATTGGCCTATGCCATTGTGGGCAGTCCCTACCACTTTTTTCTTTTCTAGACCTTCTCTGGTGTCTAGTCTGCTTTCTACACTCTTTCTCCCAGGGAGGCAGAGAGACTGTATTGTCCCATTTTGGGGTGAGGCATACCTAGATGGACTGCCCAACTACTTTGTTAATTTTTTTGATCCCTTGCATCTGGTGGGCTTTCTACCCATGGGGTGCAGATTGTGTGCAAATCCTGAAAACTGCCTCAGGGAGGGCAGAAAGACTATAATGCACCCTTTTGGGATTGAGGCATGGTGCTATGCATGGTGGGCCAACTGCACACCTTTGTATTTCCCTTTTTTAGAACTTCTCTGGTGGGCTTTCTGCTCCATTGGCAGGGCAGAATGGGGGGGGGGGGTGGTCAGCACCACTATCTGCCCCCAAGGAGGACAGAAGGACCGAAAATACTGGAAGGTCAGTTCGAACCCCTTTTAAAGAAATCTCTGGTGTCTAGTAGCCATGCCAGGCAATCACATCCCACTATAATCAGCTGGTACTTTGCAGAGTAAGAGAGGTAACACTGGAAAGCTGAGTTTCTCAGCTGTCCAGCAATTTCTTCCTTTTTGCACAATTTCCGGCAAGCACGGAGGAAAGGACTGTGTTCAGCCTATTCTATGCTCACAGCAAAACCAGGAGCCCATTTCCTGGGTGCTGGTCTGATAATTGACACCATCATGTCACTGATGCAATTGCATCAGCTACAGGACTATCATACCCCCCTCGACCCAGAGCATGAGAGTCTCCAACTACATCCCAGGGGTGCCCGACGAGGGTGGGCACTGGAGCAGCACACATCAGCTTCTTCACCAGTGCCAGCCCTTTGGACGTGACCTCCACATCCATAGTGCCCGGTTGTACGAGCTCTGTACATAAAGGTCATGTCCATAGCTCCCTGATGGTTTATGAAGGTCATATTTTGGAATGCTTAATGAAAATCCCAAGGGTCATGAGATGTTATTGTAAGATGGTACTATCCATAGAGGTGTTAATTGTGTTGCATTATTCGTTTGTGACCTTTTTCTGCTTTTTATAATTGTGGTGACACCTTAGTAAAACATGCAGGCCAGCTTTTTGGTAACAACCCTCACTTTTATTGGGTTTAGTATATGTGGTGGGGGATACTGTGGTTTTAGCTTTCAGGACTCACTAGGAGTGAGAGTGTGTGTGTCACCATAGGTATTTCCACCTTTCTACATGTACATATTTGTGAATTAGTGCATAGGATTCTGTAGTGTTGCATAATAAAATGTTTTCCCTTTTCATTAGAGAAAGGACTGATTTGTAATTGAGTTATTGAGTGTTGTTTGTTGTGTAGCAGTAAGCTCTGGGGTACTTCCCCCTCCCTTATGTAGGCCTTGGACTTTTCTTCATTGCCTTAAGAGGGTCAAGTGTTATGATGGGATACTTGGTTGCCAATAAACAGAGGGACTCACATGCTTCACAACTAATAACTCACATCCTTGTAATTATGAAGTTATTTTCCTTCAAAAAGGCACCAACATCCCTAGCATATTATGATAACCTAAACCATTTGAAATTCTACAGGGAATCAAAATGTTGGTTCTTTTTTAAGGATTTACTTAAACTAACAATATACAGAAAACACTCTAAAAAAGCACATTTTAGCATACACATAAACTGAATGTTTTCTCTTGGATAGTGGCACTGCAGCCACATCTTTAGAAATGTATCACTATTTGGATTAGCTTAGAAAACTCCCAGACAACTGATGGCTGCCCCATAAATCAATGTGTAATATGGAATTAAAGACAAATATGCATTTTATGTTCCACTTTAGGGAACAGTCCATTGTTTTAATGGAAGGTCTTCTATTAAGCTGCTGGATCCATCATCTAACTTACATAGATGTCTTCCTAGTAAATGCATTTCTTAGAGCTCTTTTGACTTCATTGTTTCTCAGGCTGTAAATGAAAGGGTTCAACATGGGTGTCACAATGGTGTACACCACCGTCACCACCCGCTCCTGGTCTAGTATATTTGCTGAGAATGGCTGAAAGTAGATGAAGGGAGGAGCAGGTAGAGAAGGCCCTCAGCCTTCCCTTCTCTGAGTGGATCTTTAGAATCGTGTTGATGATGGACACATAAGAGGCGACGGTGAACACAAAGGGGCTCATGGTGACAACTGAGCCCTCAGTGAAGACCAGCCATTCATAAGAGGTGATGTCAGAGCCGGCCAGTTTGAGTAGGGGCGGTAGGTCACAAAAGAAATGTCTGATTAGATTGGAGTCACAGAACACAAAGCTGGACACCATGCTGATGTGCAGCAGTGAATTCAAGGACACGAAGAGCCAGGAACCAGACACCAATGATATGCACAGGCTCCTTGACATCACAGAGGTGTAACGGAGTGGGTTGCAGATGGCTACATAGCGGTCAAAGGCCATGATGGCAAGAAGGTAGCTTTCAGTGCAGGCTGTGCAGAAAAAGGCATACAACTGGGCTATGCAGCCCTCAAAGGAGATAGACCTGACTTCTGCCAGCATGTTCTGTAGCATTTTCGGAGCAATAGCAGAAGTGAAGCAAATGTCCACAAAAGACAAATTGCCCAGGAAGAAGTACATAGGGGTATGAAGATGGAGGTCTCTGATAATTATGGCTACAATCATGGCATTCCCTAGAACAGCTGCTAAGTACATGGTAAGGAACAGTGAAAAGAAGCCAGCCTGCTGGTTTGGGCTATCAGACAGTCCCAACAGGATGAAGTTCTTCACTGACGTCCAGTTTCTTGCCATTTTTCTCTTGGTATCCATAGACAGTCTTGTCCTGTAAGAAGTAATTAACATGAGGCAGAGCTTAGAATCAAGTCAACACAGAGAGGAAGTTATAGGAGCAAACACACTGAACCATTCAGCAAGTATAACAGGTCACCCTGCCATGCATGAGCATATATATCATTAATGAAGATAGAAGTCTCCACTAGGGAGTTTGGAGCACTCAACTGGTGGCTGGGACCAAACAGGCGATCTTACTTCACATGAACAAATCACCACAATACTGGAGCTTGGGGAAAACCAGACTAAATACATCACCAGCCATCTGTGAGATTTTAGACACAGCGGCCCCGATTACGCCTTTTTGGTGGAGTGGTGGCACGACGGTGGGAACAGCCATCCCCCAGCCAGATTACGACTTTTCAGTAGTCTGGCAGGCAGGTGGCACGGCGGTTCCATGGCAGTGCCTCTTTAAAAGACCTCAGTGCCCAGGACAATGCTTCAGCCAACCCATATCTCCAATCTGTTATGCAACAATAGCACACTGGGGGTGGGACAAACCCAGTAGCCCATAATAGAAAACACCCTCTACTTCCAACTTCCAACTAGAGCACAACATGGACAGAGCTAGCTAAGTGAACAAACCTGGTTGTTTCTAGTGAGAGTTGAGGAAATACTGCCCCGCGGGGACATTTTGTATACAATTAGACAAATAGTGCATTTTATATCACAGTTTTTAATGGAATTATGTAAGTTACAAGGACATTCTACTGAAGCAGAACTTCCCCAGGGTTGTTGATGAAGCCCTACCTGCTCACGAAGATTCTGAAAAAATGAACTCAAATTGTGCTCCTAAAAGCACCATTTTCAAAGGTGTATGCAAAAAGTCACAGGCTGTGATCAAAAATGCTTTGTAATTTTGCACATTCTCTCACAAATAACTCTTTGAGCACAATTCAGAATTGCAAAATATGCACAGATTGCCACATTTGGTATTTATCGTGTGTGATAAAGACTGCAGTTTTCACCTGGTTGATTTCGCCAGGGCTTACCTTCTGGATTATTACAAAAGCCCCATTTCAGTTTATGGGTGCCAACAGCAGCCGAGTTCCTTTCACTTTCTCAGCTGCCTTGCATGTGAATTTTGAAAGAATCTCCCTCCATAGAGGGGAGAACAAAAGGTAACAACACCGTACTCCTTGCATCTAATGGCAGGCTGCACCCCTAGCATATCATAGAACAACCTAAATTAAAATATATGTATCTGTCCATGACAGAATTTATGAGATTAACCATTTCTGTAACACTTGCTGATATGTGTTTATAACTACCCAAAGGAACCATTTTTAGAACCCTTAGAATAAAGAAGAAAACAGTAATAGCCAAAATGTATGCTATACAGTAATCTAAAGCTTGTTTACAATTCATGCTATAATACAAGAATTGTAACTCTTGTGACCTGTTAAAACACAAGGATCTCTGTAACAAAAGAATCCACAGAAAATGTACACCGGTATGAAAAATAAATCGGTGACCTACATGTTACGTGCTGTGCTTTCCAGCAGGCACATTAACCATGTAAGCTACTTTGTGACTAGACTAGAATGTGCACAGCGCTATCTAGCAACAGCTTTAACCACCTGTGTTATCCTACTGCTATTAGGCTCTGGGATCTCATGGGTACACAAAGATCCATGCAGTAGATGCCTTAACCTGGTAACATATTTTAAAATGTGGCCAGTTTGTGACCAGTTTAGTAAGTCAGGACAGTTTTAACATCACATCTGTTCTTGTTTACAATTTCTTAGGGGGAGAGTTGTTAAAAATAAATGAATAAGTTGTCTGTCTGACACACCTCACCATGAGTTCGCCCCTCGTGACTACACCACTGCCAATACTTGAGCCCTAATTTATGGGATCTCAAATAATTTTTTCCATTTTTCCATGTCCAGTATTACTCTTATATGTAAATTATTTATTTTAATTTAGGAAGCTAAACCTAAACCCTACGCTTACATACTTTTGCAAACACCCTCACTGATATTGCATTCAGTAACAGTATTTTATTTTATAAATGAGTTCATAGCTGCAGTAGAAATATAATATCAATGCCATATATCAGTTATGTGATGGATGGATAGAGGGACCAATGACTGTATGAGGGGACCGACAGAGGGCCTGATTACAAGTTTGGAGGTCCATCAGACCGCCGAACCCTTGGTGAAGGTGCGGTGGCACTTGGGGAACGCTGCACCAGTGCTCTGCCTGCCGTATTCCAAGTAAGGCAGTCAGACTGTTTTGAGACAGCCGCAACCGCCAGGGAACCGTGTTCCCTGGTGGTGGCATGTCGGTCAGAGGCGGCAGCATGCTTGGTGGTGCCGCAACGGTGATGCCTAGCATATTTTGAGTTGCTCCACACCAGCCATTTCATGGAGGTCAGCCAGCCATGAAAAGGCTGACGGTAGGGAAACAAAGGTTCACTATACACTGGTATGCATGCAGGGTGCACATCATGCACACTCAGTTCCTGCACGGCATGGACGAAACACTCCCTACTGTGCAGGAATCTGCTTTGGCGCTCCCACGGCGGTGCCTTCGTCAAAGGCACTGCCATGGGAACACCAGAGGACCGCCCTCCAGAAGAAGAAAAAACTCCTGAGTTGGTTGGTGGCTGGCGGTCGACGTTGGTGGTGCAGGAGTGGGGTGGTGACTTGCCGCCCCCGTTCCTGCACTGCCAAAGTCGTAATCAGACCCAGAGAATGAGATTTAGAAATGCAGCAAGATAAAAGGGTGAGAGATACAGTGAAAGAAACAGCCATGTTATGCAAAAAGAAAAATTAAGGGAAGATAAAGAGAAATTGAGAGAAAGGGAAACAGAGCACAGGGAATGTTATAAAGAAAGAGATGGGAAAATAGAAGCAGAATAAAAGAGGAAACAATTGTAGCATGGAAAAGAGGAAGCAAGAGGCTCTAAGAGAAAGAATGAGGAGGAGTATAAATAAAGTGAAAGCCCGGGAAGCTCATGGCCTGACTTCTTTGCAAGCCTGGTGTGATGGATAAGAGATCACAGACATTGCATCTCTTTGGCCAATGCTTACAAAAATAAAGCCTGCATTGCAGACCATGGGCTATATGTACAGAATTTTAGAGACTGCCATTTCCTAATTGTTATTCTTTGCAAATCGCAATTAAGAAATCGCAATTCCTAATGTACTAAAATGTACAGGTTGGAAATAGCGATTCCAAATGTCAGGAGACCACTGCCTGATCTTAAAAAATATTTGTTTCCACCTTCGTAAAGGGGAAGGGTCCGACATGGACCCCTTTTCATTTGCGAATTTTTACCACCACCCTTGAGGGGTCGGTGAAACATAGCACTCCAATTCAGTATTTGGAAGGGATGCCCTAAATAAACCTCTTCCAAACAGCGAATTGCTAAACGCAAATCATGATTTGGTAACATGTTTCTGAATCGCAATTTGTGCTCTGTACATATGGAAAAACATTTTTACGGTAGGTAACAGCCAGATTCTGTGAATTGGGTCATTTCCGAAAGCAAAAATTATTTTTTACATATGCCCCCATGTTCCTTCCTCAGGACAATTGAAGCAGACTTCGCTGGAGTATAATCTACTTATGAGGGGGCTCCACCTACACTTCCAAGGAGCTGCATGTCAATCTTTTGCTCTAGCCGTGTGTGGAGCCAGAAGAGAAGGAGGTGCCTTTGCTTTCTGCTTATGTGCCTGTGGACCAGCAGGTTAATGTGTTTTAATTTATTTTACTATGTTAGCTTTTGTGTTAGTATGTTTAGTCAATTTTAGAGTCATTTTTACAAACGTTTCTAAGTATTTTGTTCAAAATTTCAATAATGTTTTTCATTATTGTATATGTGTTTAGGTTATAGGACCAGGATGTTGGCTTCAGAACTTATTAATATTAATTTATTTGTATTTTTTTTCATTCATTAAATACATTTGTATTAAGTTGTTTAAATGTATACGTATCATTTTCAATGTTCAAGCTTAAAACATTCTTATTATCTAAAATGTATACATTTATTTGAATGTTATGTAGTTTTTTTTCAAAAATCGCTTTATTTGCTTGTATGTAGTAGAATATTTATTGATTTTTTGAAATTCTAATTAAAAATGAATAGTAATTGTAATTAATAATTTTTATTACATTTGAATATGTTGTTTTTTACATTAAAACATTTATCTAATTTCAAAATAATTCAATAATGTCTACATAGGAATATTAATTATGGGGTCGATTACGAAGGTGGTGAGACTGCCACAGACAGCCCATCGGTGGCGGTCTCACCGCCTTGTAGTCAAGTTTCCCACCTGCCATATTACAATGGTGGACGGTGTGATGGCGATCGGAAAGACCGACCGCCACGCATCCGATGGGCTCTTTGAGCCTGCAGGTGCGGCAGAGGGGGTTAACGTCCTTACCATGGAGGCAGTGCCTGCGAGGCACCGCTGTAGGATATACAATATCCATTGCCGCCCGTTTTTTTATGGCAGTTAACCCAACATGAAAAGGCTGGCGGAAATGGACTTAAGGGGCCTGCTGTGGGCCCCCCTGGCCCTCCGATGTGGGTATTGGAGGCACCTATGGTGCCCACCTACATGTCCCTGCACCATGTAGCAGGCACCACATAGTGCCTGCCACGTAGTGCAGGGATATGTGCAGTGTCCCAGTTTTGCATTGCAGCGGGTGCTTCAGCCAGCAGCCCCTGCTGCAATACAAACTGTGGTATCAAAGGACAAAGGCTCCTGTGGACACTTAATGAAGTAATATCAATGTATATGAGCACAATGGCAATATATTGGGTTATAGTGATATTGGAGATAGAAGGAAGCAAATACACCTTTGATTTGTTTTTGAATCAAAAATATTTATATAATCCTTGAAATGAAATACTGTTACAAAATAGTGCATTTGAACAAATAGTTCTGAGTGAATATATATATATGAAATATATACAAGGTTTCCAATGCTTCATATAAACGACCATTTACATATATATCTGTACAGTATGCAGTGCTAGATACAGTGATCAGTGCTGGTGAACAATGGTTCATTTATGCATCTTGTCGACGGCGTTTCAACCCTGTGTGCAGTGTAGGGTCTCTTCAGGACCTATGATCGTTGGGACACCTATGAGAAGATGAGGGATAATGTCAGTATGTGGCTCATTTTAAGCAACTGGTATTATGTGGTGGAACTAAGGTTTCGTTTGTACAGTACCAGCAGGGTAATGGACCAGCTCGTGTGGAGGGTGTGGCACCATGCAAAGGATAAGAAAGGGATACTCACATGGGTCCCAGCCGGGAGCTACACACGTGGGAGAAATGAGTAATTAGCATTCAAAAAGTGGGGGTTGGAGGCATGACATAGTATTGCAACTTGGACCAGACCTGAAACTTACCCCAAGTGTGAGGTGGGTGGTGAGCTGGCTATTACGTGAATGCGCACAATGTGAGGATCCACGTGCGTGGAAGATGGCACAATAAAAGCGCTGTCAAGACGGGTCTGTAGAGAGGGGGAGGGAGCATGTGCATTGGTAAAAGTACGGGGACACTTGTAATAGGGTAAACATATATTTAATAAAGGATCAGCGCTTACCGAGTTCCGATTCTGAGCGCATGCATGGAAGCAGGCTACTTCCTTCTGTCGTCAATCACGACGAGGCCATACTTTTTTCATATGAAGGGTGAGAATATTCTCACTTTGGTGTCTAAAAGAAGAGGTCAATGCATTAAAAAATGTACGCTCGGGGAAAATGTGATGTAGCACCGCGCTGACAGCATTCAAGCACAGAGCGTGTGCCCGCTTACCTCTTATGGAGAATGAATCAACTTCAGCCGGTGGCAATCCTTTCAAGTAGCAGGACAGTGTGTGGCTGTCTGCTCAGGTACGATGACAAGGGGTCAATGCTTGCTCTGGATTTATACAGGCCTGCCTTCCTGCCAAAGTCTATGTTCAGACCCGACTGTGGAGTGTGATCAGCGGATGAGATCTGTATTTCTGTTATATTTAATGAAAACAAAAAACAGACTGGCTTGCCTTCCCACCAAAAGTCTATGTTCAGACCCGACTGTGGAGTTTGATCAGTGGATGAGTTCTGTATTTCTGTTATCAGTAAAACAAAAAACAGACTGCTGCCTGACGCGTGTTTAAGGTCCATCCAAGTTCATAGGGGCATGTATTGTGCGTGGATATTATTTATAGATTGCGGACATTTATACTGTAATGAATTTGATAATTCTGTTGAGTTTGGGGACTGGCCGGTTGTCCTAGTTTTAATGCGTGTTTACTTATGTCCGATAACAATATTGTTAAAGGACAGTGATGTTGTGAGCCATTTACATGGTCTGTGCTATGTCTTGTACAAACAGCGCCAAGACGATTGCCTATGGTGTGCATTTTGGTGGGTATAATGAACTCACCCATTTAGCGCTAGCCCATTGTATGGAATTGTACGTCAGGACAGGTATTCCACATTATTTACATAGTCAAGAACATAATATATAGCATTCATAATACATGTGTGATGAGGCATTAAGGGTAAACGATTGACAGTTGTGCATTGAGTGGCTGTAAAGGTTGGTATGACAGTGTGGCACACCATACGATAAATCAGTAATGGTACTTGACTTCAAGACACTAAATTAAGTGTTCTAAACATTATGTTATGTCACATGTAAGACGATCCGCTCAAGACTTTACAAATGTAAATGATAGTCATATCATGTACAATGCTCATGTAATTCTGTTAATATTTTATTTGGGCTTATTGTTTACGACATACCGAAATGCTCACATTGGATTATTTCGCTTTCCTTATTTAACAATTGCTTTATTGGATATGCATTGTAATAATTGCATGAAGAGTGTTTAACAGGAATGAAAAATTATTCTAATATCAGGAATACTGTCTGCTCAATCGGATTTGTAGGGTAGCATAATTGTGACATGACAGCCGGTTACAACTCTATACAAGTATGGCGGAGTTCCTACACGTTTTGTTACAATCCACTGCCCTGTGTTGTGTTTTCTAACCAACCTCGGTGGTGAAGCATATGTGTTATACAACCAGTAGTTCTGGCAAGGAGTTATGTTCAATATACCCCCCTGTTTCAACTGGCATGCCATTTTCAGTATTGTAATTGCCATGTTTGTGTTTTACCCAGCTATAGGTAAATTTACATGTGTAGAAAAAATTTGCACACTGCTGTCTAATTATACAGCTAGTTGAGATCTAATGATGTTAGTTACTCAGTGTAGTGATGAATCCTCGCCACTCCTCCGCTGTATTCAGCCCTTGCGCTATCGAGTCAGTACGTTCCATCCAATGACATTCTAGTCGTTGGAGAATTTGGGTAGGATCTCCTCCTATTTCTGGGATGGGGGCCTTGTCTATGACTTGCCACCTTATGTCATCTGCTGTGTGGTTTTTTTTCGGTGAAGTAGCTGACTAATGAGCGTTGACTATAGAGTGTCATGCGGCTACGGTGTTGACTAATCCTAGCTTTTATCGGTTGTTGTGTCTGTCCAATATAAGGCAGTTGACAGGGGCAGAATATGCAATATATTACATTTCTTGTGTTGCAATTAGCAAAGAAATCCAGTGCATGTTTGATGTTTTTGTGTTCAAATGTTTTTGTATTATGAGTGAAGGGACATGACACGCTGTTGCCACACTTGAAGTTGCCCTTGACCCCAGGCAGGCCCCAAGTGGTCACCAGTGTTCTGGTTGTCTTTGGAATACTCTCCGTGGATGACCTGACTAGATGATCTTTCACATTCTTGCCACGCTTAAATGCAAACATAGGGACATCCATGGATGAATCTATGCTCTTTATTATGTGCCAGTTTTTTGTTATCAGTTTCCGTACCTGGTTGGTTTGTGTGCCAAATGTGGTGTTTTTCTTTAGTGACCGGTAGTACCTCCCTCGGACAGAATCAGGCAGGTTTGAACGATTTTCCAACAAGCCTGTTAGGGTACCCTCTAGTGATCAGTTTAGATTTCAGAATCTCTGCCTCTTTCATGCAGTTGTCTTTTTTGATGCAGTTTCTGCGCAAGCGCAAAAACTGCCTGCATGGAAGACCGTCTTTCAATGCACGGGGGTGGTGACATTTATAGGAAAGCAGTGTATTTCTTTCTGTTGGTTTCCTATGGAGAGAAGTATAAAGTGCCCCATTCTCGTGTTGTATACTGAGGTCCAGGAAGGCTATATTGGACTTATCAATGGTGGAAGTGAAAGTGCGGTGTTTTTGGATATTGTTCAGATAAGTAACAAAGTCTTCAAAGTCAGATCAGTTCCCCGACCAGATGAGGAAAATGTCGTCAATGCACCGCTTCCAACATTTAATGTTGTAGTGGTACAGGTTCATGTCACTCAGAGCAAACTTTTGTTCAACATGGTCCATGTAGATGTTTGCTAGATTAGGCGCAAAAATAGCTCCCATGCTCGTGCTCGAGAACTGTTGATAATAAACATCGTTTGGAACAAAGTAATTGGATCTGAGGGCGATCTTAAGTAAGGAAATGATGAATGCAGTTGGAACCAATGTAGATCTGGGTCTGGTGTCTAGTAAGTCCTCTATTACCTCGCTCTCCCTGGGGTCTCAAATAAATAGGACAGTTGCCACATGTTTTGGGGTAATACGGATTCTTAAGAAGATTTTCAGTATTTTGCCCCTGCCTGCCCGTAAACAGGTAGTACTGGCGCTTGTGGTGTCCAGGTTGGACTACTGCAATGCCCTTTATTTGGGGATTAATAAACGACTCCTTCATCGACTCCAACTAGTGCAGAATGCCGCCGCCAGGCTGGTGATGGACCTCCCTAAATTCCATTCAGTTGCTGCCACTATTAGGAGCCTGCATTGGCTTCCTTTGAGGATGAGAATTGTGTTTAAAGCCCTATGTCTGGTTCACAAGGCTTTACATAAAAAGGGGTCAGAAGACATCAATAAAATGTTCCAAAGATACTGCCCTGGGGCCTTAGATCTGCAAATAAGAACCAGGTTGTTGTTCCCAGGGCCAGAAGAGCCAGGTTGGGAGGGGGGGGGGGGGAAGGGCCTTCTCTCTGATTGGGGCCAATTTGTGGAATTCCCTTCCTTCCACTGTTTCCTCCTCGGAGTCCCATCTGGTTTTCCGGAAGTCCTTGAAAACCTGGCTTTTCACCTGTCTGTTTTCTGGGTCTAATGTGAATTTTTAGCGCTTACACCGTCTGATATCTCCTTCATCTATCCAGTTCCGTAGCGCCTTGATGCCCCTGGGCTAAGTTTGCACTTTATAAAACTTATATTCATTCATTCATTCATTCATTCATTACCTGAATACTGTCATTCTGCGGTATGTTGGTGTATAGCGACGTAATGTCAAGTGTAACCAGCCAATCCGTTTCAGTGTTATATGGCTTGTTTTCTATCAAATTAATCATGAACATAGAGTCTCTTACAAATGTTCTTGTTGTGGAACAAAATCCTTAATGACGTGGTTTATGTATTTCCCAATAGGTTCTAGAACAGACCCACACCCTGATAGTATTGGGCGTCCTGATGGATTTGTGGTGCTCTTATGAATCTTGGGGATGGTGTACAGAGCTGGGGTTCTTGGGTTCTCTATGTTAAAGAATTATAATTCTTTTTTGCTTAGAAACCTTCTTCTTTCCCTTCTCTAGTTATTCTGAGAATTCTTTCTCTGATGTCTGACAATGGGTTTGTGTCTATTTTCTGATAGTGTCGGACCTCTCCTATTTGTTTCTTGATCTTGATGTCATAGTCACTTCGCTCTTGAATAACAATTCCTTTCCCTTTGTCAGCCGGTTTCAGTATAATGGATTTGTCATTCTTGAGGCCCTCTAAGGCTTCCCTTTCATCCAGGCTATTATTGTATGGTATGTATTGACTACTGGTTTTCAGGTTATCTATGCCTGTAAGGATGATTTTTTCAAACATAGGAAGTTCTGGCAGCATCATGGCGTTAGAGGGGTAAAAGGTGGAAGGTGGTCTCAGTCCTGTGGCAGAGTCTGATATTATTTCATTCCTGTCCATAAAAAACAGTTTCAGACGTATTTTTCGGAAAAACTGGTATAATTCAGTTTTAAGATTGAAGAAATTAGTTTGTTCTGTTATCACAAAAGATAGGCCTTTACTAAGAAGGGAAATTTTTGAGGAGGGTAACACATGTTGCAAGAGATTGAAAATGGGGATTGTATCTATGCTGGTCTGTCCCTGATTCAATACGGCTGGGGCCCCTATTGGTAATGATTGTTCCGCGTCTGTCTCTCTCCTGAACATTGATACTATGTTTTGGCCTTTATCTTCCCGCCCCGATCTAAAAAAGGCTGAACAGGGTGATTATCGGAATGGCTTGGACCTGGTTGGGAGTCTGAGCCATCCGAGCCCCCTGATGACTTTGAAAATGTGATTGGCTGGTTCCTCCTAAATCTGCCCCACGTATTTTGTTTGTTTTGGATACCTGTGGTGTTGTAGTAATTAATCTTCTCTAAGATAGGGATAGGCCTTTTCTTTTTAGAAGTTTTTTATGTCCTTCGTAGCTTTGTCTGCCTTTTTCTTCAACTCAAAGGAGTTGAAATCATCTATTGATTTATTAAGTTTGTCCAGGCGTATCTGTGTACAGAATATTTAACAATTAATTTTAAAATGTATTTTGTATGTTGTAGTTTTTACGTATGTTTTTGTATATGTTGAATTGTTAATTTGTCAATGTAAGTACTATAAACTTAAATATATTTAACAACTAAACTAACAACTAATATGAAATTGAATATATTTAACAACTTATAATAACGGATTGAAGTAATGTAAACATTTTGTTTAATTATATTAACTGCTTCGCTGCAGCCGGAATTCCCCGCTGTGCTGAAAAATTCCATGCGTGCACGGTTCGGACGTCCCCCGTCCGTCCTCCGGACACACCCAACATGATGTCAGACGGCCAGGAGCAGTGCGACGCACGGAAGCGGTTAATTTATTTTAATCATATAAAGAAGTGTTTTTACCTTGCATAAAGTAGGTAATTGGAAACTTATTTTATATATATTTTTTTCACAGATGTTTTATTTATATGTTACAGATATTAGATATATTACATTAGACTGGCAATATGCAGTGCTGCATATATAATCATTAATATTATTTTTATATTATTTTGATAACTAATAGTAATATTTTTGGTTTATTGTTTGGTACAAAGATTAATTAATATACATATTAATATGTATTTAATTTATAAGTGTTTTCCTTTCATTGTAACTAATACATTTTATGGTATGTTAAATATTTACTGGGTATGAATTATCTTTTAGTAAAGTTTTGCTCTTTTTAAATATTATGTTCACATTTCTTTATTGTTTGGGAATATATATATATATATGTATATATATATATCTGTATATCTATATTCACTGAAAAAACCATAGGTTTGAAACATGTTATAGTTAGCTGTACATTTCACTCGTAAAAAAACAATGAAATTCCCCCGTTATAGTTAGTGCAGGCAACTATAACTCACGCGACCGCAATCCTCTGCTGATGCTAATACTGTATTTAGACACTTATTTGCCCATGTCTTCTTCCATTAAATTTTAGCTATACATATATTACAAATATTTTTTTTTCATAAAGACACATATGTCATCAGCAGAAGATTGCGGTCGCGTGGGTTATAGTTGCCTGCACTAACTATAACGGGGGAATTTCATTGGTTTTTTACGAGTGAAATGTACAGCTAACTATAACATGTGTGAAACCTATGGTTTTTTCAGTGAATTTGCAAGGTTTTTTAAATGCTAATTCCTAACTATAACGTGTGTGAAACCTATGGTTTTTTCAGTGAATTTGTACGTTTTTTTAAATGCTAAGTTACTTTACGCCATTCGTGGCGTGCGCGCCCAGTTAACGCAGTTCGTTGGGTGCGCACGCGGTGCGCTTGGCGCACCGCGCGCCCACTTTACGCAGTTAGTGCCGTGCACGCACGGTGGTCACGCAGTGCGCTGCGCGCACCGCGTGCCCACGTTATGCGGGATGGGCCATGTACGCACGATGCGCTTCGCGCACTGTGCGCATATGGGGGACATATTATGCGCATCTTTGAGAAATGTATTCTTATTAATTTCATAGATGTTATAAGCCATGCACAAAGGTTGCCCTTCGGGCACCATTTGCACACGGGGTGGGGAGAGTGTGGATTATTTTTGTAAAAAATTTTTTTAAACCGTACGCGTACGGTAAGCGTAATCGCCGATTTTGGGGGGTTTTTGGGGACCCCTATATCATTGATGGGTGGTTAGGATCTGAAGAAACTGCCCCTTTAGACATTTTTGGGCTTCATTTTTGCTGCCCAACTCTGAGAGCGAGAGAGAAAATGGCGGCCGCCGCTTCCTGGTTTCGACCGATTCGAATGTTTACTAAGATCTAAGAGCCAATCAGAATCGCGCTCGCGCACGTCACCGTACGCGTACGGTAAGCTCACCGTAAGCGCACCGTAAGCTGGCTCAGATATATATATTGATTTAAAGGCTATTTTCTCGGAATCTACTTAACAGATTTACACTAAACCTACAAAAGGCACTTCCTTGACCTGAGGACTACCTCTCTGCCAAATTTCAAGTAATTCTGTTCAGCCGTTCGGGCTGTAGCTGTGTCTAAAGGTCCTATGGAAAAATGCATGGGAAAAACGTGTTTTGGGACCCCCCTTTTATCTCAGCCCCCGCTTGACGAATCCCCCCGAGACTTTCAGGGTAGGAGCGGAGCGTAGCGCCCCACCTATTTTGAAAAATTCGCGAGGATTCATCGACCGGCGCCAAAGTTATTCAAAATAGAATGTTGCGGTTTTCCTATGAAAACGTGGTCCTAACTATAACTACCTACTGGCGACCGCCAGTAGGTAATATATAATATATATATATATATATATATATATATATATATATATATATATATATATATATATATATATATATATAGATAGATAGATAGATAGATAGATAGATAGATAGATAGGATGATAATGGGTTTAATCAGAAGCTACCCAATTATTGGGAAAACAGTGACCAAGAACCCACTCCTCACATTCAGGCGGGCAAAATCCATGCGAGGTGAACAATGTGTTAGTAGCCCTGAGATGGTTAAGCTCAAGACATGGCTCACAACAAATCCAGGGAGTAAAAAACGCCAGAGGTGCAAGGCATGCACAATAGGTCAGAACATGAGGGAGTTCTCTAGTTCACTGTTCAATACCCCGTTTAAAAATTGTCACTCTTATAACTGTAGGAGTGAATTTGCAGTGTATATTTTACAGTGCTCATGCCCAAAGGTGTATGTAGGTAGCACCATACATATGGTGGATGTAAAGATCTTACACCATTTATGTGCCATAGCGAAGGTGGACAAAAGCTACCCAGTAGCCCGACACATACACGTAGAACATGGGGGCAGAGTAGCAGATCTGATCTACTATGTCATAGATTTGGTCCCTAAAAATCTGTGGGTTGGTAACAGGGAACAGAAACTCTGGATACTGGAGTCTCGCTACATAATAATGCTGAACAGCAAAATGCTGAATGGTCTGAATTCGGATGAAGAATTGTATGTGCACCTGTAATTATTTCCAAGACTTGTAATGAAGATTGGTTATCTGCTTTTCCAAGCCATAGTTAATGATATAGACCGTAGAATACAGAGTTTTAGACATTTAATTTCAATTTTGGTTCAGTAATCACAGTGAGCATCATTTATTCCTAATTTATCACCAAATAGAGTAATTCTTAGGTAGGGCAGCAATGCGTTTTAAAATGAAGAGTTTGAGTTCCTGACAAGGCCAATTTGAAGCATCAAATAGCCAAGACACTGGTCTGGAATCCAGCTTAGGCAAGCCCTAATTGATTATAGGTAATGCAGTAGTAAAAACTTAGGTTGCAGTGAATAGCCAATGGGGTATAATTTGAGCCAGAAATCTGCAATGGTGATGAAATGATTTTAAACATCAGCTGCATTTGGTAACAATTAGCTGGCTGAAGAGGTTCTCCAGAACACAATTCTGGAGACCATTGGGGCGCAATGATCTTGTATTGTTTAGGCTACAATGAATTTTGAATTGATTGATTTAACCCAGCCCACGAAAAGGCACTGCTACAAGTGTGGGTGATAACCTGTTTATTTAATTTGAATGCCGTCATTTATCAGTGCATGTGTCACATTATGTAAAGGTCAATACATTTGCATTATGATTTCATGCATTCTTATGTGGGACATGTTTCACTTATGTATTTAAGAAACTTAATGCATTCTAATTTTGCACATAGCACTTTACCTGTGTTCTGTCACTAGTATTTCTTCAGTATTCACATGAAGTACAGGTGAGCACTGGAGTATTTAAGTTTAAACAAAATGGCGCTCGCATTATGTGAAAAAGGTGGGAGTTAAAACTGAAACGCGTCGTCTCTTATTGTTTCGACGGAAATAAAAGGAATTAACTTCCAATCTCATGGTGCCGGTGCCGGTGCCTGCTTTCGGAATCAGAAAGGAGTGGGGCAGGATTGCAACCGATATATATACATATTTATATATACACATACATACACATATACATATATATACACACATCCATACATATATACATATATATATATGATTTATATATGTATAATAATAAAGTTCCTTATTTTTCTGAACAATACCTTCTCCAAAATGGTTTGGATTGGTGTGGGGATGTAAATGATACCCCTTTAGTGTCCATGACCTTGCCCCTAATGGTTTATATTGGAGAGGGAATAGTTAATGTGAGCCCTTTAATGTCCCAACACCTTCCCAAAAATAGTTGTAAGCAAAGAGGTGCACCAGGGAAACAAATCCAGTGTCATAAGTTTTGTAAAGGCATCCTTTAATTTATCAATCTTCAAAATTATTTTTATAACGCGTGCAATCCAGCCAACGCGTTTCATTCCAAACCACTCTTGGAACTTCGTCAGGGCTGCAACAGATTACATAAAACATATAAAAAGTCAACATACGATATCCAGCGTAGGAAAAGACGTGCGCAATACCGGAAGCGCTGCCCCGCAAGCTCGGATGTTATCAAATATAAATTTACCATGAAAAAATGGATCTAACATATTATTGTGGACCTAGAAGCTTACTGACGATCTAGAGCTGTGATTTCCTATATCTTGCGTCATTTCGCATCCTTACGAATTTGCATTTCGTCCCTTGTTGGTCTTCATATCAGAGGCCTTCAGCAAACTTTCATCATTGTTCTTCAAGATACTATAACCACTTCCGTTGTTAAAACTAGGAATATTACTAGACTAGCTGTGACTTTAATTTTCAAGTTCATCCGGTTTCTGAACGCAACTTTATTGTGTATACCCTATTATAAGAATTTGGTCCTTTAACATAAAGAAATTCTAGAATCACCATTGTTCCTCCCCCAGTGGCCAACTTTTCCTGATGAAGGCACCCTTGTGTGCCGAAACGCGTGTAGAAAACATTCTAGTCAACCTAAATTGTGCCACACAACTTTAATGCAACTCTACAATATTAATTATCACTTATATATCACTGTTAATACATCTTTATATGTTTTTGTATTCTTGAGCGTATGATTGGAAGTGTGCATGATGGATATGTTATCCTTTGCAAGAATGATTACATTGTTTTTATATATTTTTGATGTATAATAAAAATTGTTTTGCACTTTTGCTACAACCACTGTTGTTTTTGGGTTCTAATTGACAGTATGTATTATCATTCTTGTATTGTTCTCTTGTTGTTTGGTTTCCTTAATTCTGTACAACTATTGTGAATTCCCTACATTAAGGAACCATATCTTCCCAGTAGGGGGCCCTTCTCTTTAAACTAACATACGATATCACACAATATTTACAACATGTATACAAGACTACATTTAAAGTCAAACATACACACAACATATTTACATATAAATTGGACCAAAGTCATACAACACTTGTCGCCATGAGCGATTGCATAGGAAGGCACATAAGACAAAAACATTTAAACATTAATGGGAAAACAGCAAAGACATGCTCCTCAAAGCCACACACTAATGTAACATAAAGATAGCGCAACTTAATGGTAAAGAGAGAGATTTAGGAAAATAAATTCACAGCATGCCACAAGATTTCGATTACATGCTGCCAGGCCACATAAGAGTCTCTATTCAAGACCATTATGTTTCTATTCTCATGTATAGAAAAAGTTATTGGAAACAGATATAATAAACAAATGATCAGAGATTGATACCATTGAAACCAAGGATTTGGTTGAAAAAACTATGCCATACTAAAAAAAGTGATTGAGAACCGTCAGCAATATTCTATAAGATAAGAAGATGAGGAAAATATAGCGTGATGACAGTGACTATAGAGAGGGACACATTTATACCTTGCCAGGAAGTTTGTCTCAGTCACTGTCACGGAGTATAGAAAAAAGAGGCAGAGAGAGAGAGTGATGACACCTGCTCGGATAGCAGTATCTTCATATACTCACAGAGTACTGTTGCTTCAAGCAACAACTCGATGGCAAACCCTTTGGGGGATGGAACATCGTACTTTCAAAAGGAATTAGCAAAACTATGAATCAGCAACAAACAACAAAAAAAGGAACCCCGCAAATCGGGTGGGGGGGGGTACAAAAGGAAATGTAAAGGGTGGAGTAGCAGGCAAAGAGGGCATATCTACACGCTAAAAAAAAAACTGATACCGTTGCAGACTTGTGTTAAGAATACTGTTGGCTCACCTTCTGGGTGTAAAGAATGTAAGGATTTACAGGTTAATAATCTGTGAAACAGGGCACTGGATCAGGATGAAGAAAAGTTGTTATTTAAAGGTTTGGGCTTTTGCCCAACACAAAGTGGTGACTTAACAGATGTGCACACTGATCTATTTAAATTTGTTGGATCTTTAAAATTAAAAGACTTCTTTCATGAACGAGCTTCTAAAGACAATATGCTGGGTATTGAGCCTTCTATTACGCCTTTCACAACTGCAGATATTCAGAACATTCAGTATCTTCTTTCTATTGAAGATAATGATGACATTGATATACGATCACTGTTGCAAGATTAAAATATTGTGGAGAATCTCAAGATAGACAGTGGGCTGCGTCCCAAATCCAAATGTATGCCTACAACTTTGTACCATTGTAATATTTATTTATTCCATAATAAGTAACTGAGGACTTATAAAAGCTGTTAAACCCTAGCAAATTCAGCAAGCAACTTTTTTTAATTTGTTATCTAAAGAAAAACAGGCATTGATCAGACTGCACAATGAAGACAGTTTCGTAATCAGGGAAGCCGCTAAGGGCAGTAATGTGGTTGACCGCCAACTTAATGACAGACTATGTTATGTACCTGAAAGGGCTAATTCCATAAGTGAACTGACTTCACTGATTAACTTGGAACTTTAAGGTGGGTAAAGGTGGTAACTGGTCTCTGGTGCAGTCGAGGACTTTGGAAGTTCATCTTTTAATACGTTAGTTCATGGGGACTTGGGAACTAGTTCTTGCCTCTCAAATCTTGTATTTCCTGTTTTATTTTGATTTCTGTGACATTTGTTGGATTGGTGTGTTCCTTTACATCAACAACAACGTCATATTTTGTTGATTCCTTCCCATAGCATGCATTAGAGTAATATTTAGTACATTTCCAGTTGAGTGTTTCTTTGTTTGTACTTTCTTCGCTGTAAGCGTAGCCCATGTGGGAGAGTTAATGAAAATTGCACTCTTTATTTTCTGTTTTCCATTGGGGTTGTTGTAATGTGAGTCAGGTGCTTCCTTTTCTATTAGAGAAAAAAAGTGTTTAGTTTTATTTATTTTTTTGGTAGTTAGTGGGGGCTGAGGGAGTTTAGTTTCTACCCTTTTTGAGGCTGAGTTTGTGTTTAGGAAAATGTATCAATTAACTTACAATGTGTTAGTCTATGTCCAGGTATTTGATCTCTGTTGTTTTTCCGCAGTTTCTGCAGTTTGGAGTAGTAATTAGTCACATTTTGTGTGGCTCTTATATTGTCAGTTAAATTGATTGCTTACTTTTATTGGGTAATTTGGTTTGCATTGGGATTTTATTGATTAGTGTTCTTTTAGTTTGAATTGTTTATTCCAATATTACCTTTTATGATGAGGGCTATTTAGTGTGTGTATTTTATAGTGGTATACTTGTTTTAATTTGGATGTATGATTTTTTTTATATATATATATACATATATATATATATATATATATATATATATATATATATATATATGGGGCAGATTTATGAGCCCCTTGCGCCACTTTTCTGTCACTTTTAACATGGGAAAAGTGATGCAAAAGTGGCGCAAGGGGCTCATAAATCTGGCCCATAATATCTACTGGCGGTCGCCAGTAGATAGTTATAGTTAGGACCTATTTTCCATAGGAAATCCGCAACATTCTATTTGGAACAACTTTGGCACCGATTGACGTATCTTTGCGAAATTGTCAAAACTTTTGGCCAGGTCCGTTCCGCTCCTATCCTGAAAGCCTTGGGATGATTCGTGTAGCGGGGGCCGAGAAACAACATGTTTTCCCCATGCAATTTCCCATAGGACCTTTAGCCGCAGCTACAGCCCGAACTGCTGAACGGAATTACACCAAATTTGGCAAAGGGGTAGTCCTTCGTTCAGACTCGTGCCTTTTGCTTAAATGGTGTAAATCCATTCAGTAGTTCCTGAGAAAATGACATTTAAATGTACATATATATCTATGGCCCTCTTGTGCCTCAGTAGAACCGAGGCACAAGAAATCAGCAAAAGAAAGCATTTTTTTATAAAACAAAATTGTCGAGATTCGCGCACCCAGAACAAATTTCGGCGAAAAAAAAATAAAAATGAAGCGCAGGCTCCCGCACTTCTTTGGTAATTACCCCGGGAGGCCAAATCCTGGGGGCAATAGTTATGTAAAGGGGGGCCCAGAGGGGCCCCCCAGTCCCGGGGACCGCCACCCCCGGGGCTTTATTTGAGTATGTGCGGGAGCTCTCAGGCCCCCCCAGCCCTGGGGACCGCCACCCCCGGGGATTCTTAATATTCGTTGGGGGGGCTCTCAGGCCCCCCCAGCCCTGGGGACCGCCACCCCCGGGGCTTCAAGTTCTTTGTTGAGGGGGCTCTAAGGCCCCCCCCACCCCAGGGACCGCCACCTCTCGGGGCTTAAAAAATGAATGGCAGGGGGGCTCACGGCCCCCCCAAGGCCCCAGGGACTGCCACCCCCGGGGCTTTATTTTTTAAAAATATACCCTGTGTGGGGGGCTAAAGCCCCCCCCACACGCCTCAGGGACCGCCACCTCCCCAGGGCTCTAAATATGTAAATTGGGGGTCCGTGACAGATCCCCCAGCCCCGGGGACCACCACCCCCCGGGGCTTTGAAACAGATGGGAGCGGGGCCACGCAGCCCCCCTCCTGGAGCCCTTGATGGCCCTGGGGACCACCACCCCCCAGGGCCAGCTCATGCAGTGTCCCGGGGTGGCCACCCCCGGGACACTGCCATTTGCAATGACAGGGCGGGAGCCTCGCGGCTCCCACCCTGTCATTTCAAACTGCTTTGCTATTTGGAAACCTGCTCTCTCTTCCAAATAGCAAAGCAGATTGCTTTTCCACATGAGGAGCAGCATGTTAGCAGGATGCGGGGAGCCGGCTGGGACAGTGGGGGGATTGGGGTCCCCCCCACGGTCCAAACGGGGTGGGCCATTAGGGGCCCGGGAGGGGGGCCACGCGGCCCCACTCCCCAAAATGGTTTTCTTAAATAAAAAATAAAAAAAGGGCCGGCCCCGGGGGATGGGGTCCCCGGGTCCATAAGTGGCCACAGGAGGGAGGCAAGGCAGCCCCCCTCCAAATACATATATTTTTTTTAAAACGCCCATGTCCCGGGGGATGGGGACCCCGGGGCAGATTATGGCCTCAGGAGGGGAGCCTGGCGAACCCCTTCCCAATGATTTATTATTAAAAAAAAAATTGGGGGCAGGCCCTGGGGGATGGGGTCCCCAGGGCCAAACAATTAGAAAAAAGCCCCTCTTCTTAAAAAGAAAAAAAAAACGGGATCGCGGACGAAGGCCACGCCTCCTCATTGCACCCCTCTGCAAACGCGCCCCCTGGCGCATTTGCAGAGGGGGAACAAATTCCCCTTGAATACTGGGGGTCCCTGGGGGCCAGGTAGCTGCGTTGCAGACATGTGTTCAGAGGCCATGCCCCTTTTTACACCTCTCTGCAACGCAGCTCTGTGGCGCTTACTGGAGGTACCTAGTGGGCTAGTTTGATCCTAGGGACCCTTAGGATTGAAGGGGACTCAATCTCTCAACTTAGAACGGTGACAAGGCACGTTTACAAAGTGGTGAAGGGAGGGGACGGGGCCTGACGTGATGTGTGCAAACACGCCCTGTGGCACGTTTTAAGTTGGGGAAAAAAATCCACTTCAAACCTGAGGGACCATGGAGGCAAAGTAGCCCACCAGGTGCTTCCAGGAAGCGCCACTGTGCTGCGTTGCAGAGAGGTTGTGCAGGCCGTGCCCCTTTTTACATCTCTCTGCTACGCAGCTCTGTGGCGCTTACTGGTTGTACTACGAATTCCGATTTACTCACCTGTTATCAGGAGAGACCTCAGTGCTGCATCTTTGAGCCCAGTACTGATCCTGAAAAGTAATTCTAACCATACTTACCAGTAACTTGAATTTCCTTCCATAGGCTAGCATTGACTGGTTTCACTTGGAAAACTGTTCTAGGTGTGGAGTTTTGGAACTTTTAAATATTCGCCTAAAATCATCCGAACAACGAATTCCGATTTACTCACCTGTTATCAGGAGAGAACCCAGTGCTGCATGTTTTAGCCCAGCACTGATCCTGAAAAGTAATTCTAAGCGTACTTACCAGTAACTTGTATTTCCTTCCATAGGAATCCATTGTCTGGTTTTCACCTGAAAACTAAAAATATTCCTAAAAAATCGCCTGTATGACTTAAACGCATTCTTTCAACTGTTTACAGGAGATGCACCAGTGCTGGATCCAGGATCCACCACTGAGTAAGAAAAAGTAACGATAACACTACTTACCTGCTAAGTGAATTTCCTCCCATAGGATAACATTGGTGTTTCTATGTGAAAAAGTTTCTAAGTGTCAACTTTTTAAAATACAATAATATTCCTTAAAAAGTTTAACCAAAACGCTTTAACTCAACTGTTTACAGGAGATGTCCCAGGACTGAATCTAGGATCCAGTCCTGTGGTTAGAAAAGTAATCCATAAAGTACCTAATTCCATTTAACTAGAAATTCACATTGAGCTCAATGTTGCATTGTGTCTGAAATTGTGTTGCGCAATGCAACAACTGAAACTACAGTACTTAAAAGTCTATTGCTTATTTGCAAAATATATTTAAACTAAAGTAATTCATTCTGAGAAAATATATTTTGCAATGTAATGTATAATGTAATTATAATGTAATTTAAATAAAAAAAATCTAAAAATAAATAGTTGAAAAAAAATTAGAAAATCAGTATAAAAAAATAAATATAACAATTAATACATTTAAAAATTGTCATTTACAAAACCTTTGAAATTCACTGAAAAAAACCTAGGTTTCAGACATGTTATAGTTAGGAATTAGCATTTAAAAAACCTTTGAAATTCACTGAAAAAACCATAGGTTTCAGACATGTTATAGTTAGGAATTAGCATTTAAAAAACCTTGGAAATTCACTGAAAAAAACGTAGGTTTCAGGGGTGTTATAGTTAGCAGGACATTTCACTCGTACAAAACCATTGAAATTCCTCCGTTATAGTTAGTTCTACTAACTATGACTCGCGCGCCCGCAATTCACTGCTGATGATGTCACATATTACATCATTCATGATATGGTCAGAGACATCACTGATGACATCACTGATGACATCTCAAATGACATCACTGATGACATCATCAAAGTGACAATCTGATACACCTCATCATACACTAGTATAACCTTTCAACACTCATTATAAAATATGGAGTAGCATATTTGAAACCATTGACACACCAATACAAGTTTCTAAAAACCACTCAGTGATTCCTACATCCACACACACATCTAAACACTTACCGATAGATTCACTCATACATGCTAACAAAGATCAATAGAACATTATTAAATATACTTATACACCTACATCGACATCACACACCAGCACACATCCTATTCACTTATGCAGTCATCCTACTCACTTATGCAAACAATTGATCATACTTACATTTACTAAGCTACACTTATACAAACACCACTTCATTTATTCATATAGATAGTAACTCATACTTAGTGTGTTATAAAATCACTATTACAAGAATACAGTTTTCGATACAGTCACTCATACAATCACTGAGTGTTAAGTATACTTAGTTATAAACAACTGTCACATACACTGCCTTTTATATTTCTACTTTGTTAGACATGTATCATTGAGAAATATATTTACTCATCACCCACCCATAAAGAGATTCACTCACTCAAACAAGTGTTTCCATGTGCAGTCTTTCCTCATATACCTACTAAATCAACTATTTATACATCTTTGGACAGTCACACACCTCTCATCCAACCACACACACATTCACTATCCTACACAAATACTCAATTAAATAATTAATACTAATATAGACTTTACATAGCTAGTAAACAACGTATGTAGTAGTTTACACAACAAGAGATAAAGTGAAACAGATATTCACACAGTTTACTCACTATCCCATATATATAGTGAGACACTTTAAATTAGTCACTTACACAGTCAATCCCAGTGCTACTAAATGTTCCATCCAGACACTTATACATCCAGTCAGTCTTCAATACAGATTGCGAAATATATAATATATATTTAAATATCGAACCAAACCACATTCACTAGATGATGTCATCAGTGATGTCATCAGTGATGTCATTTGAGATGTCATCAGTGATGTTATCAGTGATGTCACTGACCATGTCATGAATGATGTAATATGTGACATCATCAGCAGTGGATGAACCATAGGTTTCAGACATGTTATAGTTAGGAATTAGCATTTAAAAAACCTTAGAGATTCACTCAAAAAACCATAGGTTTCAGGGGTGTTATAGTTAGCAGGACATTTCGCTCGTACAAAACCATTGAAATACCACCGTTATAGTTAGTTCTACTAACTATAACTCGCGCGCCTGCAATCCACTGCTGATGATGTCACATATTACATCATTCATGACATGGTTATATATATATATATATATATATATATATATATATATATATTACCTACTGGCGGTCGCAAGTAGGTAGTTATAGTTAGGACCGTGTTTCCATGGGAAATCTCAAAATTCTATTTTGAATAACTTTGGCGCCGGTTGACGAATCCTCGCGAAATTTTTAAAACTAATGGGGCACTCCGCTCAGCTCCTACCCTGAAAGTTTCGGGGTGATTCGTCAAGCGGGGGCCGAGAAAAAAGGGGGGGTCCCAAAACGCATTTTCCCCATGCATTTTTCCATAGGGACTTTAGTCGCAGCTACAGCCCGAACGGCTGAACAGAATTATGTGAAATTTGGCAGAGAGTTAGCCATAAGGTCCATGAAGTGCCTTTTGCAGGTTTTGTGTAAATCTGTTCAGTATTTCCTGAGAAATTAGCATTTAAATCAATATATATATCTGTACGCGCGCAGTGTGCGCGCACTGAGCAAGTCCTGGGCGCGCACCCTGCCGTGCGCGAGCGCACTTCTGATTGGTTGTTAGATGTCAGTAAACATTCGAATCGGTGGAAATCAGAAAGCGGCAGCCGACATTTTGTCTCTCGCATAAAGAGGGGGTGATAAACAAAGGGGGAGAACGTGAAAAGGGGGCAGAGCGGGGAGATATTGACCCACTAGGCATTGTAAGGGGGTCACAGTAGGACCTTGTAGGGCAAAAAAAAAGATTTATATTTTGAAAAAAAATATCGCCGAGTGTGTGCACCCAGCGCGCACCCGAACATTTTTTTAAAACAAAAAAATAATAAAAATTTGCAATTAAGTGAAAAGATATAAGGTGGCTCTAAAAAGAGCCCTTGTGTTTATTGTGTGTTTTTTGGTACCTACAAGTAAGTACCGATGCACAGTCTAAAGTTCAAGAGGAAGACTCTGTTGCCTTCATCAGTGAAGTGTACACCATCTCCTCTATAAATGTCTTGCATGTTGTAACGCAAGTTGTTGTGGTATATAGAACCCATACCATAGTCTCTGAGGAAAGCAGAAATAGATTTGTTGACGTGCTTCCTTGCTTTGTCAATCTGCGGACAAAATTGGTTGGACCAATTCCACTTTTGCCTTTGGCATATGTTAGAATATACAAAGGCAGTTTGTGGAAAAAGCGACATCAATTGCACGAAGGTGTCCTTAATAAGCATTTCCAGACCTACCCCAGTTAAAGTACCTAGGTCATTTCCACCACAGTGCACAATAATAAGGTTAGGCTGTGGGAGATGTAGAAAGGTTTTCACCAAAGGCATTAATTGGTGCCACTTTAACCCTCTCTGACCAATCCATTTAATGTCTACATTTGGCAAAGCAAGGTCTCTCACCATACCTCTTTTTTCTGCAAATTTTTCACTCCAGAAGACATAGCTGTGACCTACAATCCACACTGTGAACATCTTCCAAGGAGATCTGGATGCACTCAGGAGGTGTCTTTCAGTAGAAAGGCAATATGAAATGAAAGACAGTTGAAAAATGGAGGCACACATAGTTTTTTTATAAAAAGAACTCATTGGCTGTTTCAAACCATTCTACACTAAAAACTAGGCTGTATGTTTAAATTTTAAAAAGCATGTTTTGTATTGGTTCAGAAAAATGTGTAACCAAAGAACATTACTATGGATTTGCTGTTAGGTTTGAAAAGTCAAGCACTCTTGCTCTTTGGATATGAAACATTGTCTGCTGAACTTCTGACCTCTCTCCTCACAGCAGTGTTCCATGACCTGTTGCTATGGTAGCAGGCAGGAGACAAGTTGGGGGAAGGGTACATTTGGAAAGGGGTTGAAGTTTTCAACCAATAGAAATGTGTGATTTCATTTGAAAAAAAGTGGGAAGCACTGAGATTTAAAATTAACATGTATATGTGTGAAAAAAGAGAGGGAAACATTGCCATTTACTGGTTCTGGAGAGAGGAGAGAGGTGTGGAGCTCTGATATTCTGACTCTGATAGTCTGCTGTTTGAGTGGCACATTTCTTTCTCAACTAACTATTTTAAAAGGTGAGTTATGAGTTTGAGAGGGGATGTATGTGGTGATATTTGAGATAAAAATTAGAATTGTGAATCTTGTTCAAAAGTTATGTTTTACATTTTGAGGTTTGCGAGATATTTAACTGTTTTGAACTTGTAAGATATTATGGAGTATGTTTTCACAATAAGTTTATGTGTACTGGTAAGAATGAGGAATACTGTTTTGTGCCTACCATCAAACCATGAGTCTGTGTGCAGAGAAGAATTGTTGACAGAGATTTCATTTGCCTTGCTGTGGAAAAGTAAGAGTTGCAGTTGAAAGGAAAGGACAGCTTGTTTTTAATTGTGATGGTTAGGATTGAGCAGAAATCATTTTGAAAGAAAAGAGAGGAAAATGGCAGCACATTTGAAATTAGCATTAGTTCTGTAAGAATTGGTGACCCAGGAAAGGGGCAGCCTGTGTTTTGTGCCTACCAACACAGCATGAGTCTGTGTGCATATAGGAATTGTGGCCAGAGATGTATTTTGTGTTGAAGTTGTTTTGTAAAACATGCACTTGCAGGAAAGGGACAGCTTGTTTTCTTCAAATGTGGTGGTTAGCAGTCAGCAGAAATCACTTAATCGCAAATGAGAGGCAAAAGCTAAAACATTTGAAACCAACAGGGTAGATTTCCCTTTCAAAATAGTAAAGGCACAGGTAGTTGCCATATGTTCAAAACTGAAAATAACCCTTAGCACACATGCACTGTTACATACATCCCAGCAGTCTTCATGCAGTTTTGGAAGTCTCTTTGCTCATCTGTCTTGCACCAGACAATACACAGTCTCCAGAAACACACTCTTGGCACACACGCAGCAGCTTCTCCCACACTCCCATGTGTAGTACTCAGGTCTGTGTGGTATTTCAGATAGCACTGTGTAACGCAAACACATTCAACGTCATCAAGGCACATTTCCTTTGCTCTAGTGTAGTCACTCACCCAGATTGCACATGGTCATGGTTTGATGTAGCTGTTAGGACATGTGGTCTTTTCTGCCTTTGTGATCTAGAAGGAAAATGTGTCAGGCTGTAACAGTAATTATCACTTGCTCTACCACAGTAGTAAATGTGCTTTGAAATTGCAAATCAAATTCTGTTTTCTGCTTAGAAGCACACTATGAGGCTGTGTGCGCACAGGAATTGTGGCCAGAGATGTAATTTGTGTTGCAGTTGTTTTGTAAAACATGCACTTGCAGGAAAGGGACAGCTTGTTTTCTTCAAATGTGGTGGTTAGCACTCAGCAGAAATCACTAAATCGCAAATGAGAGGCAAAAGCTAAAACATTTTAAACCAACAGGGTAGATTTTCCTTTCAAAATATCAAAGGCACAGGTAGTTGCCATATGTTCAAAACTGAAAATAACCCTTAGCACACATGCACTGTTACATACATCCCAGCAGTCTTCATGCAGTTTTGGAAGTCTCTTTGCTCATCTGTCTTGCACCAGACAATACACAGACTCCAGAAACACACTCTTGGCACACACGCAGCAGCTTCTCCCACACTCCCATGTGTAGTACTCAGGTCTGTGTGGTGTTTCAGATAGCACTGTGTAACGCAAACACATTCAACGTCAACAAGGCTCATTTCTTTTGCTCTAGTGTAGTCACTCACCCAGAATGCACATGCTCATGGTCTCAAGGAGCTGTTAGGACATGTGCTCTTTTCTGCCTCTGTGATCTACAAGGAAAATGTGTCAGGCTGTAACACTAATTATCACTTGCTCTACCATAGTAGTAAATGTGCTTTGAAATTGCAAATCAAATTCTGTTTTCTGCTTAGAATCACACCATGAGGCTGTGTGCGCACAGGAATTGTGGCCAGAGATGTAATTTGTGTTGCAGTTGTTCTGTAAAACATGCACTTGCAGGAAAGGGACAGCTTGTTTTCTTCAAATGTGGTGGTTAGCACTCAGCAGAAAATACTAAAACGCAAATGAGAGGCAAAAGCTAAAACATTTGAAACCAACAGGGTAGATTTCTCTTTCTAAATAGCAAAGGCACAGGTAGTTGCCATATGTACAAAACTGAAACTAACCTCTCGCACACATGCACTGTTACATACATCCCAGCAGTCTTCATGCATTTTTGAAGTCTCTTTGCTCATCTGTCTTGCACCAGACAATACACAGTCTCCAGAAACACACTCTTGGCACACACGCAGCACCTTCTCCAACACTCTCATGTGTAGTACTCAGCTCTGTGTGATGTTTCAGATAGCACTGTGTAATGCAAACACATTCAACGTCACCAAGGCCTCATTTTTATTGATCTAGTCTAATCACTCACCCTGTAACACATGGTCATGGTCTCAAGGAGCTGTTAGGACATGTGCTGTTTTCTGCCTCTGTAAATGATAAGGAAAATGTGTCAGGCTGTAACAGTAATTTGGTACTATTCAGGAACACTGTTTTGTTCCACAAAACATAGCATGAGTCTGTGTGTATACAGGAATTGTGGGTAGAGATTTAATTTGTGAAGTTGTTGTTCTGAAAGAAATGCAGTCCCCGGAAAGGGGCAGCCTGTGTTATGTGCCTAAAATGACGATATGAGTCTGTGTGCACACAGGAATTGTGGGCAGAGATTTAATTTATGAAGTTGTTGTTCAGTAAGAATTGCAGTCCCAGGAAAGGGGCAGCCTGTGTTATGTTCCTAAAATGATGGCATGAGTCTGTGTGCGCACAGGAATTGTGGGCAGAGATTTAAGTTGTGAAGTTGTTGTTCAGTAAGAATTGCAGCCTGTGTTATGTGCCTAAAATGACGGCCTTTTTTGTAATTTTAAAGGATTATAATTGAAGATATCACTTAAAAAGGATTTTGAAATTAATATTTGGCCTAAAGGAAAAGTAATAAAAACTATTGTGGACTCCTTTGACAGAAATTATTTTGGCATGTGTGCTTTTGCGACAAGGTTTAAAGACGGTTTATCTAGAAAAATTTTATTCATCTAGAAAAGTACTTGTAATATATATGTAATATTTCTAACAAGGTATATTTTAGTGAGGATAGTTTTTGGGCTTTTTTTAAACAATCTTTCAGATTGTTTTTTTTTTGCCCGCTGTTAATTGATGAATACAATTGTTTTCACTATTTTAAGTGAAAATTAAAAAATTCTGAAAACAGCAAAAAAAGGGCAAAAAATGCTTTGTAAAATATGTAAAAACATGTAATGCTTTTTGTAATGTATGATTGAATATTAATACTTTTTTTCTTTTTTTGCAGAACTAGAAATAAAAAATAAAAAAAGAAATTCTGTTCCCTTGCAAAATACGGCAAAATTTTTTTTTCAAAATAATTTATTTTTTTTAAAAAATAAGTGAAAAATATTTGTATTTCTCAATCCTCCCTTTTCATGCTTCCATTTCTTCACCTCTTTTTGTACATTAAATTTTTTTTTTTTTTTTTTTAATTTTTTAAAAAACATTCTTGGGTGCGCGCACCCAAAATAAATAAATAAATCCCCCAAAAATGTTGGGTGTTTAGTTTTTAAGTGGCTCTTAAAAGAGCCCTTGAGTTAATGGAGGGAAACAGGAAGAGAAAAACGAAAAAAAAGAAAAAACATCTATGGCCTACAGCACTGATGCGCATCAAATTTTCTCTGAATGAGATCAAGACTGGTCTCACCCACAGAAATAAGTCGACCGCAATCAGTGCAGCGTGTGGACAACCTCGCAAAACAAGGTGGTCCAAAAAGAGGTGTGGAAGAAGGCAAAGGCACCACTGCAGAAGAAGTGCTCGCCTGAGCTGCCGAAGATGTGCTCCGCTGAGCTGCTGCAGATGTCGTCGGCTGAGCAGGTGGAGGGTTTGCTCCAGAAGCTCGACGAAAAGTCACTGGATGCATTTTGTCAACATGCCTCAACATAGTGTGAATGCTAAAAGATGACTTCTTGTTAGGATTCCCACGTGACAAGACTTTTTGACAAAGTACACAAGTAACTTTAGGTGCATTTACCTTTTTTTGTCCCTCTGGAAAAGTGAAAAACTGCCATATAAAGCTGTCTTTCTTCTTCCTGCTCCTCTGCCTCTCAAGAGTGTCCTGGTCACTGTCTGAAGATGGTTGCTGTTCAGCCATTGTCTCTCAACAACAGAATAGCTCCTTCTCCAAAGGAATCAGAACTAATAATGAGGGGAGTAGGTGTGGTTTGGGAAAAATCTGGAACTGAAAGTACTTCAAACCAATCAAAAGTGATGATTCATGATCACATGACTTGCCATGAGGGGATTGGGTGTGGTGTTGAAACAATCAGAAACTGAAAGTAATGATAACCAATAAGAAGTGTTGTTTTATTAAGCATATAACCCGAGGTGCGCGCACTGCGCAAGCTCCGAGCGCGCACCTTGTGATTACGCATGCGCGAACCCGTAGGAGCGCATGTGCATACGTCATATGCGCGTACGTAACGCGCATACGTTGAACACGCGTATACGCGAACGTTATTGCGCGTAATTTAAGTGTATGCGGAAGTGAACCGCGTGGAGCGCGTACGACGCACGCACGCATGCGTACGTACGTACGCATACGTACTGGGTGCGCGCTCCCAGCGCGCACTATAACGTATGTATGCGTACGTAAATAACGTACAACGGTATTCATAAAAAACTTACGAAAACGTACTAGGAGCGTGCTCAGAGCGCGCACCCCAAGAATTTATATTAAAAAAAAAAGTGGAGAAAAATTAATTGCAAAAATTAAATAAACTGTTCAACTTTATCCTAATTGAAATTTTAAAAAAAGAGCAAAAACAAATAAAAGGATACAGATAATATATAAATGAATACATAGGAATTTTATTTTTATTATAAAAAAAAAATATTTAATTTAATAATTCAAAAATTAGCATTTAAAAAACCGTACAAATTCACTGAAAAAAACAAAGGTTTCACACACGTTATAGTTAGGAATTAGCATTTAAAAAACCTTGCAAATTCACTGAAAAAACCATAGGTTTCACACATGTTATAGTTAGCTGGACATTTCTCTCATACAAAACCAATGAAATTCCCCCGTTATAGTTAGTTCAGCTAACTATAACTCGCGCGCCCGCAATGCACTGCTGATGACGTCACATATTACATCACTCATGACATGGTCAGTGACATCACTCATGACATCACTGATGACATCTCAAATGACATCACTCATGACCATGGCCAGGGCGTGGTCAGCGAAGCGGCGTTTCCTGTTGGGTACGTAGAAGGAGAGTCGACTGTTGAGATAGGCTGGGCCGGTTTTGTGGAGTGCCTTGTGTGCGTGGATCAGGAGCTTGAAGGAGATTTTCCTGTCGACGGGGAGCCAGTGCAGGTTCCTCAGGAGGGGGGTGATGTGGTCGCGGCGCGAGACGTCGAGGATCAGGCGTGCAGATGCGTTCTGGATTCTTTGTAGTCTGTTGATGAGCTTGGGTGAGGCTCCGGCATAGAGGGCATTTCCGTAGTCGAGTCTGCTGCTGACTAGGGCCTGGGTGACTGTTTTCCTCGTGTTAGTCGGGATGCATCTGTAGATCTTGCGGAGCATGTGGAGGGTGTTGAAGCAGGTGGAGAAGACTGCGTTGACTTGTTTGGGCATGGTGAGTTTTGAGTCGAGGATGACTCCCAGGTTGCATGCGTGGTCGGTGGGGGTAGGGAGGTCCCCAGTGATGCGGGCCCCCATGAGTCGTCCCATGCTGAGGGGTTGGACCCGAGAATGAGGATCTCCGTCTTGTCTGAGTTCAGCTTAAGTCCTTCGGTGACTGCCTTCATTCCCTGGTGGAGGTTGGATTTGGCAGTGAGAGGGTCCTTGGCGAGGGAGAGGGTCAGCTGCGTGTCGTCAGCGTAGGAGATTATGTTGAGGTCGTGCTGTCGGGCAATGCGAGCTAGTGGTGCCATGTAGATGTTGAACAGTGTCGGGATGAGGGAGGATCCTTGTGGGACGCCGCAGATGTTCTCGGAGGCCTCGGATCCGGAACGGGGGTAGGCAGACTCTCTGAGTTCTGCCGGAGAGGAAGGACGTGGTCCAGTCCAAGGCCTTCTCCCGGATCCCTGCATCTTGGAGTCACATGCATAGTGTGTGGTGGCAGACGATGTCGAAGGCGGCGGAGAGATCCAGGAGGATGAGGGCCGCCATCTTGCCGTTGTCTAGAAGGATCCTGATGTCGTCTGTGACGGCGATGAGGGGGGTCTCGGTGCTGTGGTTGCTGCGGAATCCTGATTGGGAGGGGTCCAGGATGTTGTTGTCTTCGAGGTGGCGGGTGAGCTAGGTGTTAACTATCTTCTCGATGACCTTTGCTGGGAACGGAAGCAGGGAGATGGGCCAGAAGTTCTTGAGGTCACATGGATCCACCTTGGGTTTCTTTAGTAGGTCGTTGATCTCTGCGTGCTTCCAGTTCTCAGGGAAGGTAGCGGTCTCGAAGGAGAGGTTGATGATGTTGTGCAGGTGGGGTGCGATGGAATTACCGGCTTTGTTGAAGATGTGGTGTGGGAGAGGGTCGGATGGGGATCCGGAGTGGATTGTGCCCATGGTCTTGATAGTGTCCTCGATGCTCACGTAGGCCCAGGTTGTCAGGGAGTCGTGGACGGTGGGGTGCGGTGGGTCTGGTGCGATGAGGCCCGCAGGGGTTGTCCGGGTTTGAAACTGTCATGGATGTCGGTGATTTTTTGGTGAAAGAAGGTAGCGAGGGAGTCACACAGGGCTTGCGAAGGCGGGATGTCGTTGGTGCTGGAGCTGGGGTTGGAGAGTTCCTTCACGATGTTGAAGAGCTCCTTGCTGTTGTGTGCGTTATTGTCGAGGCGGTCTATGAAGGAGGTCCTTTTGGCGGTCCTGATGAGGTGGTTGCGGATGGCGTCTTTTTGGCAGCGCGGCTGACCGGCGTCTTGTCGCTGTGCCATATGTTCTCCAATTTCTGGCAGGTGCACTTTGAGTCGAGGAGTTCCGGGGTGAACCAGCTGGCTCTTTTGCTGGTGTCTCTGTTGGTGGGTTTTTTCAGCGGGGCTACGGTGTTGGCGCAGTCGTTCATCCAGCGTTCGAGGGTGAGTGCACCATCATCTGGGTTGGTGGGGTTGGTCGGAGGGTTGAGTATGAGGCTTCTCTGTAGTTGTTCTTCAGTGACTTTACCCCAGCAGCGGCAGGGGGTCTGTGGGGTGCGGTGGTGTGTGAGGGGTTTTCGGAAGGAGAAGTGGATGCAGTGGTGGTCTGTCCAGGTGAGTTCGGAGGCGTGGCTGATGGTGACGTGGGGGCTTGAGGAGAAGATGGCATCAAGTGTGTGGCCGGCGATGTGGGTCGGCGTCATGACGAGCTGTTTTAGTCCGAGGTTGGCGAGGTTGTCGATCAGGGTTGGGGAAGTTGCTGTCGTTGTTGTTCTCCAGATGATAGTTCAGGTCTTAATGAGCACAACCAGGCTTTATTCAGAAGATGCTTGTCACATTGCAGAAAAGTGCATGTATATTTGGAGCACACGAGCTCCCATTGTTCATGCATTTTATTTGTTTTCATACAATGATTGAAATTCAGCTGCAAATCCTGATTTCTGTCCTTTTGTGCAAATGCTAGTTATTTCTGGCATCCTCGGGATGTACTTGTATTGAAACACTGCAAGGCTGTGAGCTAAACTTCATTTTTATAAATGTGCAGAAGGGGTTCTTTATTCTCTTGTGTTTTTGCAATAACAAAAGCATACAATTTCTCCTGTGAAAAAAATTATGTAATTAACAGTCAATGAAAGGAATGGGCAAGTATGACTTATTTTTAATTTAATAATGTGATTGGTGCTGTGCAACTAAGATTTGCAGTGCCTCCTTTTAAGGAACCATGTATGTATTTGTGTGTTTTCTTTGTGCTGAACATTATAAAAGATGTTGTTTTGGTGCAAAAGCCTAATATCTTTATCTTATTCTGATTGATGATTTGTGCTCTTTCAATGCAGTTTTCAATCTGCCACACTTGATGGCTTTTTCTTTTTCTTTTATTCAAAAAATGACATGCCCTAAGCAAGCACCTCAAAAAGCAATACCGATAGTCTGTGATTCCACATAATTCAGAGTTAAATTTCAGACTTGCAGCTTATACCCATGGATGATATCTTACCACACTGATGCCAAACAAAATCTAACATGGTTAGCCATCATTAAAATACTAACTCCATCCCCTCTTCCCAAACTCGTTCTTTACTACTGTCCCCATCACCACTATCAGGAGCACCCCTCAAAGCACCCTATCGTACATCTGTATAACTTCATCTGTTCCTCTCACCCTTGATGCGTCAGATACACCACCACCCCCTTAAATCTCATATTTGACCATTAGCCTGAACTAAATAATTCAGATGCTCCAACTGCACTTTGAACCCACCTAAAAACTTTGGCACTTATGAAAATAGTTCTCCACTTTCAACTGTAACACCATCTCATTGATATTTGGAAAAATAAAATTGTGCAGGCTCTGGGACAACCTAAAAACATAACACTAAGGACCTGATTATGAGTTTGGCAGACCGGTTACTGCATCACAAACGTGACAGATATTACATACACCACATTAGGAGTTCCATTACATTCCATTGGATTTAATGGAACTCTTAATACGGTGAACCGGATATCCGTCAAGTTTGTGATGAACTCCAAACTCGTAATCAGGCCCTTAGGGGCTGATTACATTAACAGCGATAAAGTGAATTACCCACCGCCATATTAAAGGAAAGTCCATCCGCCGCTTTTCCACTGGTCGGCAATCGTTACGATTGCTGGCCGGGCAGAGCTGGTGCACAAATATGGTGGAGGTGCATAGCAGGCACCGCCATCCATATTAGGATGTAGAGTATTTGCAGGCCTTTCCATGGCGGCGATGGAAGGCCTGGCGGGATTTGCTTTGGGGGCCCATTGCGGGGCCCCGGGGGTGGGGGGGGAGGCTGCACTTGGGGTGTACCTATGGTACCCCCTACATTGCCATGCACAAGGTGGCAGGCAATGAGCGGTGCCTGCCATGTTGCGCATGGCAATGCACAACATGACATTTTACTATTGCGTCGGGTGCTGCAGCCAGCAGTACCCGCCGCAATGTTAAAATGCCAGATGCGACTGCCGCAGTGGCGGTCGCATCTTATTTGGGGTGGACTATAGAAGGTGAGTTAACTTCCCTTTTAAATTTGGTAAAGTAGACTTTTTGTACTCTCCCTGATAGTTATTTGGTCTGCGTGTTTCTGATCAATGTTGACAAGTCTGCAGACCTTCCAAACATATCAATGGTAAATGTATTTTCAAACAGCTTGGAGTAAAGAAGCTTATCAAGCGGGCATTGGCAAAAGCCAAAGGCTCTTGCCTATTGCCAAATAGCATCTGCAAAACACGAGAGAAAAATGCATTGTGTTATACGTGTGCACACACATTTATCACAGGTATGCATGATGACACTACAGTGGCTCCAGTGTAGCGATGCATGTGAACATGTCATGATGCCGCTACCATTTTGTTTTAGTTTACTCCTCCAAGATGCCATCTTAGAGGAGAAATGAAAAACCTTGTAATATGTATGACAGCGCAATTTTATTTTTTAAAGGCAGGAGTGGAAAATGTGAGCTGCTCGTTACTCCGTTTTTCTTTCATTAATGCAGTCTTTGTCCTGGTATAATTACTAGCAAGCTTGATGTCAGTGTTGATTCCTAGGTTTCTTCCACCCGTGATATTTTTGTTGATGGTCTTAGATGGACAGGCCAGGAGTAGAGAGGGTCATAGGTTTTCCAATCACTACAGGCTAGTATTTCAGTTTTGAAGACATTATATATGAGGTGGCTCCATATCACCCTTTGGTCAACTGCAACCTTTGTCCCATCCCTCCTCTCTCTGACTCATCCCACACCTTTCTTACTACTATGAACCCCTACACATCCTTCTCAAACTTTCACCTTCTTTCTACTTCCCCTTTCAAATCCATTCCCATCATTCTATCCCTACTTTATCCTCTACTAAACACACAAGAATTTCAATTGCACAAACCTAACACAAATAATATTGATTAAACGCCTTGTCAGGGGTAGTAAGCACCATTTACAATTGCAATTACAATAACATAAAACTGAACTTCAACACTGAAATTCACCAGTTATAGTTAACTGAAGTAACCATTTCTCGTTTTGGCGAAGCTTCAAGCCCCTCTTCTTCTTTACTGCCCTCTTTAATTAGACGATAGTGCGGCACTTCCGCTCCGGGTCGCTGATGTTGATATTTTTTGTCTAGGGTGCTAGTGCCAGTATTTGTCCCGGCTTTGGTTTGTCTCTTCTTCAGGTGAAACATTTGTTTGGTCACTCTATATGCTTAGTTGATGCCTCCACATGTTCATGGGTGCAAGTGCATGAAGAAGAGAAAATCACGAGTAATTAAGTTAAGCACCCCTTAAACTCACACATGGATCTGAGCAGTGCTCAATAAAAAAAACATAAATGTGTTTTTCTTTAGATCCCACTGATGGGGCTACCCAATGGCGGGGTTGCCGAATGTCAAAGATGTCTAGTCTTAATTCCACCACATGCCTCTTTCTTCCATCACCATATACTTCCTGTCTGCTTCTTACTCAGAAGGTTCTCGTTCTCCTAACTTTCGCATGTTATCACTATTTTCCTTTATTGCTCTTCCTTCTTCTTTCTCCTTTTTCTGCCTTTCCTGCTCTTATTCTGAGTCAAAGTATGATGCTGAAAAATAACTACCGGTCCCCTAAAATGAGTGCAGGTGTCAAGCACCTGCAACCCCTGGCACAAATTAAGGGCAGCATCAGGGGTGTCTAGCATTCGTCACTGAGCCTCGGATCCACAACGGATTATAGAAGGAAGATCTAAAGCCTTTTTGGCAGAAAGTATATGACCATGACCAAGTCTTAATCCTTGTGTATTGCCCTCCTCCAATAAGGATCCCTAGGGGGTTCATCTAACAGCCTCCACCTTCATTTAGGGCACCCAAGCTGCATGTGTTTCTAGGTGTCCCTCAAGTTCTGGGGTGCAGATCATGTTAGAAGGTGTGTCCAGTTGGCTCCATCACAACATTTGCTCAGTAAACATGCCTACGAGCACAGTTGGGCTCTCATATACCATTGCCATCCTCATTCAACTTGTTCTCTGTTGTCTTATTGCATGCCCCTGTAATAACCCTCTGGTTATACTATACTGCTGGGCTGACAGCGTAAACTCAAAATATCTGGAGATGGTTTCGACCTTGCAACACATCTATAGGGCAGAAAAGTGACTGCAGATACATCAAGGTGATTTGTTTTGCACCACAAACTATTTGAGTACATCAGTAAATATATTTGAAATAAAGTTTTGGGTTGTGGAAATGATAGAATGTAAAGAAAGGCCTTACATATTGAAGCATTCTTCCCCTGCCAGGGGCAGTTTCCATCCTTTATCTAATATCAGAAACGATGAAGATCCTGGTCTCCTAAGAGAGAATCGAAGAATAAAATACAAGTTGGGATCCTTACGGGTCGAGATGGAACCTTTACAGGGAGAATTGGAAGAGTGTTGCATGTGAGGGCATGGGGCTGGACACAGGCTACCCGAAAGTGCCATGTTCTGCTGCTGTTCCATGGTTGTAGGCCAGCCATGTCTGCCTAAGCTGCCAGGATGCCACAGGGTGAAAGAATAGTCCCGGGCACCGAAATAAAAGCTACCCCCATTAGCAAATCAGACACCTGAAAAAAGGCTCACATTCAGCAAATTATGGCAGTTTTTAACTTTCGGCCTTTGAGGTTGCTGTAAGCAATGTCTGTGGTAATATCATGGACTGAGACCAAACATTCCCCACCACAAGATGTTGGGAGGTCCTCAAAGGCTGATTCATTCATCTTAAGGCTCTTTCTAGGCTAAACCTCGGACACCTCCCTAACCTCTATGTCCAAGATGTGGCACTTCTCTTGGGATAGTCACTGTGTGATTCCAGGGATGCTGCAGGTTTTATTTTGGAAATCAAGCAGTTCTTGGCAGGTGATTGATTGTGGTAGAAACATGTTCATAGAGTCCCCTCGGTGGCACTAATAGTCGTTTCTATTAGCTAACATCCATATAAAGGTAGGGAAAGTAAGCAGTCATGTTACTATGACTGTGGAGTGAGTACACTTGGCACACTCAAAGAAGGGGTCTTTGGGAGAGCGCGTGGACCATCCAAAGGGACCTCCACGATTGCCCCATATAAAAGAGGCTAGGGGGGATCCAGCACTAACCCTGGCAGTGCGGCGGGGTACATATGGTATTTGTGATTTAAATCCTGCACACCAGTGACTGGAAGCCTACACAAAGGGGGGTGCAGTGTGTAACCACACTCACTTCAGAGGAGTCATTTAGTGTTCATTGATTCCGAGATGCGCTGTCTTCTACAAACAGTCTAACACTTTCAGTTCACACATGCTCTGCAGACACTTTTTTGGTAGTGGGGGTGCAGAGCTTCTGTCTGCGCCGGGCAACCCAGTGCAGGCGCAGAAGGACACTGGCCTGGGCAGTGCACCCCACTTTAAATAAGGAACAATATTCCTGAAGAATCTGAAACACCTACACCTGAACCACAGTGGGTTCAGTGTTTCCAGCTACGACTTACCTAATTGATCAGAACAGGCCAGTGATCCTGTTTAAGAATCCAGGGTGACAGTGGATGTGTTGTGCCAGCCCGGTGGGTGGCTACATGTATATGTATATGTAGCTAGTTTTAGTCCCAGGGTCCTATAGCTGATGCAATCAAACAAGGACTGCAATTTTTTCCACCTCACCTCACTGGGGAAAGATGTGCTGATGCATTGTGCACAAACAAAATGGATTCCCTCTGGGAAACCCTCTAATGATTAAAATGTTTCAGTTCATTAGAGCCACAACACATTAACAGTCATAGAATTGTTCTGTGGGCAGAAAATCCGCTAGTTAAGATGCAGCAAAACCACTGAACTCACTAGTCTTTAGGGCAATTCCAATCTTTAAGTGTTTTCAAAAGACCTTAATGTCCGGGTTCTAATGCAGAGTTTGTTGGCCCCCATCAGAAATGTTACTCATAAAGCCAAAGTTCATTTGGCAGCTGTCATTTAGTCATTCTCAGGTTCTTCAGCAGGCCAATAAAAGTGTAGGCATATTTCTACATCTCAAACAAAATCAAGTGTTGCCTACTGTGGTGTCCTGCTTGTCAGGGTACCTAATGTTGTCATGGAATGTCAGGGTCATGGTGATTCCCCAAAGCACAACTGATCTGGAAGAACCAGGGCTGCCCATCTAACCATATCTGCTCCTGCTGGGGTCATCTATACATTTATTCAGCTTCAATAAAACATCTTCTAGTCTACAGACTGTGTCTGTATTTCTACACACTAAGTTGTTGGCCAATATCAACTTCCTCTATTTGTTAAGGTAGCTTTGAGAAAATTAGAGAAAGCAAAGTTCATTCTGTTTTCACTTTTCACATGAGATGAGTGGCATGAACGCCATTCTCCAAGGTACCTGAACCCTTCACTGGAGGTTCATTACTAGTTGACACACAGAATGGGCTAGTCTTCATGCCAATCTAATGTTCTTCTTTTAGCTGTAGTCTACAAAGGTACCTTTTGATATATTGTTTTTATTCATGTAGACTTTCACCATATGGGGCCTGGTTTCGGCCACTCAATCCACCAACAAGGAGTGAGCAAATGTCAGCCTGAATGCAGTGGCCTGTGAGTTATACTAGCCTGACTGTACTTTTATCCAAGGGGAAGAGCAATTCTTTATCCTTGCTAAAGCAAATGTGTCTCTAAGCTTGTCAGAAGACCAATCAGGAGCGTGTTTGTCTATCAAACTATCAACTTCAGAAATACGTCTGACATCAACATTGTGTCCCAAACCCTGTTTACAAAAATATAATTATATCAGGTGTAGATTCTCTAGTATTACCTTCAATGTGACATTATTTTGTGAATGACATAAAGATACAATATTTCCGTCATATGATATTCTGGTACTGCCCCCAGAAGAGGAGGTTTTTTTATTATGCCGGGTACTGTTACATTGCAAGGTTGTAGGGGGACCAGTGACAGTTTACTGCTGGCGTTATACCACTGCACTTTATATAAAAGGAGGAATCTACTTATAGCACTAAACTCTGGTACCCCATACAAAGCTGTTGTGACACAAGCTAATTTGCGATTTCCCCCAATTGTTGTTGCAACAATTCTCCCCAGTGTAAGGACAAAGAGTCAAGAATCCAACACAATGAGTGCCCAAACATTGTGATGTACCCTACGACACCCATGGGGGACTAGAAGTGTGTGAGATAGCTACATGAAGTCTTGTAGACACTAGTGTGGACCCTCTGCTGATGATGGGATGCTAACTTTGGATGAGTTACAATTGTCACCTTCTGTGTAATTTACAATTTTTTGTATAATCTGCATGTTGGGTGTTTAATCTGTTTTTATTTGAGTTTCTTGATTAATTTCCTTGTCTCTACCTGGCTTTCACTACGACACTCAGGGATAATTTAGTGTTGTTCTTCAGACAGGTCTGTCTTCCTGCTTCCTTGTCGTCATCATCAGGGGATTGACCTTTTTGCACTTAAAGTTGATTATCAACTCCGTGTCTCCTGTCATGTGCCCACCTGTTCATCAATATGGAGATGGGTTTGCTACACAGCAGCATTGAGCAGTCAGTACACCAGCAGCACATGAAAAGCAAAGCTGTCTATGCCTGCCCACAAAGGGTGAGCATGTTGGGAAATTTATAAGGATCTTTTTTCTGTATCTAAGGTCTTTCAAGTAAGAGACTTTGATGGCTCCTCTACTGGAGGGTCTCACTCACTATTTCTCAAGTCCCCAAAGTTGCCGTCTGCTTTTGAGGCAAAAAGAGTAACAGACCCCAATTTCCACATTCCCTCCGATTTGTCAGAAAACCTCTTACTATTTCAGATAGATAATGGACTTAGCCCTGACTCCCGTCAAAAAAGGCAAAAGGCAGCAGGGTAAACGTCAACTGCTCTACCTAGGCTAGTCACAAGAGTGGTTTGTACTCATATTGCCCACCTCATATGGCCAGCTGCCACATGACCACAAATAAATACAGAAAAAAAGGCTGATGAGAGGCAATACTCAAGATCAACAATAGTACAGTACACAACAAGGAAGGTTCATTTAGCAGACGTTGTGGGTTTCTGTTGCAAGTCTTTTTATTTTTCAAAATCCTTTGTACAAATGTGGAAACAGCCAACGCGTTTCACCCTTCTTAAGCGCTTCTTCAGGGTTGTAATTTCATACAACTTAGTTTGAATATTTTCTAGCTGCACTTCTTCAACATCACAACTCTTTGACTTTCCCAAGATAACACCTAGCATAGATGGTCCCTCCTCTGTTGTGACTTCTACTCCGTGCTTTTCTTCAAGTTGGACTCTGACAGTCCAAGTTCAGTTCATCTTTCTCTCTAACATTCTTGTCTTATATTTCTAATTAAAATTTTAAATATCTTTTATTAGTAGTTTTTAGAAGCCCTTGTGAATGGTGAAACGCCTTGGCTGTTTCCACATTTATACAAAGGATTTCGAAAAAAAAAAGACTTGCAACAGAAACCCACAACACCTGCTAAATGAACTTTCTTTTTTGTGTACTGTACTATTGTTGATGTGGAGTATTGCCTCTCATCAGCCTTTTCTTAGCTCTGACTCCCCTTCCCCAAAACCAATACACATAAATCTTGGTATTTTATGATAATAAGAATTTATTCAGGTTAATCATGTCTAAAGCAAGCTCGAAGGCTTGGATTGAGACTTTGCACTAGAAGCTCCCAACGCGAGTGTGGTCGTTGACTCTGGAGGTTAAAGGACGATTTTAATTTACCTTTTACTGCGGGACTGCGAGGACCAGGGCGCCTTGCTGCCTGTTTGATCTGCCACACCTGGTCTTCTTCCCGGCCCCTCCCCTCGCCTCTACTTTGCGCCTCGGGGCCCTGCTTCGCGGGTGCCGCTCGAAGGCTTGGATTGAGACTTTGCACTTGGGGCTCCCAATGCGAGTGTGGTCGTTGACTCTGGAGGTTAAAGGACGATTTTAATTTACCTTTTACTGCGGGACTGCGAGGACCAGGGCGCCTTGCTGCCTGTTTGATCTGCCACACCTGGTCCTCTTCCCGGTCCCTCCCCTCACCTCTACTTTGCGCCTCGTGGCCCCCGCTTCGCGGGAGCCGCTCGAAGGCTTGGATTGAGACTTTGCACTTGGGGCTCCCAACGCGAGTGTGGTCGTTGACTCTGGAGGTTAAAGGACGATTTTAATTTACCTTTTACTGCGGGACTGCGAGGACCAGGGCGCCTTGCTGCCTGTTTGATCTGCCACACCTGGTCCTCTTCCCGGCCCCTCCCCTCGCCTCTACTTTGCGCCTCGCGGGAGCCGCTCGAAGGCTTGGATTGAGACTTTGCACTTGGGGCTCCCAACGCGAGTGTGGTCGTTGACTCTGGAGGTTAAAGGACGATTTTAATTTACCTTTTACTGTGGGACTGCGAGGACCAGGGCGCCTTGCTGCCTGTTTGATCTGCCACACCTGGTCCTCTTCCCGGTCCCTCCCCTCGCCTCTACTTTGCGCCTCGCGGCCCCCGCTTCGCGGGAGCCGCTCGAAGGCTTGGATTGAGACTTTGCACTTGGGGCTCCCAACGCGAGTGTGGTCGTTGACTCTGGAGGTTAAAGGATGATTTTAATTTACCTTTTACTGCGGGACTGCGAGGACCAGGGCGCCTTGCTGCCTGTTTGATCTGCCACACCTGGTCCTCTTCCCGGTCCCTCCCCGCGCCTCTACTTTACGCCTCACGGCCCCCGCTTCGCGGGAGCCGCTCGAAGGCTTGGATTGAGACTTTGTACTTGGGGCTCCCAACGCAAGTGTGGTCGTTGACTCTGGAGGTTAAAGAACGATTTTAATTTACCTTTTACTGCGGGACTGCGAGGACCAGGGCGCCTTGCTGCCTGTTTGATCTGCCACACCTGGTCCTCTTCCCGGCCCCTCCCCTTATTGTTTCTATCCTACTTAACTCCTTTCTCCCCCCGCGTGAGCGGGACGCATGCGGAGCGCAGTCCGGGGCGAAGCCCGGGCAAAGGGTGGGCCCTCTTAGGCCCTCTGAGGCCGAGTGAGGCCGGGCTGGGCCCGGTGATTACCCTGTTAGTTCCTTGTCAGTGCCCTCTGTTGTGCACATCCGGGTTATACTGCCACCATGACCCACAGCTCTACTAAAGTTGTACATGAACTGTCGGGGGTTATACCAGCTGGTCCGTTAGATTTCTATTTTAAACGGGTGTTACCCGATGAGGAAAGGGATAGCACCCTGGCCAAACGCAGAACTGAGCGTCGTCGCTCTGTTGAAAATCTGAAGCTCAGGGCTCCCGAGGGTCCCATTTCCCAGGTTCCTCTCTGTGTTGTTGTTAGTCCTAATGATGCGGGCGACCTTTCTACTCAGATGAGTGATCTTTTCCCACTAGGGGAATGTGCCCCCATATCCACTGTTTCCATGGAGCAGGATATCTGTGAAAATTCCGCCCCTAGTTCGTCTAGCATACCTCATGTTGCAATTAAATCCACCCCACCACCTGGCAAACTGGCTAAGAAGTTTACTAAGTCTTACAAAGTAGTTAAGACTTATGGTCCGCCACCGAGTAAGAGAAGACGTAAGAAAGGGGGAGTCTCAGCTAAATATAAGACCAGCCATTCTGACTTTGGGAAGTATTCACTGAAGGTAGCAAATTCAGTAAAAGGGAAATCAGATGAAGCGATTTCTATGCCTAAATCGCCCCCTCCAGCTTCAATAGCTAGCCTAGAACCCGAAGTGTCCCTTAATGTGCCATGTTCCACCCCTGCCGAATTATCATCATTATTAGCTACCCCTTCTGTTGTCCATCATGATGCTTGGGGCCTTCTGATCAAGTCTCTTATCACACCCATTATTGAAAGCTTATAAAGAGTCGAGAAAAGACTTGCGGATCTAGAATCCGCTATAAGTAGGAAAGCTGAACCGATTATAGGACAGGGGAAGGTGGTTGTGCCCACCGGCTCAGAGCCTATAACTGAGGTATCTAATTCCAACTCCTATTCTACCAAGGTTATAGCTCAGTCATCTAATCAGTTAGCCCCTAACCATCACAGGTCATTCCCTCCCATGAGTGGGAGTACTCAGGGTGTGACTATATCTAACGATCCAGAGGGGGGACGACTAAATGCTTACGAAGCGTCTACGCGGGATGAGAGTGAAAGTTTCAGTATTAGCAAGTCCTTAACAAACAATATGCCGCAAGTTGATTTGCCTCCTGAAGCCGTGCCCTTGGTGGTTGTCCTGACGGGGGTTCCGCCTCTGGTGAATAATAAAAGAGAAGGGTATATTCAGCTGAAAAATAAAATCATGCATTGGCATAGACCAATAGAGGAGAACATTAATGGGGAGATATTACATGTTAGGCACCTCCCTTGGCTGGGTGGCAGAAGTAAAAACATTGAGGGAGACATTGTTGTGGTAAATTTTAGAGACCCACAAGCAGTTGACCATATCCTGGACTGACCCCCTGGAAATGGTTACAACAGCATTACTCCACGCGCACTAACATATTTTTATCCTAGATCCTTGGTGCTCCCCCCTTCTCTTATAACCAAGCAGGCCTTATCGTATCCAAATCTACCAGGTGTATCTACTTTTAGTCACCCGTCTTACGCCCCTTATACTACTCTAGCTGCTGATCCCCTACGGTGGAACTTTATTCCCCCCAGATCCTCTAGGAACTACAAGGGAGGCAGGGATCATTCGAGGCCCTTTACTCCCTTGGAGGCAGTGAACAGGTTCGGAGTCCTTTCTAGTTTGGAAGACTGCGATTGATGGTTAATGGCTCCCCTGGGTTGGGAGGGACGAGCAGGCTCAGCTAGTCCTGAGGCCAGCTCCCGCGAGTTGTGTATAGAGGCCACTGGTCTTGATCCCGGGATCACGGGTTTAACCCTGCCAACTGGATCTGCCACTGGTAGGACTGTAACCTGCATCTCACCAGTGCTCCCGGGCTTCAGTGCCATAGACCCTAGGCCGATAAACCCACCACATCAAATAGATTCCATAAATTCCCTTATTCCGCACGCTCTGGATATGAATGTGGGGGTCCCTTCCAATTTGCATTTAGCAGATAACAAGGTTGTACATCTGGTCTCATGGAATGTGGCCGGGCTGCAAAGAAAGTTGGCACTCCCTGAATGGAATTCCTTCATCGAGAAATTCGATGTATGTATGTTCCAAGAAACTTGGAGTATACTTCCAATATATAAATCTGGATATACCACTTTTTTTCTACCAGCCCAGAGCAGTGGAAGGGGCAGACCAGCCGGGGGTTTACATGTATGGATAAAGATCTCTCTGAACTGGGTAATAACTACTCATGATTCTGGGTGTTGGGATATTCAACATATTTCATTGGAGGGATCAAATAAGGGCAGCAGGATAGAGCTATTTAATATCTATGTAAGAGGGAACACAAGGGATACAAATTTAAGCACTGTATCGATCTTAGATCAGGCATTAGCTAATTGTCCCCCCTCCTCTAAAATCATCGTGGGAGGGGATTTTAACTGCACCTTTGAACCCCTAGATGGTGATGACCCTTTGGGTACCGAGGAGGCGGACTCCAGATGGTCTATTCCGGCCCTGTCCTTGGCCCCAATTAAAAAATGGTCAAGAAAGGTTATACAGATCAACTCCCTCACCGTGGACTATAACCTTAGAGCTCTTAACGGCAGGACTCCCTCCGACCCCGACGGTGCGATGACCTTTAATAGGCTCAGTAGCCCGTCAAGAATTGATTACATTTTAATAGATGTGACACTGTGGTGCGACTTAATAGATATGGAGGTGATCCCTTCACAGGACAGTGATCACAACTCTTTGTGTATGACATTGAGATGGGGGAAGCGTAATGTCAACCGGAGGTTATTGCACCCGCGGTCCACCAAAGAGGTGGTACCAATTCAGGGTAACCGCAGGTTGAAATGGGATAAAGTTCAATCGCAGGTCCACAATTTGGCAAGGATCAGAGCGCACGTTGAAGATTTGACCACAGAATTGACGGTGCTCGACCAGGAACCAGCGACCGCCCAGGGTATGTTTTTTATACAGGCGTATAATAACACGGTTGAGGAAGTTGGGAAATTCTTTTTAACTGAAAACAAAAAGGGCAGGGGAGATATTAGGAAAAATAATATGATAATAGCATGTAATCCATGGTACTCGGCCCACTGTAAGGCAAAACGAAATTAGATTAGAATTGCCCTGCGTAAAAAGAGTCAATCCCTGGTTAGCGTAGCCAGGAAAGAATACGCAAGGGCTCTGGAGCAGGCCAAACGTGAGTGGGAGGAACAACACTGGCAGGATCTCAAAGCAGCCTCTAAAAGGAAGAATTCACTCCTGTTCTGGCATCTGATTAACAAAGCTAAGTTGAGTAGCTCTCACCCCCTAGATAGCCATATAACCAGTCAGCAATGGCATTCTCACTTTTCTGCATTGTATGGTGGGTCAGAAGTGCCCTTCTCCTCCCCTGACCATGTTTTCAGGGCTCCTCCCTTACAACCGGTTAAGGACTCTTTTTTGCCTTCTGAGGAGGTGCTGGCTATCAGACATCTGACTCCGAAAAAAGCTGCTGGCCCAGATGGGTTACCAGGAGACCTCCTTCTGGAAGATCCGGAGTTATGGGCCAAACTCATTGCAAAAATAATGAATCTGATCTCCAGGGGATTCCCCGTTCCAGACTCATGGAAGGGAGCGGAGGTAATTACGATCTTTAAGAAGGGCGCCAGAGATGACCCTGCCAACTACAGACCAATCAGTTTGATTGATGTGTTACAGAAGGTGGTCGGCAGGGTCATCATTAATAGGGTAGGCACCTGGATGGAAGAGATGCATGTTTTGTCCCATCTCCAAGCTGGGTTCCGCCAAAAGGTGGGCACGATGGACCAGGTCTTTCGCTTCTTTGCGATCTATTGGAAGACAGTCACCATCAATAAAGGTAGTTTATACCTGGCATTCATAGATCTCAGGATGGCCTTCGACCTGGTCCCTCGCGATAGGCTGTGGGTAGTTTTGGAGCAAATGGGTTTCCCAGGTTCCCTTCTGGGTCTTATTGTGCAACTCCACGAGGGGAACTACGCCAGGATCAGGTGGGGTACCCAAGGTCAATTGACCGAGAAGATACCCATGAAGAGGGGTGTGCGCCAGGGATGTGTTTTGGCTCCAACGCTGTTTTCTCTTTTTGTGAATGGAGTGGTGGACCACCTGAGAGGCGATCCGGCTGATGCCCCATCCCTGGCAGGTGAAAAAATTCCCACACTCCTCTTCGCGGATGACACCATCTTGATCTCCAAGTCCCCGGCAGGTCTTCAAAAGCTTCTGAATCGTTTTAGTTCATTTTGTAGTGATAGAGGCCTTATTATTAACACTTTAAAAACAAAGCTCATGGCCTTATCACCTTCTACCAGATTCAGAAACAATTTCCTGCTTAACGGGGAGCCCTTGGAGTTGGTAGATTCCTTCGATTATTTGGGCATTAGGGTTAATAATCGCATGAGTTGGAAAGACCATCTGGCCAAAATGCTGCTAAATCATAAAAGAGTCTCAGGGGCGGTCTTGAGAGAACATCGGAAATCCAAGAGTAAGCCCTTAGCACCGCTCCTTGCTATCTATGAGGGCCAAGTTCTTCCATCTGCTTTATATGGCTCCGAATTATGGGGGTTCGAAAACACCACCGAGCTAGATAAGTCTGAAAATAAGTTCCTGAGAGACGCGGTTGCCCTTCCGGCCTCCACCCCGTTAATCCCCCTACGGGCAGATATGGGCAGGCGTCCTCTTAAGGCCCTAGTGCGATTGCGCCCGTTACTCTTTTGGGTTCGCTTGCGAAGGTCTAGGGAGCTACAGACATATGCCGCCGCTCTAGACGAACTAATCCTGCTTAATTCTAACAACAGGATTAAGTGGCTGAGCAATCTGAAGCGGATGGTAGTCCTTTTGGGTTTGAGTGATTCTTGGGAAAGTCAAACACCGCCACCCAAGTTAGTGATTAAACAGCTGTACTGGGATTTAGTTCAGAATGAGACCCTCTTCAGTAGTCTAGGGGGTTCTCTAACAGAGCGATTTTTGTCATTCAAATGGGGTAGGAGTTTTGAACCGTTCCTGGACTATATTGAGTTACCCCTGGATAGAGCTCTTTATCTGAAGGTTAGGTTTGGGATCCTCCCAGTCAACGATTTCACTTCGGGATGGAAAAAGCAGAGCGGCCGATCGAACTCATGTCCTAGCTGCGCAGCACCTACAGAGTCTGTGGCGCATTTTATTTTTGCCTGCCCAGCATATAGGGTAGCCAGGAGGACCTGGTTTAAACCGCTATGTAAGGGGATGGGCCTTAGATGCCACAGAATGGCTCTGCGGATACTCATCACTGATACTTCTTCTATTGCTATGGTTTGCGGAGTCGCAAAATTTTTGGGTAGTGCTTGGCGGTCACGCATGAGGCGTTGTAAAGCCTCCCCCACCTCCATCCAATAGCGTAAAGATAATGGTTAGGACTTCCATCCTGCCCGACATTGTTCTTATTGTCTTCATACTATATTCATCTATGGTGTAATGGTAGTTGATGGATGTATTTTATTCCGATGTTTCTTTGTTCTCTATATTTTATTGTATTGTTTTGCTTATTGTCTTCTTTTATGATAAAACTTTTTATCGAATAAAGAAATTTGAATTTGAATTTGAAATTTGATTAGCATCTTAATAATGGACAACTGAGCATTTTTTTATGTTTTTAAAGTGAATAAATTATAGTTCCCAAACATTTGTCACCAAACATCCCTATCCAATTACTTTAAAACTCTTTGTTTGTCTAGTGGCATCCTTTCAGATGCCACAAGGCAAATAGAAGGTCCTCAGTTAATAGCCTGGACAGACAACGTGCTTTGATAATCATAAAGTGCAAAGGATTTGACTGAGTAGTGGTGTGGGGTGGGGATGGTGGAGGATGGACCAGCGTTTTACTAACCAATCAGGTTAGACACTGCTAGTGTTCTTCAAAATGTATGGAATAAGACTGTGTTTATTGACTGCAACGATTTGAAGAGAATCATAAAATATTGTTTGGGCAGATGACAACAAGATAAACTAGTTTGGGAAGGTTCAGTGGGAGTCCCAGGCTACTAGGAGTTAGAAGTGTGTTCAAAATCCACAGTATAGAGCAGGAAGGTCTATCAAAGGTACAAGAAAGGGGCAGACACAAAACAGTGTCTAGAACCCATAGTACAGCTCATAGTGGATGAATATGTGAAAGAAATATATTTGCTGATCCACGGACACCAGAACCGGCACCTCTGTGAGCCTTGCCCGGGAGATGTCAAAAGCAAGGGGGTCAATGGACAAGCTTGAAAGCCCTCTCCTACCTCTCCTACCTCACTCCACAAGAACAGATAGGAAAGATCTGCTAGTTCCTCTCTTACCCCTTTACCCCCTTACCCATTTACCCTTCTACCCCACCACCTCCATGGGATGAAATATGGCAGAAGGCTAGCAGACATCTTAATGTTTTTCTAGTTGTAAATGGAGGCAGCTTCACAGAACCTGGGGCAGAAAAGTAAAAAGAAAGTCCCAGTTCTAAGGGCCCCCACCAATGCATTGTGCCACTAGTATGCAAAAAGCATGCACAGGTATGTAAATCAATGTGTCGCATCCACCAACTAGACCCTGCTGGGAGACCTCAACTTCCACCTCAACAACCAACTAGACCCCAACACCACATCCCTCCTGGACAACCTCCACAACATTGGACTTCGCCAGATCGTGACCAAACCCACGCACTCAGCGGGACACACCCATAACCCCCTCTTCACAGCAAACTCCATCACTTTCAGCCACACCACCGAACTCCCTGGGACAGACCATCGATGCATCCACTTAACCATCAGAACACCCACCATCCACAGATACCAGCACCTGCTCCCACAAAGAAACTGGACAAAAATCACTGACGACCAGCTCACCTCCTCACTCAGCAACTCCACCCCGACCACCGCGGAAGACGACGCCCCCAGCACAACCGCCCGAATTCTACACAGATGGATCACCGACAGCGTCAACGCCATAGCCCCCCTCAAGAAGAACAACAACGCACACACCAAGAAGGCCAGATGGTTTACCCCTGAACTCTGAGAGTCCAGGTGCACCTGCCGCCCCCTCGAGAAGACCTGGAGGAACTCCAAATCCACAGAAGCACACACCAACTTTAAAGCTGCCACCACTGCCCACCACCAGCTCATCAGAAACACGAGGAAAATTGGGATTGAAGACAGAATCTCCACACACGCACACAACAGCAAGGAGCTCTTCAACATCATCAAGGAGTTCGCCCAAACCACCAGCAAGTCGACTGACATTCCCCCCTCACAAGACCTCTGCAACAAATTCAGGACCTTCTTCCACTGCAAAATCAAGAACATCTACGACAACTTTGACGAAGAAAACCAGCACACGGAACCCCCACCAGCCACCCGACACCCTGAAGCCAGTGATTAACAGCTGGACAGCCCTCACCTCCGAAGACACACTGAAGACGATGAAGTCAATCCACTTTGGGGCCCCCATGGACCCCTGCCCCCACCACATCTTCAACAGAGCCTCCGACGCCATCGCACCCATGCTCTGCTACACCATCAACCGCACCCTGGAGAACGGCTCCTTCCCAGACGACTGGAAACACGCCAAGATCAACCCCCTCCTGAAGAAGCCCTCGGCGGACCCCACATCAAAAACTACAGATCCATCTCCCTGCTCCCGTTCCCAGCGAAAGTCATTGAGAAAGCCATCAGCAGCCGACTCGGCACCTTCATCGAAGAGCACAACATCCTCAACCAGTCACAATCCGGCTTCAGAAAAAACCACAGCACAGAAACCGCCCTCCTCGCCACTACAGATGACATCCGCTCCCTACTGGACAAAGGAGAAACAGTAGCCCTCATCCTCCTCGACCTCTCAGCGGCCTTCAATACGGTGTTCCACCGCACCCTAATACGCACACTCCACGATGCAGGTATCCGGGACAAGGCCCTCGACTGGATCTACTCTTTCCTCTCAGGCAGAACGCAGTGGGTCAGACTCCTCCCTTTCCTCTCGGACCCTACACCAACCACCTGCGGAGTCCCCCAGGGGTCCTCTCTCAGCCCAACGCTCTTCAACGTCTACATGGCTCCTCTCGCCCCCATCGTCAGAACCTATGGACTCAACATTGTTTCTTACGCAAACAACACCCAACTCATCCTCTCCCTATCCAACGAAGCCAACGCAGCCAAACACAACTTCCAAGAAGGAATGGAAGCTGTCGCCAAATGGATGAAAAGCAGCTGCCTACAACTCAACTCCTGTGTAAATCTAATGTAAATCATGAAGTTAAGACTGCAGTTTGAACGTAAATGAGTTATTGATGATAATCCATCAAAAGGATAATCTTCATTATAATCATGAGATTTTCAGTTTCCTGAGATTTTGAAAACTCCCCTCCCTTCAGCCCATCACAGGCTGAAGGGAGGCCCTTCAGCCTGTGATGGGCCATCAGGATGCAAATGTCACATCCCAGCTCCCTTTGTGTGACTTTCTAGCAGGAATGCAAAAAGTCCAGATGTCACCCAACCCATACGTGTATTCAGAGACAGGGAGAGGCACAGAATGGTTAAAGTAGGAAAATGCCAACTTCCGAAAAGTGGCTTTTTTTCAGAGAAACTATTTAAAGTTCAACTTCACTATAAATTGGGATTTTAATATGTTAGTGCAGAGACACTAAACTACAAAATCTCTATCTTTTCCCAATTGGAAATTACACATAAAATATGTTTTAAAATAATTCCAATGTTAACCTATGGAAGATATAGGCCTTATAGCAGTGAAAAATGAATTGAGCAGTTGTTTACTACCAGAATATGTAAAACACAAAAGTACATGTACTACCTTTAAATACACTGCTTAGGGCCTACCTTAGGGGTGACTTATTTGCAATAAAAGTGGTGGTTTAGGCCTGGCAAGTAGGTTAACTTGGCAGGTCAAAATGGTAGTCTAAAACTGCACGCACAGGCTTTACAGTGGCAGGCCTGAACCATGTTTAAAGGACTACTGAGGGGGTGGCACAATCAGTGTTGCAGGCCCACTTGTAGCATTCAACACCAGGGCAAATGAAAACACAAATACAGACCATGTTAACAGGGATATATAGGGTTTCTAAGTTCTCCGAAAACACGTTATACTCGGAGCCAAAGTAAGCTGAAGCTTTGAATGATTTTTGATTGCATACCGCCATTACCCAATTCATATGGTAAAATGTATCCCTAGAGGCGTGTCCAAGATGGCACCGGAGTAGCTGTGTCTTCCCAGAGCTCTGCCTCCAGCACATGCATAACGGCGGGTTAGGACACTCTTGGAGCATCTCCACGACACTAAAACGCGGGGGATACACCTTGACTACATTCAGCGGTAGCGCTGGATGCAAATGATGGCCACAATCAGCTATAATCGCATCTCGGAGCCCACAGTGATGGCACCTCGGAGCCCAAGATGGCGGCCGCAAGGAGACCCTGCCTCGAGTGGCTCTGACATGGTGAGCCAGGGTGCTTGCCCATCGTTGTTGAGCACCTGCCCCCCCCCCAGTGCAGAGGTGGCATGGTGCTCGCCATACGCAGACTGAAGGTTGACGGCACCAGCGCCAGGCCAGAGAATGCTGCCGAGGTGGCATTTGCCCCCTCAACGGGCTGAATCAGGCCCAACCAGATAAGCACTCCCTCCCAGGGAATATAACGCATCAGATGGTGGTGGTCAGGGGTACCGTCAGCATGACCACCAGCGCAGAAGGTCCTCCAATGTGGAGAGGCCTGAAGAGGCCTAAAACAGCAGCCATTGTGGGACACTGAAGCCATTAATTTTGTGGGAGTGGCTAACGGTGCCCTCACTCAATCAACAAGCAGCCTGACTCAACAATGACCAGCAGTGGGTGTCCAAGCATACTGCCCATACAGGGGCAAGGTAACAGGGTGAGTGGAATGTGTAAGGGCTTCTGGCGGTGGCCTTAGATGACAAGCATGCACATCCTGATTTTGGTGCTTGGGATGAAGTGATTCTGTGGCACTTGCTGTTGGCCTGTCGAGGTGGGTGAACCCGGTGAAAAGCACTGCTGCTGCACACACTGCAGTGGCACTTGCTTTATTGACTGCTTGAGCAGACCTAGGACCCTTCTGCTACTTCTGGACCAAGCCGCAGTGCTAAAATTAATCTTCCAGATGCCTGGTGGCCTTGTGTGTGGGACAGAATGTGGTGTACCTTGGCACTCTACTGATACCCCCATCTACTCCTGGGGCTGAATAGGCACCCTCATGTCCTCCCACCATGCCAAAAAAGTCAATTCATTGAAGACATGCTCACCTGATGCCCATCAAGAAATCTCATGAGCAGTGTGATGCCCCACTACCTTGCTAGTCCACAATGTGGCAGCTGGAGCAGACCCATCGGTGGACGAGGTCCCTTAAAGGAAACCCCTTGAGAGGTAACATAGCAGTGCTTGAGCAAGAGATGGTTGGGGATGTCAGGGACATCAAGAGAGACCTGAGAGATCTGAGCCACAGAGTAATCACTTTGGAGCAACTCAACAATGTGAGAGATATTTTGGGATCAAACAGTGGCTGGGATACACATTTGGAAATTTCCATGGCTCCCCAAGCTGTACCGGCTGCCAGGGGTTTAGATCTCCCCTGTTGTAAGGGTGACAGTAAGAACGTGGGACAAGGTACAGCTGAAGGGAAATTATTCACTTGCATATCATTATAGATACCTATAATTGGAAGCCCAGAATTTTCGCTGGACTTAAAGGAAGCATCTTTCCTACTATGGCAGGAAGCCAATTGAAGAGGGCGGGGTACTTGTTCGATCGAAAGGGCTTATGGAATTTGCTCAAGTCCAGTCTAACCATAGCATTAGTTCAAAGGCACACTGGTAATACGATGCGATAGACATCCGGTTACTCAAATTCAAATTTAAAATAGGCTTCATTCGATATCTTCATGGAAAACCATAAAAGCGTATACAAAATGTATAAAAAACATATAATTAAAGTGGTGAACAACCTTTACAACGCAACTTTTACACCGCACTACCATTACAACGAAACTATTACAACGCGAAATCTGTTACAACGCATGCCATTACAACGCATGCTATTACAACGAAATGCACTAGATGGCGTGCTAACATTAGAAATAGTGTAGTTTTACTATCCAAACACCTTCCCTACTGCAACGTGGACTGGAGTTAGAATAGTAAATTATACATTTCTAATGTCAGCACTCCATCTAGTGTACGTCGTTGTAAAAGCATGCGTTGTAAAGGCTGGCGTTGTAACAGATCTTGCGGTGTAAAAAATGCGTTGTAACGGCATGCGGTGTAAAAGCATGCGTTGTAACGTCATACATCCAATTAAAGTTACATTAAAAAAAGCTTGATTTCGGGCTCTAGGGCCACAAAAGCACAAATACAAAGCTATAAAAACATAATAAAATCAATAAAACTGTACATGTAACATAAACCAACACAGTACATATCCACAAAAAGAGTAGCAAATTAATATTTACAGTATATTAAAATAGCCAACATAATAATACATTGGTTAGCAGATCATTTTGCTAAGTTTCCACATTGCACCCAGAAATGTAGCCACTGAGGCAACAAGTAAAGGACTTGGGTCTGATCTCTTTATTTGCAAGGCCACATGGTAATTACCCACACCGAGGTGTCTGCAGGTAGGGGCAAGCCAAAAGCTGTGAGGGCAGGCATAGATTGGACAACCAAAGTACAGATGGGCAACACTCTCCGACGAGGCCGTGCAAACCTGGGGACCTTGTCTACATTTTCTGCCCCAGGACTTTTTGGAGCTCTCCTGTCCCACCTACTTGCAAATGTGTTGCCTCACCCGGCCTGAACAAGACACAGACTGTGCTGTGGAAGTCACTAACTGAGCAGTGCTGCCACCCACTGGGTAAGAAACCATCACACTTTCCGATGAAGGATGTTGTCGATCCCATACCCTCTTTTGGCCCAGTCCCCTTTGCCCCCATCCCTCCCTGTCTCCCACACATCCCAGTTGGTTCTCTCTCTTTCCATGTTTACCTCACAGGCCACTGGTTGTAGGTGAGGATACTGTACTGTACTGTACTGTACTGTACTGTTTATTTAAAAAATTAAATAAGTGGTTACTTGAACACATCTGAATTTGAGGTTACACATAATATCATGTGATCCAGAGGGCATTTTGCAAAATGTCTTGTTTCTTCCACACTGATTTACATCCCAGTTTGTTCTCTCTCTTTTCATGTTTACCTCACAGGCCACTGGTTGTAGGTGAGGATACTGTACTGTATTGTACTGTTTATAAAAAAAAATTAAATAAGTGGTTACTTGAACACATCTGAACTTGAGGTTACACATAATATCATGTGATCCAGAGGGCATTTTGCAAAATGTCTTGTTTCTTCCACACTGATTTACATTTGAAATAAAAAAATACATAGAAATCTAATTGTTACTAAAACATCTCCTGATAAAAACAGTGCCTTGTATGGTTGTGCATAGTGACCTCCACATACAACACCCCAACACATAACCTGGTAGCACCACATTTCACTTAGCAGAATCATTGTGTTTTTTTAAAATGGAAATGCTAGACCTGGCAGGCTTAGATGTGGTCTTTCCCCAACTTTTTGTCTTCTCCACACCTGCTTTCTGAATTTTGCTTTTTTGGCATTAAGACTCTGCACTTAGTGCAAAAGTACTTGTGCTCTCTCCTTTAAACATGGAATAGTTGGCTTACACAAGATTGGGACATTTAATTTACTTATAAATCATGGCTAAGTAGTGCTACACCCTACTAGTGGGTCTGCACCACCTAATGTGCCAACCACTAAAGTAGCATTTTGAAGCAAGTCTCAGGTTTGTCATCGCAGCCTGTGTGCAGTTTTTAAACTGCAAAATTAACCATACAAATTAAACCCTTTGCCAGGCCTAACCCTTCATTTTAAAACATATAAGTCAAAGCCAAAGGTAAGCCCTAAACAGCTCATAGGGCAGGGCGCAGTGTATTTAAAATGGTGGTGGCTTGGCCAAAAACAAGGGCCCTACAAGACCTTTGGTCTGGGTCTTGTGAGACGAAGGAAAGAATGGGGGAAGTCATCCACCTGGTGGACCTCAGGACCCCCAAGAATCCCATAAGGGTTCTCCATGTTAACTGTTTCAAATGCCACTATGAAAGGTCTGAAGTCACCAAGCTTTTGTCACAGATGATCTGGTAGAAGATGAGAGTGAGCCTCTCCCCAACCTGCAATTCCAAAGAGCATGATGGGTCAGTGGAAGGTGTCAAGCTCTCCTGTATCCTGACCACAGAGGAGACTGTCTGGGCTGTTTGCCTCTTTATTCTCCCTAACTCCTGGGCTCACACATTTGTACACCCTTGATATTAATCCAGGAGACAGTAAGCCTGTTCATAACAGAATTTACAGACTATCTGAAAAAGTTAGCACCAAGGAGGAAGCAACCAAGATGCTTGAATTGGGGGTGATTGAGCACTCCAATAGCCCTTGGTCGGCCTCTGTGGAACTGGCACACAGAGCTGCCCCTTGAGACGCCACCCCAGAACTCAGACTCTGTGTGGACTATAGGGAACTCAAATCATTAACAAAGACTGCTGCACAACCTATCCCTGAGCGGAGGTACTCATAAGTAGGCTGGAAGTTGACAATTTCCTTTTTTTTACGGAGTTTTATATTGCGCGAACTTGACCCGAAGGTATCGGGTATCAGAGCAATTTACATTGCACCAGTTGCGTTACATGAGGACACATTCATTGTTATTAGGCATGGGGAGATTAAGTGATTTGCCAAGAATCACAGGATGTTCAGAGTCATTGCCGAGATTCAAACCCGGTACCCTAGATTCGAGGTCGACCGCTCTAACCGTTAGGCAACTTCTCTTCTAGTACTTTTGATTTGACTTCTGGGTATTGGCAGATTGCCCTAACCAAGGGAGGCAAAGGAGAGGTCTACATTCTCCACCCCAGAGGGCCACTTCTAATTCAGGGTAATGCCCTTTGGGCGAAAGAAAGCCCCAGCCACCTTTTAGAGGTTGGTTAAAAGTGGCATGACTGGGATGGAGGTTTTCAATGCCCCGTACCAGATGGCAGCTGTCTTCAGTTCCAGTTGGGAGGATCACCTTTTCCATCACCAAGAGGTGCTTCAGGCTCTGCAACAGGCAGGCCTGACTATCAAGGCAAGCAAATGCGACATAGGGCATGGATCTGTGGTGTTACTGGAACACCTGGAGGGTACAGCAAGGTGAAGCCCCTCCAAGCCAAGATTGAGACTATACTGGCCTGGGAACCCCCCAAAACTGACAGTAAAGTCAGGGCCTCATTCGATATTAAAAGAGGTTTGTCAAGGGATATGACTCTATTAATGCCCTTTTAACTGAGGTGACTCCCAAGACGCAGCCCAAAAGGGAGATCTTGACAGAGGCCTGGCAGAAAGCTATGGATACCCTCAAGGAGGCCATGTGTACAGCACCTGTACTCGATGCCCCTGACTTCACCCAGGAATTTATAGTACAGACCGGTGCTTCAGAGCATGGAATACGGGGTGTACCATCAGTGCTGAATGATGAGGGCCTAGACCAACCCATGGCCATCATCAGTAGGAGGTTACTCCCCAGGGAACAGAGGTGGAAGAGAAGCTTTTGCTGTGTTCTGATGATAATAAAAGAGGAGGACGACCCAATAACCTTTGTGAGCTTTGATACTAGTAAAAACTAAAGCAAATGGCCAGCAAGGAGCCCATTTATACTGTAATTAAATATGTATGCGTTTAGAGATCAATAACGCCCTGAACAAAATTCAAAGGAATCAATCCATTTTTAATTGAATATTTCAGATTATGGCAGATAAGAAAATAATAAATGAAGAGACAGAAGTATTAGCAATGTACAATCAATTGGTCTGCATTAAAGCAAGAGGTAACAAGGGATTCTATTAACAGCAAGAAACACATAGCTATCCAGCACGTTACTTTGACATATTTCCATACTTCATATCACTAAAACAGAAGAGTGTAATTCACTCATAATACAAGGAACATTCCTAGAGAGTGTATGACTTTAGTGTAGGGTATGTCCCACTGTTTATTAATCTAAATAAAAGAGTGAAAGGTGCGGTAATGCTTCGGTCTCCTGTTGTTTGAATATGGGAGACCATCCTCAGGACTCATATTTGTGGTTATTTAGTGTAGAGGACCCCTGAATAAGTTCTGACTGCACTGTGAGATTGCAGAAATAATCTGACAAAAAAGAAAAAAATGATTAACTCTTCGGTCGCAAGTTGCAGTCACGGACCCACATTTAGATGGCCTCTTTGCAACCATGAATGGGCACATTGGCACTGAGACACTGCCAGAACCAAACTCCGATGTACCATATTTTTTGCACTAGAGCGACTGCCAGTTATCAGAAATACGAGATCTCGACAGCTTGCAGTGACCACCAACTTCAGGTTCCAGCAACGACCATCGACGATGCCTTACTGGATTTCGGGGCCACTGCTTCGACTGTCGGCAATGGCAGGTCTGCTCTTCGTGCTGCAGCAACAACCATGTGTGATTTTCTCTCTGCTCCTCATGGCCTTCTCCACCATGAACTGGACACGTGGCTCTGGACTTAGAGAAGTTAACTATTTCAGCTGGTCTCTCGGCCTGAAATTGTGATTTTCTCCCATACTAGCAAGACCAGAAGACCATGAGTGGAGCTTTGTGCTTTTAGGCACTATGCTTACCTAAAATCTCGAAATAGCAAATCTCTGGTTGTACTGATTGAATTTTTGTCATTCTGGTATCATTTTATTTATTACAAAATTGACTCTATTTTTGAAAATTGGTTTGTGATTTTTCTTGTGTTGTGTGTTCATTATTACCGTTTGTTTGCTGCCTAAATACTTCACACATTGCTTCGAAGTTAAGCCTGACTGCTTTTGTGGCAAGATATGAGAGGGTTAAGCACAGGTGAATTTAATGATTTTTGTGGTTCACCCTGACATGGGTTGTGGCTGTTGCTTGAGAAGGGCGCTGTTGGAAATGGCCCTTTTTGCAGGGTCATCCCTAAACTTTTTGCCTTCCTCCTGTTTTTTTTCTGACCTGTTTGTGTTGAGTTTATGACTCTGGGCACTTTACCACTGCTGATCAGTGCTAAAGTGCATATGCTCTCCCTTTGTAAATATGACATGTGAATTGGTATATCCATGATTGGCTTATTTGGTTTACCTGTTAGTCCCTAGTAATGTGGCCTGTGTGTGCCCAGGGCTGGTAAACCAAATTCTGCTAGTGGGCCTGCAGCGCTGGTTTGCGCCACCCACAGAAGCAGCTTGTAAAGTGTATCTCAGACCTGCCACAGCAGTGTCTGTGTGCAGTCTAGAACTGCCATCTTGGCTGTGAAGTGCACTCACTTCCCAGCCCCTGAACCTTCCCTTGGCATCATGTAAGCCACCCCTATGGTAGGGTGCATTGTATGTGTAAGGTAGGACATGCTCTGATGTGTGTAGCATGTCCTGGTATTGAATTACACTCAATTTCGTTTTTCACTACTGTAAGGCTACCTGTTCTCCATAGGCCAGAATGGACAGTTTGACTATTACACTCTATAGTCCTAACTGACCCCAGGAACATGGTAGAAAAACGAATTTAGTATGCCTGAGCTCAGAATATTAAAATACATCTCTTAGTGAAGGTTATTTTTATATTCTGTGTTTGAAAATACCACTTTTAGAAAGTAGGTATTTTCTTGACTAAGCCTTCCAGTGTGCTCTGCTGTTATGTGTATTGGCTGTCTGGGTTTGGAGTGACAGGGTTGGGGAATTCCAGGAGACAGGGTGAGGTGTCCCAGTGGTGAATGGAGAGATCTGGATCTAGATGGGTGGGAGGAGTTGTACCTGGGACCTGAATAGGGCTGTGCATTCCCTCCACAATGCTGGCTCCACCTCCTGTGGTGCGTCTGATGTCTCTGCCCTACACTCTGAAAGGAAGGATGCAGCCTGGTAAACAAAGTGCTCCAGGACTGACCAGAACTGGTTCTGGCTGGGTTCAGTGACTTGTGACTCTTTAGAACAAAGACTTTTGGGGTATAAATATCTGTGCTGAAACCCCTACAATTTGTATTACCCCTGGATCTCAAGACCAACCTCTGTCCGTGGAACTGAAGAAAGCTGCAGGAGAGGACTGTCCTGGTGCTGTGTGCTGTTCCCTGGATTGGCCTGCAGTAGTTTTCATTGGACTGGAAAAAGGAGGGAAAAGGAGCTGTAAGAGAACTTTTTAATCTTGAACCTGCAATCACCCAAGGGCTAGAGAGAGAGCTAGCCCCCTCACTGAAGTCTCAGAACCAGTAGACTTCATTTCGTCGCTAAAGCCTCAAAATTATCGCTAAAGCCTAAAAATCATCGCTACACCTACAGAGCGTAAAGAAAATCATCGCATCACTGCCGCTGAAGGCTCGCTGGCCTGATCATCGCCACGCACGTTTGCGGCCATAAAATCATCGCTACAGCTGCTGAGCGTCCAGAAAATCGTCGCATCGCTGCCGCTGAAGGCCCGCTGGCCTGATCATCGCCCTCATGTTTGCGGCCACAAAATCATCGCTACAGCTGCTGAGCGTCCAGAAAATCGTCGCATCGGGTGACAATGCGTACGCATTGCACAGTTCAGGACCGAGCCGTGCATACGCTTAGCCATTGACTGCAATGAGGTCCGACTCGGGTGACTATGCATACGCATTGCACAGTTCGGGACCGAGCCGTGCGTACGCTTAGCCATTGACTGCAATGAGGTCTGACGCGGGTGACTATGCGTACGCACTGCACAGTTCAGGACCAAGCCGTGCGTACGCTTAGCCATTAACTACAATGAGGTCTGACGTGGGTGAGTATCATGCATACGCGTTGGGCAGGCATGGTCCGAGACCGGCGTACACCTTGGCTATTGAATCGTATGGAGACGGGTGCGTGTGTATTTTCAAACTACGCATTGTACAGTCAGTTGACCGAGCCGGGCGCACCCATTGGCTCTGGACTGTCATGTAGACGGATGCAGATTCAGAACTTGTACGAGTCGTGCGCTGGAAATTCAATTGGATGCCTACAACAATGTTGCAATTCCTAGGGTTTTATGAAGGTGAAGATTTGAACGATGCAAAAGACGTGTACGAGTTGTACATTTCCATGGATTGGCCAGATTCATAGAATGCAACCGTGTTGGAGATTCTGCCTCTGCAGCACAGATATAAGGCTGGCTGGCCCCCAGGGAGTTCACTTGCCTGCACTGTATGCAACTTGACCACGTCCCTGCTACCACTGCTGCTGTCTCTGCATCCTCTGGCTACTGCTATGGCACGTACTCTGGAGAGGGCCCCAGCCTTCACCGAGGAGGAGAACCAGGCCCTGCTGGACGGGCTCCTTCCACAGTACAGCAAGCTGTATGGGAAACCAGGGGAGCAGGTGAGTGTGCAGTCCACTGCCTTCCTAATTGTGCACGTTGTCTGACTAGCAGTACTAGCAGTGTGTACACCAGTGGCAAGCATACTCACTGAGTACTTTCATCCCTCAAAGTGTGTAGGAACATGTAATGAACAAGTGTTCTGCAGCTAAAGTGCATTTGTGCAAGCTTCAACTTCCCAGGCATTGTTAACATGTCAGACATGCAGGGTATTTGTCCTTTTCCATGGGTGCACTACCTGTGTAACTCATTTTCCTTTGTGATGACGACATGTATATCCAACTGTGTGCAGCACAATAGGGGGCATGTGTGTTAATGGACTTTTAACTTTGTCATCCTCACAGGTTGATGCCCACCAGAAGCAGGAGATATGGTTGACCATCGCCTGGGCAGTTCGATCGGTGGGGGTCTACAAGCGCCGGATCCGCAACTGCCAGAAGAGGTGGCATGACCTTTGGTGCTGGACCCGGAGGATCGTGAGGGTCCAGCTGAAGCTGTCACCTCCTCGCAGGAGGGGCGGATACCGGACCCTGACCCCCCCACATGCACAGGATCCTGGCGGTGGTCTTCCCGGACCTGGATGGGCAGCTGAAGGCCAGACAGCAGCAAGGAGGGGGTAAGTCCATTAACTCCTTTTCTGACAGTCATTCTGGAAAATATCGTTTTTGCTTCCCCTGTTTAAGCAAGCTGGAGATCAAATGGCCTAGCAAATGCATTTGTTCTCGTACTTTTAATCCTAAGGCACTTAAGGCAAAATGTTCATGCTCTTTGTGCTCGAACAGAGTGTGGGGAATTCAAAACAACTGGGGGAGAAAAGCAAAGTGGGGACAAAAGTGCCTTTTCAATATTTTGCATATTACACTGTGCAGGACATTGGCGTTAAAGACAGCCAGAAACATATAGTAAAGATGAAGGACCCTACAGTGATGGAGCATGACACTTATTAGGTCTACATACAAGCGTGGTGGCCCCCAGCAGCGGTGTGCTTGCCCCCCCACTCTCATAGTATACTCACACACAGCTGTGACCAGTACTGATCGGATGTAGGGGGGCGGGGGTAAGGGTGGGAGGAGGGTGCGTTGGGGAAGTGGGCAGCAAAAAATAAAATAAAAAACGTGCCTTCTTGCCGTTTCCTCGTGACATCATTCCTTCGTTGTTCTCCCTCACTGACCTGAACAGGAAGCACACCCAGACTCCCAGTCAGCCAATCGGCAGCTTTGTGATTGGTCTGATCGGCATGTTTCGGCCCTCAGACACTGACTGGGAATGTTCTCCATGCAGGCTGTAATGCTGCCTGCATGGAGAACATGCTAATTGCGCAATTGCGGCGAAGCAGTCATTGCACACTTAGGAGGGTACGACCACTCCTTCCTTGCCCTTCACGCAAAGCTGCAGAAGTAGGAGAAAATAAAATGATAATACAAAAGTTATTATCATTTTATTTTCTCTTTATTTCACTGTTAAAGAGCAGTGGGGAGACGCTTCTCCGCCTTAGCGGAGATGCCGCAACTGCTCACACACTAGTATCCTGTAGAATTCAGAATAGTTCAAGACTCTGAGACAACTAACCATAATGTATCTCCTTCCGCTGATAAAATCAAAGAACTAAACTCAAAATGAACTAAATATGAAACAGTGGATAACATCAAGGACATAGAGGCTACTGCACACAGATTCCAAAAGATAAAACAGAGCATACAGCTAACCACTTGGATAATATTTAACCACACTAGTGACAAATGAAATCTATCACGCATAACCCTCATTGCACAACTAACTCCATCCCCACTCTCCCAACTGGTTCTTTAACACTGTCCCCACCATCACTGTCAGCAAAACCCCTAAAAGTACCCTATTGTCCACCTGTGAACTCCGTATAACTTCACCACTTCCTCTCGCCCTCTACCGGTCAGCTGCACAACCTGTGTGTTACACTGCTCCTATCCTCATGTTTCAACTGGACCATTTACCCAAACTATATAATTCAGATGCTATTGGATATACTTTTGAAAATACTTCTCAGCTTTCAACAATAACACCATCTCATTGATGTTTAGAACAAGAAAATTGTCAGGGTTCCGGGAGAGCTGAAAGACTTAACACGTCTATGTCACCGCAGCGCTGGCAATCTACCACCCTCAGTATTATGCATTGTGCTTTCTGAAACCCTAACCACGGCCACAGTTGTGTGCAGTCTCCCAGCGGTGGTCAACAAACAGTGGTTACCTAACAGTGGTTGACCGCTGTGGTACGCGTGATAAAAACCACAACAGTGGCCATTGGATTGATTTAAAAACTACACAGCTGATGTGCTTTGGCAAGTGGTTAGCTTGCAAATCACACCCCATCTCTGACCAGCATCCTTTGCTTCTAAACTGCAGTCCACAAAACAGGTACCAGCGGTTTCTGCATTTTGAGATAAGGCACCCCTTTTTTCATCTTCCCATTTAGCACTCTCCACCACCTATAAGTTTTGTTTTGCACCTTTTGTCCAGACATCTGAATATGGCTTTCAAGAGTCCAAAAGCCCGCTCCACTGGCTGATGTGTTCTTACATGGGCTTCATTGAAGCGGACTTCCACTGACATTGTGGGATTCCTCAGCGATGCCAACAAACATGGCTGGTTGGGATACACTGTGTCTCCTAGATGGAAGATTGACAGAAGTGCAACATTTAGTTACACACTTTTCGATCATACTACCTAACATTTTCCACTCAAAGCTAGGACTGATCACACTTACCTACAAACCAGCCCCTCTCCAATAGTAGTTGTGATGTCAGCTGGAGTATGGTTCTGTTGTGCAGTATGAAGGAATCATGTGCAGATCCTGAGAACTGGGCACATTCATTTGAGATGTACAAATCCGGTAAGCAGACAACTTGTTTGTTGTTAGAATGGAAGTGCTTGCTGGTCTGGTAGACTTGCTCCCTGTCGTGTGGTGGTAATAAGGCAACATGCATGCCACTTCAATTACATTTTTGTCTGTGACATTAATCTGCACTGGAATGACCCCAATGACTCCCAAGTCAACGCTGTCAAAGTCTTTCTTGCTGACCAATCATTCACCCAGGCCTGCACCCTTCCAACCCACACGAAAGGCGCGATGTTGGATTGGATCATCGCTAAGGTATCGGCGGTTAGGCTGAATTCAATAGATCCATGCGACTGGTCAGACCACCATGCCATCACCTTCCTAATACCTGACTACCGCATGAAATGACCTGGGCAACCGGTGAAACCTAAACGCTGGCTCAGAGACACTAAGAGCCTTGACCTCGAGAAGCTGACTGCTCGCTGCGAGATCGACCTACACCCCCCAAATCTATCTGAGGTCAATGACCTCACAGAGCACTACAACTCGACTATGTCCAACATAATGGATGACCTGGCCCCATTAAAGCTCAAAAGGTCCTAAATCAAGACATAAATAACCCCTGGTTCAGCGGACCCCTCAATAGCGAAAGGAAAGCTCTCTGACTTACAGAAAGAAACTGTAGACAGCACCCCTCAGCCTCCCAATTTAAACTTCTCCGTCAGGCCAGAAAAACTTATAACAATAACATCCCCATATCCCCAAAAAAGTTCTTCAGAACTGAAAACGCCAAGAACAGACCCCGCAAGCTCTTTGAAATAGTTAAATGTCAATCTAACAAACTAGCTAAGTCATCCAAAGAAACTACAAAATCCCTAATAACCTGTGATGAGTTCTCCTCCTTCTTTACAACCAAAATTAACTATCTAGGTAACAAACTTAATGCCACCTAAAACTTGCCTCCTCCTCTATTACCGGGACCCATATCGCCTCTCTTCCCCCCCCCTGGCAACACCCAAAAATCAAGCTCATTGGTCTAACTTCGAAATATATGATGACCATTCCATCTAAAAAATTCGATCCTCCTTAACACCGAATACCCACTTCAACGACCCTCTCCCCGCCAACTACCTGGCAGCGTCCTCCCTATTAATCGTTCCCGATTGGACTACAATTACCAACACTTCCCTTCGTCAAGGGTCCATACCTGACTCCCTGAAAACCGGGCAAGTCATCCCCATCCTAAAAAAAAACACTTTGAATCCAGCAATTCCAAACAGCTTCAGACCAATTTCCAATATTCCTCTTCTTGCTAAAGTGCTGGAGAAATATGTGCAGCTACAACTAAGCCAACATATCGCTAATTTCAACTTGCTGGACGAATTCCAATCTGGGTTCAGGCCTGGGCATAGCACTGAAACTACTATTCTTCACATCACAGATGATGCTCTCCAAGCCCTTGACCACGAGAAAACCTGTCTCTTGAGCCTTCTGGATCTTTCTTCGGCATTCGACACAGTCAACCACGAGAAACTTCTTGAACGCCTCGAGCACAGGATGGGTCTAGGAGGTATCGTCATCAAATGGTTTGGTTCCTTCCTCCATAACCGCACCCAGAGATTCTTAGTCAACAGCAACCTATCTGCTTCTTCCCCGATAAAAGTTGGTGTCCCTCAAGGCTCTACTCTGTCCCTTTCCCTCTTCAATCTCTACCTTGAACCATTAGCTGAAATGTTTCACATGGCCAACATCTCTTTCCACATGTACGCTGATGATACTCAGATCTACATCAAAATCTCTTCTCTAGAGGAGATTACTTATCTGAATGACGCCCTGCAACTGACTGTTCAATGGCTCGCCAACAACCAGCTCAAACTGAATGCCCAAAAAACGGAGTCCCTTCTCATCTCCCCCCCTAAAAACTCCAATGGCATCCTGGAATGAATTAACTCGATCACAGCACTTAACTGCACATCGACCATAGTGGATTCTACTAAATCTCTTGGCATAACCTTGGACAGCAACCTGAATATGTATGAACCCTCACCAAAATGGAAGCTCTTCATTTAGTGTGATATCAGTATTTACAGTGGTATTCATTTACTATTAAAATGTAGTATTCGTTTAGTATGCATGAAGACTAAGTAGTATGCCCACAAGCTGAAATATGCAAATGAGGGAATACTAGTTCTACTCAACTACCCTTCAAATACATGATGAACACTTCAATTGATTGCTAAAAGAAGACCAGTAGTATTCTAGAAGAATAGTATTTGAAGCTTAGTAGTATTCGGTTAGGGTTTATTTGCAGCTCTTCTGCTATTCCAAGAGCAAAATGAAGGCTAGTCTCATTGATTGTGACCACTGTTTGAAGACTAGGGGTATTCTTTGTGAGCAATACCTGAATACTAACGGCAATGATTGTGAAGACTCAAGTCTAGCAGAATTTAAAGTGAATGTTAATTGAACACTAGTTACATTCACTATTAATTTATAGTAATGTGTTTGATTTGATTGCTTGCACAGGGCTTCTCTTAATGATGCCTTTTGGGCCTTTCAGACTAAATTTTATTTGTTACATGTTTTGAGTCAATGATTATAAGCGGCCTGTTACAAACTCATTAGTCATACATTCAGCAAACATTTTATGATGTGTATGGAACATTTGTTTGTTTTCATATTGTCCAAAAGAACAATTGTGCAAAATTGAATTAGTCACCAGATAAAAGCTTAACTGCTCTAATTCCTCCTGTGTTGATTTTCCACCAGACTCTATTAATGGTATAATTTAGAAAAACAATTTGCTAAACACATTGTACAAGGCTTTTATGCCATTAACACGTAAAATGTTCTGAAGGAGATGCAGGTGACCTGTGAGATGACTTTTATTGACAGAAGAAACTTGCAGATTGGTTGAACTTACAATGTAACAATTGTAAACCACATTATTAGTAAAAATGTCTACATCAGATGTTTGAATGGAGATAGTCTACCAAATTATCAGAACAGATTTTTAAAAAGTGACAAATAGAACCGGTCCATCTCTTGGCATTTGCACTTTTAGATATATTGCGATATGAATCAAAGTTTATAAGCACATCAGTGGTAAAAGTGTCTGCATTACATTTGAATAAAGTAATTGTCTATCAAATTATCAGACTAGATTTAGAGAAACGTGACAAATATTACCAAAGCTTATAAAGTTTGATGTGGTGAAAGTTTCCGTCTTGCATTAGTGCACTTGTTGTTAAAGATACGCTGGTCACTATTTGGGACTTTCCAGTGGTGCTCCTTGCAAAGCGCCCAAACAAATTCTGTAGAATAAATATAAAAGTGGATACATTAAAAATATACATTAATAGGTGGGAACAGTCAGGTCAATTGATTTCTGTCATGAGCATATCCTTCAGTCAGTGTCCTCACATTTCCATTTACCACCTGCACCCCACTGACTCAAAATACTCCCTTTGATTTCCCCTCAATCCCCCTCAGTGGTGGTGGTTCTTGTAGAGTACACACAGGACTTTGCTATTGGCAAGTATCCTTTAAACACTTTCAATGGATAAAAAAGAAGAAATACACTAAGGTTAACTAGTTCAATATATAAAATACATCCAAACATACCTCTGCAAGCAGAAGCTTTCTCTTCATTCAAGCCTCTATCCTTTGAATGCTTTCTTTGACCAGTTCCTTTGCTGTTTGCCAATTCCTGATCGTTGAATACCATAGATATGACTCGATTTAGAACAAATGCTCCAGGATCACTTGAAGTTGGTGCTCTTGCAATTAAACTATAAAGTTGGCCAGCATCTACCAAGATATCGTTGTATCGAAGAAGATTTTTGGGGTCCTTAATGAGTTGTATAAGTCGCCCTTGCCTGTATTCTAAAAATGCACTCCCCATCTCTTCAGCGGAGGTCCTTTCTTCCTGCATTGAAAGAATGGAGATGGATATTAGAGATACAAACACATGAAATTAGCCTTCATATGATATTAACATTAACATGAGTCTTCTCATTAGGGTGCAACAACTCTTGTTTAATGCCCCAAGTAACATTTAAAAAAACTCTCGTAAGAGCGAAAGAGAGAGCGCGTGAAAGAGAGAGAGAGAGCGCGTGAGAGAGAGAGAGCGCGAAAGAGAGAGAGAGCGCGAAAGAGTGCGCCTCAACAGGCAAGGGTCCTAAACGTAGTGCGCCTCACTACGTTTTGCACCCTTGCCCGTGGCGGGTCCTTAGGCCTCCCACACGAGTGAGGCACCGTTTTTATCAGGAGACCCGGGGGAACGCTGGGTGGTAGGAAATTTGTATCAGCTCGGTGATGCCACAACTTTCCCACACAAAAATGTGTGAAAAAGGTGATTTTTTCAGCTAAATTTGAGGTTTGCAGGGCATTCTGGGTAAGGAAACGTTGGGGATCCATGCAAGCCATACCTCCCTGGAATCCCCCGGTTGTCTAGTTTTCAGAAATGTGTGGGTTTGGTAGGTTCCCCTAGGTGGCCGCCGAGCACCGGGCCAAAAACCCAGATGACCCCCCTTGCAAAACCAGGTCCTTTTGAGGTAGGCAATTTTCATGTCGCCTCAATACGTTTTGGGCCCTTGCCTGTCGCGGGTACTTGGGCCTCCCACACGAGTGAGGCACCGTTTTTATCGGGAGACCCGGGAGAACGCTGGGTGGTAGGAAATTTGTGTTAGCCCGGTGATGCTACAACTTTCCCACACAAAAATGTGTGAAAAAGGTGATTTTTTCAGCTAAATTTGAGGTTTGCAGGGCATTCTGGGTAAGGAAACGTTGGGGGATACATGCAAGCCATGCCTCACTGGAATCCCCCGGGTGTCTAGTTTTCAGAAATGTGTGGGTTTGGTAGGTTCCTCTAGGTGGCCACCGAGCACCGGGCCAAAAACCCAGGTGACCCCCCCTTGCAAAACCAGGTAGTTTTGAGGTAGGCAATTTTCATGTCGCCTCAATACGTTTTAGGCCCTTGCCTGTTGCGGGTACTTGGGCCTCCCACACGAGTGAGGCACCGTTTTTATCGGGAGACCCGGGGGAACGCTGGGTGGTAGGAAATTTGTGTCAGCCCGGTGATGCCACAACTTTCCCACACAAAAATGTGTGAAAAAGGTGATTTTTTCAGCTAAATTTGAGGTATGCAGGGCATTCTGGGTAAGGAAACGTTGGGGGATCCACGCAAGCCATACCTCCCTGGAATCCCCCGGGTGTCTAGTTTTCAGAAATGTGTGGGTTTGGTAGGTTCCCGTAGGTGGCCGCCGCGCACCGGGCCAAAAACCCAGGTGACCCCCCTTGCAAAACCAGGTCGTTTTGAGGTAGGCAATTTTCATGTCGCCTCAATACGTTTTGGGCCCTTGCCTGTCGCGGGTACTTGGGCCTCCCACACGAGTGAGGCACCGTTTTTACCGGGAGACCCGGGGGAACGCTGGGTGGTAGGAAATTTGTGTCAGCCCGGTGATGCCACAACTTTCCCACACGAAAATATGTGAAAAAGGTGATTTTTTCAGCTAAATGCGAGGTTTGCAGGGCATTCTGGTGGCCATCTTTGATTTCTTCATTTGTAAAGCATTGAAATCATTTTTTGGTTTCTGACTTCCTACAACTGGCATATTTTCTTTAACCGCTTTTAATCGACTGGCAGCTCGATCTTTTTTCTTTGAAGACAGTTTTTTTGTCTCAATGTTACCCACATGTACCAATTCCTTGCCCAAATCCTGTGCTACAGTCATACTGTTTTTTTTAATAAACACATCCATAGTCTTTTTCAGAGCTGCACATAGTTTCTTGACTGTAACATTAAAAAAAATAATTAATTTTCAAAATGTTCCTATTTGCAAACGACTTGCAATACGGTACTTGTATGACCTATTATTGTGTAGATTTACTTGTCACTGAAACTGGTGAGATTATCGTACCCAGTGTAAAATGAACAATAACTATGGACCCTCAATTAGACTTTGGCAAACGAGTATTCATTCACAAACATGACAGATCCTCTTTACCTTATTGCAAGTGCATCACATCCCAATGCATTTGTAATAAGGTGGATGGGTAATTCATAATGTTTGGGATGGAGTACTCATCCACCAATTTGTAAATCAGGTCACATATTTGTAAAGTATTGCATTACATTATGTATTTAATTTGTAGTCATTTTCTATGGAGCTGTGGGCAGGCATGTAACACCTCAGAAAGAGGTTTTTGGACAAAGGTGTAGGGTTGTCAGAACTGGCTACAGTAATAGCCGCCAATGGGCTTACGAGAGATTGTGATCAGAGTAGAATATCTGCCACTAGAATTTTGGGAGTCGGTGCAATAAGCCAAGGGAATAGAAATATAGGGATTGAAAGTGCAGCATGGAGGCCTGCATGATGGGACATGAGGAGAAAAGACTTCATTTGATGTACCTTTAATAGCAGATCTTCAATGCAAAGGAAAAGGTGATTTACCATAAGATGAGATGACTGTTTTAAACAACGTAGAGCCAAAGTGGAAAAGGGAGCATTGCATTTGTGAAATTTATTCTCACTTGATACCGAAAAGAAAGGTACTGGATATCATCAGGGGCAGACTGGTGTTTCAATGTACAGATTGTGTAAAGGCCGAACCAGATAGCATTCTATGGCCATAACTGGTTCAGCAGTAACTGAGCCTAGCTATTAGTATTGATATGCATTTCAGCAATATTCAAAAGCAAACTTAACTGACAGGGGGACCGTGAAACATACATATTGAAGACACTTACATTCACTGTAGAAGACTAGGATCCCTTTATAAATCATTTTCTTCTTGGTAGGTGTTCCTTCATCATCTAGGTCAAATGTTTCAAAGGCACTGTGACAGCGGGCTCCTAATAAAAGTTCTGAAGTCTTCTCCGTTGCATTAAAAGTGACTTCCGCATGACTTTGCAGCACAACTGATCGGTCTACATAGTAAAATATACAGCAATAGCAGTCCTTACTCGATTTCCTCGTCATGTGCGCCATGGCTTCCAAATGTGCTGAATTAAAAAAAAAATCTAAGCTGCCTTATTCTTTTTAATCCCTGTAAATGAAAGAGTAAATATTTAACTGTGATGTAACCTGCAGTGAATGGGACAGTTTGCGCATGGTGCTTTCAACTCACTGTACCATCAAAATAATCCTCAGCTACTGACAAATGGAACTAGACACTGAAGCAGAATGGAGCTTCAGTGTACACCATCAAATTATTGCACACATTGACAAGCCCATTCCACACTCAACAATGTAGTCCCCATTGCACAACAGACACCCACACTGACAGACACTCAAGCATATCACCAGACATACATAATCATACATCCACAAACACTATGATACTCCAAAATGCCATCACACACCTAAAACACCTACTCTAAACTATATAGCCTCTTATCAAAACAGCTTCTCTTGCCTTCAGAAAGATATGATATCTCACCCAGTTTGATACTCCTATGTCATCTCAGAAACTCATGCTCCATATTAGACAGCAATATACACACCCTCACGCTGAAAATCTAAAAACAGGCAGCAACTTATCAGGAATGCATCTACCCTGTTATTAACCCTCGAAAATTATCCATGCAGACATAGCTCAAACACCACACTCACAAAGCGGACACTGATAGACTAGGGTGGCGAAGTGAGCTAAAGAACGATGACGGATTCAACCCAGATCTGTGATTGGCGGTGAGTGTCTGAAAAGTTTCAGCACTCAGTCCATCATCTCCTCGTGGTTGCTTTGTTCACCCTAAGTTGGCATGGTATGCCCAGACAAGGTCCCTTGCTCACTTGCCACTAGATTCGAGCTAGCCTGGTTGATGGGGGGTGTTACCCCCAAAACTGGTCCCAGGATGCTTGTTTCCGGTCCATCATACTTTAAGCTGGTGAATGCAAAGCTAGCAACGGCTGTGTGTCTACCTCATTAGGTGGGCACAGTTGGAAACGACAACTTTGTTCATGTTGAAGGCCTGGGTCAGAGGGAACTTACTATTGCATGTTCTTTTTCATATTTATTTTCCTTCGTCACTTTTGCTTTCCCTATTTCTTACTCCTTTATCTGTGTTTCTTTATGTTGCTCAAAATATGATTAAAAATAATTTTCGAACCCCAAAATAGGAGTACTGGTGTCCACCACCTGCAGCCACCAGCACAAATTAAGCATGCAAATTCGGGTGTGATGGGACTCTTTCACATAAATTGAGTGCCTTGAAAATGTGTCTGGTACATAGAATACACAGATCATTTATTGAACAGAGTGCACACAAAAAACCTAATTTTTAGGCGCACATGGATTGGCGTAATATGAACGCGGCAACAGGCATTAAATTTATGTTCAAATCTTACTGCAAATGCAGCACAATTGCTTGGTATTTCGAAAAAAAGGTAATATGGACAATTTAGCAACAGTTGATTAGCTATGCTTTCACATGGGAATAACGCTGGTTATGTTGCTGCTTAGCGCCACATGACACCCTGCCTAGCATCCGAGCGTCTGCCATTTTCATAACAAGAAGCAGGCTGTTATGAATGGCTGCAAGTGTTGGGAGTGCCTGTCATGGGAAATTATTGTTGCTTACATGTGACCCCTGTGATGGGCATCTTCATGAGTCAGGCACATTTGCAGAACTGCTGATTAGTTTCCCAAACAGCAAAATTCCTGCATTAGAAGGTAAGTTTGGCTAATTGTCATTTCTACACAGTAGCTGATATACATGTTTTAAAAATCCATAAATAATTCATAATTTATCTGTTCTGTTATCTTTGTCCCTGGTTTGCTTAAAACTACTGACTTAACGCTGCTCCCTTTTAAAATATTCGACTGCTTTGCGCTTTCCTGAAAATAACACAAAGACTGCCACAAAGATCACAGGGAAATGTTTCTGTTCTTGTTGCTCTTATAATTAAAAATTGCACTGTAACGGTGGGCAAGGAAGACACAAGGGAAAGCATTTTGACTACTGAATATCATTTGCCTTTTAAAACACAATGTAAGTGGCAAGTGCAAAACATATAGCTGATAATGGTCAGGATTAAAAAGCTAAGAAAACAGTCTAAATTGGCACCGGCAAACCCCCCCCCCCCCCCTTTGTGATTGGTAGATGCCAAATTCCTATCAAATGACAGCCTGCTCGAGGCCACAGCATATAAACTGGGCACAACAATTTAATCCTAAAGCCCAGTTCTAAGGTCTTCTGTATCCTGGCGCACACACACCTTTCAGCGCCCTTTCCAACTTTAACTTAAGATAATCAAATGGGAATTTTGAATGCTGCTGCATATTTTACAAATGAATATATCTCGCATTAACACCACAGCTGGTAGATTTCATACAGGTGCGACCTTTCCAGTCTGTCAATCAAACGTATTGGTGAATGATCATGTAAGCTGTCAGAGGGTTTGAAAGGCCACTACAGTATCTATATTTCTTTGGCACACCGTGCGCACAATGCATGCAGCGCGTGCTCGAAAATAAATTGAGTAAATATTTTTAAACGAGCTGCCTCACTTATTTCTATAAGGCACTTCCCTGTACTAGAGACCCTGCAAAGAAGGGGCACACGTTAACAACGCACGATCAAGCTTGCATACCTTCCCCTAAAATGGCTTTAAAGGAAGATGTTAAACTCTGTGCAATGATAAATTGACAATAAAAAATTCGATGGCCTGCAACCAATCACTTTGGATCGGCAACAGTTTTCAGTCCTGTCAGAATTCAATGGCCCTATGACCCCGAAGGAGAGGAGTGGAGTGGTGCGGGCGAAGAGCCCTTGGGGCTGCGGTCCCAACGAAGTGATGCCCTGATATCAGGAAGATGTGATAGAGGGCGGACACGCAATATAGCGACAAGGAATGTGGCCAACGTACACATTTACACTTTGAGCTGGCCCATGGAGGCAAATCAGCCGGCAACTTGCTCATTGGCCTGGTTTCGGTTACAGCCAGTGGTCGAAGTGGGAGGAAAAAAGTAGGGGAACTGTGGGCGGAGAATCAGAGGGCGGGAATAACCCAAGGATTGGATCAGTGGGCGGAGCCAGAGGTGTGGCCAGAATGTGCAAACATCCCAATTTTTTGTATTTGTTTGGCATTTCACTGCCCAGTTTAATCAAACAATGGATACACATGATTATTTAAGGTTATAACGAGTTATTGACATTAAAACACATTCACAAAGTGGTATATGCTTCTAATCACAGAATGTCCTAAATACGATAAAATGTGGAAGCACAAGCCATTTATCACCGAGCCATGGAGTTTGTCATCAGCAGTTCTCCCGTTTTCCACAACGGCAGTTCAAACATGAATGGCAAAATATCCTAGTTTGCAAAATGTTTTCTATATAATTATGGCTCTGTCATATTTGCCTCCTTATGGAAGATCTGCTGCATGAACTGACCATTTCAACTAATAAATGGTTTATAGCTCAAACGCATCAAAAGTTAATAAAAAATGTGACTTGTTTTGCTGCGGAGTGGATGGCTTATTGCAAAGGTTGACTGATCATCTTTCTCACTGTTGCATTTGTATGTTACACTGATACTAATGAGGTAAAATCTTTCCAAAGACTGTTAGCATGTGTTCACATGGCAAAATACTAAAATATCAGAAAATATACTGCATTACGCTGCAGCCTTTTTTTTAATGCATAATTTAGTCAACACTGCGGCATAATTTTGTCCTCCTTTGCTGCATAATTGATTCCAGTGGCACCACAGCAGGTAGCACATGTTAAAGGTGCTTGTGAATGAAGCAGAGAGATTGTGAAGTTTGCAAACTTAGTTTGGTGTGCGTGCAAATTCTGCATTGCCAATCCCTGGTGAGTTGCAGCTACTACTTCTGAAACAAGGCCAATGGAGGTACCTATGGGTGAGGCAGACTGGCCTCAAGGGCAGGGCCGGCCTTAGCACTGGTGGTGCCCTGTGCATTAATGTTTGCCCCCCAATGACCACCTCTGCCATGGATTCCCTCACTACCACCCTTTAACAGTGGCCCTGAAGTCTCCATAACCACACTCTCTCTCAGATGCATTTAATTTGATTTACAGCGCCACTCATACCAGTGTAGGGTGTCAGAGCACTTTACATCACACACATTACTCAGAGACAATCAATATGTGTGTAAATCACTGTATAGAAAATGTTACATAAGACTAAGGACTACAAGGTGTAGGAGTCACATGACAACCATACTAGTAGGCCGTATAGTTTAATAGTGATTGGTCTGGAGAAACATAAAATCAGAATTTAAAACGTAATACCATGGTTGGGAGTTCTCTTTAATAATCAGAATTGATTTCTGACCAAAAGAACTCTTTTTGCAACATTAGGATAATCAAAGACTGGGGGAAAAACATAACGCTCTAATTTATACCTTGCTGTTTGTATGCAGCTCGTAGATGACAGTTAATAGCGCACTGTTCTATGTTAGGATTTTAACTTATAAACTGCAAGCAACAAAAGGATCTCTCTGACAAAAGCAGTAGCCCACTGACCTATTTACATTATGTGCACTTTGTGATCTGCATGGTACATGTTCTTTGCAGCAGGGTCATTAACCCTCGGAGCTACCTTACCATGAATCAAAACTTCCACTAGACAAAATGATCTCTCTCTAGGAAGAACATTAAACACCAGAGTCACCATGACATTTTTATTGTTGCCGAAAATTGCTGGAGGCCAGGAAGGAGGCAGCAAGTGTTTTTAAAACCTTAATATACTTGCAAACATAATGCCTCCACCCAAAGTTAGCACCCGGTGCGGTCACACCGGTTGCACTGCCCTAGAGCTGGCCCTTCTCAAGGGTCCTGTGACCACAGTGACAGAGTCACTGTTCTTCTAGGCTGTGCTGCTTCATAGGCCTGCCCGCAAGACTGGAGGTGAACTTCAGTATGGATTGTGGTGGACAAACCTTGTAGGTTAACCTACACTTGCCACTGCTAGGGTCCACCTGCTGGTGCTAAGACACCAGGGCTTCTAAGGTCTTGCGTAGCCTTCTAAGGTCTAGCATGCGATTGTGTTCTCTCAGGAGAGTGGTCTGGTGGACTGGTTATTAAGGCTGAACATGGTTCCCCCGTTCCAAATTCAGCAGCTCTGGCCATAGTGCCACATCCTCTCCCCCACTGAACACCATACTGCCCCACTGAGAAAAACTCACACTGCCTTCAACTACAACCCAATTGCTGCCGGCTATAAACACCTGGATGAGGCTCAATTTAAATGACGCAATAGACAAGAGCAATATGCGGCCTACAAAAAAAAGTAACATCATCCTGGATAAAGCAAACACTCATAGGGAATGCAAAATTTAGCAAACCATGTGAAATGTAAGCAGGAACAACATGGTTACCTTAACGCTTTTACACTCACCATTCAGAAATCAGTGAGTGCTGGAAAAGTTAAGGACATCACTATAGGGCCTTGAATGGACCCATTTCAATATCCATTGCTTATATCCTTACAAAACGTAAGCAGCATGGTAAAAAGACCACATCCCTGCACACAGAGCCGCAGTACACATTTTGTTTTCCAATCCACACTTTGCAGTACCTCCAGGATTGGTGCACTAGTTGCAAGCCCAGGGAAAACAAAGACAAGCAAATAAAAAAAGCGCTTCACTGGCAAACTCTGTAAAAGTGGTGCTAATGTGTTTGTGTGTGAATAAAATCAACCTGGCCAGTTTGCTACCACCCTGTCTTCCTTTATTTCGTTATTTGTCATATTTTTAACCTTTTAATCCAGATGCTGCACTTTGGAATTAAAATACGACATTTCCAGCAAAAATGTTTTTCTTTTTTGGATCCATTTCACTGGGGAGCAAATAATCTCGAAGTCAGGGTTTTCAGTAAGAGAAGAACTGCCAACTTCGACCACTGGTTACAGCCTCGGATTTCTGCCACAACCGTAGCCTGCGGGCCCAATGTGCGCGCGTGGCAGGGGAGTGTCAGAAAGCCGAGGTTGTAACAAATAAATAAACCAAACGCACCACCCGCTTTAAGCCCCACCGTTCAGTCGACTCCGACAGTGGGCAAGGTGTTAAGTCGTAACTTCACCCTTAAAGTGACAATGCAATGTCACACAAGGCACATGCAAATTTACTTCCACAAGCTGCGATACACACAGTCGATATACGATGGAGAGATCGCCCCCGCAGCTTTTGAAGATAGCGCCGCAGGGGCTGGCCAATTTAATTGCCAGGGCTGTCATTGGGAGCGCGATTCGCACGCTACTCGATTGACGGCCCGGGGACCCAGTGCACTGCAGCTACGTGAGCAGCTGGTGTGCTTGCAGTGCACACACATGCTGCAAGTCCAATTACCCAATCATGCGCATCCATTCTGCGCGCGCTCAACAGGATTGGAGGATACTGCCAGAGCCTGCTTATACAACGTGATTCTGCTCTGGTGAGTACGTGAATTAAATTTGGGAGATAAACAATATTCTATTCGAAAAGTGTACTTTGTACTGTAATATTTGTGAGAATATGTTTAAAGCTAAGCCTCGGCAATGAAGGATGATGATGAATCATGCAAAATTCAAAGAACAGGGTATTCAAATGTTAGGAAGTACTGGCGCTCTGCTGGTAAACGTAAGTGTCTTGAATTATAGTATCCGTATGGTGCAAAACAGGGAGGGGAAACCCCTAAACCCCTCAAAATGTAAAGGCCAAAACAAATTTTGACCTCAAACTGAGCAAAAGAACAGTCCTGTGCACACATACAATTATACAGTCATTGGTCGATACAGGTCAAAGCAATACAACAACGAAAACATTTCATGAAGGATTAGAAATTTCCCTTTTAATAAACATAACCAGCCGACACGTGTTTCATCGTGGGGGGTGTGAACCACGAATCTTCAGGGCTGGAAAAAATAACAAAATGATTTGTGCTAAGACAAGTGCCAAGAACAAGGCGACACTGTATAATAATGGTTAATTAAAAACATATTATGAAAAATCAGTGCGGAAATAAACAGGAAGAAAACACCACAACTCCAAAAAGGTGCTGAAATAGTAATAAGAGAAATATAACAAGACATTTGCCTAAACCTTCAATCGGTGTGGAGTCAAAAAAGAAAAAGGAAGAAAGAAAAGGTCAATTAGAAATCACCCTGCACCCGAAAATGTGGAGCGACTCAAGGCATAGAGTCCCTAGGTCTTAAAGGAGTACCAAACAAAAAATCACAAAAAATCACAAAAAATCAAAAAATCAAAAAATCAAAAAATCAAAAAATCAAAAAAAAAAAAAAAAAAAAAAAAGACCTAGGGACTCTATGCCTTGAGTCGCTCCACATTTTCGGGTGCAGGGTGATTTCTAATTGACCTTTTCTTTCTTCCTTTTTCTTTTTTGACTCCACACCGATTGAAGGTTTAGGCAAATGTCTTGTTATATTTCTCTTATTACTATTTCAGCACCTTTTTGGAGTTGTGGTGTTTTCTTCCTGTTTATTTCCGCACTGATTTTTCATAATATGTTTTTAATTAACCATTATTATACAGTGTCGCCTTGTTCTTGGCACTTGTCTTAGCACAAATCATTTTGTTATTTTTTCCAGCCCTGAAGATTCGTGGTTCACACCCCCCACGATGAAACACGTGTCGGCTGGTTATGTTTATTAAAAGGGAAATTTCTAATCCTTCATGAAATGTTTTCGTTGTTGTATTGCTTTGACCTGTATCGACCAATGACTGTATAATTGTATGTGTGCACAGGACTGTTCTTTTGATGATGAATCATGGTTGGGACGCTATTCCACGGCCTAGGTTAAACACTTTCAAACACATGCAAACCCATTACGAATTAAAGTAGCTAGGGGTTGCATGCCCTTAAGCTTTACAACTTCCGTCTTTCCATACTCATAGTTTTTGCAAAGGGAGCATTAATCCGATGCATTACAGCTTTCTCTCTTCTTGGAGATACTAAAACATATTTTCGAGCCTCTTACGATTTTCCACCCCTATAATACCAGAAGATATATATATGTAGGACAAGGAAGCCAATAACATGCTTCAAAGCCTTTCTTTACTATCTCAGGGTCCAATTCACAAAATATTTTGATCAACAAAATAATATTCGTGGGAAAAGTGTTATCTTTAGATGTATATGGGTATGGAGTGCAATTTCCATAGTTTCGATGTGAATGCATTTTCCAGAGTCATAAATATAAGGGTTTGGAGCGGGCATGGCTGTTCTGGTGGAAACAATCACCAAGTCACAACTTCTTGAGTATTCACCAGTATTACATTTTCCATCCGAGTTCACCCGCATGCACATGGTAGGCATTACCAAATGGCATGGAACACCCGCATCTTTTTGTGCAAGTGCAGGAGACATGTTTTTCAAGTGGAGAAAAACACGGGGGAAAACGTGCATCCTCTACTGGCACTAACTGTAGGACTGTTCACCAAGAAAATCTAATGCATAGGTCATATAAGTCCTATTTTTGTGAATCGGCCCCTCGGTCGTTAGTATTCAACACAATAAGAGCAGGGGCCATCACGTGGAAGAGCACCTTTAACAATCAGACTAGCCTTAGGAAGAAAGCCTGTAATGCTATTAGAACATCCACCCAGTGACGTAGAATAGTCTAAATAAAAAGGGGAAAGATAAAAAGCAAACATTAGGAAATTTGAACCGAAGTTCTATACCAGCAACTACTGACCCTCTCCCACTTACTGTTTTCAATGTGGTTTGCAGCGTTCTGACAATCTAATGTATTTATATACGAAGCTTCATAATTATTGGGATATTGGGGGCATATAACGTTTTGGAAATGCTGCAAGTGCTGGATGAATAGATCCTAATTGTTCCACGGAGTAAACCCACAAAATGCAGAGACTTCCTGAAGCATCCTCGCTTCAATCTCTGGGTAGAACAGGAAAGTGATAGTCAAGCAAAACGTAGGCCCTCATTTATGGCTTGGCATCGGGCAGCACAGTAGGGCACCTTGCTGTGCTGCCCTACGCGAAAGTGAAGGGGCAGGAATATATCGTATTTAAACAATGCAGTGAATTCCTGTCCTTTCTGCCTGTGCTGGGCCCGTTTTGGAAACTGAGCATCAACGTAGGCACGGGTGCTTCCATTGCAGGGAGGATTGTTTTTGTGCAGAAAGGGGCACCTTCCTGCACAAAAACAATCCTACAAGGCATTTTTATTTTTCTATGTGTGTTGCAGCACACATGGAAAGAGGAAACAACGAGAAGAAATAAACATCTTTCTTTCCTCTTGTTACACCTCATGTCAGGAGGAGTATGGATTTGACGCTGCCCCAGGTTTACATCACTTTGTAAATCTGGAGGAGCCGCAAATTCCATGGGTTTTGCACGGGAAAACGCACCACAATGCCCATGGAATGCCTCCTGGGCGCAGAGTAAGGCAGCGCAGCAATTTGACCTGTGTCACCTTACTCATGATCTGTGAGGCCACTCAAAGCCACGCAGGGTGGCTTTGCATGACTTCCTTAATCTTGATGAGAGACCTGTGTCACACATGTACCACGGTGCGTGGTACAAACGTTAGGCAGGGCTCTCATAAATAAGCCCCTTACTGTGGCATTGTGGAATGGTTATTTTCGTGAAACTAACTGTTGAGTGTTTTTTCCTCGCATTTCTTCAATTTGGCAACTTGTATTGACTGATAATTGCCATTGTTTCCACCACAGAAATCAATTCATTTGCCACCCCTTGCGAATGAATGGAAAATGCTGAATATTATTAATGTTTTTCATGAAGTGGAGGAACAGTCAAGAAATTGGCAATGGATTCTGGTGATTTTACTTTTCATTGAAATTTTTGGGCCATCCCTAAACCTGAGTAAGGTTCCGTAGTGGCGTATATTCCTGCTGGTGGGTTTTGATTGAGCAGTGGCAATTCAGATAAGTACTTTATGCTCTGGGCTCCCAGGGTTTATGGTGGAGGTGAATTTAGAATTGTGGGTGACAGCCTTTTCATTTTCACGACATGTGGAAGCATTTACTGTTGAAGCCTCCCTTGAATTTCTGTAAATGAGATAGCCCTGCCACTTATTAACGCGACTACCTGTAAGGAGATTGAGGCTTTCAAAAGATGCTCAACTTAACCCTATACAACCGAAGAGTTTTATGTGTCTCCCCTAGCGCCAGCAATACCATGACAGAGACGTTCCTAGGTGGTCATTGACACAGAAGACATTAGTTTTTTTGTTTACATTGTTAGTAGGATGTGGCCGTGTTTAGGAAACGGGGGATATGTTAATTCAGAGTTAACTGAAGGAGAAGAAACTGCACTGCTGGCAGGCTGCCTGGTGGGTACTGGGAACATGTCTATGAATAATGTCTGAACAATATCCCAAGAATGAAAAGGCTCTTATTTTTCATGACATTCTTCCGGTATGATTTTTGAACTGGTAGGCAAGAGGAAATAATTTCACAAACCCATCCACCCACTTAACTACAGTCCCTGTGTGTGCAGCTCTGTCCCTTGATGTAATAACATCAATTTTGTCATCATGCTCTCCCCTAGGTCATAGTCCAATAAGCGGGGGTTTCGGCAGGAAGAGAAATTACAGGTGGAATGGAAAACATTTTGGTGTCCTAAATATACTTTCTCTGTTGTAATTAGGGTACTGATGTTGGTGCTGTATCTGGTTAAACCACCAACTAAGGATCTGCCATTTCTAGGTGGCATAGGATGACTTTTGTAGGTGGAGGACCTCATGATATCATTTTGTCAGAAAAGTACAATAAGTATTCCAGAGAGAGAAAGGGTTACAGGTCAGGAGAGGATGTGGCAATGTACTTGTCTGATTATTTATTTGATTTATTGAACAAATAAAGCACTGGGAAAACATCAAACTTCATATTATTTGAAGGCTGTGCTGTCTCTAGTGCAACTAATAACAGGCTACAGCTATTCTGTTCAATGGCTTCTTAAGGATTTTGGGGACTCTAGGCCAAACATATTTTGGAGGCCCTTGTTTGGATTTATGATACAGTTTCAACTCTTTCTGCCCTATTTGCACAAGCACTCTGGTACAAATTCTAAATGTGTTTACATGTCATTTTCAGGGATAGTGATGTGTGTTTTCAATATTGTAACACAGCAGCAGCTCACTAATATTGTTGCAAATAATCTCTGTGCCCCCCCCCCCATTTCTCATACATGAGTTACTGTTTTGATCTGAAAGAAACTTTTTTTATGGCTGTTGCATGAAACATAAACACAACATTTGTCTGAAAGATGTCTGTACTAGACTCTCACACATTACCCACATTGAAAATAAATTAAAGGAAAAGGCTATTGACAAGAATCAGTATAAGAATGTTTCAAGGTCACCGGGGCAAGACTCTCTTAGGGGGCCCACTGAAAGGCTGAGGCCCTGGGCCACACTGCCCATGCCTTTAAACATCTCTGGTTCTGCCTGCTCTATAATTTTTACTTTCCTCTTTTGGGTTAGGAGTAATTGCAATGTATTCAAGAATAAAAGGATAGTGAGCATGTTTCCCCGAAATTCCTCAAAAATAAAAGCAGGGGTGTGCAAAATTAATTTTTCGTATCCGTCATAAAACTTTATGAAGCATTTTAATCTTCCCAAAGGTTTCTAACTTTTATACTTGGCCAAATTTCATGAACATCATACTGTCTTGTTTAAAACTTCTTGATGTAGACACCTACAAATGACATTTTTCTTCCTGCATCAGGTCCAAGTGGAAACGAGTAATATTTACAGCAATTTATCTTTGCTGTGGATTTTTGTTTTGGCAGAGATTATTATTTACTGGCATGTGCACTGCTAATTAAAGTCAGTCTTTCTGAAGTGAATCAATTCGTTTAATCAGGGGAGTGTCAACCCCCACGGCTACTTGATGCAAATTGCATATCAAATATTGCACAGCTGTAAAAGGTTCCACAAAAGTTCAGTTGGATACCTCTATTCAGCACACCTAGTAATTTCCGATCAACAACCCACTTAAAAAGAAATCACTTGTAAAGAATGTTTACAAATAAAATGTCATTGAGAAGAAAAAGGTTTCTATTCTTGTCTAGTGGCAGGAGAGTAAATGGCCATAATTGTCTTTTTACCCCAAAGGGTGGCGTATATCGAGGGTCTGCATCCAGAGACCTATGTGATGGGAGATAGACACATCATTTTGTACTTTGGTAGACAGTACAAGCACTGTCTGTGCGCTTGCGCCATATCATGCAAACAGTCCTATCATAAATGGAACCACCGAGTCCTTCAATTGAAATGGCAGCATGCTGCTGTGTGTGGTTTTCTCCTGGGGGCAAAGAAGGAGATTCTTTCGTTGAGGTATTGGGGTCCGGTGTTGTGGAGGGCGCTTTGTAGGCGTGTGTGAGCAGCTTGAAGGTCACTCTCCTTTTGACGGGGAGCCAGTGGAGGTGCTGGGTAATGTGGTCTTGTCGTGGGATGCTGAGGACGAGTCTGGCTGCAGCGTTCTGGACAGTCTTGTGAAGTAGAGATTTGTTGATTCCGGCATAGAGAGCGTTCCTGTAGTCCAGCATGCTGGTGATGAGTGCATGTGTGACGGTCTTCCTGGATTCAGGGTGGATCCATTTGTCTTGCAGAGTATGCAGAGGGTGTATGTAAATAAGTACACATATACATACAGAGTGTGACATATATAAAATGTAGAGGCGTGGCAAGGCAGTGAAGAGCATTGAGAAAATAATTAGCAGATTTCACTCAATGTAATTTTCCGAGGTTTTTATTTTAGCACAAAATTGTTCATGGCTCAAGATTCTTTTTATATCGTAGGAGTAATGGCAGAAGCAGGAGCAAAAAAAAGACTTTCTAAAAAACGAGGTCCATACCACAAACATTTAATATTGGTAAGTGATTTAGAATGTTTGAATGGGTGTAGGTGTGCCTTTGAATAGTAGAATGACATTGCAGGAATTGTATGAGTGATCATAATATTGTATTTTCTGGCTACATTTTGGGTTCTGGGAGGGGCTACATCAATTCTACTGTTTGGATTACTGATTAGCACTCTAACGAATTTTAACACTACTGTTGTAATCTCCTCTCTCTTTTTCCCGGTACCTTTCACTGTAGTGTTTTTCTCCTTTTTCTCCCCAGTGGTAGCTTCCATCCTTTTCCCCCACCCCTCCTCCCTCTTGGAATGTTCCTCTAGAGTTCACCTTGGAATGTTGACAGTCTGTGAGTTACGGAGAGTGGATGACAGAATAAAGACGCTTGTACTCTCTTCAGCCTCGGAGTACTCATTTATAACACTGGCGACGAGGACATAATCTAGGCGTACAAGGTAGGAAGATTTATGACACCTTACCTGAACCAGATCTAGAAGAGGATGAGGATGACACGGATGAGTTTAAAGTCACACTGTTAAAGTTAGAGACACATTTTGGTGATAGAGTAAATGTAGTTTTGGAGCAACATAAGTTCTTTTCCCGCATCCAAAATAAACAGGAATCGGTTATCAATTATATAGCAGCACTTAGAGGTCTGACACAATTATGTGACTTTGGTGAACTCAACGATTCACTCATCAGGGACCAACTTGTCAGGTGCACAAATAATAGTCGTATCCAAGAAAAGCTCCTGGCAAAAAAACCCACCTTAAAAGAAGCAGTTAGTATAGCAGTCTCTGTGGAACACACTGCTAAGTGTATTAAAGAGATGAAGACTCCCAACGAACTGGTTGCCAATGTTCGCAATAGCAGTGATGTACAAGCAAGTTCCTTAGATAATGAGGTATTCAAAGTTAGACCCAGAGATGTCATGGATAACCAATTGGTCAGTGAAAAGGGAAGGTTCAAATGCTATAGATGTGGCAGTAGCAATCACCTTGCTAATGATGTACGTTGTTCTGCTCGTAATGTCACGTGTGTAAAATGTAACAAGAAGGGGCACCTGGGTAGAGTGTGCAACAACAGTGAAAACTATAGTGTGAAATTAATACACAGTGAAGGGGATTTGGCCCCCAAGTATGTTTTCCAGGTAAAAGCTAGGGACTGTAAAGCTTCCTCAAGTTTTCAAGAGCAATTCAGTGACCACAGGCCTATTGAATATCCTAAATGTACCATCTTTGTCAATAATAAACCCATAGAGGTGTTGGCCGATTCGTGTGCCCCGGTTACCTTATTCAATATTGATGTCGTAAATGACATGTTTAATACCTCCTGTCTCAATATGCTGGAACCTGACATTTCAGCAGTAGGGTATGCCAATGAGAACATTCCTTTAGTAGGGATGATGAGTGTCTGTATTAAATTCAAAGGAAGATCCACATGGGGAAAAATATACATGGTAAGCAAAGGGTCAAATCTGTTGGGATGGCATCATCAAAGAGAGCTGGGGATTGTACTCGACCCGAACAGTAAAGATCAAGTTCTCATAGCTGAGAAGGTGGATGAAACCTGCAGGGTTGTATACAATTGTTCTGAGTTGTTCACTGGGATAGGCCAAAGAGTAAATAGCATTGTCTGCAACGTACCTCCATCAGGAGTGTACATCATTTCAAATCAAAGTGCCAAAACCTCTGTAGAAGGGGGGGTGCCAGAGTTGGTTCATGCAGAATCAGAAACGGATGTTGTTAAAAGTTTGCCTGCAGAGAATATTTGTAATCTGTCTGACAATATCACAGCAGTTCCAAATACTCCATGGACTAAGTTGGCATTGGAGATAATCTGTCCCGCGGGACAATCAAGAGCCCCTAAGAGATTTGTGATTGTTCTCATCAATCAATCAATCAATCAAAGCATTTGTATAGCGCACTACTCACCCGTAGGGTCTCAAGGCGCTGGGGGGGGGGTGCCGTTACTGCTCGAACAGCCAGGTCTTCAGCTTCTTCCTGAAGGAGAGGTGGTCCTTGGTCAGGCATAGGTCGGTCGGGAGGGAGTTCCAGGTCTTGGCGGCCAGGTAGGAGAAGGACCTCCCTCCTGTTGTCGCTCTTCGGATGCGCGGGACGGCGGCGAGGGCGTGGCTGGCTGATCGGAGGTGGCGTTTGGGAGCGTAGAAGTTGATTCGGTTGTTGAGGTAGATCGGGCCTTGGTCGTGGAGGGCTTTGTGTGCGTGGGTGAGGAGACGGAAGGTGATTCTTTTGTTGACGGGGAGCCAATGCACTAGGGTGCGGTGGCAGACCATGTCGAAAGCCGCGGAGAGGTCTAGGAGGATGAGGGCCGCTGTTTCTCCGTTGTCCATCAGGGCTCGGATGTCGTCGGTGGCGGCGATGAGGGCGGTCTCTGTGCTGTGGTTGGCTCGGAAGCCAGACTGTGAGGGGTCTAGGGACCCATTCGTCTCGAGGAAGGCGGCCAGCTGTTTGTTGACGGTCTTCTCGATGACTTTGGCTGGAAACAGGAGGAGCGAGATGGGGCGGTAGTTCTTGAGATCGGTGGGGTCCGCTGTAGGTTTCTTGAGTAGAGCGCTGAGTTCGGCGTGCTTCCAGCTCTCAGGGAAGGTGGCGGTGTTGAAGGAGGTGTTGATAATGTCCCGCAGGTGGGGTGCGATGACAGCGTCTGACTTGTTGAAGACGTGGTGAGGGCAGGGGTCGGTCGGAGATCCGGAGTGGACGGAGTTCATCATGCGGACGGTGTCTTCGGTGCTGATCGGAGTCCAGGCGCGGAGGGTGGTGGTGGGCGGCGTTGCTGTGGTCGTGGCGTGCGTCGGTTGACAGCTGAAGCTGTTGTGTATGTCCGCGATCTTGTTGTGGAAGTAGGATGCGAGGGAGTTGCAGAGGTCTTGCGATGGGGTGATGTCGTTGTTTCCTGCGTTGGGGTTGGAGAGCTCTTGCACGATGTTGAAGAGTTCTTTGCAGTTGTGTGCGTTGTTGTCCAGCCGGTCTTTGAATGCAGTTTTCTTGGCGGCGCAGATCAGTTGGTGGTGCTTCCGGGTGGCGAGCTTGAGGGTGGTCATGTTGTCCGGTGTTGGTTCCCTTCTCCAGCCTTTCTCGAGGGCTCGGCAGTTCTTCTTGGAGCTCTTGAGTTCGTCGGTGAACCATGGGGCCTTCTTGCTGCCAGGTCTGCTGGGCGGGGTCCTCAGAGGGGCGAGTTCGTCCGCGCAGTTGCTGATCCACTTCGTGAGGTTTTCGGCGGCCTGGCTGGGGTTCGTTGAGCTGGCAGGAGGGTGCTGGCTCAGGGAGGCGGCGAGCTGGTCGGCTGTGATCTTGTTCCAGCTTCTACGGGCAACCTGAGGCTGGTGGTGGTGGAACGCCGTTCTTTTGAAGGTGAAGTGGACACAGCTGTGGTCCGTCCAGTGGAGTTCTGTGGCGTGGCTGAAGGCGATGTCTGTGCTGGATGAGAAGACGGCGTCGAGTGTGTGTCCGGCGAGGTGGGTGGGGGTGGACACCAGTTGCTTGAGACCAAGGTTGGCGAGGTTGTCGAGCAGGGTGCTGGTGTTGCGGTCGTTGTTGTTCTCCAGGTGGAAGTTGAGGTCCCCCAGGAGGATGTAGTCAGCGGAGGGGAGGGCATGCGGGCTGACGAAGTCGGCGATGTCCTCGCTGAATTGGGTGCGTGGTCCCGGGGGCGGTAGATCAGGGTGCCCCTGAGGATGTAGTCAGCGGAGGGGAGGGCATGCGGGCTGACGAAGTCGGCGATGTCCTCGCTGAATTGGGTGCGTGGTCCCGGGGGCGGTAGATCAGGGTGCCCCTGAGGGTGGTCTTCGGGTCGGTGTGGATCTGGAAGTGCAGGTGTTCGGCGGTGGTTAGGGAGTTGTCGGTGCTGGTCGTGATACGGATGGTGTTCCTGTGGATGATGGCGATGCCTCCTCCCATCTGGTTGGCGGTGCGGTCCCTCCGGGTGATCTTGTAGCCCTCAGGGATGGCGATGGCGATGTCGGGCGCTGAAGAGGCGTTCATCCAGGTCTCCGTGAGGAAGGCAACGTCCGGGGCTGTGGTGTCGAGGAGGTTCCAGAGTTCGATGGCGTGTCTGTGGACGGAGCGGGTGTTGAGGAGGATGCACTTGAGGTGGTTGCTGCTGGTGTTCGGCTTGCCAGGTGCTGGTGGCGGGCAGGTCCGGATGCAGGTGAACTTGCAGGTGAGGCAGCTGAAGGGTCCGTGGGTGCGTCTCGGGGTGGCTTGGTGGCATCTCGGGGTTCGGCCGGTGTTGAGTGCGATGAGGGTGGCGGCGTCGTACGTCTGGCGGGTGGGCTGGGGTCCTCGGGGGCCAGGGGTACGGGCGCTGGGCGCGGGCCAGTCACGGACGGGCGCAGACGGGCTTACCTTTGGCGCACCTTCGGCGCGCAATCGGTGCGCCCGCTGCGCGTGCACGCTGCGCGTTTGCACGGTCGCCATATATGGCGAAGTGCGCGGGGGGGCGGAGCAGCTGGGAGGCGGGAGCGGGGAGGGTACAGAAGGAAAAATGGGGCGGGGTCAGCGGTGGTGGCGGGAAGCGGGGAGTGGGGAGGGAAGGTACACGGACCGCAGACAAAAGGCAGGCAATACAGAAAAAAAAAGCACAATTCACAACAAATACGACAGGTCTAACCTACGAAGGCACCAGGGGGAGAAGCGGCGAGCACGGACCACGCCGCTCGAAGGAGGGGGCGTGGTCACGCGGCAGCCGGACAGCGAGGCAGTGTAGGCAGGGAGGCACACGCGGCAGCTGGTGGCCGTGCGGCGCGGGGGTGTCCTACAACTAGGTAATGGATTACACATCTCATTGGATCAAATACAAGTGTGTCTCACGTGTCTCGACAAAAGTTCTAATCGACTTCTTAAGAGACTCGTTCGCTTGCGAAGGTGTGCCAGCTTGCATAGTCACCAACAATGATATCAAATTCTTATCTATGGAAATGAAGACATTTCTTTGTGAGTTGGGCATCGAGCATGAGGAATCTACTGAATATGGCCAAGGAGACAATGACCCCATTCGGATGTCATTGTTTTGGATCAAGAATCTCACTCATCTAGCTTGTACCAACAATATGGATGTACATAAGATGTTACGAGAAAGCATCTGGGCATATCATACATCTTGTGACTTGAGAACGGGAGTTACCCCGTTTGATTCCATCAGGGGAAGAGATCCGCTTGCAAAAGCTATACACCCCTGATTTGTCCTTCTCGCAAAATGTTCTTTTAATGTAACCAGGGCGTTTTCCTCTTTCTCTTATTGCTGGGCGCTCTTCGCCTTCTAGGCCTAGCGGTTTCCATGTTACTTACACATTAAGTTTTGTTTTTCACAGGTTCTTTGTACACTCTCATTCTTCCTTTCCCTCCCAGTTTTTCCATTGTCTTCTTTTTCTTTCTCCTCCGTAGGGAGATGTGTTGTAATCTCCTCTCTCTTTTTCCCGGTACCTTTCACTGTAGTGTTTATCTCCTTTTTCTCCTCAGTGGTAGCTTCCATCCTTTTCCCCCGCCCCCTCCTCCCTCTTGGAACGTTCCTCTAGAGTTCACCTTGGAATGTTGACAGTTGGTGAGTTACGGAGAGTGGATGACAGAATAAAGACGCTTGTACTCTCTTCTGCCTCGGAGTACTCATTTATAACAACTACCTTGTTAACTGTGTATATTTTATGAATTCATTGTATTTTATTGCTTGTTTTATTGATGTTTTTATGGCATGTGATTGCCGAAATAAAGTTTTTATGAATAAATAATTAGTAAAACTCAATCCAGCATTGGTGAAACATGCAGAGGACATAGAGTAATCCCACAGACAGATTTGTGTATTGTTGCATTCCTAGAAGCTGGGTGAGACGCAAACTGGAGAGGGAAGAGTTAGGCTTCACCTGTACACTTCCAAGGGTGCTCTTTGATTTAGTGCCAGGTCACCATAAAGGGACCTGGGCACATCTTAGGAAGGAGATGAGACTGATAACAGAATCATAAAAAACAGGGCTCTCTAGCCCAACCTTTTGAAGAACATATATCATAGTGCCTGACACCCAGTTATGAACGCTAGTCACTCCCTTTGGCCTGTGAGAGACTCAGCGCCTGCTGAGTGTGGCTGCTTGGTGTGCACCAGACTCACTTGGACTTGGCTGCAGCAGTCGGGATCCCCTGCAGATGGGGCGCACTCAGGAACTTCAGATGCTTCACCCTTCACCCTACCTGGATGGGAGCTCTAAACATTCAATAAAAATTAGAACATTGGAATGTTGGGCGCTCCACAATGAATTATCTCTGTTTCTCTTTTTTTTAAATAAATCTTTTTATTGTAACAGCGCAGAATTACTTCTTTACATCATCAATATTACAAACACTCTTAAGCAGTACCACCCCTCCCCCCCCAGAGTGTTGCCAAAGGGCCTTGCAGGGCCGCTGTCCTCCTTATCTCCTGGTATGCTGTTCCCGTCAGATGATTTCTGCTTGATTCATGGCAAGGGTTGTGTCAACCACCGGAGGCAGGGACTCCCCGATATATATTCCATTTATCCCAAAAATTTCCCAAAAATTTCCCCCACTGTTTTGGGCAATCTGTTTTGGCCAGTTCATATTTGTTCTGTAGCCGTTCAAATGACATCATCTCTCTACCCGTTTTTATAAGTACATTTTAAGTACATTTTAAATACATTTTAAATGTTCTGTAAAAGCTAGATTTTACCACATCTATCCATAGGAAATTCACACTGTTGTGTGCTATTATCAATTTATATACTTAAGAAAATTACATTTCTGCTAACCATTTAGTTTAAAGAGTTTTCATTGACAAATTAAGGTGGGCTTCTATGCGTCTCAGTCATATGTGGAGATTGTTCATTGTGTGACTGATAAAAAACCATATACTTTTACTTTATTGTAATCTTTGGACTGTTGAAAATAAACCAAATAGTCATATGAATAAATGGTCATAAGTGCTGGATATACTTTGACCATTAATTCATACTAATATATTAATGGAGGAAGTTGTAAGATCCTCCCACCTATGCATGTGTAACTGGGAAGCATCTGCTAGTGTATCTGTTTATTTGTTAATATTGTGATATATTATTAACCTAGCCATACCGCTCGGTTTAGCTTTAACAGTTTGGACACAAAATGCTTTGGACATGCATCTTTTTAATATTTAATAACTAAGGTTCACAATCTGCTACGATTCAGAATGCAGCTTGAGTAGAATGTTAATATTGGTCCAGTAGTATTCAAATTGTTTGTATTCACTTGGGTGCCAATTCCGATCCGGTAAAAAAATTCCCCGTCCGACTCGTATCCGGATTATTTTCCGTCCGAATCGTCAAAGTAGCGTACAAACTACGATTCGAACGGAAAAAAGTCCATACGAATCGCATTGGGAAGATTTCCCCACACGTCCTCGGGTCGGGAAAAGTCACCGACACGTCCCCGGGCGAAAAACCCACCGTGTGGAAAAATAAAGTCCGACTGCGCAAGTACGATCCCTCCCGTCCTCCCCATTTCACAACCGTACGCAAAAAACACCGTCCGAACCGAACTCCCATAGCAACCATGGAGACATGTGCCCGCATACGCGCCGAACACCCCACCACCCCCCCGCCCGCGTATGTACGCACCGAACCCCCACCCCAGCAGTGCATGTACGCCCCGAACCCCCACCCGTGTATGTACGCCCCGAACCACCACCCGTGTATGTACGCACCGAACCCCCACCCCAGCAGAGTATGTACGCCCCGAACCCCCACCCGTGTATGTACGGACCGAACCCCCACCCGTGTATGTACGCACCCAACCCCCACCCCAGCAGTGTATGTACGCCCCGAACCCCCACCCGAGTATGTACGCACCGAACCACCACCCGTGTATGTACGCACCAAACCCCCACCCGTGCATGTACGCCCCCGAACCCCCACCCGTGTATGTACGCACCAAACCCCCACCCGTGCATGTACGCCCCCGAACCCCCACCCGTGTATGTACGCACCGAACCCCCACCCGTGTATGTACGCCCCCGAACCCCCCCCCAGCCGTGTATGTACGCACCGAACCACCACCCGTGTATGTACGCACTAAACCCCCACCCCAGCCGTGTATGTACGCACCGAACCACCACCCGTGTATGTACGCCCCCGAACCCCCACCCGTGTATGTACGCACCACACCCCCCCAGCCGTGTATGTACGCACCGAACCACCAGCCGTGTATGTACGCACCAAACCCCCACCCCAGCCGTGTATGTACGCACCGAACCACCACCCGTGTATGTACGCCCCCGAACCCCCACCCGTGTATGTACGCACCACACCCCCCCCAGCCGTGTATGTACGCACCGAACCACCAGCCGTGTATGTACGCACCAAACCCCCACCCCAGCCGTGTATGTACGCACCGAACCACCACCCGTGTATGTACGCCCCCGAACCCCCACCCGTGTATGTACGCACCACACCCCCCCCAGCCGTGTATGTACGCACCAAACCCCCACCCGTGTATGTACGCACCTAACACCCCCCCCAGCCGTGTATGTACGCACCAAACCCCCACCCGTGTATGTACGCACCAAACCCCCACCCCAGCCGTGTAAGTACGCACCGAACCACCACCCGTGTATGTACGCCCCCGAACCCCCACCCGTGTATGTACGCACCAAACCCCCCCCAGCCGTGTATGTACGCACCAAACCCCCCCCAGCCGTGTATGTACGCACCGAACCACCACCCGTGTATGTACGCACCAAACCCCCACCCCAGCCGTGTATGTACGCACCGAACCACCACCCGTGTATGTACGCCCCCGAACCACCACCCGTGTATGTACGCCCCCGAACCCCCACCCGTGTATGTACGCACCACACCCCCCCCAGCCGTGTATGTACGCACCGAACCCCCACCCGTGTATGTACGCACCTAACACCCCCCCAGCCGTGTATGTACGCACCAAACCCCCACCCGTGTATGTACGCACCAAACCCCCACCCCAGCCGTGTAAGTACGCACCGAACCACCACCCGTGTATGTACGCCCCCGAACCCCCACCCGTGTATGTACGCACCAAACCCCCCCCAGCCGTGTATGTACGCACCAAACCCCCCCCCAGCCGTGTATGCACGCACCGAACCACCACCCGTGTATGTACGCACCAAACCCCCACCCCAGCCGTGTATGTACGCACCGAACCACCACCCGTGTATGTACGCCCCCGAACCCCCACCCGTGTATGTACGCACCCAACCCCCCCAGCCGTGTATGTACGCACCGAACCCCCACCCGTGTATGTACGCACCTAACACCCCCCCCAGCCGTGTATGTACGCACCGAACCACCACCCGTGTATGTACGCCCCCGAACCCCCACCCGTGTATGTACGCACCAAACCCCCCCCAGCCGTGTATGTACGCACCAAACCCCCCCCCCAGCCGTGTATGTACGCACCGAACCACCACCCGTGTATGTACGCACCAAACCCCCACCCCAGCCGTGTATGTACGCACCGAACCACCACCCGTGTATGTACGCCCCCGAACCCCCACCCGTGTATGTACGCACCCAACCCCCCCCAGCCGTGTATGTACGCACCGAACCCCCACCCGTGTATGTACGCACCTAACACCCCCCCCAGCCGTGTATGTACGCACCGAACCACCACCCGTGTATGTACGCCCCCGAACCCCCACCCGTGTATGTACGCACCAAACCCCCCCCACCCGTGTATGTACGCACCCAACCCCCACCCCAGCAGTGTATGTACGCACCGAACCACCACCCGAGTATGTACGCACCGAACCACCACCCGTGTATGTACGCACCTAACACCCCCCCAGCCGTGTATGTACGCACAAAACCCCCACCCGTGTATGTACGCACCGAACCCCCACCCGTGTATGTACGCCCCCGAACCCCCCCCAGCCGTGTATGTACGCACCGAACCACCACCCGTGTATGTACGCACCAAACCCCCACCCCACCAGGGAATGTACGGACCGCACCCCCACCAGTGCATGTACGGACCGTACTGACGCCAAAAAAACACGTACTGAACCAGGACAAACCATATTTACACAAGGAGAGTCAAGTAGAGTTTCCCCACACCACCAAACATGCCCAACAACCCCACAAACATCACATACACTCACCTGCAACTGCCAAACTGCCAAACAGAGGCCCAAAACTCAATCACTCCTCATAACACACCCACACAAATTTCAAACACAGCCACACCCACAAATGGACCAATAAAAATGGACCACACACACAAACCATGAGCCTTTGCAACAGACCCACTGCTGCCAGAGCCCACAGACGACCCACACCACCATACTTGAACCTCACACTTGCATACCTTCACACAACCACCTACACAAACACCCCCTCATCACATTCACACACACACCTCCACTACCACACCCACACACCCACAACCATCCACACCCACACCCCCACAACCATCCACACCCACACCCCCACAACCATCCACACCCACACCCCACGCCATGTCCACCACCAAGAATCCAAAGTTCACAAAGGAGGAGCTGGAGATCCTTGTCGACGAAATCCTCAGAGTCGAGCCACAGCTCTTTGGGACATTGGTCAGACAGACCAGCATATCCGAAAAAACGGCCATGTGGCAGAGGATCGTCGATTCTGTGAATGCTGTTGGGACCACCAGAAGGACCAGGCACGAGTGCCAATCCAGGTGGTACGATCTGCGGAGGACGGTCAAGAGGAAGATGACTGACAATCACAACCAGGGGAACATCACTGGAGGAGGGCCGCCCCCCAGACCGGTACAATACCATCCCTGGGAGGAGAAGGTGATGTCCACGCTGGCGGTGGAGGGACTACACAGACTGCCAGGACTCCCAGACCCTGGTGAGTACACAAACAACTCACCTCACATGGGGGGGATGCCATACACAATCAATCATGCATGCCACCCCCCCCAAGCCACCACCGGACACAACAACACTGCACAAACACACACATGCCACTAGCGCCTCCATGCCCCATGCATCAATCAGGGCCATGCCAAGTCACAGGCCACACAAAACACCAACACAACACAGGATGTGGTCGATGCTGGGAGTGGGGGCAGCAAAACTAACATTGAGCAACTCACAAGCACACAACAATGCCCTCAGCCCATATGGCCCAGGGCACAGCCATACAAACTGTGTGTACCCACACAGTACTGTCTTGCCTGCAAATGGTGGCTGCCATGCAGGATGACATGGGTCTGAAGGCACAATTTGCACATAACAGCAGACAATGAAGATGCATCGCTCTGATAGAGTCTCAGCACACACCGCCACAGCAGCAGCCTACACTCAGACACACTGCCCAATGGGTGCCCGGAGAACAGGGACTAACTCACATGAACAAGCCAATGGCCATTCAAAGACCGGCTAACTGTGTGTGCCCAGGAAGCTGGCCTGAGGTGACAGAGAGTGACAAAGAGAGGGAGGGAGAGGGGGATTGAGAGGGAAGGAGACAGAGGGGGACACAGGGAGACAGACAGAGGGAGGGAGTAGGGTGACAGAGGGAGACCGACAGAGGGAGGGAGGAGGGTGACAGAGGGAGGGAGGAAGGGAGACACAGGGAGACTAAATCACCCTTGGGTGGTGTGGCCATGTCCACTCGTCAGCCGGTGGACTGTGTGCATGCAGACCAGGTCTGGCAGTGCCTCAACCCCCCCTTCCGTAGATGAAGACCGGTCCATGTGTCAATCTGTGCACGAGTCCATCCGTGCTGCAGGCACAGACCTAACCACACACCCAGTATACCCACCCACTGTGTCGGTAAGAACCCTGTCACAAATGCTTCAGTCCCCTACCTGCAACATCAAATTGCCTTGCCAAAACACCATTTGGCCACGTACAGTGCAACACGTAAGGCGCCTCTGCATGGCTCGCTACGCCCGCACACCACACTGCTGACTGTGTACCCAAATAGATGCATCAACTAAGATTGTGTCTCACACATGCATAAAGCCCTGACAGCTGTGGCCAAGGGACATAGCCATGCACAAGTGCACTGTGAGAGGAATGCAGGACAGATCCAACTACCCAGAGGAAGAGTGCCAAATCAGAAATGCATGCAACATGGATGCCACATGTGACACTGTTAACATTGTCTCTCTCACACACAGGTCAACGTCGACGAACACCCCCCAACACTGGGGGGGAAGTCTCACAGGACCAGGCTCCGCGGGATGAGGACCCCACCGCCAGCGATGACTCTCACCACTCCGTGGATGACCCAGACCAACCTGGCCCCTCTGGTGTCCAACCACCTGCAGCACCTGCGTCAGGTACAACTGTGCCAACCACCACCCCCATTCCTGCCACATCCCAGGAGACGTCCAGGAGCCCTGCCCGCACACGACCACCCAGCCAGTCTGCCCAGGAGGGACACGGTCCTCCGGGCACCCAGGAGGAGGCAGGCGGCAACGCAGATGCCATCCCTCAGGGGTCCCGGAGACCCGATGCACCCACAACGGCAGGCCAGGTGCACGTGGGCAGGGGTGGCGGGAGTGGAGGACGGCGGAGGCGCGAACCTGACCAGGCAGCTCAGGACCCGGTAGTGTCCCAGGTCAGCAACATCCTGGATACATACCGGCGTGACACCAGGGGCATGGACCAGATTGCGTCCACCCTCAATGACATCAAGGGGACCCTCCAGGAGATGAAGACCCTGCAGTCCCAGCAACATGCCTGTCAACTGCAACACCAAGGAAGGATGGAGGATAGACAGGCTGAGCTCGTGGCGGTGCAAACCCAAATGACCGGTGTACTCCGTCGGATTGCCGACAACATGGGCTACCCTCCCTGTGGCACCAGGCGAAGGCCATTACCAGACACAGGGAGGGATCAGGAGGAGGAGGATTCATCCGACGGAGCGTCACAGACATCGTCACGGACTGCTTCCGAGGGTCCCCGCAGGAAGGTGGGTCGTCCACGAAAAAGACTGTGAGAGTCAGCAGAACATCACCATCTCCCAGGTCACCTGGCCTGGCACCTGGCCCTCTGGCCCAATAGCAGCACATGACATTCTCTGCCACATGGACTTGCTGGTCACTGTCTGACCTATGTTGACGAAGACTGTGGCATGGACTCTGACATTTTGCTACGGCAAGGATACCAACTCCCCCAGTGAACTTTGGATTCTACACTCCCGCTGTGCACCTCTTGTTATCCCCACAAACCCGTACCCCACCACAAATAAATTAATCACACTTACAAGATGATGCCGTGATTCTACATTATTACAATACATGTGTGTGTCGTACAGTCAAAGCATGCCTGATCTCAGAATTAACTCCAACCATCCAAACCGTGGGGTCGCAGTCTTGCCCAGGACACACATGGGTCCCAATGTCTCATCTGATACAGACATGGAGTACCATACTCACCTGTGCTGGGCCCAACCAGCTGAGTGGTTCCCGCACAACTGTGGCTACAGACACATTCAGGGGAGCAACAGTCATGCGCAGAGGTCAGGGATCATGTGGAGTGACCTGGCTTGCCGCTCCCAGGTATGTCTAGACATGTGTCCCTACAATGTGCAGCATGCTTGCGTCAGGCGGATGTTGAGAATGGTGGCTAGGAGATGGAGATGCCAGAATGCAGTTTAGGATCACAGTGCCACATGGTTGTGTTGGGGTTGTGGGCTGCATCATGAGTGTGGGCGTGGATCGAGAAGGTCATCCTGCAGCTGGCTGTGAAACATTCCCCCCATCCCGTTTGGACGTTGATGTGGCCTGGTTGCCCGACGCAGTAGCAGAGCTGTGCAGATGCACTCCGGATATGGACAAGTACCATGGGAGTCGTAAGGCACATGTCCGTAGACTGCAGGGTAGGATTCGACACGGATGTTGTAGTTGCCCTGGGGGATGGTCTCTCTTGCCTTGAGGTGGATGGAACTGTGCATCTTGTGCATAATACAGTTCCCACTCCCTGACAAACCCCTAGCATCTTGTCACTCTACACATAGACACATATGCACCACCTATGAAAACTATGCCAGACATGCCGCACGCACAGTGGCAACAGGCCACCATTGACAGGGAAGAGGCACCTTGGAGACAGAGGGACAAATTTATTAGTCATGTGTGTTGGAATGACAATGATACTCTGTCAACACATACACAGGTCATGTGGATGAACATGTGGGAGCAACACTGGCACCCCCCATTGCAACACAGATGCTGGTATCCCATTGACCTGGCACACAAGTGACGGATAACAGCTAAACACCCCCTGCTGCCACGGAGAGGCCGCTATACACCATTGAGGCCCTGATGGGGCAATCACACACCATGTCAACCCGGTGCAACCTGTATGTTTCCGAGGCCAGTGTTACACACAATGATGGCCTCATCACAATCCCCAATCCCCTGCCACATGACAGTCACCAAGTCTGACCATGGCTCCAGGTGAAGCCTGCCCCATGTCATGTTCCCCATGTAGGATCACCATGTATGCAAATGGAACACACATGAACCGGAGAAGTGCACACAGACTACAAACAATTCACACACCCAAAACGACGTGAGGCATCCCTTACCCTAAGGAGATTTCAACACTTGCCCGTGCATGTGACGCTGAATCAGCACATGTTGCTGTGTTCATGAGGAGTAGCAGGAGCACAACAATGCCACCAGCAGACAGCATGCACATGGACCTGTGGAAGAGAGACACACAAGGATTCAGCACAAAGGAGCACATCCGCAAGCATGTACTCAACACGTATCATGTTGTTAACATGACAGGTGACAATGATGACCCTCAGACAACATCCTTCCATTGCGCCATCACTTGAGTGACACTTCAATACACACCACTGACTCACTTGGCAGACATGCAGATGGACACACACATTGCAACACATGCCACACACGGCCCAATGCGTGCACACTCAGACACTGGAACTCACCACTAAGCAAAGAAGTTGCGTATGAGCCGACTCCGCATGTCCTCCACAGCCTCCTCCTCCTCCACATCACTTGCCCCGTCACCAAGGCCTTCATCCTCCACGGGTGGATGGTCCTGGTCATCTTGATCCAGTATGAGTGGAACAGCTTCCTCCACTGCCATGTTGTGCAGCATGCAGCAGACGATGATGATCTTGCACACCTTCACCGGGGCATATGGGAGTGCTCCGCCGGTCTTGTGGAGGCACCGGAATCGGCTCTTCAGAAGTCCAAACGTCCTCTCAATGACTCTCCTGGTCCGCCCATGTGCGTTGTTGTAGCGGTGCTCGGCAGCCGTGCTGGGGTTGCGGACAGGCGTCATCAGCCATGGCATGTTGGGATAGCCAGCGTCCCCTACAAGGAAACATCATGGACAGAAGTGTGTCAGCACAGGCAGTGAGATTGGAAGATGACGCCAAACACTGAACTGCCAGAGTCTACCCACCAACAATACATGCTTGCTCGTTCCGCAGCTGCAGCATCATTTCAGGCAGCCTGCTACGCCTCATGATGAAGGCATCGTGTGCTGATCCTGGAAAGTGAACACAGACATGTGAAATCACCATGTTGGACAGACACACCACAAGGGCATTAATGGAGTGATAATGTTTGCGATTCCTATACACCACCTCCTGTGCCTGTGGTGGTACCAACGCAACATGTGTCCCATCTATGGACCCAATGACATGGGGCATCCCTCCCAGGGCATAGAACTCACGCTTGACATCTGTCAACTGTTCACGAATTGGGAATTTAATGTACTCATCCAGGTGAACCAACATGGCCTCTAAGAAATCATGCAGAACACGGCTGAACATCGTCTGGGACATGCCCCCGACATCAGCAATGGTATGTTGGAACGTACCCGTGGCAAGGAAATGTAGGGATGCCTTCAACTTGGGTGTCAGTGCACTGGGATACCTGTGGCGCGGGAGGAGTTGTGCTTCCAGCCGGCCAGTCAACTCATCAATCAACCGTTGGCTGAATCTGTAGCGGCGTATACAGTCCCGTTCATGCAGGGCAGCAATGTCTGGCATACGTCGAGGGAGAGGCGGAGCCCTGCAGTGAAATGGAAGGAACACCTAAGAGTGAGCACTGTACAACAACATCGTCAATGCACTGAGCACATGTTACACAGCCAATACACATATGCCACGTTGTGAGTCAGGTCTGTGCCACATTTCCTGGCCACGTACGCCAGTCAGGTGACACTCCTACCAAGGGACAGCCACTAACGGAGGGGGGCAAGATCACGATGACATGGCATGAGACTAGCTGTGGGCCAGTGTAAGTGAACATGCACACGCATCACAGGATTCACAGACATCCACACATGTGCAGAAGTAGTATGCGTATGGTACAGACAGGTAGTTGGATGCGATATGCACTGGTCACATGTCATAGGAATAGGACAGGCCACACACATTGCCTTTGAGGAGTACATGTCGAGACAGAACATACATAGGGAGCATGTGGATATGTACTTGTGTTGATACTCCGTGTAGTTGGATACATACACACCTCATGGCAAATCACATATGTGGGCTGGTGTGCGGAACAGTGTGCCATGCCCATCGACACACAGACACATGTTGGCAGCAGCAACTGCTGATGCATTGAACCACACACCTACAGCAAAATCATGGAAAGACATGCCACACACATGACATGGTTGCAGCGTGCAACGCAGCCATACACGTGTCATGTGTAATATTCCGTGTACCTGGCATCAGGGGACAGGTGCGGGTGTCCGTGACTGGGACATGCAAGTGACTCATGGCTCCACTAGTGTGTACGACATGCACACATGTCAAAGGAGTGCAGGGGATGTGTGGTACAATGCGCACCATCACACACGACATGTGTACACAGCTCATCGTACATGTGCTTTGCCCACACCTCAGGGGTAAAGTGCCACATCACATCCTGACACACCTGTGTCACACACATGTGGTATTGCACAGACAATGCATTGGTGTCCACCCTTGGCAATACCTGTCCGCTCCATTCCTGTCTGTGTGCCGCCTGTCACCACTGACAGTTGTGAAACGCACCGTACATACGCTCGGAGTGCGTGTATAGGGTCCCTGTGCCAATATTGCCGCTGGCGTATGCGTACGCCACAGTAGTACGGACCGTACAAGCGCTTGTACGGTCCGGATCACAATATTGCCGCTGGCGTATGCGTACGCCACAGTAGTACGGACCGTACAAGCGCTTGTACGGTCCGGATCACAATATGGGCGCTGGCGTATGCGTACGCCACAGTAGTACGGACCGTACAAGCGCTTGTACGGTTCGGATCACAATATTGCCGCTGGCGTATGCGTAGGCCACAGTAGTACGGACCGTACAAGCGCTTGTACGGTCCGGATCACAATATGGGCGCTGGCGTATGCGTACGCCACAGTAGTACGGACCGTACAAGCGCTTGTACGTTCCGGATCACAATATGGGCGCTGGCGTATGCGTACGCCACAGTAGTACGGACCGTACAAGCGCTTGTACGTTCCGGATCACAATATGGGCGCTGGCGTATGCGTACGCCACAGTAGTACGGACTGTACACGCGCTTGTACGGTCCGTACTACTGTGGCGTACGCATACGCCAGCGCCCATATTGTGATCCGGACCGCACAAGCGCTTGTACAGTCCGTACTACTGTGACGTACGCATACGCCAGCGCCCATATTGTGATCCGGACCGCACAAGCGCTTGTACAGTCCGTACTACTGTGGCGTACGCATACGCCAGCGCCCATATTGTGATCCGGACCGTACAAGCGCTTGTACGGTCGGTATCACTGCTTGTGGGGTGCCCTAGGGCGTGGAACGCACCGTACCTGTGTGTAAATGTATGAAAACACATAGGGGACACATGAGGGACAAGTATAAGGGCCTAAATGAGTTAAATTTTTGAATTTGAGCACCAGGTGCACAGCAGAAGTCAGTTTGAAAGAATCTATTGTTGCAATGTAGATGTTGACTTGACATCATTATCAAAACTGAAACCATGCAAAGCCACACACTGGGGTAGGTTTGAAGGGATTGGATGAAACGTAGGATGCTAATGTGACTGACCAATCAATCTGTACTCCTATACATGAACAGGCCAGCCAGGCATATATAAGGCAGCCAGGTCCCATGAGAGAGCACTTGCCTGCACATCCATTCATCCATGACCACTGCTGCTGATAGTGATTCCTCTGGCACCATGTCCAGGACTGTGGAGAGGTCACAGCCATTCACCCAGGAGGAGAACCTTGCCCTGATAGATGTGATCCTCCCACAGTTCCAGAGCCTGTATGGTCGACCAGGGGTTCAGGTGAGTGCAGACTCCACTAGCTTAGACTGTGCCCCTTTTGTGTGACAGTGACTTCTGGCATTGTGTCCATGTGTGACAGACATGCACTGTTGTTTGGAGTGGGTCCCAGGGTGTGGAAGGCCTCATGTCACCCATGCAGAGCATGCTGTGTTTCCTGTGTGCACTCCTCACTTGCATAGTGCCTACTGTGACAATGAATGCAAGGTGCATGCCACATTCTGCCTGCATACTCCTCCTGGGGATGTTGTTTCCACAGTCCTGATGTGATCCTGTGTTCCCCCCAGTGTGACAGGTGTCAGTACCCATGGATGTGTGTTTGTTCAGTGTACCTGTGCTGTGAGTGTCCAAAGGCCGTGTTCGTCCCCTGCACATTGGTGTGTGTGTTAGTCCCCTGTCATGTGGGTGAGTGCATATGGGGAGTGTTGCACACAAGCAGCATGAGGGATGGATATGACCTGGCCATCCGATGTGAGCAGGGAGCAGTGCTGTGTGCATGCCGTGCTGAGCCAGCCCCACACCTGTGACACCCCCGTCTACTGGCACATGGGCAGAGTGAGGTGTGTACCCGCAGTTGGCAATGCCATGTGATTGTCCTGTTCCTGTGTGTGTCTGTGTACTCTGCTGAGGTAGCATCAGTGTGCTGGGGCAGGTGACTGCTGTGAGGTGCTGTACATAATCCTGGTGTAGCCTGTGAGGCACAGTGTGATCCCTGGTCAGTGAGTGTGTGGTACCCCTCATGCCACCCGTGTGCTTTCACTGGCACGTAGTGCATTTGGCCTTCCACAGTGGATAATGTCCCTATGACAAAGGTGCAATTAGTTGCATGCATACCATGGCCTGTTCATAATGAGGATTGTTCTATATGTGTGTCTCTGTGTCTTTGCTCATGTGGATTAATGTATTCTCTCTTTTGCATCCTCACAGGTAGGCGCCATTGCCAAGGGGGAGATCTGGAGGGAAGCCGTCAGTGCCGTGAGGGGTACAGAGGGTCGGAGGCGGAGCCTGTCTCAGGTGAGGAAACGCTGGCAGGACATCCGGTGCTGGACGAGGAGGATTGCACGGCTCCTGCTGGGGGACTCACCTGAGAGCCGTAAGAACCGTGGGCGCCGTCGTCTGACCCACATCCAGAAGCGTGTGCTGGCGGTGGTCTTCCCCGATATGGACAGGCGCCTACAGGAGAGGCAGCAGCAGGAAGGGGGTAGGTACATGTGTGTCAGTTGTGTGTCCCCAGCCAATGTAAGTGTGCAGTTGCATGGATACACTGCCAGGGTTTGATTGTGCAGTGCGTCAACTTCTCCACAAAGTAGCACAGTGCTGTTCTCACTCCCTCCCTTCCCCTCCTTGCAATGTGTTCCCTGGTCTGTCGCCACTCTTGCACAAGGTTATTTAGGCAGGCAGTTCATGCAGGTGCCCTATGCTATCAGCATCATGTGTGGGGGTGATGTGCCACAGGTATGGGGACCTTGCGTGTGCCATGGCCAATTTCAGTCATTGTGGTGTCCATGTCACTTGGCACTGATTTTGAATCACGACATAGGGGTGTGTCTCCAAAATGTACAGCCTTCCAGCATGCATGTCCAATTGTGTGCCCTCTGACATGATGTGCCTGAGTGGGAGGCCTGCTAAGTGCAGGGACGGTTGCTTAATTTGCAGTCATGTCCATCCTGGACCATGGAGGAGTGTGGGCACTACTGTCCCCTGGGGCACCTCTTCCTAGGTATCATGTGCGTCATCCAACAATATGGCCATTCACTGTGTCTTCGCCATGGGTTGGGTAGGGTGGCATTGTACCCTGGGCTCAACTGTTAGGACCTACAGGTTGCTACATGTGTCCACTGTACAGGGGGACCCATTTTGCTTGTGCATACTCACAGTGGGCATTACCTGTGTGTGTTGTTGAGACAATCTGATGATGTTTGCCTGTCAATGATGTGTGGACATGGCCACCAGGGGCTGTGTGTGTACAGTCATGAATTAGTGGAGGCCATGTGTTTCCATCCCAGAGTAAGAGGTGTACATACTTTCTCCGTCTCAATGAGATTGTCTCAGGTGTGGGTGGTTTGTGCGTACAAGGCCTACATGTCAGAAGCTTCATCCTCCTTGCTGGGTTTAGCCTGTGTGTGATGTTTGACTGGACATATGCTCAAGGTGCAGTGACCCTGTCATGTGTGGCCTGGTTTCATGTATTGCCTTTGCAGCATGCGGCAAGAGAAAATGGATATGATTCATGCTCATCCCTTTTTGACGACGCAGTGTGGTGCAGGTGCTGTGCACATTTGTCCCCAGAGGCTGACTCCTCTCTAAAATTTCAGGTGCAGTGATTTGCTGTTGTGTCATGATCTCCATTGTGTCTCAGTGGCATGGTGGGTCGAAAAACTGTGTGTTCCATGGCCTACATGTGTACATTGTTTTGTAGGTGTTACTCCTGTTGCTTTTCAGGCTATGCAATGTGACCTATGTATATTTGACTCATGTGACATAAGTGTACAGGTGTCTGATTTTCTCCTGTCTCTTCACCTTGCCCACAGCATCGCCGGGGGACACGGAAGGAGACACTAGCACGGACCGGGAGGAGAGATTGAGCACCAGTGCCAGCAGTGCTGTCCTGTCTGGCACATGGAGTGGCACGGAGGCCGAAGGGAGTGAGGCAGAGGACCTGTTGACTGCCAACACAGACTATGACGCAGACGGGTCCGAGGCTGAGCTCCCAGAGGTGGCGGAGTCTGCCCCCCCAGCTGATGGCAGCCCTCCACATCCCCCCGCCACCTCAGGTTCCATCACCGGCCTCCCACATGCTCGTGGCCCTTCCCTCCGTGCTCGGTCCCCACATGTCTCCTTCCTGCCAGGCACCGCACCCCCTGCCCCTGTCACCACTGCTGCGGTGAGTGCGGAGTCTGTGGACATCCTGAGGCAGTTGCAGGTTGGTCAGACTGCGATGCTAAATGTCCTCCATGCCCACACCCAGGTGCTGACCCAGATGGAGGCATACATGGAGGGCATGTCGGCTGCGCAGTCTGACCAACGGCAGTTGCTGAGGTCCATAGACTCCACACTGACTGCAGCACTGGATCTCCTGCAGCGCTGCGTAACACCCCCTACCCCTGCCCCATCCACAATTCCCACTCCCGTGCCTGTCCCACGCACATCCAGACGTCAGCGTGCACGCACCCCAACAGACACAGGCACCACACCACCAGGGAAGTCGAAGCGCACACCTCCTGTCACGCACACACAGGGTGAGGAAGGCACACCCACTGGGTCGGGGGGGAAACGTAGAACACACAGCCACAGTGGGAGTCCGCATTCCACACAACCCACTCCCTCCAAATCCACTCCCCTTAGCTCTCCTGGCCAACAGTCAGTGACAGCATCATCCACTGCGAGTGTGCCCCCCAGCCCCAGGATGACACCACCCCGCAAGCGGTGGAGGCGGGACCCGGCCAGGGGAGTTGAGTCCCCCACCCTGTCCACACCCTCCCCCAGTGGCGCTGCGACCCATCCCTTTGCCCCCCCCCCCTCCTTGGGGCCTGTGGTTGGATTGGGTGCGGGGGAGTCGCTGGGGGAACTTGCCGACGTGTGCAGCGCCATTCTGTCCTCCACCTTTGGCGCTGGCACCCCCCTGTGGCAGAATCATCCCTCCCTGCACCCACAACACCTACCCTTTCCCCTCCTGTCCCTGCGGTGCCTGTTTCCACCCTCCCCCCTGATGCCCCCTCTTCTGTGGATGAAATGGACTTGTGAACTGTGCAGGCAAGCTAGGGGACACACGTCCCGATGTGTACCCCCCCCCCGGACATTGCTGCTGGGCTGGCCCATGGCCCTTGTACATAGTGGACATTTTCTCTGATATATTTTCCTGCTGAATAAAGCCTTTTCTTTTGGTTTTGCACACTGATGCTTTCCTGGACTTGCTGTTGGTGCTGGTGCTCCCTGCGTTGGGGTGGTGATAATGTGTTAGGGGTCTGTGAAATGTTGGAGTGTGCTGCTCATGGGGTGTACCCTGCCATCTGCGTGCCATCACAAAGGTCTCTGCCAATGGTATTTGGTCATGTTTGCTCTCACTGTATGGTGACATTGTCCCAAGGTGTGTTCCATCCTCTGTGGAGCAGGCCATTTTCCCTGCAGGGTGTCTCCCAAATGCTGTGCTGTGCTGTGTCTACATTTCCTGGATGTGTGAGGGTTGCCGTTCAATATAGCCATGCTGGCTCAGCGATGGCTCCGCCTGCATCTGGGGTATCACCCTTGTAGGTCACTGAACTTGTTGATGGGGTATATTGTCCTATGTCTGGGCACTGCTGGGAGTGATAGGTACACACCCCTCCTGTGTCTGGGCACTGCTGGGAGTGATAGGTACACACCCCTCCTGTGTCTGGGCACTGCTGGGAGTGATAGGCACACACCCCTCCTGTCTCAGGGCACTGCTGGGAGTGATAGGCACCCACCCCTCCTGTGTCTGGGCACTGCTGGGAGGACTCTGCACCCACCCCTCCTGTGTCTGGGCACTGCTGGGAGTGATAGGCACACACCCCTCCTGTCTCAGGGCACTGCTGGGAGGACTCGGCACCCACCCCTCCTGTGTCTGGGCACTGCTGGGAGGACCCTGCACCCACCCCTCCTGTGTCTGGGCACTGCTGGGAGGACCCTGCACCCACCCCTCCTGTGTCTGGGCACTGCTTGGGGTGTTTGGCACACCCCATTCTTATAGCAGGTTCGGTGCGTACATACACGGGTGGGGGTTTGGTGCGTACATACACGGGTGGGGGTTCGGGGCGTACATACACGGGTGGGGGTTCGGGGCGTACATACCAGGGTGGGGTGGGGGTTCGGTGCGTACATACACGGCTGGGGGTTTGGTGCGTACATACACGGGTGGCGCTTGGGTGCGTACATACACGGGTGGGGGTTCGGGGCGTACATACACGGGTGGGGGTTCGGGGCGTACATACCAGGGTGGGGTGGGGGTTCGGTGCGTACATACACGGGTGGGGGTTCGGGGCGTACATACACGGGTGGGGGTTCGGGGCGTACATACCAGGGTGGGGTGGGGGTTCGGTGCGTACATACACGGGTGGGGGTTCGGTGCGTACATACACGGGTGGGGGTTCGGGGCGTACATACCAGGGTGGGGTGGGGGTTCGGTGCGTACATACACGGCTGGGGGTTTGGTGCGTACATACACGGGTGGCGCTTGGGTGCGTACATACACGGGTGGGGGTTTGGGGCGTACATACACGGGTGGCGCTTGGGTGCGTACATACACGGGTGGGGGTTCGGGGCGTACATACACGGGTGGGGGTTCGGGGCGTACATACCAGGGTGGGGTGGGGGTTCGGTGCGTACATACACGGGTGGGGGTTCGGTGCGTACATACACGGGTGGCGCTTGGGTGCGTACATACACGGGTGAGGTTTCGGTGCGTACATACACGGGTGGCGCTTGGGTGCGTACATACACGGGTGAGGTTTCGGTGCGTACATACACGGGTGGCGCTTGGGTGCGTACATACACGGGTGGGGGTTCGGGGCGTACATACACGGGTGGGGGTTCGGGGCGTACATACCAGGGTGGGGTGGGGGTTCGGTGCGTACATACACGGCTGGGGGTTTGGTGCGTACATACACGGGTGGCGCTTGGGTGCGTACATACACGGGTGGGGGTTCGGGGCGTACATACACGGGTGGGGGTTCGGGGCGTACATACCAGGGTGGGGTGGGGGTTCGGTGCGTACATACACGGGTGGGGGTTCGGTGCGTACATACACGGGTGGGGGTTCGGGGCGTACATACCAGGGTGGGGTGGGGGTTCGGTGCGTACATACACGGCTGGGGGTTTGGTGCGTACATACACGGGTGGCGCTTGGGTGCGTACATACACGGGTGGGGGTTCGGGGCGTACATACACGGGTGGGGGTTCGGGGCGTACATACCAGGGTGGTTTGGGGGTTCGGTGCGTACATACACGGGTGGGGGTTCGGTGCGTACATACACGGGTGGGGGTTCGGGGCGTACATACACGGGTGGGGGTTCGGGGCGTATATACACGGGTGGGGGTTCGGGGCGTACATACACGGGTGGGGGTTCGGGGCGTACATACCAGGGTGGGGTGGGGGTTCGGTGCGTACATATACGGCTGGGGGTTTGGTGCGTACATACACGGGTGGGGGTTCGGTGCGTACATACACGGGTGGGGGTTCGGGGCGTACATACACGGGTGGGGGTTCGGGGCGTATATACACGGGTGGTGCTTGGGTGCGTACATACACGGGTGGGGGTTCGGGGCGTACATGCACGGGTGGGGGTACGGGCCGTACTTCCACAGGTGGGGGTACGGTCCGTACATACCCCTGCCCGCGCTCTGCGTGCCTGGGTACGGGCCGTACCCATGCCTTTGGTGGGTGGGTACGGTGCGTCCCCCCATTGTTGCGGTGCCGTGGGGTCCGCACCGTACACAGGCCTTGGGGGCGTGGCTACGGGTCGTACCACGCGTACCCCTACATGACCCCAGCAATGCTGGTACTAGCTGTACCAAGGCCTTTCTGACGTGGGTACGGGCCGTACCGCCATTGTTGGAGTGACGTAGGGGGACGCGTGGTACGTTCCGTACCCACGCTCTTGCGGCCTGGGTAGGGTACGTACCGGTTTGCGTGACCATCCACTTCCGTTGTGGCGGACGCTTGCGTTGCTGGCCTCGCCCCCACACCCTGGCAGTGTCCAGGCCCTGATGGTCAGGTATGTCCAGGCCATGTGTGATTTGGTACCATGTGTTGGTGTTGTGTGTCCTGCCCCTGCCCCCCCCTTTGCCCCTGGTTGTTGTGCTGACCTTCTGCGGCGTCTGCGTCGGTTCCTGTACGCCAGGTGGACTGCTAGGAGGGCAGGGATGGCACGTAGGTTCGGGTCCATGTCTGTTCGTCGCGTCCAGCTGCTCCTTGCGTGTGTCGTCCTGATTTCCCGGCAGTTTTTGGCAGCCGGTAAATATTTACCGTGCGGGATGACGTCGGTTCGAATCGTACTTCCTGGTTCGTGAAACGTAGGCTGGATGCATACCGACGTCACGTCGGCGCCTTTCAGGATCGGAATTGTGTTTAGTTTCTGTTCGGTCGGTGTTTTGTTCGATTCGTACGGAAATGGTGTTTCCGTATGAATCGTACTTGCATTTTCGGATGGATTTCGCACCGGGTACGAGTCGGACGGAGAAAAGGCTCCGTCCGACGGTTCGTACCCGGTTTTTACCGGATCGGAATTGGCACCTAAATGTTCTGCATTGTAAATGAAGACTATATGATTAGCAAATAAGTATTTGCTTAGTATTCTGTTAGTGTTCAAGAAGTATCACTTACATATCAGTAGTCTTCATGCACTAGCCTTCCCAAAAATAATACTACAGAATACTAAAATAAGCAAAAAATAGTCTTCGAATGCTATAAAAAGACAGGTTAACCACTAAATGTAGTATTCAACTTCGGTAAGGGAACACATCAACTCGATGGCCAAAACTGCCAGGTTCCACTTGAGCTACTTGAGAAAACTAAAACCCTTCCTTGAAACTGCAGACCTAAACACCGCAGTTCAGGCGTTAGTTATCTCCAGAATTGAATACGGCTGCTCTAACCTATCTGGCCTACCAAAGACATCCACGGCCCCTCTAAAAGCTTGCCTCAACGCAGCAGCTAGAGTCTTATCTGACTCAAAACAATTTGACCATATTTCACCTCATCTGAAGGCCTTGAACTGGCTTCCTCTTGAAGCCAGAATGCAGCTCAAGCTGGTCTGTATCACACACAAAGCCTTGTACACGAACTCCCCCGCATATCTCACCCAGAAAATCATGGTATCTGGGTGTTCAGAAACTCCCGGTCCGCCAGAGACCGTGTGCTCCAGCCACCCTGCTTCCGCAAGGAAAAAACATACAAGCGAGGGTTCTCTGGGGCTGCACCAAGAATCTGGGACTCGCTACCATCCTCCATCAGAAGAATACCTTCTCAGTCAATCTTCAAAAAGGAAGCTAAAACCTTTCTAATGAGCAAATTTCTCCAATAACTCTCCTTTGGCGTGCATACCGCCTTCTGTCATGGCTTTTGTTTCTGTGCATAATTTCCTGTGCTGCTTGGCCCTTTCCGTGTACCAATTCTTCACTCCTTCAAATGTTCTGCTGGCCGTCTCTGCTTTTTGCTATCATATCTCCCCTCTCATGCAATTGCTGGTTTTCTCTTTTTATCGCTGACATGTTGCTCTGCTGATTATGGTACTGTACTGATTATTGTATATAACTCTGACTTTGTCCTAATGTAGTCAACTCCCTAATCCCCATCCTTGTGTTTTCCCTGTGCCTAACCTGTACGTAACGTGTTGTCCCTGTAAAGCACTCTGACGGGTCACGTTCACGATCTATAAAACCTCAAATAAATAAATAAGTAAAATAAAAATCAATAGATCTAGTTATATTTGGGATGTGACCAAATCCACAGAGATCCACCTTCGCAGTGGCTAAATCTCCACATGTGGAGACTGCATGTAGCTGCCTATGTGTCTCAAAAGGGCTGTTAGCCCCTCTTTGAGTCTCAACCAAACATAGGATGTGACATTCCAATAAAAATAGCGACATTGAAATGAGCCTGTGGCCAACTAAGACAAAACAGACATGAGCTTAATTAGTGGTGATATTGAAGTAGGAATATTGAAGTGAGGTTGAAGGTAAGGCTACAACTGATGACATAAATCCAGGAGTGTTTGCCTATTCAAACAAAACTTCTGGATGAAATGCCGCTCTTCTGTGGTGTGTAGGTCTGGAAACAGGCGGTACACTGGAGGCTGGTATCCCCTCCCTCTCCCAGGATACCTATGTGAGGAGTAACACAAAAATGTATTTTGCTCACAGTATTCATACTAACATATCTGAAGAGTAAGGCACAAGCCATGTGTCTGAACATCAATGCTTCATGAAGGAGTACACATTTTACATCATCAATGTAAAATCCTGAACATGCACCTCAAGGTGGCCTTCACAGGTCTGTAACAGAACTACGCACATTATCAATTCAGAGAATTTAAATTGCTTTATAGTGAGGGTAGCATAATGTCATGTGAAAATTCTGCCAATCCCAGTGTGCAGCCCGTTGTGCACATTTAGCCTATGTACAGTTTTCCCAACTGCTAACTTGGCTGATGCCTTACCTTGCTAATAGCACATGTTGAACATACACCGCCGATGGTAATCGACCGCGCGGTGGGCGGTGACATGCCATAGGCCAACATTGGGGATAGGGATGGTTACGGCCCATTGGCTGTGTGCGCCAATGCTGATGACCACATTCGAGGTGTGCATTTACGTGGCATTTTGCCTCCTGTCCTGACACTGGCCTCCTCCATTTTAGCTGTTGTTTGCCACTTCTGGAAGAAATAATGGCACAACCTACAGGGTACAGGGCCCGTCCCATCACTCCAGTGGAGCTGGATGCCCTGATAGAATAGGTCCTTCCCCTGTATTTTTAGCTCTATGCCTCACCAGAGGAATAAGTATGTGTTTCAAATACATATTTAACTTTATTTCACTGCTTTCTTTCTATTCCCATAGGCTACAATGCGCCTCTGAGTGTCAAAGTGTAAGCATTATGTTTCTTGCATTATGTTTCTTGCCCCTACATAGGGCATACATGTAACATTGGAATGTGTGATAAGGGTGATTTCTACTCATATTGCATGCATAGCGCTGCAGTGCTCAAGTTGATAGTAGCTACATTGAGTTCCCAAATCACATCATGGTATATGTGCATTAGTATGTATAGGGTTCACACCATGAGCCACGTCTAAATACTGTTAGAAGCATTTGAGGATGATGTTAGCCAAGTGAACTGTCCCACTGATCACTCCGCCTACATCAGACTTTGTAAAGCAGTTTTCTGGGGGTAGCTATACCTTACAGATCCCTTCAGAGTGCTAAACAACTGTATTTTCACATATGTAATTGTCAGAGGTTTGACTTAACTGTTTTGAATTGGCAGCAATTTGAGGTTCATGTGGAATAAGTTGCCTCAGCCTGCAGAGAGCAAGACTTTACATTAAGAAGTGGGCAGTCTGGGCCATGGCCTAGCCAGTGCCAGAGTTACTGTGGCAGGAGAACTGATGCACAAAGTAATGACCCTGTAGACCTGCCAATCCATGGAGGTTGCCAGAAAGAATTACCTGTCACACTAGTAGTCCTGATAGATGTTATATGGATAATATGAGACATGATGACTGAGGTGACCCCCTGACCTAATACTTCTTTCAATTGCCCCACAGTGTTAATATGTGTCTGTCACTAATGACTGTACCCTTAAGCACACAGGTCTGTTGGCACATTTTCTTATAGTGTTGCTTCCACTGTACAGGCCTATTTCACATCTGAGACATGACAGTGTAGATAGTGGGTAACCTTTGAATAGATTTAGAAATGAGAATCATCTTTTAGCCTCCAATGTCCCTTATCACCCAACAGTTACAGAGGTATGTTGATTGTCATCATTGGTGCCATATTTGGCAAAAGGGGTGTCCTGTGATGGTACTGCAAATAAAACAACCTTATTTTGACTTACAAGGAAACTCAAATAGGTAGTCCAAGTGTCCACACAGCCCCCAGAGATGTAGAAGCTCTCAGTGTCACACATATTAGACCTTACCTTGTGACCTTAGTTTTAGGATGTTGTGTATACTATGGTACTAGCCACTATGGACCAAGTGTATCAATGCAATGGGCCTGGCAGGAAAGGCGTCTGGACAGTAATGTGCAGGTAGTGTACCCTTCAGAAGGTGAATATGGTGTGCTGTGTGTCACAGTACCTTCCATCAAGTTCCACGTAGTATGGGCCTTGCCTACATGATGTTAGTGAGCTGGCTCAGTCAGTGTAGGTGAAGACCAGGGATGAGGCTAGTCATCAGATGACCACAAAAGTGTGTATCCATGCTTTAGCTGTGCCTAGCATGTGGCATGGAAACATGTATTATGTTGACTCTTGATGAAGGCTTGTGCTAGATCCCAACGTAAAATGTATCAAGCTAACAGTTATCCATCTATTGCATCAATGCAGGTCAACGTCCATCAGAATAAGGCCATTTGGAATGCCATTGCCCGAAAAAGTTCAGACCCTGGAGGTCTACAACCGGCGTAGTGATCACTGCAGGAAGAGGTGGGAGAACCTGTGGTGCTGGACGCGGAAGATCATGATGGTCCAGCTGGGGAAGTCCTCCCAACAAAGAAGGGACCCACATAATCGTGGTGGCCTACACGGACCTTGATGGGCAGTTGACGGCCTAACAGCAGTGACAAGAGGGTGAGTCCTGACCAGAGTCGTACGTGTCATATTGCAAACTTTGAGTGTTGCAGACAGGCATTTCACCAACCATGTTGGTAGTGACCCATGTGCCACACACATGATGAATCATTGCTAGTGTAAGTGTGGTAGTAGGTGCATGCTGCTGTGCTGTGCCTATTGTCTTACTGACCTGGAAGACAGCAGAGTCCTGTCCACTTCCAATTCTCTCCTTTTGAGCAGATACCTGGCTGAGGGAAGTGAGAAATCATCTCATGTTCTTAGTAAATCTGGGTTACAATTGTATCACACAGGCAATTAGTTTGGCTTGTGTGAGGATTGATGTACCCTCACAACTGTCTCTCATTTATGGTGGCCCTAGTGCATGCGACATGACATAGAATTTACAGTACATGCAGTGACTGTACAACAGTTCCCATTGGTAAGCACTGGTCATACAGTGAAATGAGAGTGCAAACATCATTGGTGCTACTAGCACTAGTGCCCACTTGTTGGCCAGTGTGCATTTGGCAGTTGATGTTTCATCGGCAATGATGTGTTACAGATTGATGCCATAGACTTGCCATTGGCCTGTGTTCCTACTCTTGTTGTGACATACTGTCATTACAATATTTTCCTACGTTTAAAGAAATTGGTCCTGCCCTTACTATTCTGACTATTTTATGTTTTTGTATAGTTAGTGATGTGTAAGCACAGTTGTGTTTGTTTTATCCCTGATCGCTTATCCAGTTGAAGTAGGTATTCTGATGTGACCTTGGAGCCAATTTCTGGAGTTACACAGTACAAGGGAACATTTTGGATGGATGTCTATATGGGATGACTTCCAAATGGGGCAGACATTGCATTACGTGTCATGTTATATGGTTAGTATTTCAGCTTGGTCTGCCCACTGTCAAAGCCATTTATCTTGCACTTTTCCCTATGATGTAGGTTGGATATGTCTTAGGTGTGTTGAAGTTAGATATTTGTGTATCCACACATTATGGGTGCCAACTTGTCATACCTTTGTGGAGTTCTGCATGACCATGTGTTCCTTTTGTAGTATGTACCTTACAGCTACTTCATCTAGATATGTGCCATATGCTGTTAGTGCTTTCGTAAATTGCACTTACCCACTGCCTACACATACATGGCACTTGGGTATGTTTTTGGTTGTCCTCAGTCCCCAGGTCCAGTGCACATGTAGTTTGTCAGGCATGTGGAAAATGTACTATGCCCCAGGGCTCCAGCCTTTCAGGGCTCCCCCTTATAGAGGCATAGCTATCCTGCAGAGAGTGTTTCCATTGTGCCCTTAGAAAGTCTCTCACACTGAAATCTCTGTTATACCATTGACTGACATTGCTTTTTCATGTGGGTGATGTGTGAGAATTCAATATGGAGTTGTAGCAGAGAAGGTTTGTTTCACTTTAATGCACATCCATACAGATGTTTCTTTTACATCGAAACAGGACCTGGGATGTGTGCAATGTAAGGGTGTCACATTCACTATAGCATCTTGGTTAGAGTTGGAGTGAGAGGGCCTCATGGTCATTGTAGTCAGTTCAATCTCACTTGCGAAATGGTAACCTGCATGACAAATGAAGATCAGTAGTGACATGGCAGACAAGTGAGAAGGGGCAAAAGGAGTCTAGCGTCTTGGTTAGAGTTACAATCACAAGGCCTCATGGTAATAGTAGTCACTTCAATCTCAGTTTAGCAATGGATGTATGCGTATTCATAAATGCTTTTACAAAGCATACCTTTACAACACAGGCCATACAATTAATGCTGCATTACCCCGCGTTCCATTACAATGCAAGTCATTCTGACTTGCCTTAGGGAAGCGCTGGACTTTAGAATAGTATCTTTTACTTTTCCAACTCCCGTCTGTACAACAATAGGGAAGGTGTTGGATTTAAAATGCGCCAAAGTGTTCCCTAAAGCAAGTCCTAATGCCTTGCATTGTAATGGAACACGTGGTAACAACATGTTCGTTGTAGTGCCTGCGTTGTAATGGCACTGCATATTTCTATCTGCGTTGTAAATGCTGTTTCCTTTTAGAAACACTTGAGAAATGGTAACCTGCATGGCAAGCGGAAATCAGTAGTGACATGGCAGACAAGTGAGAAGTGGCAAAAGGGGATTAGCATCTTAGTTAGAGTTGGAGTGAGAGGGCCTCGTGGTAGTTGCAGTCAGTTCAATCTTACATTCGCAACACTGGGGAAATGGTAAGCTGCATGACATGTGAAGACCAGTAGTGACATGGCAGACAAGTGAGAAGGGGCAAAAGGAGTCTAGCGTCTTGGTTAGAGTTGGAGTGACAAAGCTTCATGGTATTTGTAGTCACTTTCCCAACATTTGAGAAATGGCAAGCTGCATGACTAGTGAAGATCAGTAGTAACATGGGAGACAAGTAAGAAAGGGCAATAGACAGAAATTAATAGGTGTGATATTGATGGGGAGGTGCTGTTGTGGAATACAAAATAATTCTCACTTCATTATCACTGTATATCATTTGCAAACACATATCCATTTGTGTACAGTGTGCCTGTGCAGTACTGGTGTTTTGGTATGGGAGGGCATCCAACAGATGTAAATTTGATTATTATTATGAAACAATCCCAGACAGTGTCCCTGTATACGTGCAAATTTCTAAGGGACCCCAACTCTCTAGCCTAGTCCATGGCGGGACCTCGTTTTGCAGAGGAGTCTATGGCAACAGGTATTTGTATGACTTACAGCAGATTGCGTCAGTGATGGAGTGGGTTTTGAATGTGGCTGAGCAGGTAGAGCAGTGACAGGAGGTGTCCTATGAGCACCATTGCGGTTGAAGATGAGAAGGGACGAGAAGAGGTGAGTTTCGGCCTTTTACTGCCCTCATTTATTAGACCATAGTGCATATTGGTGTGGCAGCCCTCAATATTTTGAACAGGTGCAGCACAAGGCTGGTAGTGCAGAGTGCCCTTTCTCTTCTTTACTGCACTCTTTTATTAGACTTTAGTGCCCATCACTGGCGGTCCTCAATATCTTGGACATGTACTGCACCAAGGCTGGGACTGCCTCATGTGTGCACATTCAAAGCCTTTTCGAACAGGCTGTCTAGAGTATAGTTAGGCTGAGATGTAGCTGCTCCAAATACCACTGACCCACTGCAATTTCTCAATACACAGGAAACTAAAGAATCAACAAAAATAGCAGGTCTGTGAGTGACTACAGCAGGATTTTGAGTTTGCTGACGTGGCATATCACCTAAGTAAGAAAGGTGTTTGGCTTTGTATATTTACTCATGCATCCTCCTAGACATTCCTCCCACTGAGGAGGAACGTGCCCCAGAGATCCATCTTTAAGCTACACGCCAACAAGCCTTAAGTGTACATGTTCTCTGGGCGATTAAACTTTGTACAACTCTGCCTTGATGGATCTGTTCTTGATATGGATCTGTTCTGCGAGAAATTAAAGAAGGCAGTAAGTGCAATCTTTAATTTCTGGTTTTAATCCTGAATTCCAAGCTTGAGCAAAGCAAGCTTGAACAAACAATCAGACCCAGTGAAATTTCTTGTCATCACTGTGCCTCCTTTTTAATGATCTTCTCATTCAGAGCACCTCGAAATTATTTAGGATGTACTCTGTAGACCAACATCTCCTGTGTATGGCTTAATAGACCGTAATGTTGTTCCATTATTAAAAATAAAGGTTAGAAGAAACAAGATAACTTGAATCATTAATAAAATTGCCACAGCACAAATGTGTGGTTCATTCATTTTAATAAAGGCCATTAAGTGCAGTGATATAATCTAAGGTGATAAAGTGAAACAATCCAAAATGCACTTTATATGTGAAAGGTATTAATAAAGTGGTAGTCAGTGATACTTGCAGTGGGTCAGAACCTCTAAGATTAACTATTGCAGTGGGTCAGAACCTCTAAGCTGAACTAAAAGATGTTCTTCTCATCCTTCATGGAGCTATTTTTCTAGATCGGTTTCAGCCTCACCAACAGCAAGTTGTGGGATGTCATCAAGAAGTGGGGCCTCAGGAAATGTTCCCCCATCTCCCTTCTGAGGCTGGTGAACATGCCGTTGAGGGATTATGTCATGATATTTGATGCAAGATACCTGTATTCCTGGGAAAGACGCCTAGGCCCGTGGGGCTTACTGAAACATGTTGATGGAAAGGAAAAGTGAAGAGAAGAAGCTCTGTCCTCCTGTTTTTACTCTTGTATTAGAGAGGCACAAGTAAAACCCATTTTAGCTCACTCATATTAAATTTTAATATAGGTCTGACATTAAATTACATAACCTCACCCAAACTAGAGAAACCACACTCAGCAAACTGTACATCCAGTGAGCAGTGGTACTCTTGAATGGTTCCTAGTACTAGATATGGAACCCTCTGATGAAGCTTTTCACTTATTGTATGTTTGTCTGCTTTTTTAAAATCATACAACAGCCCTTTAACGCCTCTCACCCATTCTTAGGTGTGTTAGATACATATGTTGTACCTGTCCTTTATATCTGACAGAATGGTGTGGTGTTCCTTCTGCTAATGCCACCCATCCTTTACTTATACTTTGTGTTAGGTAAGGTTGTGCTGCAGCTGTCCGTGTTGTACTATTATTGTGATAAAACTTCCCACTCTGCATAAAAAAAAACAATTCAATGCTTGTTTTAATGCATGATGTCAGTGAAGAAATGAAACCTCACAAAATATCTGAGCAGGATTTACTTTTGGTTTTACACGTCAAACAAGTAGCTTTTGAAATGGAGTAGGTGCCTTTGTAAAATGTTAAAAGCTAACTGCCAAGTGGCTCCACACATTCAGGCAATTCTGGCATTTCAGCCAATGGCACTTTGCATGCTCGTGTTTTGAGCCCATAATGAAACTGTTAAAAGCAAAACTACAAGCCCCACAATGCAACATGCTGTTGACTGGAAAAAAGATACATGTAAGTATCCTCCAAAAGGACAGAGTTGTGAAATGCAAAATATAGTTTAGCTCCTGTCTTTTGGCTTTTTTTTAATAGGCAGTCACATATTAATCAGTCTAGTGAATACGAGGGCAAAGATTGCCTTTTAGATGTAAATGAGAGCATCTCCTGCTAATGGGCTTACATTAACACTCCTTGGGAAACATGCACCCTAAAAGATCTTGGGGGAATATCTACAAGGCCAGGCGATAATTATCGCTCAGCGCTCTTAGCGCAAGGATAATTATCGCCGGCCAACGCTGAATTTTATCGCGGAGATAGAGTGCTATCAGCAACGCTTATCTCCAAAGCGATAAAATTCAACGCTCAAGCTGCCAACTGTGCGATTATCACTGAAAATCCAGCGATAATCGCACAACGTTTGGCGAAAGCTTGCTGATAGGATAAGGCAGACTTAGCCATGATATCCACCTTCCATAGGATATCATGGCTAAGTCAGTTGAAAAGCAGGCGTCAGGAAAGTAGCGGTAACCATGGTTAGCGCTACTTTTCTTTTCGCTATGCTTGTTAGCGATTCCCTTCATAATTGGAGAAATGTCGGTTAGCGACATTTCTCCAGTTATTTCAGGAAGGAACGCCCACTTTGCTTCTCATTAGAGATGCGAAGCTGGGAGTTCGGAAAACAGGCGCTAAGGCAAGGATTCACGCGATAGCGTGACCTTGCTGATATAGCGATACAATTATCGCCGCTTTTCGTCGGAAAACGGCCGCAAAAGCGGCGATAATTTTTTATCGCCGCCCTGTAGATATGCCCCTTATTTACCAGACCAGTGAGGGCATCAGCAGTCTGAGTTGATAAGAGGCTCAGAGAAAGGAAAATGAATGACCTGATACCTCTGCTTCTGGAGCCCATCCTCGGGGTTTGCGTGATTTATGAAGCACATTTACACACCACTGTGATGTGCATGTGCTGAACAAGTGAAGCACTTCCTGCAGGCTCTGCCGCGAGGGCCGCCAGTGGTGCCCCTCGCATCCCCACTAAGATTATTGAGGTATTAAACTCACGGACTGGATATTTCTAGCTAGGCATCCACTTCCTAAATAAGAAATGTCAATGGGTAATGTACCACGCACACCTTTTTTGTTCTATTGTTCTGAAAATCTATTAAATATTCTGGGCGTACATTAATCAATGCCATTGACCAACTTAATAAAGTTGATGAAAGACTCAAATTTACATACAACATTCATAAGTCTCAAATCAATTATCTGGATGTTCTGGTGGGTATAAAGATAGAATATCGACGGGAAAATATCGACTAGCATTAATATCGTGGTAAGAATATCGACTGTGAAAAATATCGTAATAGAAAATATCTTTGTAAAAAATATCGTTTCGTGAGAATGACAAAAATATCGTCATAAAAAAATATCGATGAACAGAATATCGTTGATCAAAATGTCGTTTATATAATATCGACAGAAAAATATAAGTTGTTATAAAATTTATAAAAAAATAAGTATTATGTTTTTAAAAAACTTACAAAACTCCTACTAGTAATAATATGTGTTAAAAAATATTTTCTACAAAAGAATTGTTAAAATTTTAGTAGCGGGTTATTGGTATTATAGGGGATAAGGGTGGGTAGTAATTTAAAATTTGGTTTTTAAAAAATTTATAAAATATAAACAAATTAGAAAATATTTAAGAAATCCAAATTTGAATTTGAAATTTCGAATTGTTCACGAAATTAAATTTGTAATTAAATTTTATAATTTCAAATAAAAATTTTAGGAGCGGGTTTTTGGTATTATAGGGGATTAGGGTGGGTAGTAATTTAAAAATGTAGTGTTTAAAAATTGTATAAAATATTAATAAATTAGAAATTTATAATGAAATCAAATTTTAACATCGAAATTTAAAATTTTACACGAAATTTATTTTTTTATATTAATAAAAAATATTACATTAATATTGAAGAAGCGTTATTTTGGTATTATAGGGGAATAGGGTCTAAAAAATAATTTAGATAGAAAACTTTATATTGTTTACTAACTTGCACATTTCCTGACTTATGTTGGATTGGAGTTAGAATAGTAAATTAATATAAAATATAAACAAATTAGAAAATAATTAAGAAATTTAAAATTTAATTTTAAATTTCTAATTGTTTACGAATTTAAATTTGTAATTAAGTTTAAAAATTTCAAATAAAAATTTTAGGAGCGGGTTTTTGGTATTATAGGGGATTAGGGTGGGTAGTAATTTAAAAATTTAGTCTTTAAAAATTGTATAAAATATTAATAAATTTGAAAATTATCATGAAATCGAAATTTAATATCGAAATTAAAATTTTTACACGAAATTTATTTTTTAATATTAATAAAAAATATTAAATTAATATTGAAGAAGCGTTATTTTGGTATTATAGGGGAATAGGGTCTAAAAAATAATTTTGATAGAAAAATTTATATTGTTTACTAACCTGCACATTTCCTGACTTATGTTGGATTGGAGTTAGAATAGTAATTTATTATAGTTTACTATCCAGCTATTTCCCTGAGTTATGTTATGCTTGGAGTTAGAATAGTAATTTATTATGGTTTACTATCCAGCACTTTCCCTGACTTATGTTGGATTGGAGTTAGAATAGTAATTTATTATGGTTTACTATCCAGCACTTTCCCTGACTTATGTTGGATTGGAGTTAGAATAGTAATTTATTATGGTTTACTATCCAGCAGTTTCCCTGAGTTATGTTATGTTTGGAGTTAGAATAGTAATTTATTATGGTTTACTATCCAGCACTTTCCCTGACTTATGTTGGATTGGAGTTAGAATAGTAATTTGTTATGGTTTACTATCCAGCACTTTCCCTGAGTTATGTTATGTTTGGAGTTAGAATAGTAATTTATTATGGTTTACTATCCAGCACTTTCCCTGACTTATGTTGGATTGGAGTTAGAATAGTAATTTATTATGGTTTACTATCCAGCACTTTCCCTGACTTATGTTGGATTGGAGTTAGAATAGTAATTTATTATGGTTTACTATCCAGCACTTTCCCTGACTTATGTTATGTTTGGAGTTAGAATAGTAATTTATTATGGTTTACTATCCAGCACTTTCCCTGACTTATGTTGGATTGGAGTTAGAATAGTAATTTATTATGGTTTACTATCCAGAACTTTCCCTGACTTATGTTGTATTTGAGTTAGAATAGTAATTTATTATGGTTTACTATCCAGCACCTTCCCTGAGTTATGTTATGTTTGGAGTTAGAATAGTAATTTATTATGGTTTACTATCCAGCACTTTCCCTGACTTATGTTGGATTGGAGTTAGAATAGTAATTTGTTATGGTTTACTATCCAGGACTTTCCCTGAGTTATGTTATGTTTGGAGTTAGAATAGTAATTTATTATGGTTTACTATCCAGCAGTTTCCATGACTTATGTTGGATTGGAGTTAGAATAGTCATTTATTATGGTTTACTATCCAGCACTCTCCCTGACTTATGTTATGGTTTACTATCCAGCACTTTCCCTGACTTATGTTATGTTTGGAGTTAGAATAGTAATTTATTATGGTTCACTATCCAGCACTTTCCCTGACTTATGTTGGATTGGAGTTAGAATAGTAATTTATTATGGTTTACTATCCAGCACTTTCCCTGACTTATGTTGGATTGGAGTTAGAATAGTAATTTATTATGGTTTACTATCCAGCACTTTCCCTGACTTATGTTATGTTTGGAGTTAGAATAGTAATTTATTATGGTTTACTATCCAGCACTTTCCCTGACTTATGTTGGATTGGAGTTAGAATAGTAATTTATTATGGTTTACTATCCAGCACTTTCCCTGACTTATGTTGGATTGGAGTTAGAATAGTAATTTATTATGGTTTACTATCCAGCACTTTCCCTGACTTATGTTGGATTGGAGTTAGAATAGTAATTTATTATGGTTTACTATCCAGAACTTTCCCTGAGTTTACAATTTATTTTTGATCAAAAGGGTATTTAGTCTTCTGGAACGCGTAGACCCTCGGTTTGAGTCGTCACATACTGTAACTACATATTTTGTGGGAAAGTTATGTCAATCCTGGCTGCGACATTCCACCTTAGCATCTGTCAAAGTTCATTTATCGAAGTTACATGACAAAATAGATTTGAATTATTTTGTTAAAGGTCCTGTGGGTGGCAGAACCAAAAGGTGGGCGTATGCTATTTACAACGAAGTGTGGAAATTTTCGCAAATTGAGGCGGCTTCAAGATTGAGAGCTATTGATCAAGCAAACATGGAAAAGATTTTAGCTGTTATAGATAAGAGCATTAGCACTCTCTATTCCAGAATTTATACATTAGATAATATTGTTTCGTCAGTTGTTGATATTGTGCATGATGATATGTCTGTGTTATATAATGGTCAAAACCAGTTGCGTTCTGTTATGCAGTTTGCATGGACATTGCAGACGTTAAAGGCAGGGAGGGTCCCTTGGGACTATTTGAGCACTACATCGTTATTCATTCCTTTTAACCTTACTGATAAGCAGCGATTTATGTCCATGAAAGATGCTACATATTCATTATTACATATTGAAAAATTAGAACCGTTACCTTTATCTGTGGCGGAAATCAATTCAGTCACGTGGCTTATACACGGGTTGATAACTCTACCGTTCGCACTTCTTAAGTTTACGTCTTGTATGAAACATTATGCTCTGGGTAGATATGAACAGCTGGGCACCGCTTTCATACATGAGGTTTGGTCCCTCCCCTTTACGTATAGATGTACTAGGGACGGAACTGAGGTTTATCTGAAGGGTGAGGAATGTACCACGACACCAGATCATTCCTTGGTATGTAGGCACATTCAATTACACGGTGCATGCAATGTACAAGCCCCGATTTTGGCCTGCGTCCTACGAGGTGTTCCAGTGCCTGTGATTACGCCTTCTTTGACGCTGCTTGCAAAAAGTAGTTATTTAATTTTGAATAATGAAGCTTGCTGCGGGATGTTAGTGGGAATCCCATATATAGTAACTTTATCGCAGAGGGTTGTCTGCTGCAATAATGTTCTCTTTTCACCCCCGCACTAGCGGCTGGATGATTCCATCTGGCCTTCGATTCCAACCTTGAAAGCAGAGTTCAACAAGTTGAGCAGAATAAGAGCTGTATTGTCCCAAAAAGAGGTGCCATTGACTTCCTCTCGTGAAACATTTGTCCTTCACGTTGCTAATACGCGCACTGAGGTACAGGCGGTTTTGAATACTGACCTCCCCCTACATTTCGGAGCTTTGATCCAAACTATTTTCAATGCCTCGTCCACGACCAGCCTGGCTCATTTTTTTAAATTTGTAGGCTCAGGCCTCGTGACCTCTTTCCAAACTATTTTTGGTGTGATTCCGGCATTTTTTCATTCGATTTTCTCGAGCATCTTTGGAGGTGTTCCGCTGCTTCTGGCGCTGGTGGCAGGTGTGCTGCTTTTACTTTTCATACTACGGAATGGCTGCTGTTTCTGTGCCACACGAGCACCTGTCCCGTCTGCATCTTCTTCGTGATAGGATGCTTGACTTTTATGGTACTCTGCCATTGGCGAGTTTAAGCCTGGCATATGGATTATCCTTCAGGTATACCTACTTCACCTGCGTGCAACCTGTATTTCACTGCCTGGATTGTCCCTTTGAATGGCCTCTGGATTTGTGCTTGACCAACACGGTGTCTCCGGTGCCGGATTTCGATCGACTGATGAGGCCCTTAGTGTCTCATGAGTTGGCCTGTTCTGGTGTCCGGATTATGGCTTGTGGTGCGGCGCATGGTATCCTGGGTAATTGGGACATATCAACGGCTGCCTACGACTTCTTGGCTATGAGCTATTTAGAGGAACATTCCGGTTGCCCTCTGATTGTGCTAGAGGCTCCGATGGTTGAAGAACACGTATGTTCCTTTTCTTTAATTAATTGGATGGCTGAGACTTTTAGTGGCCCTGCAAACGATTTTTTGTTGGAAGCAGTTGCCACGTATGCTGCCTATACATTCATGGATTAACTGAACTATCGTCCTTTGCGCCTGTGCTACTGGACAGCAACCTAGCGCAGCATTCATTTTTTTTTCTAATCATTGTGTTACTTATAGTATTTGGATGATAGTAGTTGTTAATATATGAAGTAAATTGTACATTTACTTAGCAAGTTTAAATAATTTTTATCAGCTATCTAAGTAGACATGGATAAGGTAGTTAATAAATGTTTTTACATGTAAGTTTCTGGTCGTTGTTGATAAGTTCAACATGTTCTTTTTTCACTCTAAAGAAGAACACTTTTTAATTTAGGGATTTTATCTACTTTATGCTAAGTTCGAATGAAAAAAGCAATGGGATTTTACTTACTTCAAGTGTAGTATGACGTTTTGTAGTTGTAGTCGTAGGTTTGTATTCTCTTCTCTCAGCAAGGTAACCGTTTTTGTCCAAGTTTGGCCCAAAAATGGTAAATTACGTTAAGTGTATAATTGTTTTTATATTAGTGAGTTAATTAATGGTAGCTTTTGATTGTTTCAATTAGTGAAATTTCAAAATCATTGGTCGAGAACGTTATTTTGAATTAGAAAACCGTTAAATAATTATATGTGTGAATAGTTTTGTAAAGTAAAATAGTTAAAAAAAGTGTGTAAAATAAAAGAATAGTGCATATCGAGTTGGTAATAAACAGACGATATTTTTTGTATATTTCTATAAGCAGATAGGTCGTCGATGTTAGTGTAGTCGATATATATGTCTAAGGTCATGTTATTTAAAATAAAGTCGATCATGTAGTAGTCGATATTTATGTTGTCGATATTAGTGTGAACGATATTAGGGTTGTCGATAAAAAAAAATCGATATTTGTGTGAATCCTTGTTTAAGTATAGGATGACGATATTAATGTAAGCGATATTTTAGTGACGATATTTATTTATGACGATATTTATGTTAACGATATTCCATCATGGAACCGTTCTGGTGTACATCAAAGACAAAAACATAAAAACCACTCTATACAGAAAAGACACAGATAGGAATAACTTGTTGTACTATACCAGCTTTCATCAACCAGCACTTAAGACACATCTACCATATTCTCAACCGCTTAGGATCAAAAGAATCATTTCAGAACCTGAACAACTTATACAGAACGTGACAATGATGGAGCGCCGGTTTCTTAGCCGTGGTTATTCTCAAGAAATCGTCACCAAAGCTATTAATTGTGTATCACCAAAATCTAGATCTCAGCTTCTGATTCCCAAAAAAAGCGTTAAAGCCACATCTAGAGCAGTCATGGTTACCAAGTTTTCCACTGAGAGTTTCAATTTCAAGAAAGTCATTTTGAAACATTGGCCTATGTTACAAGTGGAACCTGATTTTAAGAATTTTTTTTCAGGCAGACCCTTCTTTGCCTACGAGAGAAGCAAAAACTTAATGGAATTACTTAAACCACATAAGAAACATGATTCGACCATGACATACAAAGGCACTGTGCCCTGCCATAATTGCGGCAACTGCAACAACATCAAGTTATATGTTACAGTCACCTGTGACTCCAAGAATCTCATATATATGCTCAAGTGCCCATGTGGCCTGGCATATATTGGCAAAACGGAAAGGAAGATTAAAACCAGACTCAATGAGCACAAGAGTAACATTCGCAATGAGAACTTGAAATCCACAGTGGCAGCACATTTTATTGACCATAATCACATCAGCCAATTAAGATTTTTGATATGTGAAACAGTGCCCATCAAAGAAGGCAGAGACAATCGCGAATTTCTTCTTCAAAGAGAGTCTGTTTGGATTTACAGAATGAACTCACTGGTGCCCCACGGATTCAATGACCGCGTTGAATTTAGTTGTTTTTTGTAAACAACCACATTCTTTGTACTGTGTCTTGGTTTCATTCACGCCTTCATTTCAGCCACGTCTTTAATCATTTGGGGGCATATGTATCAAGCTAATTTTTACTCGCAAACGCTGCGAATCGCAAAATACAGCGTTTGCGAGTAAAAATTCGCAAAACGGGATGTATTAGGCAAAATCCCATCGCAAAATTAAGGAATTGCTAATTTAGCGATTTCTTAATTTTGCCTAACCATTTAAGAAATCGCACATTGCGATTTCTTAAATGATATGTAAAAAGCACCCAAGTTGTGCGAATTATCCTTAAGAAATCGCAAATTACCACCAACTTCCAGTTGGTGGTAATTTGCGATTTCCTTTCACAATGCACTATTTTTAATTTTGCAAAGTGCCACGTGACGCTCATACATGCCCTTAGGGCATGTATGTGCGCCATATGCACACACATGCTCATTTCAGGGGTGCATCAGGGTGTCATCATGACACCCTTGCACCTTTGAAATTATTCTCAAATAGCGATTAGCAAATTGCGAATTCGCTATTTGAGAATTACTTCCCATTCATTCCTATGGGTCTCCTGGCCCATAGAAATGAATGGGCAGGTATTCCTTAATTGCGATTTCGCAATTTGCTAATCGCAATTAAGGAATTTTAAGAAATCGCAAAAAGTTCGCGAATTTTTAAATACATCCCGTTTTGCAATTCTCAAATAGCGATTCCTTAACATTCGCTATTTGAGAATCGCAAATGGTGATGTTGATACATATGCCCCCAATTCACTTATTTTCACTTCTTTTTCATGATTTATAATTTGTTCTAATTTTTTCTAACTTCCTAAAAACTTCCTTTTACTCTCACCTTTTTATTATTTTTCACGTATGATTCTCAGCATTTTACCGATTTACATACATTACTTCCCACTTCAAAATGGCCGCTATATTTCTGAATCAAGCCAATACACCCTTCTTTTGTCCTAACTTTTGTTACTCTATCACATATTGTTTTTATCTATTTTCATATTCATTTATCATTCATATTTATTTTCATTTATTTTTATTGCCACTTTTGGCATTGCCATTTCTTTAGATTTCACATCTCATTGGTTGATACACAGAATTTCCCATTCCAACATGGCCGCCATACTAATGAAGAGCGTGAACACACCCCTTTTCACTGTTTATAACTGCGGCAGTCAATGGCCGCCATGTGAACATTTCTGAACAATGGGAGCATGCTGAACGCTAGCCTGACTAACATCAAGGCATGCGCACTTTCCTCGTTTTTACACATTTCTATGGTACCGGTTACACGGAGCTGTTTAAATTACGGTTCTTCTTTGGTAACCTCTATTTTACATGCTGATTATCCATTGGGCACAGAGTTCAACTTTTATTTCACCGATTCGTTCTTCCGACACACTTTTCAACTGCTTTTCTTTTGGTTATATTAACTTTATTTAGACAGTCTGTCGACTTAATTAAAGGCTTTGTTTCTTTGAAGCACGTCAACGGCTTTTAAAGTACGGAGACACCGGGTGTCACTACATTTTATCATTAACACACCATTTGTTATTTTAAGTATTTTTTTGACATGATCGTCTTACAGCATACATTTTTCATTCGTTCTTCATGATCTTATTAACACACAGAATTGAGGTGTCTGGACACAAAGCACTTGCATGACTAATTTCAGTTTGATTAAACCGGCCGCTTCAATTACTCCTATCTTTACGTTTTCAGGAACATTTCCTCTGACGAAGAGTAATCATCATACCCGAAATGCATTGGGGCTTATTCTTCAGCTGCACACAGTACCCTGGAATTTTTGAATTTTGCACTCGGGATAAACTCATTATTACAATGAGTATGATTTGATGGTGAATCATCAAGAATAAACCTTCTGTTTGAAGTTGCTTGGAACGTTTGATTTACTTTCATATCTGGATTTGGGATGCATTTGCAAGCTATTGGTTGTGCTTAGGAGGGACACTACCCACCCAGGGCAGTGCAACTGTTACACTTCCTAAATAAGACATGTTCCAGGGGCTTTTATGTAGGGCATGACTTTGTTTGTGCCGTGTTCCAGCTAGCCTTGTGTTTTGGGGCAATGTGCTCCTCTCTTGGCTGTTTTGTACCACACCTTGATGGCTCACTGTAAGGGCTAAGTACTCTTCCTGCTGGAGTATAATTCCACTTAGAGTGGTTTGCTGATGTGGATATTGTTTGTGCTGGGTGCTAGTGCCAGTATATGCCCCGCCTTTAGTTTGTCTCTTCTTCAGGTAAAACTTTGTTTGGTCACTGTTTGTTCTAAGTTGATGCCTACACATGATCATGGGTGCAAATGCATGAAGAAGAGAAAATCACAAGTAATTAAGTTAAGCACCAATTCAACTCACATGTGGGACTGGGCAGAGCTCAATAAAAAAAAAAAAATGAGGGTCTCCGGGTTTTTCTTTAGATCCCACTAATGGCGCTACCCAATCGTTGGGTTGCCGAATGTCAAAGATGTTTGTGTTAATTCCAACACATGCCTCTTTCTTCCACCACCATATACTTTCTGTCTCCTTCTTACCCTGAAAGTTCTCTTTCACCCCGTTTTCTCGAATTGTCACTATTTTCCTTTGCTTCTCTTCCATCTTTCTTCTACTTTTTCTGCCTTTCCCGCTCTTATTCTGGGTCAAAGTATGATGCTGAAAATTAACTACTGGGCCCCTAAAATAAGTGCAGGTGTAAAGCACCTGCAAACACTGGCACAAATTAAGAGCAGAATAAGGGTTGTCTAGCATTAATCACTGAGCTCCGGACCATTGATTTTAGATTTTAGAAGAAAGATCTAAAGCCATTTCGGTAGAAACTATATAACCATGAAGAAATCCTTATCCTTGTTTATTGCCCTCTTCCAGCATGGGCCCCCCAGGGTGGTTCATCTACCAGTCACCACTCACCTTCAGGTCAACCGAGCTGGATGTGTTTCTAGGTGTCCCTCAAGTTCTGAGGTGAAGACCATGTTAGAATCTGTGTCCAGTTGACTCAATCACAACATATGCTGTGTAAACTTGCTATGCCGTGCAGGTGGGCTCTCATATACCATACCGGTCCATATTCTTCTTATTCTCTGTTGTCTTCTTGCATGCCCCTGTAATAACGCTCAGGTTAAACTATACTGCTGGGCTAGCAGCTCAAGCTCAACATTTCTAGAGACAGTCTCTACCTTGGGACACATCCACAGGGCAGAAAAGTGACTGCAGATACCTCCAGGTGATACGTTGTTGCACCACAAAATACTTGAGCACATCAGTAAATACATCTGGAATACTAAGCCCTCACATATTGAAGTATTCTTCTCTAGCCAGAGGCAGTTTCAATTCTTTATCTAATATCACAAACAATGAAGATTCTCAAAGAGAAAATTGAAGAATAATTATAAGTTTGGGATCTTTACAGGTCAATATGAAAACTTTACCAGGAGAGTTTAGAAGAGTGTTGCATGCGAAGGCATTGGGCGTGACACGGGGTGCCAGAAAGTGCCCTGTTTTGCTGCTGTTCCATGGTTGTATGACTGCCATGCCTGCCAAAGCTGCAAGGGTCCCACTAGGTGAGAAAATAGTCCAGGGCACAGAAATCAGAGGGACTCCCATAGCGAATGAGACAACTGAAAAAAGGCTCTCATTCTGCAAGTTGTGGCAGTTTTGAACTTGAGCATTGTAGGTAATGTTTGTGATAATATCATGGAAATAATTATAAAAAAAAAAAATCACAAACAGGCCCACAAAATGGCCCGGACACTGGTACTGGCAGACCAGCCATTCTGGGCTGCTGGGTTGCCCCAAAAACAAGTCGGACCCTGAAGGGTGGTGGACGGTGGACCCCGATATCTGGTTTCAGAGCTGCATGTTGTGCCTCAGCCTGGTTCTTGTACCACAGGTGTCAGAGCCTTTAGTCATGCACTGAGGGTGACTTGTTACTAAATAGTACAACCAAAGTTTTGGGAGGCGGAAATATTTTGGCAATATCGTTGTCCAGGTGTGGCACCGGAGTGTTTGTCACCTTTATCAAATGGAACTGTGAAAACAGTAGTGACTAGAGAAAAGTAGTGACTATAGAACATTAGTGACTAGAGACCTTTAAGAAACCACAATACACCCGCCAGGCCTGAAGAGTGATCATGGGGCACCATTGGATGTGAGACCTCCTCAGACTTCATGCTGTAGCATAGGTAATGTGTTAGACCTTGTCCCTCATGTGCTGGATTCACACTGGCCTAACTTAAAATGCCACAGTAGAATTGTCCTCTTTGTGCCTGGTGGTGACCGGTGCAAGTCCAACATATGCCTCTCAGCCCACCACTAAATACACAACCTGCGTGGACACAAGCTGTCCCTGGAAGCCCTGGAAGCTCTCAACCTGGGAACATCCTCATTAAAGATGTGCCAGAAGCCTCCTCTCCCACCATAAAGCACTAAGATCAATCATTCCCCTCCACAAGATGTAGAGAGGTTCCCAAATGCTGACTCTTCCTAGGCTACAGCTTGGACATCTCCCAAACCTCTATGTCCAAGATGTGGCACTTCTCTTGGGATATTCACTGTGTGATTCCAGGGATGCTTCAGGTTTTATTTTGGAAATCAAGCAGTTCTTCTCAGCAGGTAAATGATCATGGTAGAAATGTGTTCACATAATCACCTCAGTAGCACTAATATTCGGTACTATTAGCCAACATCTACAGAATGGCAGAGGAAAGAAAGCAGTCAAGTTGTATGACTGTGGGGCGAAGGACACACTTAGCACACTCAAGGAAGTGGCATTGGGAGAGGGCATGAATCATCCTGGGAGACTTCCACGGATGCCCCATATGAAGGAGGCTAGGGGGGGATCCAGCTCTAAACTTGACAACGTGGCAGGGTGCATATGGTATGTGTGATTTTAACCCTGCACACCAGTCACTGGAGGCCTGCACAAGGGTGGGTGCAGTGTGTAACCACACTTACTTCAGAGTAGTCCTATAGTGTTCATTGTTTCTAAGCTGGGCTGACTTCTGCGCACACGCTAATACTTTTAGTTAACACATGTTCTGCAACACTATTTGGTAGTGGGGTGCAAAGCAGGTCGACCCAATGCAGGCACTCAAGGACACTGAGTAGGGCAGTGCACCCCACTTCAAATATTTCGGAACCATCTGAAACACCTGCACCAGAGCCACAGTGGGCTCAATGGCTCCAGCTACTACTCACCTATTTGAGTAGAACAGGCCAGTGATCCTGTTTAAGCATCCAAGTTGACAGTGGATATGTTGTGCCAGCCCTGTGTGTAGCTACATGTATATGCAGCTAGTTTTGTTCCCAAGGTTCTATAGATGATGCAATCAAAGGAGAACTGCAATACTCTCCACCTCATATCACTGGGGAAAGATGTGCTGATACATTGTGCAGAAACAAAATAGATTCCCTCTGGAAAATCCTCTCATGACTGAACTGTTTCTGTTCATTAGAGCCACAACACAGAAACAGTCATATAATTGTTCTCTGGACAGAAGATTCCCTGATCAAGATGCAGCAAAACCTATAAACGCACTAAATCTTATGGCAATTCCAATCTTTAAGTCTTTTCAAAAGACTTGAATGTTCAGGTTCTAAAGCAGAGTTTGCTGGTTCCCCTCAGAAATTTTATTCCCAAAGCCAAAGTTCATTTGACCGCTGTCATCTAATCTTCACAAGGCCAAAAAAAGTGTAGGCATATTTCTACATATCAAACAAAATCAAGTGTAGCCTACTGTGATGTCCTGCTTGTCAGGGTGCCTAATGATGTCATGGGATTTCAGGGTCATGGTGGTTCCCTAGAGAAAAATTGATCTGGAAGAATCAGAGCTGAGTGTCTAATCACATCTGCTCCTGCTGGGGTCATTTATGCATTTATTCAGTTTATAATAAACCCTCTCCTTATCAACAGGCGGTGTCTGTGTATTACTACACACTAACTTGTTGGACAACAACTACTTCCTCTTTTATTTTAAGTTTGCTTTTGAGGAGATTAGAGAAAGGTGAAGTACTTTTTTTCTTGTTCATTTGCATGATTTGTATTATTTCTACGTTTTTGTTTTATTAACACCTTGTTGATGTTTCTCTTTATGGTTCCACTCTATCCTTTCTATTTCTATGTCTCCCTTTCTACTTTCTTTTCCACCCTACCTTCACTCTCTAAATGCAACTATTATTTTCCTTAATATTGGTTTTAATTTTCAATTGGCTTCATTATTTTAGACATGATAATTTTGCATACTTTTGCTCTAGCTTCACCTTCCGGGTTACCTCGTGTTAGGAGGTTAGGTAACCCTATTAAGAGACAGAGGATATAATCTCATTTAGCCAAACTCCAAACTTAAAACTGATGTTGCATTGCCTCAAGAGTCACACCTTCCTGAGTTAGAGGCAGCCAAGCTAAAAAAAATGTTGGATGGGCACTGTGTGAACAATGGAGTCCTAATTTGGTGTCACAAGAAATTAGATTTTACAGTTGTAAGCCAAAAATCTGATTCAGATGGTCGATAGATTATTGTTAAACTTCTTGTTGACAACATACCTTTGACTATTTTTAGTATGTGTGGCCCAGTCTCTGTTGATAATACCTTTTGAAGTACAATCTCTGATGAAATGGTTCAATATAATGATGATTATATTAAATTTGGTAGTGACTGCAACCCCTATTATGATCCTGTATTGGATAGGAACACCACAGTGAAGTTTGTACACAATAAGATGCACTCACAATTTAAATCTACCATTCAACGTAAATCCCTAGTTGACATATTGAGATTATGCCACCCAGATATCCAGGAATATACTTTTTACTTAGCACTTCACCATTCCCAATCCTGAATAGATTATCTTTTTTTTAGAAAATCCCTACCCAACATGTCCAACATGTCCTTCATTCAGACATAGGATCAATTTTGATATCAGATCATGCACTAGTGTACAGAGATTTTGATCTCACACCTTTTTCGCTGCAGATGGCGTTTCAATAATTCATTGCTCTTAGATGCTAAATTAGATGATGGTTGTCTATCTAATTATGTTGATTACACAGGATGCCCGCTATCGCCTCTCCTGTTTAAATTCATGCTGGAACAAAAGGCATATCTGGCTTTAAAAGTGGGTCACAACATTTTAAGATGCCAGTCTATGCTGACAATACTCTCCTTTATTATTCTAACTCTACGTTTTCCCTTCCTCCCTTCCTCCAGCAAGTTACCCTTTTTTTGAGCTTTCAGGATATAATATAGATTACGTGAGGTATTACCCTTAAATGTCAAGTGTAATAAGCAACTTTTTGAGCATGGGGTTTCAATTGGCAACCTTCCAAAAGGACACTTTGAAATGAAATTTTGATTATATCGTCAAAACATTAAATGATAATATTATTAGTTGGAATCCACTCTGGTGGGGTAGGTATCAAGATGATGCTCACACCTGTATTATACGCTATTGCCATGATTACAGTTCACATTCCTTATCACTATTTATAGAAAAAAGATTCTCTTTTATCAAAATTTCTTTGAAAAGGCAAGTCCCCTGTATAGCCTTGTCTACCTTAAAAAAGGATACATCTACTGGGGGCCTTAAATTTCCATATTTAAAAAAATATCTTTATGCCTTTTCTTTGAAACAAGCTATTTGTTGGCTCTCTCCAAATTAAGGGGCCTATCAGGATGCTGGGACCGGCCGCCAGTGGTGCGGCAGACCCTCACCGGCGATTAGGATGCCACCGCCACAGTGGCGGTGGCATCCTCTATTCCCAGCATTGTGGCGGGCGGTGCTCACAGCACCACCTGCCACAATGCTGGGAATGCACGTCCTGCATTGGCATGCATAAGGTGGCAGGCACCGAACGGTGCCTGCCACTTTGTCCGTGCCAAAGCAGGGTACCATAGGTACCCCCCATGGGCCCCCTTTTGCAAAATCCGCATGCCGTTGCCGCCACAGAAAGGCATTTCCGCGCATGCATTGTAATATGGATGGCGGTGTCTAACAGACACCGCCACTATATTCAAACCTTTTCCTCCCGGTCACCTGTGTGACCGGCGGAAAACTAGCGGACGGTCTTTCCATCCGCCGGGGTCCCCCCCGCCAAATGGCATGCGGGCGGAGGGGAATGTCAGGCGGATCGCCACCGCCATGTGGGCAGTGGCGATCCGCCCGACATCCTAATAGACCCCTAGATGTCACATCCTCTTTTGAGGCTGCGGCTATAGAAATCTCTAATTTCTTCTTTTGATTTTACAGAACTTCTCGCTTTCACAAAAAAATCACACAATCACGCTCTTCAGTTACTTCCCATTCTTTCAAAATCCTGGCACCCCTTCTACCTTCCATATACCACTCAGTTACTACTTTTCAACATTAAACTATTGGGCATAACAGGATACAGTGAGTTAGGAATCATTCTATATACAGGAAAACATGGTGAATCAAAGGATTGTGTTGGTTGTCACAACTCTTTACTGATGATCATCTCTTATCCCTTTCTTTTCTCCAAACTAACATTTCCCTCCAATCTACATCCTGCCCACAATATGATCTTTTAAGTACATCTCTCTACCAATATATATCTGCATTACCTGCTAAATCCACCTCTCCCACTTTTACCATTATTAAGCACTAATCTCTCAGTCTCTACTAATTATAAGTCATTACATGCTATTTCAGATAGAATCAAATCAAAAACTGTGATGGCTTGGGAAAAGGATTTATTGGAGTGAGTGTTGGTCTATCACACTGTGGGGAAAATTGTGGTTTAAACTTCACAAAACTACACAGGCTGACAACACTACACAAACCCTTTTTTTATTTTCATTATTTACTCCTATGACTATAAAATCGTTTTCTCCAATTGCAAATTCATCTTGCTGGTCCTGCACAAGCTCAATTGCTGTTCTAAAACATGTGGTATTTGAAAGTCCTTCTATTATCCGGCTTTGGAAATACGTTTGGTGCCAAATCAACAAGATATTTAAAACTGATATCCCTTTCTCCTTTGTTAACATTTTCTGGGATGTTTGGCTCCTCACTGGCTTACCTTACCTTCTAACTATAAGCTAATAGATTTGTTTTTGGCAGTCACTTTTTATTTAAGAACGTCTATTTGAAACAAGCGAGTAATGTCACGTTTAGATCCTGGTGGAATGCCATTTGTTTTCATCATATATTGGATACAAACCTTATGTCACCTAGATCCTTAGCCATAAAGAGAGATCTTTTATGGCTTCCATTCACTACATATTTGTCATCATCACATATTAATAAAGCCATTAATGTGTCTCATGAAGTGAAGAAACCATCTTAAATCACCCAAATTGCTTTTGTATATTTTATTTCACATTACACAATTCACATACTGTCATCATTTTGTATGTATATTACTTTTACCTTTTGTTTTACAATGTCTACAGTTCCATTAGTGTTATTTCTTTCGAATGGTATAATATACCTATCTATTTCTTCTTTCCCCTTACCTTCGCCTCTACCATTTTCCCAATACATTTTGTGCAGCATACAATGCACATCTATTTATAATATAATATTTCTTGCTATTAATGTGCTGTTTTCCATGATTAGCACCCTAATTCTAGCTCTTGCACTCCTAGTTTATGTAATTTATTGAATTGCTGTTACTTGTTATTCTCAATAAACTCAAACTTAAAAAAAGATAAATCTGAAGTCCATTCTCTATTCTCTTGTAGCCGCATGAAATGAGTGGCATAAACGCCGTTCTCCAAGGTACCCGAACCCTTCACTGGAGGTTCATTTCTAGATGTCTTATAGAATGGGCTAGTCTTCACGCCAATCTAATGTTTTTCTTTTAGCCATGACTATAAACAAAGAAACTTTTGACATATTGTTTTTATGCATACAGACATTCACTATATGGGATCCGGTTTCAGACACTCAATCCACCCCCAAGAGTGAGCAAATGTCAGTCTGAATGCAGCGGCCTGTGGGCCACACTACACTGACTATACTTTTACCCTAGGGAAAGAGCATTTCTTCATCATTGCTAAAGACAATGTGGCACTAAGTTTTTCAGAAAAACGAGTGTGGTTCTCTATCAAACTATCAACTTCATAAATACCATCTAACATCATCATAGTGTCCCAAATACTGTTTGGACCTTCTGCTGCTATGGATAAGTTACAATGGTCACTTTTTGTTTAAGTGACAGTTTTTGACATAATCTGCGTGATGAGTGTTTAATACGTTTTTATTACAGCTTGAATAATTTCTTTGCCTGGCTTTCAGTACGACACTAAGGGATAATTTAGTGTTGTTTTACACACTAGTCTGTCTTCCTGCTACCTGACTTTTTTTCTGTGTCTGAGGTCTTTCAGGTAAGAGACTTGGATGGCTCCTCAGCTGTTGCGAAATCTGCACATTTGAGGGCCAACACTCACAAATTCTCAAGCTGCCAAGGTTGCCTTCTGCTTTTGTGGCGAAAAGAAAAACAAACCAATATTTTCACCTTTTGTCCGAATTGTGCTTACTGTGATAAGGGGATGTTTAGAATCTGACAACCACTTACTCTTTCAGAAAGATAATGGACTCAGCCCTGTCTCCCCCTCCCCCGAACCAATACACATAAATCTTGGTATTTTATGATAAGAAAAATATTCCATCTTAATAATGGACCACTGAGAAATTTAGAATATTTTCAAAGTGGATAAATTATAGTTCCCAAACATTTCTCGCCAAACATCCCCATCCAGTTACTTTAAAATGCTGTGTTTGCCTAGTGGCATCACTTCAGATGCCACAAGACAAACAGAAGGTTCTCAATTAATATCCCCGACAGACAACATGCTTTGATAGTCATAGAGGGCTTTGATACCCAACAAGGGTGTTCTGACCTTGAAGTGCAATGGAGGATTCTATTGAGTAGCGTTGCGGGGCGTGTCATGGTGGCGTTCTACTAAGTCTGCTTCAAAAATGTATGGAATGTAAAGGCTGACTGCTTATTGACTGCAAGGATTTGAATAGAATTAGACAAGATTGTGTGGTCTGGCAACAACAGGATAAACTAGTTTGAGTAGGTTCAGTGGGAGTCCCAGGGTACCAGAAGTTAAAAGTGTACATGAAATCCACGGTATAGAGGAGGAAGGTCCAATAAGGGTGCAAGAAAGGGGCAGAGACATAACAGTGTCCAGAACCCCGAGTGCAGCTCCTAGTGGCTGAATATGTGAAAGAAAGAGGTCTGCTGATCCACGCTCACCAGCACCTCTGTGAGTCTTGACCGGGAGATTTCGAAAGCAAGGGGTCAATGGACAAGCATTAAAGCCCTCTTCTACCTCACTCCACAAGAACAGATGGAAAAGAGCTGCTAGTCCCTCCCATACACCTTTACCCTTCTACCCCGCCACCTCAATGGAATGAGCTGTGGCAGAAGGCTAGCAGACATCTTAATGTTTTTCTGGTTGTGAATGGAGGCAAATTCACAACAACTGAAAAGTCAAAAGAAAATCCCAGCTCAAAGAACTCCCACCCATGCAATGTGCCACTAGTATGCAAAAAGCATGCACAGGTATATAGGTCAAAGTGCCAGACTCACTGACGAGGGTGGGAACAGGGCCCCCTTGACCTAGCACATTTAAACACACCCACCATCTAGTGATCCAAATAGTGACAATTCGTAGGCTGTCCCATTTTACCCAGCAGATGCTCTCCTGCCATGCAAGAGCATCCCATCCCTGAGGCATGGGAGTAGGCCATCATCCATGTCTCTTTTTTCCCTGCAGGTACAATGATTATCAAACTGCGGATTCCCAATATCTATGATAATCCTCAGAAATTCAAAGATGAGTTGCAAACTGTATCTTAATTTTATAATCCTAATTGGGTGGTGTGATTCAATTCCTTTATTTTATTGTGCCAAATAAAGTCAATGATTATTTGTTTGAAATGAGTAATTGACCTTGGCATGTTCCTGGTAATGCCACCACGTCTATTTCCTTGGAAGGAAGCTCAGGTAAATGCTGTTATGGATGTGTCCCTGGTGAAAGCTGAACCAAAGTTTGCAATTGTGAACAGAATAAGAGTATATCACCTGCTGATTTTTTTTTACCATTTGAAAGATGAGTTTGAACAATATTCTGGTATTAAGCAGGCTGGCCAAGGTACAAGAAGAGGTTTGCACAATTTGTATTGGGTTGCAAAGCAATGCTCTTCTTGAAGTAGTTTATGTTGCCTCTTACTGTGTTGCTGTACAAGAAAGGAAATTGCAGACAAACAAATCAAGGTTGATATTTTTACAAATGCAAGTGTTCTAACAAGCTGCTAGAGGCAGGGTCTATAGAGTAATGGGGAAACATAATGACTTCGCTGGGCAAGGGCCTAATGGTCTTAGGCAAATAGTTGGGAGGATGGCTTGGAGTCAGGGGCGGGATTGAGGCCCTTCAGCTCCAGTCAGTGCATTCTCATTCCTCAAATTGTGGGGAGCTGGGACAATGGAAATGGGATTTTACTAACCTATCCCCTACTTTCCACCAACAACCCAAACAACCAGAATGTCCCCAAATCTTCCAAAGTCTATACCATAACTTTTAGGGCAGCATTAGAGGAGTAAACTGCTCCATAAAACGTTTGATTCCAGTAAATCAAAATGGGCCATACGTGGGATGTGTAATTGAAGGAAAACCCATGTTATGCCTTATTGATACAGGTGTTAGCTGTTCTGGTCTAAAGTCCTCTGGATTATCTTCTTCACCTCTCTTGGGCATGCCCATTGTTCAAACGTCTGTATGCCTCACCATTTCATCAATTTAGTATTCCCTGGGTTCCATTACGGACCCAACCTTCCTTTTTGTTCAGCCGTACCTCTCCTAAGAACCTTGCAGGGAGATACCTCTGGTGTAAATTGAAATGTACTGTATATTGCACTTGTGATGGGGCTCATCTGAATGTACTGAAAAACAGTGAAAATTAAGTTTTAGTTGTTTTATGGGAAACTGTAGACTATACTGATGATGTTGATTGTAAAGATATAATAGCAACATCTATATATGGTATACCCCTCAGGTGTAAGAGGGAAGTCACCTCATATTAGTGCTCTGATTAAATAAGGAATTCTAGTGCCCACAGTGAGTTTATGTAACAACCCACCTTCACCAATCAAAAAGATTGGCAAATATATATATATGTATAGGCTCATGAAAGACCTACAGGCCATTAAAGCTGTTGTAATACTTGGTTTTCCTATTGTTGCAAATCCTGCCTCCATATTGTCTTGTATTACTGCCACTGCCAAATGACTCATGTTGGTAGATCTTTATTCTGCTTTCTTATCCATCCCTATACTTTTGGACACTCAATGCCTACTCACTTTCTCATTATCTGGGTTAAACAGCCTTTATAACATGAGCATTACACCAAAATGCCCTTACCATGCATCCATTATGTCGCAATGCCTTTACCAAGCATTGCCTTCACAATGCAAGCCTTTACCACGAAAATGCCTTTACATCACAAGGTAAGTATGTATATGGGAAGTGTGCATATATATATATTGGCGGTCCTGGACGGGCTCCGGCCATCCCATAAATCAAAAATTACTTCCACACACACGATGAAAGAAATCCAGGACTCCCAAAGGCGGTGCTTTAGAATTTATTTCAGGCACAAAGCGCCTCACCAACGCGTTTCGCTTGCAGCTTGGTCGCAGTGATAACAAAAGCTTTATTCAGCCTCATTTTATGAACAAGTTTCATTCAAATCCACGAAACAAAGGTAGGACTATTTGATTCATATAATACATCTTTGTAAACAAGCGCCATCTTAGAATGGTTCATAAACTATGAATCAATAACATTTGTGATTATTTGTTTAGCGATTACACAACAATCAAACTCATTAAATAATTTGATGATTCATAAAAACAATTTCGATACTCCATGACGGTAGATTCGATGATTTTCATGTCCAAGTGGACAAATATACTATACATCCCAATTCATTTGATGACAGAAAAATTGTATTATGTCATGTTAGCGTAATGCAAACATTTAGTGAGTTTATTACGATGTATACTAGATCATATACCTCAGTGTGCTATGCGTCCTGTAGCAAACTATAGGATTAAAAATTAGAATCCAATAATCAAAACACATTGGGCCTCATGTAGGTAAATAAATTTTACCGGTTCTTAAATACCGAGCCGTACCGAATCGGTAAATTAGAATCGGTAAGTTACATGTAGGTAAAAATTCGGTAACAGTTACCGATTCGGTAACAGTCGGTAAATACGAATCGGAATTCACCGATTCGGTAAATACCGAGGTGATAATTACCGATTCGGAAAATACCGAGGTGGTATCTACCGAATCGGAAAATACCGAGGTGGTATCTACCGAATCGGAAAATACCGAATCGGTACGTACGGATTCGGTAAATAACATCACATGACTTGACGAAACCGCTAATCCTGTGCAACGACAGCCCACCCAACCAGGAACTGCCCACACCCAGGCAGGTGTACACAATTAGCCGAAGTGGCCACACCCAGGCAGGTGTACATAATTAGCCGACCCTGGAGAGGCTCGGAGTGCAGAGGAGAGGCAGGGAGCAGTTGCATGTGCGAGCGGGAAACGAACAGCATGTCCAGCCAGAGCACACAGAAAGACGGAGGGGAAAGGAGGAGGAAGCTCAAATTCAGCCCCAAGGAACTCCAGGTGCTGGTGGAGGAGGTGGTGAAGCAGCACCAGAAGCTGTTTGGGAGGCAATCCCTGCAAGTGCCTGAGGCCGAAAAGCGCAACATATGGCTGGCCATCCAGGCGCAGGTCAATGCTGTGGGAGTGACCCACAGGGAAATTGAGGTCCTCAAAAAGCGCTGGTATGACCTGAGGATTGTGACCAAGAGGAAGATGGGCGACATCCAGAAGGAGGCCAGCCAGACCGGAGGTGGAACCAACAGGGCACCTGCCCTCACCGAACTGGAGGAGCTGGTGGCGGCCACACTCGAGCAAGAGAGCGTCGTGGGTCTTGGGGACGCCGACAGCTCTGCCAGAGCCGCAACACACCAAGGTAAGACGAAAGCACAGCAATGTAGCCGCCCCTACCCCTATCCCACATCCCCATTGTGACACGAGAATCACACTGCAGTCCACACGTGTCAGTGCAGACAGGCAATGCATTCCGGGAGATGTAGTCAGGGCAACACTAACCATGACGTAAATGTCACAGGGCAACAAGGCATGTCACGCACTCGAGGCACAAGGAGACAGAGGACAGATTGGAATGTGAAATGATTTATTGTGACGCTTGCAATGCAGCCCTTCGGGGACACTGAGCCAATGTTGTTTTTCTGTCCACAGATGTGACATCATGCAGTACAGGGCATGCTGCAGGGGAGACGGCACACCGGCCACAAAAATCACCTCTAGCCAGCACGAGTGCAGACCAGGGAGCAGGCCCACTTGCAGCCGCACCACCTACGCAGCCAGCCTCGCCGCACACAGAGCCAGCATCACCTCACCGAGAGCCAGCATCACCACCACCAGAGCCAGCATCGCCACTCATGTTCGATTCACCGGCCACATCTCCGCTTGCAGGTGTGAGAATGAGGAGGCGTCCAGCAGCCAGGCTACGAGCCTTAGACACCTCGTCAGACGACAGCATGGGCCCAGAAGACCGCACCGGGCCCCAGGAAGGGAGCCATCCCACTGTGCCCCAAACATCACAGGCAGCACAGACGGGAGCAAGAGGGCGCCGCAGGTCGCGTGTCCAGAGTCCACCAGCACCCACTGACGGCCATGGTGTCTTCTTGGGGCTCGAGGGCCAAATGTTGAAGCAACAGCGCCTGCAATCAAAGGCAGTAATGTCAGTCCAGAGGCACATGCGGGTGATGAGGACAAGCTTAGTCAACATGGACACAAACATTGGCGGCATGGCTGCGGGCATTCGGGACATGTCCCAGTCAATCCAGCAGTTGTGCAGCAAATTAGATGCTGACATCGAAGCACGGCGCCGGGAACGCCAGAGAAGGGACACTACCAGCAGGGCACTCAACCGTCTGGCAACTGCGACTTCCCTACTTTGCCGGCGCTCTGTGACGATGCAGGAGGGCCTAACACAGTGCTGCAGCGACCTGTCACGGGGGATGGTGCAGGTGACAAGTGCACTAGGGGTGCTATTGACAAGTCAGGCGTCGACAACTGCTGCAGGGGATGCTGCGGAGAGCATCGACACCAGCAGCAGCATCACACCCCCCGTCCCCGAAGCACGCAGGAGCAGCAGGCGGCTTGGGGTTGGCTCTAGTGAGGATGCACAGGCCGTGCAATCCACCACTGCAGCGCGTATGCGCAAACATTGATGTGGCCCTGCTTATCCACTTGCCATTGGGTGACGTAACCCTGGACATACTCATTGTATAGATGGCATATTGCCAGATTGGCCTGTTCATGTGTTCATGGCGTGGTGCCACATTAAACTACGTCATGACTTCTCACGACTCGCTGTGTCCCCTCACTTACTCAGAAATAGTTGCATGTGATCTCTGCCCGTCTCTCTCTCCCATCGATTGCAGTTGGCACTCTAGCTGCGCTGCCCTCTGGCTGGCCTGACTCATCCTCGTTGTCCTCAAAATATGTTAGTTCCACATCTGTACCTTTTTTCGTGGCAAGGTTGTGCAGCATTGCACAAGTGGCAATTATCTTGCAGCAGGTGATGGGTTTGTACTGGCGTGCGCCTCCGCTCTTGTGGAGGCAGCGGAACCTGCTCTTCAGCAGTCCAAACGTGCGCTCCACCACATTGCGTGTAGATTTGTGGGCCACGTTGTATCGTCTCTCACTCTGGGTTGCTGGGTGTAGGTAGGGAGTGAGGATGAATGAACGGCATGCATATGCACTGTCGCCTGGATGAGTAAAAGGGAACCATCAGTTACATGCCTCTATACACTCTGATTTGCAGGTTTCAAGGGGCGTCACTGTTACTTACCCAGCAGGTATCCCTCTCCGAATTCTCCGGCTCTCAGTCGCGTGTAGATCCCACTATTCTGGAAGATGTAAGAGTCGTGGGTGCTCCCAGGAAACTTTGCAACAATATCTGTGATGATGTTCCCTGCATCACAGATCACCTGCACATTGATGGAGTGGGTGGACTTCCTGTTCCTGTAGATGTGCTCTGTGTCAGCTGGAGGACAGATTGGGATGTGTGTACCATCAATACAGCCGATGACATGGGGGAACTGTGCCATGTGATAAAAGTCTGTTTTTGTTTTCTGCAGTGCAGCCTGTGTGTTTGGGAAGCTGATGTAGTGGTGCATTCTCTGCATCATGGCATCCAGGAACTTCCTGAAGAAACGTGACAGGCAACTCTGGGATACCCCACCCACCGCAGCTATCACCACCTGATAACTGCCGGATGCCAACAGATGTAGGCTGCAGAGCACCTGCACATGTGGGGGTATGGCGTGCGCCCTTCTTATTGGCTGGTCCAGGAGTGGGTGAAGGTCCCTGATTAAGTCCATGATGGTTTCGGGGTGTAGCCTGTACCTCTCATGTATCTCTGCATCGGTCAGCTGGAATAGTGTGATGCGCTGTCTGTAGATTTGTTCCTCCCGTCGCCACACCCTCAGTCCTGCTGCCTGTAGACGTAGGCGCCTTGCAATGACGTACATGGCGGCCATGTTGTCCACGCTGTTGCATTTTGGGATTGCTTATGTGCATTGTTGATGGTTACCACCTGCTTTCCATCCGTGTTAATTACCGACTCTTATTTACCGATTTTCCTGGATTTCTTAATTACCGACTGCTCCTACATGTCATTTTCAATTTTTACCACTTCATATTTACCACTTCATATTTACCGATTCGTTAATAATGTATTCGGTAAATATGAATCGGTATTTTAGAATTCGGTAACTATGAATCGGTATTTACCGCCTCATATTTACCGAAAAGTGGTTTTTGGACTCCTACATCTCACTTGTCTGAATACCGGTCGGTAACGGCATATTTACCGAAATTCGGCCGTTACCGACCGGTATTTGGCTACCTACATGAGGCCCATTGTGTCTTCAATGTGTTCTCAATTGGAAATGACGTCAAAATTCATTGATCATTATCTGAGACCTTTTGTTTGTGCACTACTAGCTTATCTTAAAGACACAACTCACTTTTTGACACTCATAGATGGTGTGGTCTGGGAGGAAGATTTCTTACTGGTCTCGCTTGACGTGACTAGTTTGTACACTAGCATTCCACATGACCTGGGGCTTCAGGCCATGAGACACTTTTTGAGAGCAAGACCAATCTCATTATTGATGCACACAGAAATGCTATTAGACATGATTAGATATTGTATAACCAACCATTATTTTCTCTTTAATAACAGCATATTTAAACAGATACAAGGAACAGCAATGGGCACCTGCTTCGCCCCCAGTTATGCCAACTTATTTATGGCCAGTCCATGTCCATCAGAGCCTGAAAGAGGCTGGGCTGACTCAGCACTCTAACTCCTGCATCTGGCTGATACTCCTTCAAGGACTGTGAGTAGACTCAAGAAAGTGTTGGGCCAGTGAACAACAACATAATAGGTAAGCGCAAAGCTGCAGCGCAAATAACCGGGGGTAGATAGTCAACATTCTTGATTCCTTTTTGACCAGAGCAGCAAGTGTGCTATTCTAAGAGATTGAGCTCATGGAGTGTTGTCTCTCCTTAGAGGTGGGAAGGAGAAATAGCCCCCTGTTGCACCTCACCTTATCCCCACAATCCCATTGTTATTTCCAATTGTCCTTTGACAGTGACTACAACACTTCTGCCCCACCCGGAATCCTCTATGTCCAACGAGTCTGTAATTGTCCCAGTGGTTAAGAGGAAGTGACCTGCAGGGAAACAGAAGCCCAAAATCCAGGGGGTGACAAGAGTGAAAAAATCTCCCCAAGACCTCATTGTCCCGGCAGTGATGCCTTTTTATAAGAGACTTTGTGATAGGGGGATGCAAGGACATGATTGCAAAATTAGAAGAGCCAGTTCTCTCACTATTTAACTCGTTAATTTTTTGATTAGGTAAGATTGAGGAGAAAAGCTTCTCATCAACAGGGATTGTATTTGTCCATCTGTCAACTCTAGTAATTCCTTGAGTATGCCTCAGCCTCTAGTGAAGGGATGCAATCTTGGGCCTTTGGGGGTTCCTGCTGGGGGGAGAAGGATCTAAGGCAGGTGACCCAACCTAAACTTAAACCACCAGACCCACTGATATTACCCATTATTCCTCAGAATATCTCCCCCTCCCCATGATTACATTAATGACCCACGTTAACAAGTCCACCCAAGAGAAAAATCAAACATCTACCCAAGTTTCCCAGGTAAACTTTCAATCAATAGGAGGAAGGGAAAAACTAGGAATAGAGTCAGCCTTGAGTTTACAGCCCCCCCCGTCGGGATAATTCACCCGCACATATTAGATCTCCCTCCAGTAGCCCTTCCATATGCCCTGGTTAATGTACTCCCACTAAAAATGGGCATAAGGGAATCGATAGACCAGTTAATGGCTAAAGCCCTACACTGGTTTAATACACATCTTAAAATTCATGGTTTATGGGGTAATAGTCTCAATAAACACATCATCATGGCTAGGAGGATAAAAGCGGTGATTGTGTTGTTGTTAATTTTAATAACCAGCATATTGTAAGAATCTTGCTGAGAGCTTGTACAAACAATTTTTTGCTTAACACACAGATCACTGTTTTCCCTTAGAGAACTTTATAGTCCTGCCCTATGTTTCCCTCTGCATAGCTTGCGACCTATAAACAATCCTCCACGTTTGCCCTCATTGGCAATGTGGGACCCCCTCAGCTGCTGTAGATTGAGTATGAGGTTTGAGTCACTAAATCAATTTGCCATCGATCTTGAGGATTGTGACTGACTACCTGAGGGGGGCGTTATAGGTACTCCAATTAGTATAAGCCAACTTCTAAATATCACAGTAGCACTTGTTCCATTGGACCGGGCAAAAGTACTTGGGGGGAGAGTTATGGATAACTCAACCAGCATTAAGGTTCCAACGAACAACTCAGAACCACTGTGCCCCATAAACAGGACTTTCCAGCAAAAGAGAGGGGTTTTAGTCGCTACCTGGAATGTCGCAGGGCTTGCAACTACAATTGCTAATGCTGAATGGCTATTGACATGGCAGGACAGAGACATAGTATGCCTCCAGGAGACATGGGCATTAAATCCAATATTTATTAATGGCTATCGAACTTATCAAACTTTGGCGGTCCCCTCAGTGGCAGGAAGAGCTAAAGGGGGCTTAGTAACCCTAATCTCAAATACACTAGCTCTTAAGGTCGTCAAATTTGATAATTCATCCCGTACTTTCATCTCCTAGCTATTGAAGGAGGACGCCACCAGCTTTGGATACTGATAAATTATTATGATAATAATTTTGGTGAGAGCATGGGGGCGATGGTTGATGTAATGGAAAGAGCCATGACAAACTTCATATGGTCATTGACAGGTAAAGTTTTAAATATTCTATGGCTATGAGACTGTAACTCCCAACCATTTCCTCACTCACTGAGAACGGTTTGTAGTTTGGATGACATGGATGGAGACCCACTCGTTCATTTTAATCATCATGAATATGTGAATGACCTTAATGGGTTCTTATCATCCAGGAATTTAGAAATTTACAGCAAAATAGATAATTGTAGTGAAAGTACAAAAACTAATTCTAGCCATGCAAAATGGATATCAACTCAAATGGGACAGCACAGACAATGGTAGAATTATCCAACAAGTTGTAAACAATAAGCTGAACCTGGTTGTAAATTGCTTAGATCCGGACACCTCTCCAGAGTTTTTAATCCAAACTTTTATAGAAATATTGCAGGAGATTAAATTGTTCTTTACCCAGCCTAGAACTAACAGGGAGAAACCAGAAGTACGATGGTTCGATGAGACCTGTACCCGGATTCTACAAGACCTTCGCAGTGCTTTGAAAGTATCTCCTAGAAATCAGTCCCTTGTTAAGGATTTGCAAACGGGGTAAAAGAAAGCAAGGACAAAAAGGTAAGAAGATATAAAAGAAGAGGCATGGGAAAACTTGTCCAAGGCCATGTTTTTAAACAGTAGGAGGGATTTTTGGAAAATAATAAAAGCACCATTTTTGAAAAAGCACATAGAAAAATCACTGGATAACCATGTGGGTGAGTATACATGGGTGGCGCACTTCGAAAGTATTTTCGGGAATGAGAATCCATTAGGGTTCCTGCTAAACCCCTTAGAGCCTCAGACTAACCCTATGACTTTTAATCTGGATGAAATAACTCTTGCCCTGGCCAAGTGTTGTCGTTCTAAAGCTCCTGGCCCGGATGGGGTTCCCATTGACTTCTTTTTAAAGAACCTGTGATTTGTGGGTCTCGCTGTTAACTAATATTTTTAATGAGATATCCAAGAGGGGCCCCCCCTCCATCATAGTCCCAATATACAAAAATGGGGGATAAATCCAAACCAAAGAACTATCGTCCCATTTCCCTCCTGGACTCCACTGCTAAACTCCTGGGCTATATATTACTGAATAGGCTAGAGGACTAGACAAGGGAAAATAACATCTTGATGCCAACCAGTATGGATTTCAGAAGGGTAGAGGCACGATAGACCAGTGCCTGAACCTAAGTTCGACGATTGCTAAGTCTACCACAGCAAAGGGAGGGCATTTATATATGGCTTTCATGGACCTATCTGCGGCATTTGATTGTGTATGCCATGTGAAACTGTGGGTAGTAATGATTGAGATGGGTATTGATTCCAGGTTATATATGCCAAATGTACTCACAGGAGACGGCCTGCGTCTGCTATAGGAGGGTTAGGGAATGCATAAGACTCTTTAAGATCATGAGAGGAGTCAGACAAGGCTGCGTCCTTGCCCCATTTTTATTTTCACTTTACACAAATGGTGTAAAGCAGCCTTAAAAGGATGCATGGCTGACGTCCCCTCTTTTCCCCCCGGTCCCACTACCAATACTAGCTTATGTGGATAACGCCATCCTAATAGGAAGGACAGGCGTAGCGCTTCAATGCCTAATACATACTTACGTGAGTTTCATGTCATCCCTGGAAAGTAAATAAATCAAAAACCTTCATCTTAATGTCAGAACGACTGCCCCTAGAAAGATACCAGCTTTTTTTTATAGGGACAGGCAAACTAGCAGTTGTGGAGTCTTTTTCCTGTTTAGGAGTGGTTTTTGCTAGTCAGCAAACCTGCTCTCACATGGTGGGTAGTAGGGCACAAACAATGGAGCACACTTTGGCTGCAGTGTCTAGTTTCACCAAGAAACTGGTCTCAAAGCCCTTTGCGTCCATAAAAAAGATCTATAGTGCCAAAACTATTTAGGCCAAGACATATGGGGCCGGCGTGTGGGGTATAGTTCCAGTAGATCCTCTGCAGAGGATAGAGAATGGTTTCTTTAAGAGGATCGCCTTGCTCCCTCTTCATTTTCAAACTATATTACTCACTTAGAGCTGGACTTAACTTATGTGTCGGACATAGAGAGATTAGTCCTGATTATGCTCTGGCATGCAATCTGGAACAAACATACAGTGGATCTTAATCAGGCCATCATACAAAACTGTCCCACATTAGACAAGGCAAATAACATTGCCATGCTAGAGGATGTTAAACTAACTTTGTACTCGCTAGGTGTCCCGGAATTGTATGTAAACCCACGTTCTTGCTCTAGTGTCCCAGAAGAGAGGCTAAAGGCTTTGAGGCTTATTTACAAGGCTCTTGTGCCACTTTTGCGTAATTTTTAACATGGGAAAAGTGACGCAAAAGTGGCACAAGGGGCTTGTAAATATGCCCCTTTATTTCTAGGGAAGGCAGCCGATGAAAGGAAAGAATCCCGACAAACAAAAACAACTGTAAAATTTTAATATATGATTCCGTCCTTATCTGAAGGGGAATATTTGGACTTTGATGCAGTAAGGAACCTTCAGCATGGATTTATCCTTCTAAGGTTCTCCTTTAGTGATTTGACAAAATGTCCATGTGATAATGCATCCACGCAATGTGACCTTCACCTTTTTTTCTTTTGTCACTTCTATAAGGAACAGCGAGCCAAATATATTTTACCTCTTTTAAGGCGGCACAACTTTGATCAATGACGTAATGCTATGTCTCTTTTGAAGAAGCTCCATGATCCCTATGTATGTTTCTGTGTGGCTCATTCCTTTGGGCATGTAAGCGAAGGAGACACTTCCTACATAAAGAAGTCTGGGGCAGATTTACGTTCCCTGGCTTATCCCTGCAAATCAGCAGAGATGCGCCAGGGAAGATGCGTCAAGCAAGTTTGCCCTTGCGCCACCGCAGATGCGCCACATTTACAATGCGGTGCATCGTGGCACAAGGACAAGCAGATGCGTGATGCATCTGCTGGCGTAAGGTTGGCACAGTGCTGAAGTTGTGTCGCAAGCGCGACGCAACTCCAGTACTGTTCCAACCAGCCCTATCCCTAACGTGGTGCGTCACGCCTTACGCCTGCTTGAAGCAGGCGTAAGGATTTGACGCACCAGCGTCGGAAAAGTGACTGTGTGAAATCTCGTAGATTTCACTGCGTCACTTTTCCGGGGCTTTTTCCAACGTAACGCCCACCCTGCATACATTAAACCTGACGTGGGTTTAATGTGGCGCAGGGCTTTACAATGTGACGCATCTCTCTAGATGCGTCACATTGTAAATCTGCCGCAACATGGCGCTGGCTTTGCGCCGCCGCTTCGTCACAAAAGTGACGCAACGGCGGCCCAAAAGTGGCACGCACGGCTTGTAAATCTGCCCCTCTATGTTTAAACCTAAGTTCCATCCCTACTTTAGATCTTTAAAAATTTTACATAAATCACATGAACCAGGCCTTACACGATTTATGATTTCTAGAATATATGTAAAATCATTTTTAATGTTTCTCTAAGATTCCCATGGGCTGTTTTTTAACATTTAATCTGGTAATCGGGAATGTGTACCACTCAAATAGATACCTTATTGCGCCCTTTGCACAAATTATAGTGACTGTATTGCGAATCCTTGCACTGTTTAAATCCGTAGGGGCTGTATTATGTATCACTGATGTTTTTAATCGATAACCGTTGATATGTTTTTGATTGTATTAAAGAAGATGATGCCATCCTAATATGTATACTTTTATGATCTATTTTTATACTAGCTTGAATAAAGTTTGTTGAATGAATGAATGAATGACTTATATATTAAGTCTCCTGTAGATGCTTATAGAGACTTGGAAGAGGATCGCTGCTTGCAGATTGTTATCCGTATGTCTCATTGAATCAGGGTGACTTCCAAAATGGTCCAGTATCTATACTGTTAGAGTTTAGGGGAATTGGAGACTTCATGTGCTTTTTCTATACCTACTGTCATGAAGGATATTCAGATTTAAATGTCCCCTCCCCTGTTTAAAGCACAAATGATACACCATACAACTGGCTACTTTTGTCAGGTCATTGAAGTGTTCCTTGTTTTAATTTGCCCTTTTCATTTCATCCCACTGGCAGATAGGTGATTGGTACATCTGCCCTTTTCTGTACAGTGTATCTTAATAAATATGAACCCTGATGGTACATTCCTATTACACAACCAGTACTTTTGATGTTTGCCTGCCATTGGATCACAGTAGCTTCTTCTGCAGATCCTGTTTTTGCTGAAAGACCAGGACTGCATGAAATATGAATGGAGTTGGTGCTCCAATTCATTGCTTCAACTCACCAATCCCATGAGAATAGTATTTTCCAGAGCTACCTTTGCCCACAGTTCAAGAATGAGAGGTCTAAGAGTGCCTACAGTTCTACTCATGTACTGTGTTCCTTTTATCTCTGACAGTCAGTGTGAAACAGGATGAGGGGAAATCAGGTGCATTATCAGCAGAGACGGATTCCATTAGTTAGACCCTCCATGAAGGCATTACTTCTCAGCAACCTAGGGGCATCTGTATCAAAAACCGTATTTGCGATTCTCAAATAGCGATTTTTTGAGAATCGCTATTTGAGAATTGCAAGACGGGATGTATTTAAAAATTTGCACATATTTTGCGAATTCTTAATATTCCTTAATTGCGATTAGCAAATTGCGAAATCACAATTAAGGAATACCTTCCCATTCATTCGTATGGGCCAGGAGGCCCATAGGAATGAATGGGAAGTCATTCTCCAATTGCGATTCGCAATTTGCTAATCGCAAATTGAGAATAATTTCAAAGGTGCAAGGGTGTCATGATGACACCCTGATGCACCCCTGAAATGAGCATGTGTGCGCATATGGTGCACATACATGCCATAGGGGCATGTATGTGCGCCACATGGCACCTTGAAAAATGCCAAAAAGTGCATTTTTGAAAGAAATCGCAAATTACCACCAACTTGAAGTTGGTGGTAATTTGCGATTTAATTAAGGTGAAATCGCATAACTTGGGTGCTTGTTACATAGCATTTAAGGAATTGCAATTTGCGATTCCTTAAATGCTTACGCAAAATTAAGGAATTGCAAAATTAGCGATTCCTTAATAATGCGATGCGAAAATGGCTCATACATCACGTTTTGCGATTTTGTATTCGCAAACGCTGGTTTTTAGCGATTCGCAGCGTTTGCGAATACAAAATCGTTTGATACATATGCCCCCAAGTCGTCTGGCTCTCTGGACACCGATAGCAAAGTCACAGATCAAACTGATCTACCTTTACATGGAGTACATCTGAATTCATGTCATCTTTCCAACTGTATAAGATATAAAGGGATTATTAAATCCTGTTGGGGTTGTCAGACTTGTAATCCTCCTACTTGCCTTGCCTCTTTTAAGCAAGGGCTTTCCTGCTAATTAGTTTTCTCACAGCTCCTTTGACATCATTGTTTCTCAAGCTGTAGATGAACGGGTTCAACATGGGTGTTAGAATAGTGTACACCACAGTCACTACCCGCTCCTGGTCCAGGGTGTTAACTGAGAAGGGGCGAAAGTAGTTGAAGAAAATAGTTCCAAAAAATAAGGCCACTACAGTCAGGTGGGAGGAGCAGGTCGAGAAAGCTCGAAGCTGCCCCTTGGCTGAGTTAATCTTCAGTATTCTGGAGATAATGTAGACATAAGAGATAACAGTAAACACAAAAGGGCTCATTGTGACAAGAGAGCCCTCAGTGAAGACCAGCCATTCATATGCAGCAGTGTCAGAGCAGGCCAGCTTCAGGAGTGGAGGGAGGTCACAGAAAAAGTTCCGTACGAGATTAGAGGCACAGAACCTAATGCTTGACACCATTCCAATGTGCAGCACAGAATGCATGGAGGTGAAGAGCCAGGACCCAGTCACCAAGGCTATGCAAAGACCTTTACTCATTATGGAAGTGTAACGGAGTGGGTTACATATGGCCACATAGCGATCAAAACCCATAACAGCGAGAAGAAAGCACTCCATGCTGGCTGTACAGAACAGGAAAAAAAGCTGAGCCATACATCCAGGAAAGGAGATGGTCCTATCATTGGAGAGCATGTTCTGCAGCATCTTTGGGACAGTGACAGATGTGAAGCAGATATCCACAAAAGACAGGTTACTGATGAAGAAGTACATAGGGTTGTGAAGATGGCGGTCGATGATGATAATAGTTACAATCAGAGTATTCCCCAGCAGGGCTGTCAGGTACATGGCCAGGAACAGTACAAAGAGCCCAGATTGCTGATACAGGCGGTCCGACAATCCTAGGAGGATGAAGCTTGTGAATGAAGTCCTATTTCTGTCTTCCATTAGTTTCAAATCCAGTACTCTCATCTTATTATTCCATCCTTTGAAAAGAATATACAGTGTTAAAACTTTCAGATGAGCTAATGCAACAGAGGAATGGTATACAAATTTGCACAATGTCTCAATCATTGAATCACAGATCCACTGTGATGCTTCTTGCCTGAGGACATATATATACCTGTGATCAAGGCTGTGGGCGGCCAAAACGCGTTATGGCAGACAGTCCGTAAATAAACAGTTTTAGACTATTAGCACAAAGTACTGTGGTCTGTGTCTGTTTTATCCTTGTAAGCGGATTGTTCAATATATAGTTGTAGTTAGGACCGAGTTCCCATAGGAAATCTGAAAATTCTATTTTGAATAACTTTGGCGCCAGTTGACTTATCTTCGTGAAATTTTCAAAACTAATGGGGCGCTCTGCTCTGCTCCTACCCTGAAAGTCTCGGGGTGATTCGTCAAGCGGGGGCTGCGAAAAAAGGGGGGTCCCAAAACGCGTTTTCCCCATGCATTTTCCCATAGGACGTTTAGTCGAAGGTACAGCCCGAACGGCTGAACGGAATTACACCAAATTTGGCAAAAAGGTAGCCCTTGGTTCACACTCGTGCCCTTTGCTTAAATGGTGTAAATCCGTTTAGTAGTTCCTGAGAAAATCAAAAGTAAAATCACATATATATCTGGGCGGAGCCTAACCACACATCTCATCGTGAGATCTGATTGGCTGTCAGCACTTCATCCAAGAAGTGTTGGCAGCCATCTTGGGACCAATATACATGATAGCACCTCATTAAAAAGCATTGCGGTTAATAGAAGGTTTTAAGACTTTAGTTACATTATAAATCATTTGTTGATGGTACCATACCCATTTTAGGAATTGTGGTGTGTTTTAAGTGATTTTACCATGTAAAAAAGCCTTCTGCTGTGATATCATGAATCATGTTTGCGAGAAAACTATTTTCTCGTGCTTTTCCCACAGAGGTTTGGAAGGTGATCTATAAGCTAAACTGAGAGCATATTTTCTGTAAATTCACATTATCTTTCTCAGTCATGTGAGAATGAAGTCTGACATTCTCAGTAAAACATGTACATCCAACAAGGGCAGAGACTGTCAGTTGATTCCTTTGTGTTCTACTGAAGCTTCCCAGAGTGTTCTAAAGAACAACTAGAGCGCTAACAGTCCTACTTATGACAAACGTATGGCACACCTGAAGCCATCTTGGTTGGAATAAAGTGGTAACTCTTAAAACATTTAATTTAAAAATGAACACAATGAGGGGGTTCATTTTGCCATAGAAAGTAGGATTAGTGCTGCAGAAAGAAAATGTAGGGCACATTTTGAGTGACTTCTCAAATCCTCTTCTATTTCATTAAAAAATTCTAACATGCAGACTGAAACATGCACTTTCAATACCAGCAGCAGACTTCCCTGGTGAGCAGTAGCTTTACTACAGTGATCTAATGAGCAACTAGAGTGCTAACATTCAGAATTTATGGCAAATGTGTGACACATCTGAATGCCTTCTTGATGGAACCAAAGTAAAAAACTGAAAGTATTCCCACTGAGGAGACTGCAGTAAATGAGGAAATTAGGAAACTTCATAACAATAAATCTCCCAAGATGGCCACCAGAGACAAAAGAGCCCAAATGTAGCCCAAATATCACCCAGATGTAGCCCAAGTATAGCCCAATGACAGAAGTGTGCAAAACACTTATTTGTTGTGTATTTGCAGTTTTATATAGTGCAGACTTGTCAGGTATTGGAGCGCTATACGTGAGCATTGGTTACATCACACAAGATCAAATTCATTTTGGTTGTAGACATGGGGAGATTAAGTGATTTGACCAGAATCACAGAATGTTGAGCTGAAGCAGAAACTCCAACCTGGTTCCCCAGTTGCAAAGTCTGCAGCTCTGGAAGTAACACCACATCCTCTCCCCTAGGTGCAACATTTAATCAAGTGGTTAACTGGATAAAAAAACATAAAGATTACAAATAATTTAAAAGTTCTTTGTCGCTATTTGAAAACTCAGAAAATATGTCTTCATTTTAGTTTTTTAGGGCACTAACCATAATTTTGATGCAAATAAGACCCTCTCATATATGTAATTTCTAAAGGAAATACTCTAGGTATTACAGTTTTGATTACATCAAGATGACGTCAGGCGTTCCACACTTTTGTAATAAATATAGAATGTTAGCAATCTAGTTGTTCATTGGGATACTGTTGAGAGGCAGAGGCCAGGGGCACGGACTCCGAAAATTGAAGGCAGGTAGGAGAGTGCAGATGCAACAATTTGACCACACTGGGCAGGCAGGAAGGGCAGTGGCAGCACAACAGACTATGGAGGGCAGTGGAAAGGGGGGCAGGGGCAACAAACCAACAATACAGGACTGGCAAGAGAGGCTGTGGCAATATAATAGACCATTGTGGGCAGAAGGAAGAGGCAGAGGTAGTACAACCATACATGCAACAGACCCGTTTCAGCCAGGAAACGTCCAATGTTTTTAACCTCAAATGGTCTTTATTTGATCTGTCTCCTATCTACAATCTCCTCTTTTTCAATGTAACTCAAAGGGGAAAATCAATACCCCAGTTTTTTTTCAAAATCACCCTCTTACCAAGTTCAAAATGTTCGCAAGCATGGTACATTGGATCATGGTAGGCAGGAGGAATTGGGTTAGGGACATGGACTTGGATAACAGAGGACAGGAGGGACATGGAGAGGTGCACCAAACTGACCCTACAGGGCAGGCATCAGGGTTTGCAGCAGCACAATACACCACACAGCGCATGCAGGACGGGAGTGTAGCACAACAATCCGTAGAAAGCAATAGGGAGGGGACAGGACCATGCACATGTACAACAGAGAACAGAGGGTTGACCATAATGGACAGACAGGAGTGAAAGCTGCGGCATAACAGACCATAAAGGGCAGGACGGACGGATCAGGGGCATTACAATGGAACAGACAAGCCAGGAGGGAGGGAATAGGGGTCTGCACATGGAAAAAGAGGGCTGAGGGCAAGGGGGCAGGGCAGGAGCAGCAAGATGACCATGGAGGTCAGGCAGGATGGGCACTAGAAACAAGACACACCATGGAGAGCAACAATGAGACTATGATGGCATACACACAGACCATGGAGGGAAGGTGGGAGGAGGTCAGGGGCAGCTAGCTGACCACACAGGGAAGGTGGGAGGGGCCATGGCAGCACAGAAGACCATGCATGGCAAGCGGGAGGGTTAGTGGCAGCACAATGGCTATGAGGGCAAGAAGGAGGGTGCAGGGGCATGCACAAAGGACCATGGAGGATAGAAGGGAGGGTCAGGACCTGGCCACAGACAAGAGAGTTCAGGGGAAGGGGCCTCACAACAGACCGCACGGGGCAGGCAGGAGGAGCAGTTGCAGCACATAGACCAGGGAGGGCAGAAGGGTGTGGCAGTAAAATGGACCATGGAGGACAGGAGGAAGGGGATAGGGGCATGGTATGTGGACAGGCAGTGTGGAGGTGGCAGGGACAGGTTACAGTCATCTGACAATGCTGGGCAGGTGGGAGGGGAGTGGCAGCTCAACAGAACACTCAGAGTAGATAGGAGTGGCAGGTCCATGGAACATGGTGGGCAAAAAGGATGGAGCAGGGGCATGCACAAAGACATCGGAGGGCAGGGGGAAGGAGAATAGGGGCAGCAAGCTAAGCACAGAGGCTAAGCAGGAGGTCAATGATGGCCATAGAATTGGGCAATGGAGGGCAGGAGGAGTGGACTGGTACATCATGCTAAATGGAGGGCAGTGGCAGCACATCAGACCATGCATGGCAGGAGGGAGGAGGCTAGTCCACGGATTCAGACAACAGAGGATAGGGAGGAGGTGGATGGGGCAGCAGGCTAACTGTCCAGAGAAGGTGGGTATTAGGAACGTTATTGTTTTTAAAATGTGTGTCTGTGCGAACTACTTAAAATATTAACAAGTATGCAGCATAATCTCACTTTTATTCAGGAAGAAGAGGACGTTTGTGACTGTGACTCCGGATTCACTTGGCAGAAACACCCCCTGACCCTCCACCCCCCATCGCAAAATGTAATGCCCGTGAAAAGGGTAGGTGGAGGCAGTGTTATATAGAACATAGTCCTGAGAGCATGATTGAAAATGAAAACTAGATATAGTATATGGTATAAACTATGCACCAAAAAGTGTGATATAAGATGAACCGGGGCGTGAAATATAATATGCAATACATTGTGCGCAATGACAGACTCATTGGAGAGCGCGAGATAGCACAGGCACTAGCGCATGCTATGCGATATGCGCCTTGGAGTGTAATATGCACAGGGTAGTGTTGTGTAACCTAACTAGTCTCTAAAGTTGTAATATAAAATATGTGCTGGGGAGTGTAATGTTGCATATGCACTGTGACAAAGATATTGATCCCATATTGTAATATGTATGGCATAGCGCTGTGCGTTATAACATAGGCATCGAGGAAGGCACGTTAGATGGGGCAATATAACCCGTGCGAAGGCAAGTGTGGCATGACATATTCACGTGGTGGTGTTACAGTGCACATGGGCTAGAGAGTGTCATAGCATACGCACTAGCTGGTGGAATACAACACAGAGGTGTGAGGCACTCGGCGGGCACTGGTGGGAGTAACACAGCATTGGGCTCAGCCAGGAGCACGCTGTGACTCTCAAGTGAAGTTCGTCTCCTTTCCAGAGAGTAAAATAAAAAGTATTACACATCCGGTGGTGGATGTGTGTTTTATTAACCGTGAGGGGGGTTTCTTGCATAGTTTGGTCGAATTTTTGTCAAATCCGCTTTGAATGGCTTGGTGTGCATGTATATTAAATGTGCACGTCAATAGCTACCCATGTTTGTATAAATAAACGACAAGGGTGTCTACTTGGAGAGTACCCACCGGCGGGGGCGCCGGGATTAGGCACGGTAGGGCGTCAGACACGTCAGAGCTTCACTAGCGGTGTAAATACATTCCATGTGGATTCATTCTATGCATAGTCGCCTTTTAATGAATATCACGCAAATCGTCATGGTGATAGGTACATACGGTTTGTCCAGCATGTCCTAGGTTTTTCTATAAATATATTTATTAAAAAAATAATTTTAAAAAAAGGCCGGCCCCGGGGGATGGGATCCCCGGGCCATAAGTGGCCTGAGGAGGGGGGCAACGCAGCCCCCTCCTAAAGAAAAAAAAAAGGCCATGACCTGGGGGTTGGGGTCCCCGGGGCCGATTAAGGCTTTGAATTTTTTCAACAAAAAAAATTAGGGTGCAGGCCCTGGGGGATGGTGTCCCCAGGGCCAGTAAATTAGAAAAAGAAGGGGGGCCACACAGCCCTCCTTCTTAAAAAAATAAAATAAATAAAAGACCGGCATCGTGCCGGAGGCCACGCCCCCTCCGTGCAGCACTCTGCAAACGCGCCCCCTGGCCATTTGTAAGTTGGGGAATTAATTCCCCTTCAATACTGAGGGTCCTTGAGGGCCAACTAGCCCAACAGGTATCTCCAGTATGCGCCAGGGAGCTGCATTGCAGACAGGTGTTCTGAGGCCACGCCCCTTTTTACACCTCTATGCAACGCAGCTCTGTGGCGCTTACTGGAGGTACCTAGTGGGCTAGTTTGACCATGGGGACCCTTAGGATTCAAGGGGACTTAATCTCTCAACTTAGAACGGCCACAGGGTGCGTTTACACAGTGGTGAAGGGAGGAGACGGGGCCTGAGGTGACGTGTGCAAACGCCTTGTGGCGCGTTTTAAGTTGGGGAAATAATTTCCTTTCAATCCTGAGGGACCCTGGGGGCCAGCTAGCCCACCAGGTGCTTCCAGTAAGCGCCACTGCTCTGCGTTGCAGAGAGGTGGTGCAGGCCATGCCCCTTTTTACACCTCTCTGCAATGGCGCTTACTGGACGTACCTAGTGTGCTATTTTGCCCCTAGGGATCCTCAGGATTCAAGGGGACTTAATCTCCCAACTTAAAAAACGGCCACAGGGTGTGTTTACACAGTGGGGAAGGGAGGGGACGGGACCTGAGGTGACGTGTGCAAACACGCCCTATGGCGCGTTTTAAGTTGGGGAAATAATTCTCCTTCAATCCTGAGGGCCCCTGGGGGCTAACTAGCCAACCAGGTGCTTCCAGTAAGCGCCACTGAGCTACGGTGCAGAGAGGTGGTCCAGGCCATGCCACTTTTTACACCTCTCTGCAACGCAGATCTGTCGCGCTTACTGGAGGTACCTAGTGGTCTAGTTGGACCCTAGGGACCCTGTGGCGCGTTTTAAGAGGTAGTTTTAATCCCCTGCCCTATTATATACTAGGGGCTTACAGAGGAGGTCATGCTGATCACAGGGGGACCCCAACGCATAGTGTTCCCTAGTGTCATTTGAGATGTCATCAGTGATGTCATGAGTGATGTCACTGACCATGTCATGAGTGACGTAATATGTATGTCATCAGCAGTGCATTGCGTGCGCGCGAGTTATAGTTAGCTGAACTAACTATAACGGGGGAATTTCAATGGTTTTGTACGAGTGAAAAGTCGAGCTAACTATAACGCCCCTGAAACCTATGGTTTTTTCAGTGAATTTCTAAGGTTTTTTAAATGCTAATTCCTAACTATAACGTGCCTGAAACCTATGGTTTTTTCAGTGAATATGTATATGCGCATAGAGATTTCCACAAATATTGCAGAAAAAACGAGCCACTCCAGTTCTGTGTTCTCAGTATTGCGGGTTTATTTGGCAGACAAACGACGCGTTTCGATCTCAGCAGAGATCTTGGTCACATGACCTTAGATAAGTTTCACATATATTTAAAGGTGCAGTGTACACACACGACGCAGCGTGCAAAATTAACATAAAAGAAATACTTGTACACAACCACATGTGTTTGTTCAGTTGAAATTATTGATAAAGCTCAAAACAATATTTGTTTATTTATTTGTTTCCATTTGTTGTATTTAATCATAATTCCCTACCATAAGTGGAGGAAGTGATTCTAAAATTAATTGATTGTGCAGTTAAGAGAAAATCATTGTATAGTACTTAATTACGATTCATTGGGCGCTAATGAGGACGAGGTGTCTAAGTATTACTAAATGTGTTTGTCTAGAGCGTGATATATATATATATATATATATATATATATATATATATCATCACCAAAAACGCCCAGATTTGAGGCCGCACTCCGCATTAGGTGGGTTACAAACCAATTTTATTGAAACATGCAGTTTCCCATCTCGTTGAAATGCTTCCTGACGTTGGCCTCTGATGAGAGTCACGAAGGACTCGAAACGCGTAAGGCCGAGGGATTGTTTTCAACGAGATGGGAAACTGCATGTTTCAATAAAATTGGTTTGTAACCCACCTAATGCGGAGTGCGGCCTCAAATCTGGGCGTTTTTGGTGATGATATATATATATATATATATATATATATATATATATATATATATATATACATATTTCAATCTCCTTCCTCTCTGATACAGAAGAAAAGCTCGGACACCCAGACACGGTGCAAAGATAGAATTTTATGGCTCCAAAAACAACGCATTTCGGATTTTGCCTTGAACACGCTCTAGACACACACATTTAGTTTCAGCCATTATAAACAGTGAAAGAAAAAGAAAGAGAAAAAGGACTGCTAAACACAATAGTTTTCTCAGTACAATACTGTGGCAGCTATATTTGCATTTTGTCGAAATATTGCCTATTGAATACCAAATCCAATGCAAATATTATACCTCATGGTCAAATTTATAAACCACGTAGAATGTTTGTAATACATCGGCATAAGTATAGCTTAAATTAATCATTGTGTAGATACAATATATTAAAATATGCCTATTGTAAATAAAACTATACAAGAAAATTCGCAGTATCCTAGTAACCTCCTGCCCAAGTGGGCTTGTTGCCAACAATGTACAAAAGCAACATATAAGATAACAAGCATTTTATACAATTTGTCAGTTCCCATTGTGGCTGTATTTTGAACTGCTAATATCACGTTATCGTGAAGACGGACTCACTTGAGTATAGCCACAAGTACCACAAGGCCATGTGAAGTGGCCACGCCCACTGTGGCGGATGTTACAAATATAAAGTGGTTCCATGTGCCGGTATTTTGAACGTGTCATTGCCAATGATTAAGAGTCAGGAAGACTTGAAACACGTCTGGCATCAAGAGAAAGATGACTGTTTTGCCGAACCAGTTTGCAGCCTCCTTGAATAAATGCACAGAATGTAAACCTACCTGTTGAGGCTCTTCCATTTGGGGCAAACTTTGTGTTGTATATATATATATATATATTCCAAAACACACAGGAGCCCATTTGAGGTGATGCCACACGACTTGAGTAAAGCTCACTTTTCTTTATTGAGTGCTTGCCAGCAGGCACCCTTTCAGGAAACAAAACATCTTTGCATAATCCGCCAGACGCGTTTCAGGAATAACCTTTCATCAGTGGCGTGGTAAAGATGAAAGCGCTGTCGCGCACAGTCTGTCTATTTGAACACCTGCCACAGTGGGCGTGGTCCAATGGCCTTCTGGGTGTTGTAGTGCGCAAATATTCTCCAAGTGGATGCGCTCTCATCATTAAAATAAACCAAGTTTAGATGTACAACGTTCTGAAGGGGACCTGCCCCGCTTTGTCGCAGTCAATAGGAGTTGAAGCGTGCACCAACCTGCACTGGTGTTAGCTTCACGTCGTCCCGTTGAAACCGCACCCTGTGGTGCAGTCACGAATCCGCTGTGACGGCGGCGGGCCTCTCCTCACGACCGGGATTGGCCGTTATTAATTCCAAAACACACAGGAGCCCATTTGAGGTACTCAAGTCGTGTGGCATCACCTCAAATGGGCTCCTGTGTGTTTTGGAATATATATATATATATATATATATTTTGTTCTTTAGCTGCTAGCTATCATCCAAAAAGTATGATTAGAAACATCCCATTTAGAGAACTATTGCGAATTAAACACAATTGTTCGAACCATAATGATTATATAGCAGCAAAGGATGCAGCAATGAAAAGATTTCAGTCGCGGTTATGGTGATTCCACTTTAAGACAAGCCGAGGTTAGAGTCGATAGGCTCGAACGGAAAAGTCTATTGGTGACCAAACCCAAAATACCTGACACCAAGAATGATGATGTACGAATGATCACCACTTATAACAACAGATCCAATGCTGTGGTGCATATTTTTCAAAACAATTGGCATATTCTGCAGACGGACACTATTTTAAAACACCATTTACCATCTCGCCCTCTAATAACCTACAAACGTTGCCAATCTTTAAGGGATCATCTAACACACAGCAATTTTAATCCCAGTACAACAACTAAAAACAGACTTAATATCTTAGGGTTTTTTCCATGCCTACGCAGTAAGGCTTGTAAATTTAGCAAGAAAACCATGACCAGGGGATCCTAGACCAGTAAGAGTTATAAAAAAACTCCTTAATTGTAATTCGGATTATGTAATATACTGTCTAGAATGCCCATGTCAGAAATGCTACATAGGTAGTACAATCAACCCAGCCAAAAAGCGCATTTTAGAACATATACGTGCCATAACAAATAAAGATGCTAGTTATGCAGTGGCACGTCACTTCGAACAATTTCATCACAGTGATCGAGATCTCCTAAAATACTTTTGTATAAACCAGGTGGAGAGAGGAGATAGAGGGGGTGACAGGATTAAAAAGCTACGCATTTTGGAGTCTAGATACATTATAGATCTCCAAACAAAGGCCCCAATAGGGCTCAACAATGATGCAGAGCTCTGGGTACATCTAGAAGCGTAGGATACCATAGGATTGATTTTCTCTCAAAGAAAGATGTGACATATGATTAATTAATGAATTGGAATATAACATCATGCCCATATAAATGAACGAAAACGTGGATAGTTGAAAAGCTTTATGAAATGAAGTTACCGCCTGTTGAATTGCCCATTATGGGCACAATTATGACATAAATTGGGTCTTGGAAGAGAAAAAGAAAAAATAGGTACATGTACAATTTTCAAAATAATAGTTAATGCCAGTCTTCTTACATTGCCATCAGTTCAGACATTGCACATTGAATTTAACATAGATGCAACTGGGTAAACCAAAGAACTGAGAATCTACATGACCTAAAATTGATCCCAATATATATATTTTTTCGAAAGTATGATTTATTAATCGATTAATTGTTTTGTAATAATTTTTTTATATTCTGTATGTATATATAGAATTGTTTTACACTCCCGCACTTTTATATTAAAGGGACAGTATAGAATTCACATGCATAAACACTACATTACAAGATGGCCACCAATTGCAGTAGTGAAACATAAGGAAAGGCTAGTGCATTATTTATGTTAGTGATAAACCATGTGACACATTTTTTTTATGTGAAATACTGCCGAAATGACACGATGAAACTGACATTGAAAAAGCCGCGAGGCGAAACGCGTCTGTCAGAGAAGGGGGGTCTGCACTAATAAAGTATTTTTACTTTAAATCTTCGTTCCCGAGTGTGCTTTCCATCGGGTATCGGTGATCATCGGGTACCTGTTGTCTACACATATATATATATATATTCACTGAAAAAACCATAGGTTTTAGGCAAAGTTATAGTTAGTTGGACATTTCACCCCCGCAATGCACTGCTGATGACGTCACATATTACATCACTCTTGACATGGTCAGTGACATCACTGATGACATCTCAAAGGACTTCACTGATGACATCACTGATGACATCATCCACGTGATAATTTGATGCATCTTCTCATAACCTAATACAAACTTTATTGCACACCAATGAACGGTACATTGGCAATATTAAATACATCATGGCATGTTCATTTTGTTTTTGTTGAAACATCTCTGTTAAACACATTCTTATCATAAATGGTTATACAATGGAGTGCACCAAATAAATCAATAGGATGTAGGCTGGACATATGTCCAGGCAATAATGTTTGCTAGAATACTACGTAAGTATTACCTATGACAGTTACAAGTGGAATGCAATTTGAAATATTACTTTTTCAGAACAACCCCATGCCCTCCCCCCCTCCCTCCCTCCTGGTCTGCGTCTCGGTATTGTGTCTTATTGCCCATTACTATGCATCTATCTAGGATCTCTTGGTTCCTGTTGTTTGTGCCGCAGTGTCTGGGCAGCAAGATAACCTCAATTAATTGGCGTCCCATATGTTGGTGCCTTATGGGTGTACTATGGGGTAGATGTGACGGGCCCAGGTGTAAGGTCTAAATGTCGAAACTCTTCTAGCATGCGGTCCCACTCTAGGGAGTTTGGGTGTTTTCTGAGCCCTCTCGCCTCCTCACGTCTAATAGCCGCACTCTCGGCCCCACACCATCGTATCACATCATCCTGCCATGATGTTAATGGAGGGCAGCGGGGAGATTTCCATCTTATGGTAATCCCTCATATAGCTAAGATGAGAGCTCGATCAAGAAATCGTAACTGGACCATAAGGGCGCTATTACGTTTGCGCAGCCCCAGCAAACATTCTACAGCATTGTCATGAATCGTTAACTGCGATGTCTCCGCAAGTGCCCTCCGGATTACGCCCCAATAAGCACCGAGGCGGGGACAAACCCACAACATATGAAGGAATCCCACTTCCTCAGCCCTACAGCGAGGGCAACTATTCTGGGCCTCAGAGAGCATACGTTGGATTCTCCTCGGGGTTAGATATGACCTATGTAACACCATAGTTTGTATGAATTTAAGGCAGGCATTCCGGGACACCCGTTTGGGATGCTCCAAAATACTCGTCCATGCTTTGTCAGTTATGGCCATGCATGTGTCGTCCGCCCATTTTGCCCGGAGAGCAGTGAGTGCAATAGAGACCTGCACCCTAATGCCAGTATACAACCATTTCACTAGGTGACCTCCCCTTCCCATGTAATAAAGCAGGTGAACTAGTTTGTGTTGAGGTTGTTCAGTGCGCTGAGGTGCCCATGTCTCTTTAGTGTAATGTGCGACAGCAGCATACAATAGATAGTGGCGATCTGTTGTGCCTGTGGCCTGCACAAACATATCATGGTTCAGAAGGATGCCATCCCCAAAGAGTGATCCTACCTCTTCCACTCCCACCTCCATCCAGTCGTGTAGTCTTGCCTGTGTTAGTCTCCCACCAGGGAGTGGCAAGCCTAATAATGGGATATTACTCGCATATGGGACTGCCCCCGATGTATATTGTATAGCCTTCTTCCAGCATTGAAGGGCGGTTGTCAGCAAGGGGGACCCTGTGGCTGGAGATTGACTTTAGGTAGTAGGAGTCTGTGGAGTGTCCCACTTTCTAAGTCCCTGGGGCCATATCCAAATTCCTGTAGGTTCCTACCCGCCGTCCAAAAGGATAACCATTGCAGTTGGCATGCGTAATAGCAAGCCCTAAAGTCTGGGACCCCCAATCCTCCTTTACAGGTTTCTAACTGTAGTTTCTTTAGGCTAATCCTACGCCTACCCTTCCCCCATATTAGCTCTAGGAGAAGCACATCCAGCGTTCGGAATACCGCCTGCGGTACTATTAGGGGTAGATTTACAAAAAAGTACAGAAGACGGGGAAGCATCACCATTTTGGAAATGGCAATCCGTCCCATCGCCGATAATGGGAGGGAGGTCCAAAAAGATATACTTGAACGTATGGCAGTGATTGCTCTCATTAAGTTGCCGTCAAGTTGATCAGAGTGGGTCCTATATACTCGGATCCCTAGGTATTTAAAGGTGTTGTGCGCAATCTGCAAACTATAAGTGCAAAATGGGAGCGCGTCTGGACGCGTTCCTTCCTTGAAGTAAAAGGCATTTGACTTACCTTCATTAATCGCAAGCCCTGAGACCCGCTAGAAGGTAGAGAATATACTGGGAAGGGGTTCCACACTGGCTGACAAATTGCGCAAGTAAATAAGAATGTCATCCGCATAAAGTGAAATTAAGTGCTTGGTACCGCCCAGCGGGATCCCCAGTCTGTCGGCCGATTGCCGCAGCGCTATCTCTAAGGGTTCTAGTGCCAAGAGAAACAGAATGGGGGAAAGAGGGCATCCTTGTTGTGTGCCCCTATATATGTTGTATTCACGAGAGATATGCTTTCCGGTATGTGCTCTGGCCGTGGGATTAGTGTAGAGTAGACGTATCCAGCAGAGGTACCCCGGAGGGAGTCCGAACCGACCCAAGGCTGTAAACATGTATTCCCAAGTTATGGAGTCGAAGGCCTGCCGAAGATCTAACGCTATGCAGCCCACATTAACATAATCTGGCGGTGTAGTAGCCATGACATGGTGTAGTCGTCTGGTGTTCAGGGAAGCACTACGGGCCGGGAGGAAACCGCATTGGTCCCTGTGTATAAGGGCATTTAGGGTGTGTATGATGCGGTTGACCAAAGCCTTACTAAGAATCTTGTATTTGGTCGCTAGGAGCGATAAAGGCCGGTAACTAACTAGATAAATCAGTGCCATCCCATCCCGGTTTAAGGAGGGAAACGACCAGAGCTTGCATGGTAGAGTGCGGTAGATGACCAATTTCTAGGGCCGTCCTATATAATTCTTCCAGTTTTGGAACTAAAATGTCAGAGTAGGTTTCATAAAATTCTATGGGCAAGCCGTCAAGCCCGGGAGATTTATTCCGGTTGAGACCTTTGATTGCCGCTCTTATTTCCAATTGTGTAATGGGGCCAGAGAGTTCTTCTTTTGCGTCGTCTGTGATGGTGGGAAATGGCAAGTCTTTGAGGAAGTCCTCTAACAGCGTGTCATCATTGTGTGTGGGGGCCGCATATAGTCCACCAAGGTAGCTGCAAAAGGTCTCATTAATCTCATTTTGTGTATTCACCATATTCCCAGCAGGGGCCATAATACTGGTGATCATAGGCAGTTCCAGGGTGTCCCTCAGAATCCGAGCCAGTAATGTGCCAGACTTGTCGGCCTCAATATGTTTCCGCTGTGTGAAGGCCCGATAATCTTCTAGTACCGCCGCATGTCGAATACGGGCTTCCTGCAAGGGTTCCCGTTTGTCTGGATCCGACATAGCCCCCTGCTCTAGATCCGTCATCTGGGCTTCTATCTCAAGGAGACATTTATGTGTTTCCTGTCTAGCCCCAACAGTAGCCCCAATTACTGAACCCCGCACTACTACCTTGAGCACGTCCCAGTCAATGAGATTCAAGGAGGCTGTGTTCCAGTTTTCTGAGAAATAATTTGAGATCGTTGTGGATAGAGTTGCACGGAACGGGGTATCTTTCAGTAGCTGAGGCCATAATTTCCAAGTGGGGACTGGGGTGGGGACCCTACCCCACGTGAGTGTGATTTCCAAGGGGTTATGGTCAGAGAAGGTCTTAGCTAAATAGGTGGAGTAGTGAATTTGTGTGGTTAGTGTACGGGACCCTAAAAACCTGTCAATCCTGGTGTGGAGTTGGTGGACCGGTGGATAAAAGGAGTATTCCCTATGTGTAGGGTGTAAGAATTGCCAGATATCCGTCAATCCCCAACCACTCAACCAGGTGGTAAGGAGATTTGCTTGTTTGCGTGTGCCAGCGCCATGCAGTGGTGGATGTGATCTATCTAAGTCCACATCAAGAACCGTGTTGCAATCCCCACCCAGAAGCCAGGGAAATATGTCCCACCCTACTAGGGCCATGCTCAACCATTGGAAAAATGTATCCTGATCAACGTTTGGGGCATAGATGCTCCCCAATACCACTGGTAGCCCGTCTAATGTACCCTTCAGTAGTATGTACCTGCCTTGATCATCTACCCGGCGATCTAATTCCATAAAGGGGACCCCATGACGAATCCATATTGCCGCCCTACATGAGAAAGCAGAGTAGTCGGTGGAGAATATGTACCCCCGCCATTTTTTGCGAGTCTTCAAGGCTTCGGAGGCAGTGAGGTGCGATTCTTGAAGGAAAACAATATGAGCCTTCAGCCTGAGTAAATAAACATGGACGCGATGCCTTTTATGGACTGCCCCCAGGCCACGTACATTCCAGGTCAACAGGTTATAAGAACCCAACGTAGTAGTGCTATTGGGCATAAATGGGCAAAGTGGACAGGACTCCCCTCAACTCGGAGCCTAATAATGCTTGCAGACCAGGAGTACCCTTTCCCCATCAAACCAACAATACTTGGCACAGCCGTGAAACAGTGCTGGGCCAAACAATTAACAGCAACATTTATATACAATACTGTGGTGCATACGCAGTGTGGGGGGTTGTCTCCACCAGCCATGACAGTAGCGGTCAATGATCGAGCTCCCGTAGCTCGACAGAACTCGGGGGGAATAAAATGAGTTATCAATGAATACACATTATCGCCTAGTAGGGGGGTAAAAAAAAAACTTTAAAAAAACCCTGGTGGTGTACCTGTTAGAGGTGGTCTCCATCCTACCTTAGGATCGATTATCATTATCAAGCCAGGTAGGTTCCAGTTACACAACATTGGGGAGGAGCAAAACCTCATGACAAGCCTTAGTCTCATGTGAAGTTCAAACTTTCAGCGCATAACATAAAAGGATTAAATTCAAAAGGATACAAATCCGCTGTATAGTCCTGCCACAGTTTGTTCATGGTTCTTTCCATCTTGTTCCGACGAGACGACATAGTGGGTGTTGTCAACTATCTATAAGACCATCCCCAGTTTGGGGTGTAACAGAGGGGAATAGGGTGATACCATGTTCAGAATCTCTGAATGGACAGTATTACTGTCTTCCGAGTCCGATAGTATCTTGGCGGAGTCTTCACTGAAGGATCCAGCTAATGCCAACGCCTCCGCTCTACCCGTCAACCTCTGATCACGTGTTGGGCCCACCATCCCGGAGCTGGATTTGCCAGTCGTGCGGCGCTGCGTACCACTTTCTGTGATTGCGTCAGTCCACGCCGTGATGAGACGGATTGTCTGTCTTGGCTGGGTTCCAAGTCCATCACCTCCAGTCATTCCTCCACGTCCGATGGGCTGTCGACGAAGTACGTTTTCCGGTTGTGGATAATTTTCAATCGTACTGGGAAGAGGAGCGCATATTTGAGCAGGGCATCCAGCAATTTCTTCTTGACTGCTTGATAGGAGGCCCGCTGGCATTGTACTAGAATAGTATAGTCAGGGTAAAGCGAGATCTTCTGATTTTCAAATTGGATTTGTTGTTTTTCCCACGCCTTTTGCAGGAGTACATCTTGATCTCTATAATTAAGTATTTTCACAATTGGCGGTCTGGGGGGCGCTCCAACCCTTGGCGGTCTAGTAGGAATCCTGTGTGCTCTTTAGACGCAGAAGTACGGAGAGAGACCATCTTGGGCCACATAGTCTCGGAACCAGGTTTCCATATAGTCTGCCGGTTTAGTACCTTTGCTGCATTCCGGGAGACGAATCACGCGTATGTTATTGCGTCGATTTCTTCCCTCTGCATCCTCCACTCGTTCCTGCAATCCTGCCACCTGTTGCTGTAACTGTGTTATTTGTGTATCATGTCCGCTAGTTTAGGTGCGAGGGTGGACAGTGTTTTCTTCTGATCTTGGACTGTATCGGCGAGTTTCCCATGGTCCGCTCGGAGGAGATTGAGGCCAGTCGTGAGAGACCCAATTTGCTGTTCTATCGCTCTACGCAAATCTATGACCTCCTTCAGAATCAAGTCAAGCTTGTCCTGGGGAAGTGCGCCCAACTCGGAGGAGGAGGTACCAGGTGATGGGGGCCTAGCCGAAGCCCCGTTCATTTCAGGGGGCCCCCCTGCAGTCACGAGAACGTCTTGCACCTTCCCTTTAAGTCATCCCATGATGATTGTCAAGAAGCAATGGGTGTCGTCAGCACCTGGAGGGCGACAACCGTAAATAAGACATGGGTCCACGTAGCCCCAATCCGATGTCACAAACCTGCCAGGGGATTCTCAGCAAATTAAAGTGGAAGCCTGCTGCTCGTCGTACACCATGTGTCTCCGAGCTTGGTAGACTCAGCGGAAGATAATGGTAGGCCCGGTGGTCTAGGGGGCCATTCAGGCAAGCTATGTGCAGCCACACCCAAAAGCGGTCCGTAGTACTCCACCAGTCTACCCACTCGCATCCAGCACCCTCAGGAGGATTCGGCACCAGGGGCCAGCTTGACTCTGGGCAGCAGCCCCCTCCCTCCGCTGATTTGGGCCAACACTATTCCGTCCTTGCCAACTTATAGGACACAGTAGTACCTTCGCAGAGTCCAGCAACAGCATGCACATGTCGGTGTGTTGGGCAAGTTTATGGCCCCTTGACGATGCTGTCCTCGTAGCCCCCACACATTGGGCAGGCACTGTATCCAGTAGGAGAGGAGGGGGGGTTTCTTTGTGTTGGAGCCCCCCGGCCGACTCCGTCCCCGCAACCCATTGGGGACCGCGCAGCAATGGGGGGGGAAAGTGCTCAGTGCTTCTCGATATGATTGGGTGCCCTCCACTGCACTCAGCCCATCACTTTGCCTTGCAGGGGCAGTCCCAGGGTATTACGTGCCTCCACTCAGTATACCGTCACCCCGCAGGGCCCCTGTACCAACAGCTCCCTTGCTTCCTCAGGGCCAGCCGTGGAGCACCACCCCACGTCTTGCCGGCAGTCGTCCTCCCCCACAAGCAGCGCTGCGCCGGTGAGCTGGTCCTGCCATCGCACCCTCCAGCTCGGCCCCTTCTGAAATGCTGGCTCCAGTCGTTTGGCGGGCAGAATCATACGAGGGCCGCGGTTGTCCGTAAAGCGCCCAGGATGCAGAGCGCGGCCCTCCGCCTTCAACCCACTCCCCGAGCAGGCCGCGATTCACACAGTTTTCACCCGATGTGGCGGCCGACCATCCCAGCGCCTTCCGAGTGCTCAGGGAGGTCAAGATCTCCTCCAGGGGCCGCGGTGACAGCCCTCCCACTGTTTGGGCAATGTTATCTGCCCCCAAGTCGGCAAACCACAGGATAGTTCCCCCTGAGGTCCGGAGCCTCACCGGATTGCGTTCGCCATTGTAGGCGGCTAGCCACTCCCCCCCTTCTCACACCCTAATATAACCTTTGATACACCCACTCTAAATTACAGACTGCCATTCTCAAAACTATGGACACTCCAACATCAATAACTACATACCCACTCACTGATTCTTAGGTTTACACACACATCTACTCACTCATCCGTACAGTCACTCATACTTATGGTCACTCAGTACAGGACTATCATATGCACTCATACACCTTTATAGACACTCACACATCATCACACATCCATAGAGGTACTCACACACCTAGTCAGTCATGCAAATAATTAATCACACTGCCATTTACTCACCTATACAGTTATACGCACACCAGCTCACTTAATAATAGCACATTCTTGCGCTCTTATACAATCACTGATACAAGCACACACTCATCCATACAGCCACTCTCACAATTACACACTCTCACTTATAGCCATTTATATACTCCAACACACATACTGCCTTTCACATATGTAGGGACTCACATATGTACCACTGAGATATACATTGACTCAATAACACACCCATACACACACTCACTTACCCATACAGTCAATCACAGATGCACTCTTGAAACCATGCACCCAGTGAATCACTCACTCACACATCTATGCACAGAGTCACACACACCCCACCCACACAAACACTCAGGCACCCATATAGATACTCAGACAACCAATCAATAACCCATATAGGCACTCATGTAGATATTCACAAACCCATGCAGCCGCTTACACACCAACAGACAGACGGATACAGACATTCACACAGTTTAGTCACTAACCCATGCATTCGGTAAGATACGTTTAATCACTCACTTATAGAGTCAGTCACGCGCCTACTAAATCATCCATTCAGACACTTATACACCCACTCATTCTTCAATACGCCTTTCCCTATATATATTAAACATATTTAAACTTATACACATAGTCACTGGATGATGTCATCAGTGATGTCATCAGTGATGTCACTGACCATGTCAAGAGTGATGTAATATGTGACGTCATCAGCAGTGCATTGCGGGGGTGCGAGTTATAGTTAGCTGAACTAACTATAACGGGGGAATTTCTCTGGTTTTGTACGAGTGAAATGTCCAACTAACTATAACTTTCCCTAAAACCTATGGTTTTTCAGTGAATTTCTAAGGTTTTTTAAATTCTAGTTTCTAACTATGCCTACAGAGGTAGGACATGTGATGAAAGAAGAAACATCGCACAGAAAGAAAAAAAAAGAAATGCCGAAAGAAGCAACAGAAGTCCACAAAGACGAAGAAAAGTGCAGGAAGAAGAAGAGATGTGCAGGAAGAACCAACAGAGGAGCAGAAAGTCCTCCTGTGCCCACAACTTTTTCTGATGGGTACTGGTGGCAACTGACTCTGACTAACCAGGCCTAGAGCCAGTGCTATTCTAAAAGACACTTAGAATACAGTGAAAACACCTACATACACTGGAGAACACTATACGTTGGGGTACCCCTGTGATTAGCATGACCTCCTCTGTAAGACCCTAGTACATAATAGGACAGGGGGATTAAAACTACCTCTTAAAACGCACCACCGGGCTCGTTTGCACACTGGTGAAGGGAGGGGGGGCCTGAGGTTACATGTGTGCAAGCACGCCCTGTGGCCGTTGGGGTATAAAGTCCCCTTGAATCCTGAGGGTCCCTGGGGTCCGACTAGCCCCCCAGGTACCTCCAGTAAGCGCCACAGAGCTGCGTTGCAGAGAGGTGTAAAAAAGGGCATGACCTTGACCACCTCTTTGCAACACACCGCAGTGGCACTTACTGGAAGCACAAGGTAGGCTAGTTGGCCCCCAGGGGCCCGCAGGATTGAAGGGGAATTAATTGCCCAACTTAAAACGCACCACAGGGCGTGTTTGCAAACGTTCCCCAGGCCCCGTGCCCTCCCTTCACCACTGTGTAAACACGCCCTGTGGCCGTTTTAAGATGGGAGATTAAGTCCCCTTGAATCCTTAGGGTCCCTGGGATCCAACTAGCCCACTAGGTACCTTCAGTAAGCGCCACAGAGCTGCGTTGCACAGAGGTGTAAAAAGGGGCTTGGCCTGGACCACCTCTCTGCAATGCAGGCCTGTGGGGCTTAATGGAGGTACCTGGTGGCCTAGTTGGTCCCCAGGGGGCCCTCAGGATTAAAGGGGACTTAATTCCCCAACTTAAAACGGGCCACAGGGCTTGTTTGCACACATGTCACCTCAGGCCCCGCCCCCTCCACCACTGTGCAAAGGAGCCCTGTGGCACGTTTTCAGTTGGGGGATTAAGTCCCCTTGAATCCAGAAAGCCCCTGGGTCCAACTAGCCCACGATGTACCTCCAGTAAGCACCACAGAGCTGCTTTGCAGAGAGGTGGTCCGAGGCCATGCCATTTCACTCTGCAATGCAATGCTGTGGCACTTACTGGGCATACCTGATGGGTTAGTTGGCCCCCAGGGACCCTCAGGATTCAAGGGGACTTAATTCCCCAACTTAAAATGCACCACAGGGCACGTTTCCACACTTGTGACATCAGGCTACGCACCCTCCCTGCACCACTGCGCAAACGCCCCCCCTGGTGCATTGTAAATTGGGGGATTAAGTCCCTTTGAGTCCTGGGGGTCCCTGGGGGCCAACTAGCCCACCACTTACCTCCAGTAAGCGCCAGAGAGCTGCGTTGCAGAGTGGTGTAAAAAGGGGAATGGCCTGTGCCACCTCTCTGCAACGCAGCGCAGTTGCACTTACTGGAGGTAAGTGGTGGGCTAGTTGACCCTCAGGGACCCTCAGGATTGAAGAGGAATTAATTCCCCAACTTAAAACGTGTCACAGGGTGTGTTTGCACACATGTCACCTCAGGCCCGCCCCCTCCCCTCACCACTATGCAACGCACCCCGTGGCACGTTTTGAGTTGGGGGATAAAGTCCCCTTGAATCCTGAGGGTCCCTGGGGTCCAACTATCCCATGAGGTACCTCCAGTAAGCGCCATAGAGCTGCGTTGCAAAAGGTGTAAAAAGGGGCATGGCCTCTGAACACCTCTCTGCAGTGCAGCTCCCTGGCACATACTGGAGGTACCTGGTGGGCTAGTTGGCCCCCAGGGACCCTCAGTATTCAAGGGGAATTAATTCCCCAACTTACAACTCGCCAGGGGGCGCATTTGCACACTAGTGAAGGAAGGGGGCGGGGCCTGAGGTGACATGTGTGCAAACAAGCCCTGTGGTGAGTTTTAAGTTGGGGAATTAATTTCTCTTCAATCCTGAGGGTCCCTCTGGGTCAACTAGCCCACCAGCTACCTCCTGTATGTGCCAGGGGGCTGCATTGCAGAGAGGTGTTCAGAGGCCACGCCCCTTTTTACACCACTCTGCAACACAGCTCTGTGGCGCTTACTGGAGGTACCTGGTGGGCTAGTTGGCCCCCGGGGACCCTCAGTATAGAAGAGGAATTGGTTAATAGTCTTAGATGAACTATGACCTGGAATTGGCACTGTTTTTATCATGCAGCTGTTACGGCAGGCTTTGCAATGCCCACAGGGATAAAAACCTTTGAGATTGTGTTCACTTATAGGTTTGGTAGATGTTATATCATTATGGATGAGAATATCCCTGATACTGCGACCTTTTCTATAAGTTATTTTGGGTCTCCGCTGAAAAGTTTGGCCAATAATGGGATCACTAGTAAGTATGTCCCACTTGTCAGCAAGTATTTTGCGTATCTGTCCTGAGTTCCCATTGTAGGTGAGAATAATTCTACTTGTCTCCTCCGAGGTATTGGCAATTTCAGTATTCACTTTATCTTTGGGACCTAATATTTGAGCACGATCAACTTGATTTACTCTGTTGATGGCTCTTTGGATTACCCACTCAGGGTATCCCCTGTCTTTGAATCTCCATTTAAGAGTATCTGGGTGGCTGCTGAGAGCGTGAAGAAGAGTATTACCAGCTGGAGTATTCCCTATGGGGAGCTGTTGAGAGCGAGAAGAAATTGTAGTACTATCACTGCAATTGAAAGAGAACAGGAGACCATGATTAAGAGATTCAAATACAGGGGATACCGTGAATGGATAATCCAAAGAGCCATCAACAGAGTAAATCAAGTTGATTGTGCTCAAATATTAGGTCACTGACTGCCTCCTAATCTGTTAACAATGTATCACTTCTGTTGAAGTAATTAAAATACCTCGAATCAAATTCCCAATTTCAATTCTGTGAGTGTTAAGTTCAGATTTGGATGCATTTGAACTCCAGGATAAGGGATTTGGGCTAGTAAGTGGAATAGCAAAAAGGTACCTATCACACCCCGTTGGATGGGGACCTGTACTGCGGCTCCAGCAGATCAATAGATAAGATCTAATGGGTTGCAATCACATAAACAAAGATATTTGGCAACTATTTTAGGACTCCAGGACTCAGACCTCATGTAGTGAAAAAAGGAAAAGAAACATAGGGGAGCAGGATAGGGATACCCTGCCTCAATAGACCTGGTGGAGAGGTCCTGGCAGGCCCATCCCTGGGGCACCAAATATGGATTTATTTCAAATGGTAGTGTGATACCAAAGTGTTACTGTGGATCTGCGATACCGTTAAAAAAATGGACTCCATTTTGAAAAAAAAGCCCCCTAAAGAGGGCAGGAACCGTGAGGGTCGTTGCTTGTTTTCTTTTTAAATATCTGGGGAGGAGGGCATGCTTGGAGCCCTGTTAACCGCATACCCTGGGGGCCAAGAAACATTTTATTTTTTGGGTAGTGGGCTATGTGTGGCACACATTCATAAGCCATTGATTGGCCCTGGGGACCCCCCGGGACCTGAGTAAGTATAGATCCCGCCTTGGGTGGGAGCAAACATTTACTCTCCTTCCCTGCTCAGAAGCGCATTATTTTATTCAAAATGTCTGTTTTGTTCTGGGGAAATATGAAAGTTGCTGACGTATTCTGGGGTTTGGCCCTCACAGGACAACCTTGCGTCCCCCAGGGGGATAATACATTAAACAAAATGTGTTTTTTTCTGGGGGGTGCACCACCAAGGAGAGAAAACAAAATTGCATTCATGTATGGGGGGGGTCTGCCCACGTCTGACACAGGAGAAATATAATTATTTAAAAATGTTTCTGGGTAAAATAAGATGGTGAGAACCATGCAAATCATGCCACCCTGGTCTCTTCAGGTGGCTAACTTAAAGAAAATTGCAGGTTTGGTACGTTTCCCTAGGTGCCAGCTGTGCTAGGGCCAACAATCCACCGCAAACCAAATAGCAAACAAAATGTAGGTTTTTGAGTGAAAAACATCGGCATGTCCATATGGCATTTTGGGCCAATTCCTGTTGTGTATGTTGGGCCCACCAAACCAGTGGGGTACCATTTTTATTGGGAGATGTGTGGCGAATGCTGGGTGGCAGATAATGTGTGGCTCCCCGTAGGTTACAGAACTTTCATTGACACAAATGTGAGGAAAATGTGTCTTCATAGCCAACGTTTCAGGTTGCAAGGGATTCTGGGCAAAGTAGTCTGGTGAGAGTCACTCAATTCACACCACCCTGGACTCTTTCAGGTGTCTAGTTTCTAGAAATGTGCAGATTTTCTAGCCTTCCTCTGAGGAAAATGTTTTATTATGCTGTCTGTTTGTGAGACTTCACCGTGTAATAAAACCCTAGCTGTGCATTCAAGCAGTCACACCTAAACAAAAGAACACATGCAAAGCATTTAAACAGCAGCAAAACAATGGACAAGACGGAAGCATGACTCACAAGAAATCTGACACCAATATATAAAATAGTTTGTATTTTTATACATTTTTAGATATCAAAATGAAAGAGATCGATCATAGGGTTACGGAGATATAAGTACTTGAAGAAACTGTAAATCACAACTTTACATTCAACTGCGAACAAGCATTAGAACATTCAATGAATTTGACACTTAGAAACTTTATCTTAGCCAACTTTTGTCATAGTTGGCTGTCATCACTTCCAGTTACTTTGGGCAACCAACTCTGGTGGGGAGCAGGTCAGGGGGACTAGCAACGTCCCAAAGAACAGCTACCTCCAAGAAGAAGCAGTCTGCAGTCCAGTTTCCGCGTTAATGGTAACTTGCCTTCGATGGATTGGTCCCGTTGAAATGGTTACAGGATGCTGAGGTTGGTGAAGGAAGCTGAGGATGTTGTGTGCTTGGCGTGGGACTTCCTGGGGCTACTCCTTAGTCCATGGTCCTGATTTGGAAACTATGCCCATAGGGGTCGATGTCGTCTTTGGCCAGAAAAACTCCAGTTGCCACTGGAATACTGGTCTCAGGACACACTTAAACCAGTGTCTCCCTCCTTTTGGCAAGTGCACTCCTTATGGGTGACCAAACTGCACTCCCACTGCTCTCCCAGGTCCAGCAGACTTGGGTGCAACTTTGAGCGTTGGGACTAAGAACGCACTGAGTCAGTGAGCAACAATCCGGAGATATCGGCTCTCAACATCTCCCAGGTAGGCTTCTACAGCTTTGATGGCCCTGGTGCTGGGGCAGGAAGTTAGCCAACTGGCTCTTGGAGTCTCCACGTCTGTCTGGGTTCAGGAGACGACTTCCCCACAAGCAGAACAGCATAGGCACAGTCCTCTCTGAGCTAGCCCAAGGAGCAGTAGATGCAGTTTAACTTCGGCGCAGCCTCCCTTTGCAAGGGCCAAGGTCAGAAGGGCAATCCTTCTTCAGTCATCTTCTCCAGTCCGGTCGAAATCTGAGTTCTGGGAGCATGAGGTTACTCTTTCACGTTCCGAAAGTACCCTCAGGGGAGATTGCAGTCACTAGCCAGTGACTACTTGGATTCCTCCTGCCTTCCTTCCCTCCTGTGTAGTGTGGCATCTAGCTATACCAGAGTATTATTTCCTCCCACCCCTAAGATAGTTGAACCCCTCTTGTGGTATGTGGAGCTTGTCACCCCACCTTAGCGGAGTGGCTACCTCTGGGCTACACATCCATGGTAAAACCAGTCTGACCAGTATTTTCTCCTTGCTGTTCCTGCTGCCCTCCTGTCTACCTCTATGAGAACAAGGAGGTGCCAGTGTTGATAAATCATTCAAAACATACAATAAAACGTGGAAGATAACATCAAACAACCACGAAAGTACTAATTAATAGTATTTATTTCAATATATTTTCATAAGGTTTTTGATCTATCTTGTATGAAAATTCTTTGTATACAAGAGTAAGAAGCCATCAGCAAATTTAAATACATAAACAAATTAACACATTGTGGAGAAGAAATTAAGTGGAGAAAAGAGAGGGAACTACACTAAACTAATCTGCCAGGGAGACAGATGTGATACTTTGGATAAACATTCATACACCACTCCTCATGCATCCAAACAAACATTCAAACACACTTTCCTTCGGTAACCTATTTATTGTTTATTGCAATTTACCAAAGGACCTACCAAACCTGGTGAGAATTAAACAAGACTGTTTAAAGGTGCATATCAATAATTGTTAATCCAATCCTTCATAATTCAGGAAAATTAGTAAGAATGCACCAGCTTTATATATTTACACCAGTGTTTGTTAACACAAAAAACAAAAGGTCGACGCGTTTCGAACCCCTAGTCCTTGAATATCAAGTGGGGGGTTCTCCTCAGGACCAAGACACAGAGTGGCAGTGCGAATCAAGCCTTTTAAAACAGGGCCAAATCTATGGTGAAAGTGGTCACTTTGGAGATAGCAGGAATTTTCTTTTATGCAAAGTTGGCGAGTCCCTTGATTGAAGTGGGGCGGGGGGGCTCTTGGTTCTCCCTTCAGCGCCCCGCAATGTAATCTCTCGAACTGGAGACGGCACCGCCGAATCTGATTAACGGCGGGAAGCACTTGGCTTGCAGCAGAGTGCGGACCTTGGCCCTGCTACGAAGGGCTATAAGGCTATTAGAACATTCTGCCACTAGAGGGCAAAATGTTCTAACAAAACAAAGCCTTCAGGGAGCGCGAGGGGATTGAAATCCCCTCAGGCTCCCTGAAGTCTTTGTTCACAGCCAGAGCTGTGAACAAAGACACATTGGAATGTTGGTGCTCCGGGCTTATACCAGCCATTATAAGCCCGGAGCGCTCCATTGTTTTCAATGGAGCTATCAGCATTCCAATGTTCTAATCAAGCATAAATCATTTACTGCAATGATGGTATTTAGTGCTTCGCCCTGTAGGGTATGCTTAAAGTTAGACAAAGGTTGATCTGCAGTGTCTACAATCCCACATACTTTTTGCATTCTGTGCTGCCATAGTGTTCAGTTAAAATCACCTACCCAAATTATGCACAATGGGAAAAATCTCACCACAACTTTATCAATTTCATCTTTAAGGGTGTTAATAACCCCACAATTTTGTGGATCAAAAATATTGTAGTACCAGTGAATCAATAATAGTGTGGCATCAATCAGATTAGAAATCAGAATAAGCTGGTACCAAGGAGAGTCTGTTGTATTCTCTATCTTTAGTGACTCATATTGGACGTAAATCAAGGTCACTAATCCTCCCTTTGCCCTCCCTGCAGGTCATGGTTTTGCCCAGACATTAAATTAACAATATGCGTCCATAGTGACATCATCCCTGCTCCAGGTTTCCTGGGCACAGATAATGTCAAACGTCTTCAAGTATTGCACCCAAGCCTCATCTGATAGTTTTGAGGAGATGCCCGCAATGTTCCATGAAATGAGCCTGATTGTGCGGTTATTTGGATTCCGAACCATTGAGAGTTCCCCAGCAGTATTACTACTGACTTGCTCTGCGGGCATAATATCTAAATCCAACCCTACCTTTCCTGCACTATCATTATGCCGGTGCAGAAGTGGGTATAGGCTGTTCTCATGTTCTGATATAGAAGGAAAGGCAACTATACTATCTACTTTATTAGGGGCAATCTCTGGGGCATTGTTCAAAATAACCTTTTTCCCTGTTTTTCTCAAATTTGGTGTTAGTGAATCTATGTCTGCAAGACCGCTTAAAGCCTCAAAACGATTTGGGTGGAACCAAGGAGGGGTGTGGGTTTGCCCATGCACATCTATTGTCTTCCACTGTGTACCATCGTGGTATAGGTGGCTGATAGAAAAACCCCAAGGGTAAAATAGAAATCCCCCTCTCATTTGCAAAGTAATTGTCTATCCTATCTAATATTTTCCTGACCAAGCTTGGGGATCTAAAAGTTAATGCAAAACAATCTCCGGAGAATGTCTTGTTAGATTTCTACACCCACCCAGTCCTGCGTGCCATCTTGAATTCAGAAAATAGAAGTTTATTAATAATATCTGTCCTTGCACTCAAAAAGTGTAGAGATTTGTTGTTCAGTGTTCACAAGTGCTCCATTTCACCGGGTAGCAATGAAGGAACATTAGCCAACACTACAATATATGGGTTTGCTTCTGGAGGTAGGTGCAGGTTGGAATGTGGGCCACTAGGGGGTCTTTGATCAAATGACTGACCTTCTATAATGCCTGTGTTTTAGGGTCTTTCATCATGGTAATTACTTGCCTTATCAGCTCGGGCACTTCTTGGGGCATATGCGGTCTGGGCATTCCTGTGAGACAAACCTTCTGTCTGGTGTAGAGTCTCAGTGCCATTCGAAGGAGGGCATGCTACCCTTGGAAGAGGCAGACCATCCTGAATCGCAGATCTTACAGAGGGTCCAGGGTGCTGTACATCCCCCCTCACAGCAGCCCCCTCCGCCCTGTTTTGCCCATGTTCTACAGAGGTTAAGGAAGCACTAGGTGCTGGTTTTTCCAAACGAGCTAACCTGGCCTCAATTGTGGTTAGCTTTTGCAGTATGAGCTGAGATCACAAGTGCCAGTTTTTTCAAAAAAGCTTCCCTCTCCTGAGTAGGTAATGCTACCAATGATACCCCATCATCAGGAACTAGTGCTTGAATAACCCCCTGATAATGCTCTTTGTCAGCAGGTTTGCTCCGACGACCCAGAGGTTTAGGCAGAAAATAACTTTGTTTATTTTATTTATTTAGCGTCTGCCCCTTCCTTTTCTTTGATGGCGGTGCAAAACTACTCCCATGGTTAATCTTTGCTTTTTGACCCCGTGTGACAACGTTTGGCCTAACTCAAGTGTTGGGTTTTTCAGTTATATCAGAAGCGTTGATGATTTCAAGGCCTGGGGAATGTGACACACTGATTTGTGATGAACTAACTTCCAAACCCGTTTGTGAAGCAGGGATCATATGAGCAGTTCGATTATGAGGGTTTTGTGGCTCCAGGGACAGTCAGCGCTCAGTGAGTTCAATTTCGTGACTGAGTGCCGATTCGGCCCTCAGTAAAACGGCATCCAATGTCCCCACTGCCCCTTGCCCATTTCTAGATTTTAGCCTGTTCATTTTATCCCTTCTACTCGATACAAAGTCAGTACCAACAATGATAATGTCACAGTACCTTCTAGAGTCGACACTGATTGAGACCAGAGGGATGAGAAAACGTTAATAACGTGGCCCAGCTCGGCCTTCGGCCTCTGACGGGCACGGACGGGCCGGCCCTTGACCGGGCGCAGCCCGGGCACGCTCTGTGGGAACTCTTGCCCCCTCTTAAGCGCCTCCTTGCGCGAGTGACAGCGTGCGTTGCGTGCGCATGGCTAGTGCTGCTGGGGAATGTAGTACCGAGGTCCCGGTCCTCCAGATTACCCGGGAAGCAGCTTGCGGCAACGGTGGCAGAGTCTACACGACCCCGTGAGCTTTGGCAGATTGCAAGTGGCAAAATCAGGTAGGTGGCAGGCAGTTGTGCAGTCTATCTGGCTTTATATATAAATCGGCCTTCAGAGAAAGTCTTTTGTGTCACAACTGAGTAATAATTCTTCGCTAGGCCTGTGTTTCCTTTAGTTTCTTAGCAATTCATTTATTACTGAATGGTTTGCTGACACTGGCTTGTCCTCCTTGAAGATCTGCGGTCCTCCTCATATGTACCTTTATTACCTTGTGGAGAAGCAAGGTAGCTTGAGAGGCTATTCCTTACCTTGGAACACCTAAATTCAGAACTTCGAAGAAGAACTATTGTCCAGCCCTTGATGGTTAGCATGTTTTTTTGTTTAAGAGTTTTATTGAATTTTTACGGATAAACAAAAAACAAGAAGAAAGATAACAGCATTGATAAGGCAGTACACAAAGTTAAAATAGAGCATAAATATACAATATATAATTATAGATAAAAAAAAAAAAAGAAAAGTACAATAGTAAAAAAAAGAGCGAAGAAGTAAAAGAGGGAATCAGAGAGAAAGGGAAAAGAGAGAAAAAGGAAAGGAAAAAAAAAGATGCGAATACATAGAATGAAATATGAAATTAAGAAGGAGAAATAGTTTAAGAAACATGCGCATGTGTAGCAAGATAAGATGTGAAAGGTAGCCAAAGAAGTTCTGATTTAATTTTCTGAGATATTATAGAAGAGGAAACAGTAGAAATTCTAGAAATTCTGTGTTCATCACAAATAAAGTTCCACCAAGACAATGAGGATAAATTGGAATTATCTTTCCAACATGACAAAATAACTTTGAAAGCTAATGCAATAAATAGATCGAATAATAAAGATAAAGGAGTGGAATCATCTAAGTCAGGAGAGGATGAACCTAGAAAAATGTTTTGCAATGAAAACATAATATTACATTTAAAGATTTTCATGCATGTAGACCAAATAGAGTGCCAAAAGGACAATACATTGGAACATTCATAAATTTGATGTCTTAACGTGCCAGTAAATTCAGAACAAGACCAGCAAAGGGGTGAAGAGGAAGGGGAAAACTTGTATATACAGACAGGAGTAATAACTGCTCTATTGTAAATAAAATAGAGAGACTGAGTTATACGAGCAGCAGCAGAAATTTTGAATAACTTAGACCATAATTTGTCCCAAGCAGAGACCGATAATGAGAAGGCTGCGTCTGTTTCACAAGCTAATTCTATAGGGGATTTAGGTCTTTCAGTAACATGAAATAACATTAACTTATAAATATGTGAGGCTTTAAGTTTGAGCTCATGAGGAATATTATATAGTGGTGTGGGAGGAACAAGTGATCTGTAAACATTGGATAGATCAAAAGAAGTTAAGTGGGACTGCAATGCCGTGGAAATTAAAGTATATTCATGAAGGAATGTGGAGGGTAGATGATATCGCAATTGTAATTCAGGGAAGGGAAGAACAGAATGTTGGTGAATTAATTGATGAACAAAAATAATTCCCTTCTCCTTCCAATGTTTGTAGTAGAATGTTTTACTTTTGTATTTGATGTATTTATTATACCAAATAGTAGAGGATCAAAAACATTGTAACGGGTCAAGACCATCAACGAGTGTGTTGTATAGTAGATTTTGGGAATATTTTAAAATAGGATTATTTGATATGAAAGTACAGTTGGACATATAAATTACATTATAAAAAGTAAAATCTTTCAATAAGGAGCGTTCAAAAGGGATATCCGCAAAATCATAGGATAGGGCAAAACATTGTCTAATCAAGAATGCAGAATGATAGGCTTTAAAATCAGGAAAACGCACGCCTCCTTCAGATTTAGGGCGTTTAAATTTTATAAGAGAAATGCGTGGATGTTTTTAATTCCATAAAAATTTTGTGCAAATGGAATTAATTTGTGAAAAATATGAAACAGGGGTTCGAAAGGGCAGCATAGATAATGTATATAAAATATGGGGAACAATCATCATTTTAATAGTGTCCAATCTACCCCACCAGGACAAATGCAGAGGGGACCAAGAAAGCAGGAGAGATTGAATTTTGGTAATTAAGGCATTAAACGTGAGTCTAATTGTGGTAGACAAGGTAGCAGAAAACCAGAAACCAAGGTATTTAATTTATGTAGGACACCAAGTAAAATTAGTATAAGCAAACATGTATTGGTAACATAAGGAATTCAACGGCAATACTTCAGTTTTTGAGAAGTTCAACTTATATCCAGAAACACTGGAGTATAACTGGACCTCGTCCAAGAAGGGAGGAAGGGAAGTTTGGGGGTTAGACATATATATCAAGATATCATCAGCATATGCCGACATTTTGGTTTCCATAGAGATATATGTGTGACCGGAAATAAGTGTGTTAACACGGATACGTTCAAGAAAGGGTTCGAGACATAAAACAAATAACAAGGGAGAAAGAGGACAACCCTGACGGGTACCCCTGGATAAAGAAAAAAAACTTGAGAAACGATTATTTACAAAGATACTAGCACGAGGTTGAGAATATAACAATTTACCATAAGCAATAAAAATAGGACCAAATCCAAACCATTCAAGTGTTTTGAACATAAATTGCCAATTGATTCGATCAAAAGCCTTTTCAGCATCCAGGGATAATGCAGCAAGTGGAGATTTACATTTTTTACCAAATGAAATTACATTTGCAAACATACGAGCATTGTCTGCGGCCAATCTGCCCTTAATAAAACCAGTTTGATCAGTTTTAACCAGCAGTGGGATAATAGACTCAAGACGAGTGGCGAGAATTTTAGCGAATATCTTACAATCATAATTAATTAATGATATGGGACGATAATTTTTACAAAGGGAGTGATCTTTATCAGGTTTGGGAATGACAACAAACAAGGCTTCCATAAAGGAACCCGAGGCTCTGGAATCAGTAATGAAGAAATTAAAGAGATCCAGGAGTTTGGGAGCGAAAATGGAGGAAAAAGCAGAATAAAATTCAACAGAGAGGCCATCTGGTCCCGGTGCCTTTGATTTTTTTAAGGACTTAATAGCATCAGTAATCTCTTGAAGAGAAACATCTCTTTCTAGTAGGCCAAATTCGTCAGGTAGGGAGGGAGGAGTAGGAAGGCCAGAAAAGAAAGTATTTAAATTTTGAGTGGAGGGATGTGTATCATCGGAATAAAGTGATTGGTAATATTCATGAAATATATTTGCAATGTCCTCGTCCGATGTTGCCAGACAGTTAGTAGATTCATTTAAAATGGGTCCAATATTCTTATGCTCGGATTTAATTTTTAAGTAATTAGCCAACATCCCACCAGCTTTATTTTGGCCTCCATGATATTTAGATTTAATTTCAAGAAGGACATTACAAGCGTCAACTGTAGCCAGTTTATTAAGTTCAGATTTGGCCTTAATCAGTTCGTGAAGAGCAGAAGGGGATTTAGAAGTAAAATAGGTATGTTCCAGTAATTTGAGTTGTTGCAGTAATGATGTATATTTATTTCGTGCAAGTTTCTTTTTCTTTGCTGCAAAAAAAATAGTAAAAGCACGAAAAGAAGCCTTAAAGGCATCCCAATTATTAGACATAGAAGTATCAGAAGGGTTATTTAGTGTGAAAAATTCATTGATAAAAGCAGTGGCTTCAGTGATGAAAAGGGAATCTGACAATAGAAAGTTATTTAACTTCCAACGACTACATTTTGGGGAACTTAAGGATAGGTCCAAAACAGAAAGGACAGGGGCATGATCAGAAATAAAAATAGATCCAATCTCCGAGGACTGGAGAGATGGGAGAAGGGATTTACCAACCAAAATATAATCAATAGAACGAGTTTGGTGCACATTTGAGAAGAAAGTAAATTCAAGAGAATCTGGGTTACAAGTTTTCCAAACATCGTATAATGAACAAGAGGTAATGGCAGATTGAAAGGCTTTGTGGGATTTATCTGGATTGAATTTACACTTAGATTGTCTATCAGAATAGGGATCTATCCATTGATTAAAGTCACCAGCAACTACAATATTCGGACAGTCAATGGAGGAAAGTGAATTCCAAAATTCTGGGTCTGGTCTGACTGGGCCGTAAATGTTCAAAAGAATTAGTTCTTTATTGTGGATGACAACCTTAGCCATTACCCATCGTCCACCTGTATCATTTTGTGTAGATATAATTTGTACATGCAATGACTTATGAAACAATATCGCGAACACCCCCCTTGTTACCAGCTGAAGGAGAAAACACAACCTGACCCACCCATTGTCTTTTTAACTTGAGCGATTCAATTTCATTACAATGTGTTTCTTGAACAAAGGCAACCTGTGCCTTTAATTTAGATAAATGAGAAAATACCTTTTGTCTTTTGACGGGGTGTCCAAGACCACGAACATTCCACGTGACAAAACTACACATAATGGATTAATGAAGGGGTAGTACACGGAAACAGATGACGCACTTCAGGGAAACAGCTGGAAGGAAATAGACACCATACATGAGACGGAAGGAAAACATATGTTATAGAACAATAAACAGCATTAATGGACACATGCAACAAATGTAACAACAATATACAAGAAATGCAATTATAAAAAAAAGTGAGAAAAAAGGAAGAGGAGGAAAGAATAAAAGAAGAAGAAAATAAAGAGTAAGCAGATCAAGGAGAAATGTGGGAAAAGACAAACATATATGAAAGAATAAAAGTACGGAAGGGGAAGTAAGAGGTAGGTATACAAGAAGAGTAAACAGATCAAGGAAAAGAAACCAGATCTGAAGAAAGAACAGTATCAGGCAAGAGAAGAGCATGGTGATGCCAGAGACAAGAAACTGCGGACGAAAAGAATAGGTAAGAAAAGGCCTCCTTAATTAAAAAAGAACATTGGAGGCAAAGCAAAGTGAAGTGAGAGAAAAAGTAGTAAAAAGGACAGTATAATGTAAACAATTAAAATATTTCAAAGAATGAAGGGTGAAAGATAATTGGAGGGGTAGAAAATATAAAGAGAATAATAGGCTAACAGGATATATAAACCTAGAATAATAGATAACAAATTGTTAAGGAAAAGAAAGTTAAACATTAGTGTTCATGTTGCTTGGAGAAACGTTATGTAGAAAAAGTCTGAGCTTCTCAGGATCTTCAAATGAGCGCGAAGTTCCTTCATGCGTAATTTTGCATAGGCAGGGATGAAGTATGCCATATTGAATGTTTAATTGTCTCATCTGTGGACGTAGAGCCAGGAATTATTTACGACGAGCATTCGTTGCATTGGAGACATCTTGGGATATGAAGATATTATGACCTGACCAAGTAAGACGACGTTTAAGTTTTGCAGCCTTCAAAACATGCATAAGTTCAGTAAATTCAAGAAAGAGCATTATGATCCCACGAGGCTCGTTAGAATTAGGGTGAATACGACCCAGACGGTGTGCACGTTGTATATTTAGAGGGAGAGAAGACTGAAGACCTAAAAGTTCTGTAAGGAATTTCTGCAAAAAAGATACCATGTCTGGCCCTTCTACATTTTCCGGAAGACCATAAACACGTAGGTTATTCCTTCGATTACGATTTTCGAGGTCTTCTGTGTGCAGTTTCAGCTTGTGGATTTCTTGCTCTAGTATTGGGATTTTAACAGAGATATCTTGAAGATCTCCCATACGTTGCTCGAGATCCAACACCTTTCCCTCCATAATAATCCATCCTCCAATAAACATAGGACCCCAGTGCAGGTTGAAAGAGGCTCTTAGACGAGAGAAAGCTCCGCGTACGAGCGGAGCTAAAACGGAGCCGCCATCTTGGCTCGGCGTCCAAGCCACGCCCCCGATGGTTAGCATGTTAAACCCAGTGCAAAAGTGTTCATTTGCTGATAACTTTGCCATTTTCTTATGAATCTACTTGATATTTTGTAGGCTGTTAGTTAATTGAACCCATCAGAGGGATGTCAGGTTTCAATGACATTTGTTAAAGAGGGAGAAGTTAGATGGAGGGGAATGGGGTTAGATATTCTGTGATTTTGCTAATAACTTTAGTGCGATGTCATAGATCTACATCCTACTTACTTCTGATATGCAGAGTTTCATGGAGCTCACTCAGGAAAGGCCTGTTTAGAGGGAGAGGGAAAAAAGTTTGTTTGCTAATAGCTTTGGCACCCATTGAGAAATCTGCACAACCCGTCAGGAATTAACTTGTCAGTATTCTACTGTTATATCAAGTGAAGCCCAGTGCTTGTATCTCATATTTACCACCAGTTTCATTATGTGAAATGGGGGTAAATGCAAAGGGTTGATCAAAAACCTTTGATTTGATAACAACTTCAGCACCATTTGGTGGATCACCACAAAACTTGCAAATTGCATGCACAGCTGACAGTGGCTTGCAATGGAGATAATTCTCTCCAGCATACCACTTTTGTACATAACTGATGGCCATGTGCAACAGGAGTGTGGGTATGCTGCGGGTGAATGGCATGGTGCAAGGCCTGGCTGAAGCCCATGCCCTATGGCCAACTTCCTCTGCACTGACAAAAAAAAGTGTGCATTAGCAGAGAAACCAAGACATTCACTGGAAAGAAAACAGAGTTGAAGTGAAGTTATGGTTAGCTTTAGGATGCAGCATGTTATCAAATATATCAAATGTATCATATAAGGGATAAAGTGCCCCCTTTCGTACATTATACAGATATTACAAGTCACTGAGGACTTCCATAACCTTATAGAGGAATGGGGCTGAAGGCTGAGTTCTTTTATAAGGTTATGGAACTATTCAATGGCTTGCAATATCCTTACTATGTATGCCAGGGGGTTCTTTATCCTATACATAGTCACACCACCCCCTTTCCCACAAACCACTTAATACCATGGTGCATAGCTCTTTCATATGAAGAGTGAGCATGTTTGAAAACATGAAGAATAAAAATAAAGCCTCTAGTGCAAAATCAAACACATCAAAACCTTGTTGGATATTTGTTGAGAACAGATATTAGGAACAGTTCAATACAAGTCCATAGTTTTTCTTTTAAAAGCAGCAGTACTTCAGAATGCATAGAAACTTGCACAAAGATTCCAGCTATCCTCTATCTAAGGAGTGCAAAGTATAAACATATTCTCTATGCTTGTCATTGTAAGCTATTAAAATAGAGCAGAAGACAGAAAAGCAATATTCCATTTTTGTTGCTTTAAGCAGCTGCTTCAATTATGCTCTTTGCCCTGACCTGCCTTTAACGTGGCTGCTGGCTCTGCTCAGGCATTGCGTTGTCAGAACGTGACTGTAATAACTTATAATCGTCCAGTTCTGACATCTTTTCTTAATAAGCAGTGACTGGGTGCATCACAAGTCACCCATTATAAAGAAATTAAAGACTGCCACTTATACAGGGATTACAGAATCTTCTGTATTTTAAATATATCATATAAGCATCCTTTAATAAACTCAGATATTCATTGGCATTGTATTCCTATAATCCAAAGTTTGCAGCAATTTACCAATTCCGAAAATAGTTTCTGAATCGGTAAATGGATTAATAATCCCTATTTGGAAGGTGCATGTTGTGGGGGTCTCTTCCAAAGTGTCATTCATACCCTGACATGAGTGGTTTTTGACCACAATTCTGGTCATAAACCATTCATCAATTACCTACATTTTAAGTTAGAGTGGTAACTGATTCACACGGTAGAAAGAGAAGTCTCTTGACCTCTGCACAGTTGTGAATATTGAAAAAAAGCTTCAGGGATAGTAGGCAGTAGTCTAAAGGACCGCTGCCTACTCTCGATGAAATTTAAAAAAAAGTTTTTTAACAAGGCTCTTTTCCTTTAAGGAATATGGGCTGCATTTAAAAAACGTTTTCGTTATGTTAACACGATATTTAAACACAATACTGACACTTGCAGGCCTACATCCGTGTGATTGTGGACTATCACAGGGGGTCTCAAATTGGGACTTGCCCAAGGAATATTAACTTGGCAGGTCGATCTGTGACACACTGCAATCCAGTATTTTTTAACCTACCTATTTGTACGTTGGTTGGATAGCAAAATAAGATTGCATTTGCAAAAGGACAGTGCACAGTGACCACCTTTTGTGAATGTAATATTTGTGCATCACGCTCTGAATTCTCACACGCCTGGGTTCCTCTTGCTGCTGCCCTGAAGTTTCAGATGCGATTGAGTCTTGGTGACATACCTGAAAAATAGTATTTTGTAGGTTTCTATGATTTTGTCAAAGTTGTCAGGTATATGTTATAAAAGACGCTCCGCTCTGAGTGTGGAGACTCTGCCCTCGTAACTTTACAAGACATAAACACCCTTGTTAATCGGGCCCCACGAGTGTGTGGCCAGACAAGGGAGAGGAGAAACATTTGCCCAATGGAACAATGGCTGCAGAGACTGGGGTGCAGCTTGGTCCAAGGAAGAGAGCAGCTGGAGAATGATTTACATCTAATAGTTAGGGCGGAAACAAAAATGTAAATCTTGAGGATGATGTGAGATCTCATTGATTGCAGACAATTGTCTTATGCTTCCTATTCTGTAAGCACTTTTATACTTGTGCTCATTTGCATGTACTTATTTGTGAGTGGTGCTAACCTGGTGGTAGAAGGGTAGCTTGTTGCCATTTTGGGGAAATGCTTCTGAATTGGAAATGAGCTGGCACTGGAACACTGCTCATCTGAAAGTTACCATAAGCCTTTGACTAAAATCCTCTGCGTCTTGTCTAGTCGCAGAATGACCCAAAGTGTAGCTAATCCCAAAGCAATATCCTATTGGAATAAGGCTGGTCTCAGGGCGAGGATAGGGTGTCAGAAGCAGCTGTCCGCAGGATGAAAGGAAGCTCCACATCAGAGCATCATACATTAACACTGACAGTAAATCCTGTCCTTAGGTGCTTAAAGCTCTGATTGGGAGCTGAATTAACCTCATAGCACACACTGTCTTGGAGAAGATGAGGGATGGGTGTGAACATCACAACTGCATCTGTTTGAAACATCATGGCAACAGTTGTTTGCACTGGACTTATATAAATACCCCTTAGACTCATGCGGCAATACATGCTCATGGACAGACAGTGCACTAGTCACACTGGGCATGTACGAAGCCTATACGAAAGACAGTAAACTGGTTGCATTTTCTATCTGTTTATTGCCTTCTTGCACCATTCATTTAGTGCTCAGATGCTAATATCCACTGCACATCTGCACAAGCTTACTGTCTGGCCAAGTGCAAGACATATTTAGTTCTCAAGTGCAAAATGTCTTTGGGTAACTGTGGAAACCACTTAAGCAATCAAGCTGATGATTTCAATGACAATCTTTATAATAATTTGTACTTGTGGAGCATGAGAATGTCTCCAGACCAATGAGGCGTAGGGCAGGGGATCAGGGAATGATTCGAGATCACCTCAAATTGAGATAGAAAAGGCGGAATCATCCAGGCCTACTGGACTAAGGAGGATGCTGTGGCTCATTTTGTGCTTCTTCGCAGGTACGGCACAAACCAAGTAATCCTCCCAATTTGTCACAGTCTATAATAAAGGCTCACATCAGCCACACCCTACCCCCAAATTTCCTCAATGCACCAACACTCTTTCAAGCAGAAAGGGGAGCCAAGAAGCATCCCCTAGCAATGATTCCACTGGTCAGTGGCTGAAACTGTGTGCAGAAGACAAACAGCTGCACAGGGGCTGTAAGGATCATTACTGTAGTGAAGACAGGGTTTTATGTGCAAACATTGCTATGTTAGCATAAGCGCTTGCCACTTTGCTGCTTTTGCACATGACACTCCAGGTAGCTGTTTTTACAAGTAAAACTGCTTGCTTGCTTTTTCTTCACATGAGAACGGTCTGTTGTTCACATCCTTAGACGTGCACCGTGACCTTAGTCTGAACAATATGTGCAGAAGCCGTCAAGGTCGAATAACAATGTATGCTGTTGAATTCAGGTTGATCGGCCCACGCTCTAGACACAACAAGCACACAGCTGCGAATATCTGAAACTCGGGTGCCTTTAATATTGCATTTGCAGGCATGATTCAGGCACTTGGAGAAAACCTTTCCAGACAGAGAGAGAAGAGCTGATCCTGTGATGTTATTCACCTAAGCTGATCTTTGAGGTATGGGATTCCCCATTCAAACCTAGAGACCTTCTATTAGTTTATAAAACTAGTTTACTAGCGAAGGGAGGGAGGTTCACAAGGTATTATAGGACCTGTTTTCCACTATCATTTTAATATGATTTCTCCCTTCATTTTCTATGGAATTGTAACAATGCTGACGGTTTTATTTCTAATCATTTGTCTGCTTATGTTAGTCACAGTACTGCACCTTAGAGAACGTAGTTAAAAATAAACATTTTTAAACTTTTCCGTGTCTCTGATTACTCTTGTTGTGGACTGATATGAGAATAATGGCGAAAAGGCGTTTCTGATTCACACCATTCCTGAGAGTACTCTAAGTCGCTTGTTCTGGGTTGTCTAATCATTGGTAGCTTCCAGAGGATACGGAGAATGAAGGAGACACTGATACTAGTCGGATAGGGGTTCTGGGTACTGAGGTGAGTTTTTGGTCCACCACAATTCACTGAGGTCCTGGTTTCCTGTGCATAGTTCTGTGCATGAGCAGAATCCCAGCAACATGGTGCACCTAACGTTTTGGTCTTATGATTGAGGTGCCTTAGTAGTGCTTATATTAGTCCACAACACCCTCACTCTTGTTTCCGGTTGACGGGAGTGACGGTTTAAACTTACCTAATTAGTTAATATATAGGTTCTCTCAGACTTGACAATTAAAAAGGTTTCATTTTAAATTTTACCCTTTTTGTGCTATGGGTTAATATAGATTGTTTTTTCTTCTCTGCGTCCTTGTGGCTGATGTCGCTATTGCGGCGCATAGTCGCGCACCTCTCTGGCAGTTCGGGGTGCCAGACGATGGATATCTATTATCTTTGTAGTGAGTGCCAATGCATCATTGCGCTATGAGCTGTTTTACTCTTGGGTTACTTTTCCGGAGGTGAATGCGGATGATAAGACGTTTCACACATACACTCCTACGGCGGTCCCAGCTAATTACACGCCGTATAGAATGCAGGAAATTCCCATTTCTGCATGGCAGCATCGTATTTGGTTCAATGGTGACCTCCCCCACACTGTTACATCGGTTCGTTTAGGTCCCTTGTCTATTCCAGGGGCCACTTGGCCAGTCTTGGCCAGGTTCACACCACATCCACGCTATTTGCGTAGCCCCGCTGGATGACTTACATCAACTACACACCGCCTTGATTGTGGTGTTTAGGGCTTTAGTGAAATACATCTCTCGCAATGTCCAGGTGGGGGCACCTGGGGTTGCGACGCAACCAGCTGGATCGGCCGGGATTACTATTAGTCCCGTCATGGTTAATTCAGTAATGGGCAAGCGCCCCCAGGATAAGGACGATATGCCTTATTGGCTTGCTGAGAAATTTGACCAGCTGGAAGCGGTATTTCCCAATTCTACTCCTGTGGAAAAACACAGGATCCTTACCATTAGTTTGCAGAAAGACTTAGTCCCAGAGGTAACTGATTGTGAGAACTGGGGTAAACTGTTTGCAGAGGTCTATTCGAAGTGCTTCGGCACACCGTCTATGACTGTACTGCCCTCCGTGATCAAGCGTGTTCAGGATCAGCACGGTCCGGAGGCGGCGGTCGAGTTAGAAATTAGGCTTGTCGGCGCGTTCGACGTAGTGGCTGATCTCATCCTTGCTAACGTCAAGGGAGATGCGTTTAACTTTCAAGTGTCGAATGAGCTGCGCCTCGTGGCTGACGTCTATAAACCCCGGCAGTTACTGAAAATTATTGCGGAGGCTTATAAGACCATTGGCCGCAATAGTTTAGGTGTTAAGCCTAAAACAACAGTGCAACCGCAAACTCAGACGGTTAAGTCTACTACAGACGACCGTCCAGCTTTTCCTAAACAAAATTGGAAAACTAAGAAACAGGGAAAGCAGCAACAGAAACAGGGGTTTCGTCCCGCGTCACCGGTTCACGTGACTACTGAACGCACTTATGAATTGCGCGATCGCACTAGAATGAGGTCTCCTGATAGATTTCAGGTTCCTGAACAACGTTCTCCTCGTTCTTCACAGGAAACATCGGTCTCACAGTCCGGTGGTGGAGAACGTGGCAAACGTTGGGGTACCCCACAAGGACGTCAACAGCCCGGCAGATGGTAAAGGCAAGCAGGAAGAGTTTGCACGTCAACGACCCCCGTTTCAGAAAAAGAAGGTTGCTGCACTAACAGCGAGGTATGCCACAGATAGTGAGAACGCAGCTTCGGAACCTGACATGGGCACTAACGTTGCTAGACAGCGCAGCGGAGGTTACAATAGTGCGGCAAGCACTGCGTCCATATCTGAAGGTGACAGCAACTGACACATTTATTACTGTAGAAACTGCTGACACTAGAGTGGCTCCCCCTGACAGACTATATGACATAGTCCTTTTAATTGATGGTGACATACAATGTACCATAAAAGGGATTTTTTGGGGAAAATCTGACCTCTACATATGACATTCTGTTAGCAGAGGCGGACTGGCCCCCAGCTTTCGTTTTGGCTGCTCCCAGAGGGGAGGAGGTAATCCTCCCATCTTTCGCGCACACTGTGCCGTACTCAGGTTGGGTGGGATAAATTATCACCAAGCCATGAGATTCCGTTACGGTCTATGCCACAGCCACAACCCCAATATCCCATGCGCCGCCTAGCTAGATCTCACGTCGCAGAAATCCTTGAACAATTGGAATATCAAGGTGTAATTGAAACATGTGTGTCACCCATGAATAATCCTCTTTTCACTGTAACCAAACCTGATGGGTTGTACCGCTTAGTTTTGGGTTATCGGCATTTGAACTCTCATTGTCGGACTTGCGTGGTACAGAATACCCACAGTTCTGCCCTCGTTGATAGTCTCGTGAGAAAAAGGTTTTAAACCACACTTGACATCTCCAATGGCTTTTACAACCGTAACCTGTCCTCTATTAGTAGTCAATGGACAGCCATTACTTCTGGCAGCAAACAGAAACAGTTTAAAAGATTAGCCATGGGCTACAAAAACAGTCCAGGTGTCTTTGCCGCTTGTGTGGTCTCTCTGTTGGAGGGTATTGACCCTGATGCATATTCGTATGTTGATGATATCTATCTCACAGATGACGAATAATGGCCGCATCTGTGTCGCGTTGATCGCATTATTGTTATGTTCGTGGACTTCGGTTACAAATGTAACTTTGCAAAATCACACATTGTGGAGTTTACAGTGTTGTTTTTGGGCTATGAACTCAACAACGAAGGTTGAGGTTTAGCACCTCACTTCCTGGAGAAACGCGTATTTTTGCGCGCTCCCACAACTCTGAAATAATTACAATCTTTGCTGGGTTTTTTGAATTTCGGGCGTACTTACATTCCCGATTATGCCCAGCGTATCAAGCCGCTATATACCTTGGTACAACCAACTTTTTCCAAATCGAGTTGGATGCCAGAACATTCAGATATCCTGAAATATTTGCAGGCTGATCTTCTTGCTTCTAAATACTCACTGACGCGTGCTAACCACACAAACCTGGTAATAAGAATTGTACCTGGCGCAATGGGTTTCACGTACTTAACGTTTAATGAGGGAGACACAGTCCCTATTGCTTACAAATCACATTTGTACACTTCGGCTGAAATGCGCTTTTCAACAGTCGAAAAGGTTTTGACTGCAGTGCAGATGGCGATTCTGAGCGCATGTTGGTTGTCACACCATATCCTGCCCTAGAGGCAGTGACAAAAGCCAGTGTACCAAATTCTAAAGCTTTGCATCCACGTTGGATACAGTGGGCCACTTCTTTCACGTCTCCGGATGTCACTTACATCTTTGATGCCTCATTGAAGACTCAGGAGTATTTACATTATGAATTTTTTCATCCAGCTCCTCTGTCCGTGCGCCCGCTTGAGGATTGCCATTTTATCATTTACACTGACGGTTCGGTGCAACCGGTGACGTAATCTAAACATGCTTATTTAGCAGCCTGCGGAATAGTGGCTGGTACTTTTGTAAATGGTGAATTCAAGTCTGATGTCGTGCACATGCAGATATTGGGTGATTATACCACCAGTTGGCAAAGCTTCGTGCTCTGGTGCTTGCACTGGAGTTTGCTGATCCTCGAGTGACTACTCTTATAGTGAATGACTCTTTTTACTGTGCTCAGTCTTACAACGACAAGTTATTCTTTTGGTCTCAAAATGAATATTGTGATTCCAAAGGTAGCACAATCAAGCATAAAATGCTTTGGGTTTGAGTCGCAGAACTTAAACAATGTCTGCCGCTCGTGAATGTAATTCATACTCTTGGGCACCAACATGTAGGTGTCCACGCTGTTGGCAAAAGTTTTGCTGACGAAGCAGTGAACACAGCAGTGGCAACATATCTAGTAGCAGCAGTTACAAGATCCAAAAGTAAAATTGATGATGACATCTTGGCAGCAATTGCTGCAACAGAGAAGGGTGATAATTATCCTTGGGGTTTCCCTTCTAAATACTCTTATCATTTAAGTCCTGATAAAGTTCCCTATGTGAGAATTAACAACGTTGGTGACAGATTGATTCCCAACGTGGACTGCAGACTTTCCTTGATAACAGCCGCTCACGAAGGTATGGCTTCTGCCCATGCTGGCGTTTTAGCGACTGTTACTATCTTACAACAACGTTACTGGTGGCGCAGATTGTATAAACAGACTCGTGCTTATGTCCTTAATTGTGACATTTGCCAGCAGATTAAACCTTCGACTGCTGCACTTCCACCACAAACACAGTTGTACATATCTAATAAACCACTTGGGTGTGTTTATTTAGATCACTGCGGTCCTTTCTCCTCTGATACTGCGTATAAGTACATCTTAGTTGCAGTGGATTCGTGCACACGTTTTCTATAGGTCTGGTCATAACGGAGTGCTGATGCTCGAGCTGTCATCAGGGATTTGCGTGTCTTTGTGGGAATATTTGCATGTGGTACTCTCCATTCAGACCAGAGTCCGGCGTTCGCCTCTAAGGCGTACAAGGATGCCATGAGATCTTTGGGGGTCCAAGTCAAATTTTCGTCTCCATACCGGCCTGAGGGCAATAGTGTTGTGGAGCGAATGAACCGTGACTTAAAGCAATCCCTGACAGCTAAGGTTTTAGGTACTGGCAGGAACTGGTTGGCCCATTTGTATAGAGTTCAACATGCACTTAATAATCACCCTAGAAGGTCTCTGGGTGGGCGGACCGCATACGAAATGCTCTTTGGCATAAAAATGTTTGTCCCGGACCTTGATGGTCTAGACATTGCGGCGTCAGCCACACCCTTTGACGTAGATGATCATTCTGCTGTATACAGAATCTACAAGAGACCCGAGAGAGTCTTGCAAAGGAACACTTGCCCTCCACAACTGATGCTGCACTTCAGATTCCGGTAGTTGGCTGGCTACCTCGAGTTGGTGACCTGGTCCATTTGAAGGTGGAGAACAAGGAGTTTGGCCCCTCTTATTGTGCACCGGTTCCAGTGCTTGGCGTGCAGGGTACAAGAACAGTCATTTTACCTCCACTTCCGGGTTGCAAGGATAACAGGTATATCTCCATTGACAATGTCAAACTACAACGAGTGGCCGATTCTTCTTAGTATGACTCCAGCGGTCTCTTGTCCAGCAATGCTGAGAAATTCTTTTTTGGCTCTGGCAAATACCAACAGGCCTGACGTTGTCATCGAGATGCATACAGTTACAAATCCTTTATTGCCTCCACCGGTTGGTGGTCCAGTTCAAGATACTGAGTATACTTATTCCACAGATGTGTCATTGCCTGGTCTACAATCAAGTGCAGTTGACCAGTCACATTTTTCATTTGACACTAATTCTATTACTTCGAATGCCCCATCGATAATTTCTATTTTTGCTGCTTGGTTTAAAAGACATTTTTTAATTCCCCCTTTGACTTACATTTGGCTGGGGCTCATATCTATTTTTTTGTTCATGTCGATTGGATTTGTGGTTAAATGTTTTCGTCTAGTAAATGGACACTATCTGACCGAAAGAACTGCAATTAGATTAATTGATGGAACTTTGGCACCCCACTCCTTATCACACATCATGAAGAGAGACCACTCTTTTGTTAATATTACTGCCTGGCCTGTGTTAGATGGGATTGTATGGGATGCTGTAAAATTTCAAATTCTTGGTCCCACAGAGGTGATTAATGTCCCCAATGTACTTCGTGTTTCTATGGGGGATGTTGTGAAACAAAACATAGGGTTTAATCCATCGTTATTTTGCTCACCATGCCACCCCAGTTCAGACATGGCCATATGCAAATCAGTCTTGACCCTATGCCTCATGGGAACAGTCGAGTCCAAATTGGGAAGACATGGCTTGGCAGTTTGGGCTGGACTGTTCCCATGAGGCACAGGGTCAGACTGATTTGCATATGGCCTGTCTGAACTGGGGTGGTGGAGTGAGCTAAAGAATGATGATGGATTAAACCCAGATTAGTTGACTGGAGGTGAGTGTTTGATTAGTTCAAGCACTGCGTCCATCATCCCCTTTGGTATCGTTTTGTTCGCCCTAAGTTGGCAGGGTATGCCCAGACGTGGGTCCCTTGCTCACTTTGAAACTGGATTCAAGATAGCCTGGCTGATGAGGGTTATGAACCCAAAACCGGTCCCAGGATGCTTGTTTCTGGTCCAGGGAAGACATGGCTTGGCAGTTCGGGCTGGACTGTTCCCATGAGGCACAGGGTCAAGACAGATTTGCATATGGCTGGGTTCAAACTGGAACGGCATGGTGAGCAAAAAAACGATGGATTTAGGCCCAGATCTCTGTACTGGGGTGAATGTATGATATTGTTTTACATTCTGTCCATCAGCTGTTGTTTTTGCATTTTTCACCCAGAGTGGGAAGGGTATGCCCAGACGTGGGTCCCGTGCTCTCCATGCCACTGGAATCAAGCTATCCTGGCTGAAGAGGGGTGAAACCCCAAAACCGGTCCTAGGATGCTTTTTTCCAGTCCAGGGAGGACCTGGCTTGGCAGTTCGGGCTGGACTGTTCCCATGAGGCACAGGGTCAAGACTGATTTGCATATGGCTGGGTTCAAACTTGAACAGCATGGTGAGCAAAAAAAGGATGGATTTAGGCTCAGATCTCTGTACTGGGGTGAATGTATGATATTGTTCTACATTCTGTCCATCAACTGTTGTTTTTGCATTTGTCACCCCGAGTGGGAAGGGTATGCCCAGATGTGGGTCCCGTGCTCTCCATGCCACTGGAATCAAGCTATCCTGGCTGAAGAGGGGTGAAACCCTGAAACCGGTCCTAGGATGCTTGTTTCCAGTCCAGGGAGGACCTGGCTTTGCAGTTCGGGCTGGACTGTTCCCATGAGGCATAGGGTCAAGACTGATTTGCATATGGCTGGGTTCAAACTGGAACGGCATGGTGAGCAAAAAAACGATGGATTTAGGCCCAGATCTCCTTGTCTTGGTGTGAATGTATGATATTGTTCTACATTCTGTCCATCAACTTTTGTTTTTGCATGTGTCACCCCGAGTGGGAAGCGTATGCCCAGACGTGGCTCCCGTGCAATCCATGCCACTGGAATCAAGCTATCCTGGCTGAAGAGGGGTGAAACCCCGAAACCGATCCTAGGATGCTTTTTTCCAGTCCAGGGAGGACCTGGCTTGGCAGTTCGGGCTGGACTGTTCCCATGAGGCACAGGGTCAAGACTGATTTGCATATGGCTGGGTTCAAACTTGAACAGCATGGTGAGCAAAAAAATGATGGACTGAGGCTCAGATCTCTGTACTGGGGTGAATGTATGATATTGTTCTACATTCTGTCCATCAACTGTTGTTTTTGCATTTGTCACCCCGAGTGGGAAGGGTATGCCCAGACGTGGGTCCCGTGCTCTCCATGCCACTGGAATCCAGCTATCCTGGCTGAAGAGGGGTGAAACCCTGAAACCGGTCCTAGGATGCTTGTTTCCAGTCCAGGGAGGACCTGGCTTTGCAGTTCGGGCTGGACTGTTCCCATGAGGCATAGGGTCAAGACTGATTTGCATATGGCTGGGCTCAAACTGGAAGGGCATGGTGAGCAAAAAAACGATGGATTTAGGCCCAGATCTCCTTGTCTTGGTGTGAATGTATGATATTGTTCTACATTCTGTCCATCAACTGTTGTTTTTGCATTTGTCACCCCGAGTGGGAAGCGTATGCCCAGACGTGGCTCCCGTGCAATCCATGCCACTGCAATCAAGCTATCCTGGCTGAAGAGGGGTGAAACCCCGAAACCGATCCTAGGATGCTTGTTTCCAGTCCAGGGAGGACCTGGCTTGGCAGTTCGGGCTGGTCTGTTCCCATGAGGCACAGGGTCAAGACTGATTTGCATATGGCTGGGTTCAAACTGGAACGTCATGGTGAGCAAAAAAATGATGGATTTAGTCCCAGATCTCTGTACTGGGCTGATTGTATGATATTGTTCTACATTCTGTCCATCAACTGTTGTTTTTGCATTTCTCACCCGAGTGGAAAGGGTATGCCCAGACGTGGGTCCCGTGCTCTGCATGCCACTGGAATCAAGCTATCCTGGCTGAAGAGGGGTGAAACCCGAAACCGGTCCTAGGATGCTTGTTTCCAGTCCAGGAAGGACCTGGGTTGGGCAGTTCGGGCTGGACTGTTCCCATGAGGCACAGGGTCAAGACTGATTTGCATATGGCTGGGTTCAAACTGGAACGGCATGGTGAGCAAAAAAACGATGGATTTAGGCCCAGATCTCTGTACTGGGGTGAATGTATGATATTGTTCTACATTCTGTCCATCAACTGTTGTTTTTGCATTTGTCACCCCGAGTGGGAATGGTATGCCCAGACGTGGGTCCCGTGCCCTCCATGCCACTGGAATCAAGCTATCCTGGCTGAAGAGGGGTGAAACCCCGAAACCGGTCCTAGGATGCTTGTTTCCAGTCCAGGGAGGACCTGGCTTGGCAGTTCGGGCTGGACTGTTCCCATGAGGCACAGGGTCAAGACTGATTTGCATATGGCTGGGTTCAAACTGGAACGGCATGGTGAGCAAAAAAACTATGGATTTAGGCCCAGATCTCTGTACTGGGGTGAATGTATGATATTGTTCTACATTCTGTCCATCAACTGTTGTTTTTGCATTTGTCACCCCGAGTGGGAAGGGTATGCCCAGACGTGGGTCCCGTGCAATCCATGCCACTGGAATCAAGCTATCCTGGCTGAAGAGGGGTGAAACCCCGAAACCGGTCCTAGGATGTTTGTTTCCAGTCCAGGGAGGACCTGGCTTGGCAGTTCGGGCTGGACTGCTCCCATGAGGCACAGGGTCAAGACTGGTTTGCATATGGCTGGGTTCAAACTGGAACGGCATGGTGAGCAAAAAACCGATGGATTTAGGCCCAGATCTCTGTACTGGGGTGAATGTATGATATTGTTCTACCTTCTGTCCATCAACTGTTGTTTTTGCATTTGTCACCTCGAGTGGGAAGGGTATACCCAGACGTGGGTCCCTTGTTCTTCATGCCACTGGAATCAAGCTATCCTGGCTGAAGAGAGGTGAAACCCCGAAACCGGTCCTAGGATGCTTGTTTCCAGTCCAGGGAGGACCTGGCTTGGCAGTTCGGACTGGACTGTTCCCATGAGGCACAGGGTCAAGACTGATTTACATATGGCTGGGTTCAAACTGGAACGGCATGGTGAGCATAAAAACAATGGATTTAGGCCCAGGTCTCTGTACTGGGGTGAAGGTATGATATTGTTCTACATTCTGTCCATCAACTGTTGTTTTTGCAAACTTCATTTGTCTAAATTAAATGACAAAGTAGATTTGAATGATTTTGTTAAGGGCCCTGTGGGTGGCAGGTACAAAAGATGGGTGTATGCTGTTTACAACGAAGTTTGGAAATTATCTCAAATTGAAGCTGCTTCGAGATTAAGAGCTATTGATCAAGCAAATTTGGAAAAAGTGCTTGCTGTCATTGATAATAGCATTAACACCCTTTCTTCCAGAATTTACACATTAGATAATATTGTTTCATCTGTTGTGGATATTGTACAGTATGATATGTCTGTTTTATACCATGGTCAAAATCAATTGCGTCCTATAATGCAGTTTGCATGGACTTTACAAACATTGAAGGCTGGGAAAGTTCCCTGGGACTACATGAACACATCATCTTTATTCCTGCCGTTTAATCTGACTGATAAACAACAGTTCATGTCCATGAAGGATGCGACATATTAATTATTGCATATTGAAAAGTTGGAACCTTTACCATTCTCTGTGGCCATATCAAACTCAGCTGTGTTGCTTATCCATGGATTAACCACTCTACCATTTCCATTGTTTAAGTTCAGTTTATATATGAAACACTATGCCTTAGGCAGATACGAACCATTGTGTACCGCTTTCCTGCATGAAGTTTGGTCACTCCCATTAACATACAGGTGCCTGAGAGAGGGTAAAGAGGTTTAATTAAAAGGAGAGGAATGCACTTCCACACCTGACCACTCAGTAGTCTGTAGGAACATCCAATTGCATGGCGTAACTGTGTCACAACTAGTAGTCTGTTGTAAGAATGTCCTTTTCCCACCCCCGCATGGGAGACTGGATGTATCCATCTGGCCTTCCATACCAACCTTGAAAGCAGAGTTCAACAAGATGAGCAGAATAAGGGCTCTATTGTCTCAAAAAGAAGTCGCCCTGACTTCCCCCGAGAAACATTTGTCCTTCTCTTAGCAAACACCCGCAACGAGGTGCATGCACTTTTAAATACTGATCTCCCACTTCATTTCGGTGCTCTGATTCACACTATATTCAATGCCTCGTCAACAACTGGCTTGGTGCATTTTTTCAAAGTTGTGGGCTCCGGCCTTGTGACCTCGTTCCAAACTATATTTGGTGTGATACCGGCATTTTTTTATTCTATTTTTTCCAGCGTCTTTGGTGGGCTTCCGTTAATTCTCACCTTGACTGCCAGTGTGCTGCTGTTGATTTGTTTGCTCCGCAATGGCTGCACTATCTGTTCCACATGACAGCCTGCCCCGGCTGCTTCAACTGCGCAACCGGATGCTTGAATACTATGGAACACAACCGCTGGCCACTTTGAGCGTGTCCTATGGATTGTCCTTCCGGTTCTCATACTTTACTTGTGTGCAACCTGTTTTCCATTGCCTAGATTGTCCATTCGAATGGTCTCTGGATTTGTGCCTGTCGAACACGGCATCTCCTGCCCCGGATTATAATCGACTGATGAGTCCCTTAGTGGCTCATGAGTTGGACTGTTCTGGTATCGGGATTATGGCCTGTGGAGCGGCGCACGGAATCCTAGGGAATTAGGATATATATGTTGCAGCCCATGACTTCCTGACGCGAAGTTATCTTGAAGAACATGGAAGTTGTCCTCTGATGGTGCTAGAGGCTCCGGTTGTCGAAGAACATGTATGTTCATTTACTTTACTTGACTGGATGGCTGACTCATTTACTGAACATTACAATGACTTCCTCTTGGAGGCAGTTGGAACATATTGTGCCTACACGTTGATGGATTAAATTGGCAGTTGTCCATCTTCCGCACGTTGTAATCCAGAATTGTAATTTTTTTACTCCACAATGGGCTGTATACCGCTCCTGAGAGATGTTTTAATTTTTACTTTTTCCCTACAAATTTTTCAAACTTTCACTACCAATTATACGGATTGGCAATTTATGAACTTGGTTCTGTCTCACTCAAACTTGAACTCTGCATTCCTACATTGCTTCCCTAGTTCGTGGTCCATTCAAGGGAGGGTGTAGTGAAGACAGGGCTTTATGTGCACACATTGCTATGTTAGCATAAGCGCTTTAGAAGTTAAACGCCATCTTGCCACTTTGCTACTTTTGCACACAACACAACAGGTAACTGTTATTACAAGTAAAACTGCTTGCTTGCTCTTTCTTCACATGAGAACGGTCTATTGTTCACATCCCTAGACGTGCACCGCGACCTTAGTCTGAACACTGTGTGCAGAAGCCATCAAGGTCAAATAACCGTGTATGCTGTTGAATTCAGGTTGATTGGCCCACGCTCTAGACACAACAAGCACACAGCTGCAAATATCTGAAACTCGGGTGCCCTTAATATTGCATTTGCATGCATGATTCAGGCACTTGGAGGCAACCATTCCAGACACAGAGAGCAGAGCTGATCCTGTGATGTGATTCACCTAAGTTGATCTATGAGGTATGGGGTTCCCCATTCAAACTTAAAGACCTTCTATTAGTTTATAAAACTAGTTTACTAGCGAAGTGAGGGTGGTTCACAAGGTATTATAGGACATGTTTTCCACTATCATTTTTAATATGATTTCTCCCTTCATTTTCTATGGAATTGTAACAATGGTGATGGTTTTATTTCTAATCATTTGTCTGCTTATGTTAGCCAAAGTACTGCACCTTAGAGAACGTAGTTAAAAATAAACATTTTAAACTTTTCCGTGTCTCTGATTACTCTTGTTGTGGACTGATATGAGAATAATAACGAAAAGGTGTTTCTGATTCCCACTATTCCTGAGAGGACTCTAAGTCGCCTGTTCTGGGTTGTCTAATCATTGGTAGCTTCGAGAGGATACGGAGAACGAATGAGACACTGATGCTAGTCAGATAGGGGTTCTGGGTACTGAGGTGAGTATTTGGTGCACTACAATTCACTGAGGTCCTGGTTTCCGGTGCATAGTTCTGTGCATGAGCAGAATCCCCGCAACATTACCAATAAAGTAAATACGGCAAACAAAATCACATTACATCTGAAAAACATACATATGTTGAAATGAATGCTTTGAGTTATTTTGTCTCAAAAGCCGTTTGCTAGATCCCGCAACAGCAATAGTGGTTCTCCTTAAGGGACCAAGATGTGCATACCATCTACCCCAAAACATAGAGTGGCAGGGGCATTTCTTTTGTTAGGAAGACTGGCCTTATTTTAAGAATGAAGGTTATCTCACAGACGTTCTATCTGGATCCCTAACAACAAGTTGCAAACATCTCCCAAACAGATATGTGTGCTCACCTAACTATCTTACAGAGCTTGCCAGACTGATAGTGGAAAACGTGTGCTCTGTTTCAAGAGGATATGGTGTATTAGTTCTGGTTTAACTATGCCTTTTTCTCACTAGCCTGGTGGCACACCCAAAGCGAAGCACCCCTAGGGGCAGCCCCCACCCACTGTTGGAGCTCAGGGACTCCTATTGACTCTTCACCTCCCATCAGGTCAGGAAGTCCAAGGGGCTCATTACGAGTACGGCAGTCCTGGTACTGCCATTATCGTGGTCTGACCACCGCCACCCTAGCGGGTCCCCTGCTGTATTCTAAGTGTGGAGGTTAGACCGCCACACGACCGCCTCCTCTTCTTGATCCAGGATCCCGTGGCGGTGAGGAAAGGGGCAGGTATATGCTGATGGTGCCGATGCGACAGCACAGAGCATATTCTTACATGCATATCTACCACCCATTTCTCGGCGGGGAGCCGGCCATGAAAAGGGCAGCGGAGATCCAGGGGGGCCCCCTGTTGATTCTACCAATTGCTCCCTCATTCCTGCATGGTGTGGCATGCACAACATAGTGCATTCCACATCATGCAGGAAAGTGCTGCAGGCACGTGCACAGTGGCAGTCTGCTGTTAAGGCTCTTCTATGATCTTAACACAGCCACTGTGCTGAGACTGCTGCAGCACTGCCAGCCCACCCTAGATTCAACTCCGAATCCGGCAGGCGGTGCACTATGGGCTTGGTGGTCTTTCAGTGCTATAGGAGGACCGCCAAACTCATTATCAGGCCCGTAATAAGCTGGAATTAGACACTGCATTCATGGTTGACAGGATACGTGCACAACTTGCTAATGACAAGTTGACTCTCGCCATCTCTGCTGGCCTCTCGGTTATACCCTTCTGATGCATTTGACCCTGCAGCTCTTGCGGACCTTGCTAGGAACTTCTGTTGAGTTCAGGGCTTGGTAGAGTGCAAAAATGGTTCCAGTGCGACTGTGCCCCACATCCTGCTCTTGGTGGTGGTTTGATATTGTTACATTTCACCTTCAACTAAAAACACATCTAAGGACATCTGGCCGGATCATAATTCGCAGATAGCCTTGGGGTGAGTGGGTATTAGTGGAAGCCTATGAGACATCTAATAATGACTTGCTGAAGGTACTGCAGCCTGGGACAGTCAAGGCTTTTCTCTGACTCATGGGACCTCTAGTGATTGCTTAAGGTACAGCAACCTTCTACAGTAGCACATGCCTCCATATCAAGGGATCTCCAGGTACTGCAGCCTGCTGCATTAGCACATGCCTCCACCTCACAGGGACTCCAGGTACTGCAGCCTGGTACAGAAAGCATTTGTGCTTGACTCACGGGATGTTTCTAATAATGATCTAAAGTCTAGTAATGATCTAAGCTACTCAAGCCAAGAACTTGTGTCTGAGTGAAAGGATCTTACGTAACAACGCTGCATCAGGAAGATATCAACTGTAGTGTTTCATTGGCACGCAAATGTCAACGCAATGACATTTGTAAATCAAGAAAGATGCTTTGTGAGTGTTTGGGGTGCGTGAGTTCATGGGAAAATCATATATGGGAAATTCATATGTAGACCCTCCCTTTTAGATTAGTGACAACAGAAAAATCCATGTGTAAGGCATGAAACCAATGGAGAAGAAAAGCTGCTGGACATTTATTGGAGTCTTAAGTGGAGGGAAACTTACTATTAGAACAACATCAGATACATCCCTTCTAGTACATGCTAAACAGTCACTATACCACAAAATTGCTATTCTAATTCCACCAGCAACTTACCTCAAGTCAAGTGCTAGATTGTGACTGAGGGGCAAAATTACTAATCTAACTCCACCACAAACTTACCTAAGGGCAGGTATAGGACAGAACTTAAGGCTCAAAATTAGTATTCTAACTCCGACTATGTACTTACCTCAGGACAAGTGTTGGACAGTGACTACTGTCAAATTTATTAATCTAACTCCACCGAGTAGTTGCCTCAGGGCAGTTGCTGGCAATTTGCTAGATCTTTGCTAAATCTCAAGGAATTAAACACCCGAGGTAATTGTTAACTATATACAAGGCCAAATGTAGACCCACTGCCATGTATGGGTCTGAATTATGGGGCCATGGGTAGATAGACAGCTTCCAATTGGAAGAAAATGCATTTCTAAGGAACTTTCTTGCTGTTCCGAAAAGTAGTGCAACTTATGTCTGCCACACAGAACAAGGAGTCCCGTATATTGCAGACCTGATTAAGATCCAGCCAGTACTGCTATGGCATACAATTTGGTCATCAATACACACTACACTCAACCAAGCGATTATAACTGATTGCCTCAGATCAACGTCAGCCCTCAAAATTCACTGGCTTAAATATGTGCATAACTTTTTGTCTGATATTGGTCACTACGAGTACTTTGAACATCCCGATAGCCTGGCATCTGTACCTAGAAAAGTACTCAAAATGAAATGCTTATCTCTTCTAGAGGAAACAAGACTAGCATCTGAAGTTTTAAAACCTTCTGTACTGAGGAATCAGACTATATTGACTAGCTTCAACATGCAATTTTACTTAGCTAATGTGTTTAATGCTCATCACAGATTTGTGCTGACTCGGTTTCGTTGGAACATCTTTCATCACTCAATCAACTTCCCCACTGTTAACAGCTGATCATCTGACATGGGGAAATGCACTTGTGATGACAGTTCCTTGCAGTCCACAATGCATACTGTTTTGTTGTGTAAACATTTCTCTGGGTTGAGGAAGAAATATATCATCCCTCTGCTATTGCAGCTTGGCTTTATACAATGCCACCCAGCCTTCCTGTACCTACAAATGCTATCGAACATTTATATATGTGCTGTAATGTCTTGATTTCTGTCAGCAGTTATTAATTGCAGGATGCAACTGTAGTCAGTAACTTAAACGGAAATTGATTTCAACTGTGTATTTGATTGATTGAGTTTGGCAGTGGAGCTGGAGTCGTATGCACGCCGCAGACTAGGTGGCCCATCCTCCATATTAAGATGTTGTTGGATTTCAGAATGAAAGACTGCCGGAGCACTGCAGACACAGTCAGCCATTCACAGACTTCCTTGAAGGAGGTGGGGGGAAAGCAGCTGTCATAGAGCGGTACAGAGATGTTTCACTGCCGTCTTAATTATGAGTTGGATTTCTGACAACCTTACCTTGGTGGTGGAACTGCCTGCTTTGCGTCAGCAGAATCAAAGGTTTTAGGGTGCATACTCACCCATTTCCATTTTTCTTCGCTTCAGCCTCCGACGTGGATTCTTTCTCCAGGTCCTCCATCACAGCAGCATCTTGACCCGAAGAAAACTACCCTTTTGATGCCAAAATCCAGGTAAGATCTTTTTTCTATTTACCCACTGACTGGACTGGGCGGACTGCAGCAAGGGGTAGTATGTATTTTTGTACGTGTCATGCATATGCGTGTATTATAAAACTTGTGCAGTCAAATTATATACACATGCATCAACAAATATGAAAAAACATTCACTGGGGGAAGACCTCTGCCGCAGTGGTCTTCTTCAGACCGCCACTGCAGCAGTACTGCGGTCGGACCTCCGAACTTGTAATCAGGCCCAAAGTTTCTAAGAAATAAGACTTGCGCAATCATGGTCATATAGCCTGAACCTTCAAACATCTAAAAAATGTAAAGAAATGCCTAAGAGACTATTGGGTCACATTCAACAATTATTGTTGATGGCGGTTTCTGACTACCTAGACAGTATTGCATGCATATTACATGACTAATGCCCACTAATATTTCCATAAACTACGTGCCTGTTTTAATGATTGTATAGAATTCAATTGGTATTTTTCCATTTTTTTTAACCAAATTAAAATCACTGTGTGTTTATTTCTCTGCGCTTAGTGTTCTTTCACAATGAATTTGCCTTAATGCTAATGCTTGTCCTGGGCCCTTTATATCCGTTTATGTTTTACGGTAACTTTTAAACTTTTATCTACAGCGTGTAAGCACTCTTTGATCTCATAAACAGCACCGAAGTTCAGAGCTAACGCTTAAGTGCACCACGCAGAGCACTTGTTACTGTATGTCCATCATTGACAAACAGGCAAGGCCATGTATAATCCTAATATGTGTGTCTTTCTTTTTCGTTTGTCTTTGTCTATCTGTTTATTTTATTTTCAAGAATAAACTCTGTTCCTCTCCACTGCGGGAGTCGCCAGAAAACACTTTTTTTCACATCATTTTTCACAATTTTTTTCATTTAAAAAAATAGTTTTCACACTTTTAATCTCAGGTCAGGGTGGGCCTTTGTGCGCCCACACCGCTGGGGTTTCACATACACTTAAGGTCCTGACAAATGCCTGTTAAAATTAACATATAGACTGAAACATGTTGACCACACTAAAGTGACCTGGCTGAACAATCTATTCAGTCCATACGTCCGATACCTTGTTTTTATATATGTCTGTTTGGCTTCCATTAAAATTATTTCTGCTGACACAAACAGGACATTTTGAACTATCACCACACACCACTCACAGTAATTCTGGCGTTGAAGCACACCGGGGTGGCATTCGGCCTCTCCAGGTGGGGCCCGTTGATGAAGCATGTCACCAACCAGGTTGGTGAGTGAGGGCTTTTTAAAGAAACCAACTAGGTTTCTACAGTAGTGCATCGCCGCCATGGAAAGGCCCTGTCAACCCATCAACAGAATAGCACTGCCACCACGTTATGCCCCAGCACTGCTGCCCGGCAATCGTAACGATTGCCGACCTGCGGAAAAGGGACGGACGGACTTTACATCCATCGTGGTACCCCCCGCCATGCTAATATGGTGGGGGGGTAAATCATGTTGTGATGGCGATCGGCCCACCATCATAATGACCCACATAGATGTAAAAACAAGCGTGGGGAATACTAGAGCATAGTTAAGACTTCAGGGACAATTACGATGTTGGCGAGAGAGCTTCTTACCGACTCGGCTTCGGAATCGTTTCGGACCGACTCGGGTTAGGCAAGTCCGACCGACCAATTACGATGTTTCTGAACACCGTTCGGTCGGACTCCCACTGACTTCATTGGGAGCCTGGGTTACGAACGAGAACACAGGCTCCCATTGGAAGAAATGGTTGATGCGGTAAACCTTGCACCCGTCATAGTCACCCCATGGTGCCTGCATGGTTTTCAAGGGGTCCCTTGGGCACCCCCACAGACCATACCTGGGGGCCTCAGGATGAAGGGGGGCCTGTGAGGGCCCCAAATTCAATTTACAACAGACGTTTTGTGTCCCGCAGGCCGACTCAGAACGGCTGTCAGACACTGACATCTTAATCGCTCTGTCGGAAACGGTGTTCACATCAGCTCCGACCTACTCGGGGCTACGAGTGCAGATCGGAACCGATTCAGACAGTCCAAACGGTTAACCTCTATCAAAATCGGTCGGTCAGAAAGGTTCGAAGGTCGGTCAAAAACATAGGTTCTGAAATGGTTTAGGAGAATCCGAATGCCTTGAGGAGCCTTTCCAACCGACATCGTAATTGGCCCCTTCATTGTAAAGGTATATTGTGGTTTATACTGTATTGTAAATGCTGTTTCCCATGGCTAACCAATACCCTGCCATTGAAAATAATGGAGTTAGAGACTTAAAATAAATTCCCATGAGAAATAATGTTAAATTAAATTAATGTATATTGCCTTTTTATCTATACGTAATACATTAATTTATTGTTTAAAATAAAAGACATAATTAATAATAAATATTATTTTAACAACTGTTTAACTTTAACATATATTCAACTTTACCTTAAATCATACATTATTTTACATTATTTCTATACATAACTTTTTTAGAAATGCTTACTACATAATAAATAACTAGAAATATTTTTCTGTGAGTGGGAGTTTCTTACTAAATCTTTAAAAAAATGTTATTTTAATTTAATATATTTAACCTTATCAAATATTTAATTAAAATTACTTTAATCGTGCTGTATCATTTTTTTATTGCTCTACATTTAAAGCAAATATATCAAATTAAATTATAATTAATATGTGTATTTAATATACACGTATGTTGATAACTTTTTTCAAGGTTAATAAACTGTTTTACTTTTCCCCAATAGTTTAGCATAGGGAGAGCTCCATGCTCGGGGCAGGGATCTCCCTATGATAAAGAGTATCCCTACTTATGCTTGTCTAATATGATCAACTGTATTTATTAAGGAAGGCTCTACCTGCTAGATCTTGTTCAGTAATCCACATTTCAAGTTGAATGCAGAACTGAATGTACTTTGGGGTGAATGGAAATTTTTCCTAATGGACTTGCATTGTAATCGATCTAGTATGGGTGCTATTTTTGATGGAAAAGTGTTCAAGTAAAATCATAAGTCCTACTAACAGATTTTGTTTTCTGTGTGTTAACTTGACTCAGTCATTGGTGACTGTCTGATTATAAGTAGAGGGTACCTTACAAGTCTAGTGCCACCTGCCTACATGCAATTAAAGGAACTTTACACCAGTTGCAAGTTTTGGTGGGATGGTTGGTTTTCATCCGTCGCTTAGTTTCCATGGCTAGGCCATTTTCTTTGCACAATAGCTAGAGCAATTCTAGGGTTCAAGGCTAAGCATCACAGAAACAGTTTATCTGTCAGGTCAAGGTTGACTTAAAGATTTGGAATGAGTTCTTGGAGTCAATCATTGGCTCAGTAATTAGGCAACTCCCACGTCATGGGTACTGAAGGGTTTAATCAATGACGCACAGTAAGAAGGAAGGGGTGGTTACCCTGCTCCTAGGAATAACAGCATCATCACTAGCATGTAAAACACAGAGGGCTTATGAGTCTGCCTTTAAATCCCTGCAGGCTTTTGTTAATTATTTTACAAAAATGGGGGGTGGTCTAGCCCCTTCATTTCAATGGCAGAGTGAGGAACAAATAGTCATCTTTCAGCAGTATCATATTTGTGAAATGGTCAATGGCTAGGTATGGTGGTTTGGTTTCCATAGTATACAAGCCTTGTTCGGATGGAAGAGTGAATCCGTTCAGGCACTACCCATGCCGGCATTTAGAAATCAATAAACCACTAGCCTTGGAGGGCCACCGCTGGACTACCTTTTAAAGCAGCAAGACTGTTTCTGGGTCTTCTTCAGTAAATTATTTGGACTCTCACATGCAGGGGAAGCTCCTTAATTTGAGTGGACGAGCGTCACCCCACAAGTGCAAGAGCTAAAAAATTAAACAGTAATAAAGTTTATTTATTAACATTTTATTTTTCAACAAACACGCCCTGAACTAAGGGCCCGATTATGATGCCGATCAACAATGCAGTAAAGAGATCGGCCAACAGGAAGTCTATGGTCCTGACTGCCAAATTAGGAATGGACCCTCGTGGAGGTGGTAAGAAACATGCCTCTTTGCCAAAAGGCATGTTTTTAAACATTCCTGCACCCTGAGGCAGGCAAAATGTGGTGCCTGCCACACAATGCAGGGATGTATCGGGGGCGCCACAGATGCCCCCACAAGGCCCATAGGGGAGGGCCACGGGGGACAGGGACCCTGCTAAAGGCACCAAAAAAGCCTTTCTACCAGCCATTTATTGTCGGAAGAACCGACATGAAATGGCTGGCGGAAAGGTGGATCGTAATCCCCACGATGGTGCCTGAGAACGCGCCGCCTCCATTGTGGGAATGCGATCTGACCGACTGCCCAATGGGCTCCTTGATGATACAAAGCAAAACATCTTATAATAGCAGATTTACCAGCAGAGATTACTAGAGCACAGAAGTTACTGTCATTATTTCATAAGCTCACAAGATGGTGGTGTTTATGAGAGAATACATAGGGCATCACAGATGCAGAATTTCGATGAAGAAGGTTAGAACGACATGTTCCATGAATCATTGTAGGGGTCAGTTGCTCTATAACCTTTTGTAATTAACGACTGAGGAATGAGGCAGATGTTTTCCGCCTCTGGATCCTATCGTGTATTTCTGCTGTTTTTCCTGAAAACCCTTGTACTTGTGGGGTGGTGCGTGAGAAGAGCTCACCTAATGAGTCGTAGGATCTTAAAACAACCAGGCATTAAGCAGTTTCTTGAAACGGGGCAGGTTTGGGCAGGACCGGATATCCTCAGGAAGACTGTTCCAATTGCAGGGTGCTAGATGAGAAAAGGCCCTACCGCCTGCCTTTGCCTTTCTGATTCTCCGCTTGCAGAGCAGGTTACGATTGCTAGATCTTAACTGCCGCGCGGGTACGTATAGCTCAAAATTCTTCTTAAGATAAGAAGGGCCTGTTCCCTGGAGAGACTTAAAGACAGTACATAGCTGCTTAAAGATAGCTCTTTTTTTAATAGGAAGCCAGTGTAGTTGGCGTAAGAGAGGTGCCAATAGGGTCCGTGCTGGTTTGTTAAGGGCAAGACGGGCTGCTGTGTTTTGAACTACCTGAAGTTTTGATAATAAGTCTTCCCTTATTCCAACCAGCAGAGAGTTGCCGTAGTCCAGTCGACTAACCAAGAGCGACTGGATGAGTGTTTTTCTTGTCGTGAGAGGGATCCACGGGAAGATCTTTCTAAGCATCCTCATTATTCCAAAGCAGGTGCCTGACAACGTCTTCACCTGTTCTTCCATGGACAACTTATTATCGATTCTGATGCCTAGATTCTTGTCACATCCTTTGGGGTATGGGGCCTCCCCTAGTTCTGATGGCCACCAATCTGGGGACCACAGTTCCTCAGCCTTACCAAACAGCAGTATCTCCGTTTTGATGGAATTAAGCTGGAGGTAGTCTTCCTCATCCAGGTGGCTATATCAGACATACAGTTATTGAACTTTATTTTGGTTACTACAGGATCTGCCTCTAAGGGGAACTATCACCTGCATGTCGTCTGCGTACGATATAGTCTCAAACCCAGAACTTCCGATAATTGCGGCCAAAGGGGCTACATATATATTAAACAGGGTGGGACTTAGGATGGATTCCTGTGGTACACCCTTGTCTAACCAAGTGGTCTGTGACAGAAAGGAATCCAACTGGACACATCGAATTTGGTTGGTCAAATAGCTTTGGATCCACTTAAAGGCCATGCCTCTGACACCAATCTCTCGGAGCCTAGCCGTAAGGATAAAATGAGAGATGGTGTCAAAGGCTGCCGACAGATCTAGGAGAACTAACATTGATGGAGTGCCAATATCTAGAGACATCCTTATGGAGTCGGTGACTTCTTGACATTAGAGTAAAGGTTTATCTACTCAGTGCTTTCAAATACATTGCTGATTTTCTGCAAAACTGTATTTAATTATATTCAGTTTGACAGTGTTTTCTCTTACATTTCCAAGTTCCTCAGTTTGAAATCAGATAAAGCTACAATTGGTGTGAAAGTCACAATAAGAAGTCATACATCTTGGAGGAGTTAATTATTTGCTGGCTTGCTTAGACTGTGAGGACACAGAAGTTACTGCTTAATTAAATCAAGAGATGAACACTTTGCTTTTGCTTTCTACAAACTCTGTCTTTAAAAAACATTGCTTTATCTACTTGCTGGATCAAGAGGTCATATTGGAACAATGATGGAGAAATACCTATTTCTTATGTTAATTTATGTATGATGAAATATACCTGGATAGTTTACATGAAGTAATTCATTTTTTTTAAGAAGAGCTGTGCATGGATGAGCTTCTCTTGTCCAGAAAGTTTGGTTCTTCCTCTGTGAGGCACAATTTCTATTTGTTTTTGGTGGGTATATGATTCCACATATAGAGGTACTATGTTTTTGAGTGTGAATGGTATAAATAAATGACATTTACTTCTTATTTTTTTAGTTTGGTCATTAAACAAGCATAAGGACCCATATACTACTTTTGAAACAGCCTCTTCCGCATCTAGGACTTACAAGAGCAAAAATATTATTTTGCATTGTTACAGGTAAACCTTAAGGTATAGGGAACATATTATTATGTTAAACAATGTGTTAAGCGATTAATGTATGTTGTGCTTCTTCCAGGTCTCCTTCCCAGCTGTTCCCTACCTTTCCTTCCCTCACTTGATTCCCTCAAACTTCTGTGGTATAATAGCAGACGGAATTGATGCTATCGAGAGGTGGACCCTATTGTGCATTGAACCGATCATGGAGGCATTGATTGTCATTGTTACAGAATAATCTGCCCAAGAAAATAATTCCTCCTGGTCGGTTCAAACACAATATGGTGTTGTAGACAGGTCAATGCCGTCGCCTCCAGCTGCTTCAACACCCTACGCATTCTCTGTAAGACCTTCACATTGATCCCCCCGAGTCAAGGAAGACAGTCACACACATGCTAATAACCAGCAGATTGGACTATGGCAACGCCCTCTACGCAGGCATCAACAAATCTCTACTCCGCAAGCTCCAGACGATACAGAACATCGCAGCCATACTCGTTCTCGGCATCCCTCGACACGAGCACATCAGCCAACATCTACAGAACCTCCACTGGCTCCCGTCGAGGAAAGAGTCACTTTCAAGATACTCACCCATGCCTCCACAACACCGGACCCCAATACCTCAACGAGAGAATTGCCTTCCACATACCCAAACCTCAGATCCACCAACCGTGCCCTTGCCGAAAGCCCTCGCATCTGCAGAGCCAGGACAGGGGTTAGAGCCTTCTCCTACATCCCAGCCAAGACCTGAAAGGAGGCTCCCGATCGACATCAGACGCACCCCCTCACTGAACACCTTCAGAAAGGCCCTCAAGACCTGGCTCTTTGACTGCAAGAAACTGCTGCCCACCCCCACAGCACCTTGAGACCCTCACGGGTGAGTAGTGCGCTTACAATTTCCCTAAATGATTGATTTATTAGGGGACGTGTTAGCAGCTTGAGCGTTAGTACAACAAGAGGTAACAGCATCATGAGCAGAAACCAAAGTATTGCAGGAAAGAATAGACAGAATGCACAGAAATCCCTTTGAAGCTCATATTGGGAGAGCCTCTGGGGTTTTTTCTTGGTTAACCAATGATGACACCACGCAAAAATCCTCCAGTTACAGTAGAAATTCCTACTCCACTACCATTAGCTGCACCTGAAAGATTTCATAGGGCAGCAAGCGAGGTGCAAGCATTTGTGACCCAAATCCTTTTGCATTTTTCCTGAAAACCTAAAGTATTTCCCGCTAATCAGACCAGAGTGGTCTTTAAGATGTCATACTTAGCAGGTGGTGCTGCACAGTGAGCAGCACCATTGGTAAGGAGGAACGATCCGCTCTTGTGTGATTGGATAGTATTCCGCAAGGAATTTGAGAAAGTCTTTGATAGAAGGGCTAACTCTTTTTCAGCGGACAGAGAATTATTAGAATTAAAGCAAGTCTCGAAGCCGCAGCGTTCACGACCTGCAGATGTGTGGCAGCCGTTGGTGGAGTGGCTCGCAGGAGCGGAAGTGGAGGGAGATGACTGAGTTGACTGATTGGAAGGCTGTCGATGAGATGAAGACCGGTGTACGCTGTCTTGTGGAGCGCGCTAGTGGGGGGGGGAGCCAGCCTGGTACGAGCGCCATGTTAGCTGAACCTGCGTATAGCAGAGATGGGAGAACTAGTGTTTGTGCGGATCTGATGGCGCGCGGCCGCAGGGTGGGGGCAGTCGGGATATCTGCCCTTCGTGTTGGCGGGTTCCTCCCTAACTCTCGCTCAAAGTAGGTGTTGTTGGATTGTTCCCAAAACTGTTACCGTTTGTGTTGTACTCCAATATACGATGTGAAATCGCTCATGCGGCTTGCCGCACTGACAACATGCTGCCTGCCTCCGGGTTGTTGGCTGAATAGCAGTGTACGAATTGATGAGACAATAAAGGTTTTTCAAAATCAAAAAAAAAAAAAAAAGCAAGGCTCGAAGGACTTGTTTGTATATCTAAATAACTTTCAAAGGTTGGTGGCTGAGACACAAAGGCCCGGAGAAAAAAGAGCCGCTTTATTCCATTTAGGATTGAGAGATGATTGAAAAGATGTGCTAGCACAGATCAATCCACAACCTGTCATTTGTACGGACTTAATTAATCTGACTTTACGATTAGATTATCGCATGAAGAAGAACAAAGGGGATAGAAAGAAAGTGGATCGATTACTCCCCAGATTTGAGAGAAGTAGAGACACAGTAGTAGTATCTGAGGACTTCAGATCCAATGGAAATCGGTACAGCCAGAGGTTCACTGACTCAGGAAGAGAAAAACATGAGAAGAATGGGCTGTGTTTATATTGTGGTAAAGAGGCCAGTTTGTTAAAAATTGTTTGGCTAAACCTAAAACAAGGTCTGGGTGGTCCAAGGTATCATCTATTGATACCACCAAAAATCTGAAAAGCTAAATAGCTCAAGGGTAGAAGAAGGGAACGACTTGAGCTGCACGGTTAGTCCTTCTTTAGATGTATCCAATCGAGAGCACTTCTATTTACCTATACAACTGAGTACGCCGAAAAGTTGGCAATCTTTTTAAGCCATGATTTATTCTGGGTCTACAGGTATTTTTATTGATGAAACTATGGCTCAAAGGTTACAACTAAATTTGATGAAGAAAAGAGAAACCAGAAATTGTAGTAGCTGTTGATGGGAGAGACTTAGTTTCTGGCCCCATAAGATATAGCACCGAAATTCTATCAGTGAGGTGTGAAGAGTATCACGCTGAAACATTATGTTTTGATGTGCTAAAAGCTCCTCAATATGGATTGATACTTGGGTTACCATGGCTGAAACAGCACAACCAATCTATTAATTGGAATAATATTACCATTGTCTTTGATTCTCACTTTTGTTCGTCTCATTGTTTTATTCCCATAACCCAGCCAGTAACGGATTTGGCATTGAGACATAATATAGCCACAGCGGCCAAAAAAGACACCTTTCTTCCCGACAAGTATCAAGAATACTGCGATGTATTTAATGAAAGACAAGCAGACATATTGCCACCTCATAGACCCTATGACTGCCAAATTGACTTAATATCAGGTGGGAGTATATAGGCTCTCACAGAACCTGAAAATGAACATTTGAAGCAATATATAGATCAATATCTAGCTAAATGACTAATAAGGGAGAGGGGTTGGCCTAATGGCTAGGGCAGTCGATTTTGAATCTGGGGAACCGGGTTCGAGTCTCGGCAATGACGCTGAACATCCTCTGATACTGGGCAAATCACTTAATCTCCCCGTGCCTAACAAAAATGAATGTGTCCTCATGTAACGCAACCGGTGCTATGTAAAGCATTCTGATACCTACGGGTCAAGTTTGCGCTATATAAAACTCCGTAATAAATAAATAAGGACATCCAAATAACCTGCTTCTTCTCCTCTTTTTTTCATACCAAAAGCCAATGGCAAGAGGCGAACGTGTATAGATGTTAGAGCCTTGAATAATATTACCATCAACAATCGTTAACCTCTACCTCTTACACCAGTTCTTTTAGATCAGGTAAAAAATGCTACCATTTATAGCAACTAAGATCTCAAAGGGGCTTATCATCTGGAGAGAATGAGGGAGTGTAATGAATGGAAGATGGCTTTCGGTACACAATATGGTCTTTTTGAGTATCAAGTGAAGCCTTTTGGTCTTTATAATGCACCTGCTACGTTTCAACATTTCTTGAGGCTATTTGAATATATTCACAGTGGTTTACATTGATGACATATTAATATATTCCAAGGGCACTCTCTTTAAATCTCTTTGAAGGGATGACCAGCTTGCCCTCTTTTCTGTACCCATTAAGGAGTCCTTGGGCTTTACATCTCGCTTAGTTATTGGTATGTACTCCAGAGAGGACACTGAGATCTGTCTCCCAATCTTAACTCCATTTTAAACTATCTCTCCTGGGTGCAGGGCTTCTAGCCTGCTTGGACCACAGCTGTGGGACGTCTCGTCCTTTGAGCTGCACTGTGTCACTACTTGGAATCTATTTAGGAAATGTCTCAAGATTTGCCATTTTTCTAAACTCTATTCTACTGCTGCTCATTTAAATTTCGTCTATTTTTTATACTCTTACCTGTCTCGCCCTCTCGCCTGTTTTCCTCTTCTTTTCTTATCCTGTCTCTTTTATGCATGGCTCTGTGTTTCTATTATCCCTCTCACTTGACATACATATCTTTCTGACAACTGTCTCTCACAGCTGTGTATTATTTGTTTCTTTCGTATGCATGTGTACACACACACACACCTTCTTTGTCTCTACCTCTTACTTGTTTCTTTGCAGTGTCCTCGTCCTATCCCTTCTTTCTACTTCCTCTGCTCTCTCTACTGTATTTCCCTTTCCGTTGAAGTAGAGTTATGGAGTGGCCATTTTCCCAGGCCCTTTCCTTCATCATCTTGCAATAAGCACCAGTGGTCAGCCACCAACATTAATAAATTAATTATCTTTCAAGTTTATTTCTGTTTCAACTTATGTTTTTTAGGGGCTGATTACAATGTTGATCAGAAAGGCTTTGAACGGGATTAGGAACCCGCGTTTCCGCCATCTCAGAAACACATCCGACTGACCGATTACGATAGTCGGAAACCGTTTGGTTGTTTCACCTTGGTACCGATCGGCATTCAAAGAAAAAAAGTTGGTCGGAGCGGAATTATACAGGTCTTTGGATTGCGTTTCCGACCAACGCATTACGATGTCGGATTTGGACAGCCTTTCCAAATCGGTTTGTCTGACACAGATCGGCAGCCGGAATCTGACTTTGGGGCCCATAGTTGCCCCCCAGTCACCCAGAGACCTCCGGTTGGGGCCCATGTGGGTACCCATGGGTCCCCTCTTTCCAACCATACACGGTGTGGCAGGCACCAAGGTGTGCTGGCCACAGGTTACAAGGTATCCAGGACCGCCCCTTTTTTCAATGGGAGTCTGTGTAGATGGTTGGAACACATGCTCCCATTGAAGTCAATGGGAGTCTGAACGGTGTTCGGAAACATAGTAATCGGTCGGTCAGACTCCCCGAATCCAATTCGGTCGGAAACCATTCTAACACCTAGTCAGTCGGAATGTTTTTCGACCGACATCGTAATGAGGCCTTTTGTGTCTTTATAGACAGGCTGCTGAGTAATGTGAAGGGCACCTCAGGAGAGAGCCACCAGATCACAAAAGTGTAGGATGCACACTGTTTATTCTACGAAACAAACATATGTCCCTGTTCTTTGCAGGCTACAGAAATTATAAAACGTCCAGAGATCCCTGTTTAATTTTTCATCCGAAAGCGCAAAGTGGAAAATAAAAGTTGTGAATTAAGCCCTTGGGAATAATACAAATTTACCATCTATATGGATCTGAAAAGGACTGGCTGCTGAGTCATCTGAATTTCCTTCAAATACAAAATTATCTAGTTTGTGAAAACTTACCACATAGTTTTTGAGGGCTGTTGTTAGCCTCTCAGATGTCAGCAGGCTGGAACCACAAACTAGTCACAGTTTCACATTAAAAAAAAGATGATTGGAAAATATGGCTGGAGACCCCACCTAACTGTTCCACACTAGAAGCTTCACGTATCCAAGAGTGTGTGAGGTCTACACTCCACAGAAGGTTGTATCCGTGACCTGCTCTATTTATTTCCAAGGTTCTGTACTCAACCACAGAGGAACTGTGCTAATTTGCACTTAGGGGAGGGAAGTTATGTATAAATGAAGTAATCTCCCATGAGGAAAATCGAGTTGCATCAGAAACATGTTTAGAATCCCAGAACAGGCAAGAAGAGAAAGAATTTACAATCTTATCCTGTTCTAACACCGATGACGTTCCAAGTAAAATATTAACTCACCTGTTTTTTTGTTGTTGAAATAAAACATATAAGCCAGTAACAATCGATTGGCTTTTAAATGAAATCATGCAGAAAAGGGACACATCCTTTGTATGTGCCTATGTGTTTGGGTAGCCTTGAAAAAGAGATTGCTTGTTAAGTAGTAAAGAAACAAGTTCACCATCAGATCCACTGTATAGCTGTGTACCTACATCAGAGCAACAGATATATGCAACAGAGGTAGGTGAATGTTGTAAAAGTAGGATTCCCCATAGTCGCAAAGCTTTTTGGCCAAACAAATATCAGGTGAAGATTGGGGCGAGTGTTTGTGATGTCGCCATCATGCACATGAGGAAAAGGGTGGCCAACTAGACCAAGCTACAGTTCTGCACAACCACCCCAGATGCGTTTGTCTTTTGTCTGTGTTCAAGCTGGACTCCTGGAATGGGAACAGGCTGTTGAACTTTTGATCCACCTAGTCACTTTGTGAACGTTGCACAGCGGGGACTGTTGATGTTGGAGAGACCAGGCAAGCCAGCTACAGAACTCCAAAGTGAAACCACAAGTAGTGCTGGAAGGAGCTGATTAAATCTTTGTGTTAAATGAAGAATGCTTCCTACATAGGATAAAACAAATCAGACTTGCATTCACATCACATGGTCACATTCACTTAGAGAAAGACACTAAGGTGAATGAAACAATTATTTTCACAGAAAAGCATGAAGCTCCCTAAAGTTTCTTCCACCAAAAGAAAGCTCTTTGTCAGGCCTTTTCTGATGATGCCTCACAAAATTGTTACCCACTCACCGTGAGAACCTTCCTGAATGCTTCCAAATACCTCTTCGTCCTCAGTTGCCAATAACCAATCAGCTTTAGGGTGACTGATTTGAATTTGTCTCCTGGGTAAATGTGTGCAATCTACCCTGGTGATGTTTGAATACAAAGTTAGCTAAAGGTCTTGCTCTAAAGCTTTCACCTTTCAGCTTCAGTAGTGTCTACTGGTGTACAGAATTGGAGGTAAAACTGCCTTAAACACCTATGATCAGTCATATCGGGCTTTGTTATCTACAACACTCGTGGCAATAGATTGTAATCTATCTGGACAATAATGTATGCCCCATAGCACTTTTCTGTCACTGCCCAATTAACAGCCAGATATTGCATTTTGTGGATAAACAATTTTATTTACAGCTCATTTGCTTCGGGTGGCTAAATCAACAGGTCCTGGAGTTCTCCCTCCCCAGTGTGTCGAAGGAAGAGTTGACTTGGTCAGCAAAGACAAATCTGTTTGCTGTGGGCAGTCTGTCAATGATTTTGTTCATGGATGTCCTCTCAATGAGAGCTGAGGTATAGATAATTTTTCTTGCCTTCTCTGATTCTTCCTCATCTCTGTATAGGTGCATACTTACAAGATTCTGGGATGTCATACATGCTTTGGGGAGACGTTGCCTTATGCCCAAAAACCCAGAGATGACCACAGGACAGTTGAATTCAGTCTCCTCTTGATGTACCACTGTCATTAATATCTGCAAATGTCAAAATCATAAAGAAAAGTTTGTGAATTAGGCTTCAGAATGCTTATTTTCCAGCAATGGGTAGACCAGGGCCTAAAGATTTCTCTGTCTTTATATCTTGGTAGATATGTTTACTCTGGCCTTTGTCTACCTTGCCAAAGAGGGTGTCATCATGAGACATATTAGTTTGACCCCTGAAAGGGAAAGCCATTAATAGTTTCAGTACCCTAGAAAACTCTGACCTACTTTATTATTGTTTGGCAGCTGGATGATTTTGAATGCCTCATTCTTTGTAAGAACTCACTGAAACAATGTGAAAAAGTACCTAAACCTGACCCTGCTCTAAGGGTATTTGCTCAGTTAAAGTTTGGATACATTTTCATTTGGTTGATGTTAGAGTTTCACCAACAATTGCCCATCCAGAGGTGGTTGTGTCATCAAAGTACACCAATAGATGCATCAGGTTAGCTTCTCCGGATAGTGCTTAGTCGTCTCAGGATGCTCAGGGTAGGGTTTCAATCCCAAAAAGCAGAGAGAAGGGGTTAAGATGTTGCCCTGTAAGTTATTAGCAGAATCACCAAACTCCTAAAGGGGAAAGAATCTGTGGAAGACTAAGGGCCTGATTATGAGTTTAATGGTCCCACAGTGGACGGTGCAATGCTTCGTCCTCTGTGGGACCGCCAAACCCTTGGTGCAACTGCCTGGCAGATCAGGAGTTTTTTCCTGGTCTGGTGGGTAATCCTGCGGTGGTCTGTTAGGCTAATAAAAGATCCTAACAGGCAGACCACTGTTCTCAGAGCTCCGACTGCCCCTTCTTGCACAGTGTGGCATACTGACCACTGCCAATGTGATACTGTAGGCAGTCCCACAGAGCGGCGGTTGTTGGACTGCCACCATGAGTTCGGCAGTCCTATGGATCGTCAAACTTGTAATCAGACCCTAGAAATGGAGAATCAGACTGAATGCTGAACGTCGCAGTGGTGGGAGGTTTCAGTTGCAGTATGCATCTGAGTCATTAGTAGCAGAGCACATATAATCTCACTACTCACAGAGCTCCTTGCCTGACAATGATTCATAGTTGTATTAGCTCTCTGCTTCATTGAGTTTTTTCTCCCAATTCTACATCCTTCACCTTCTTTGTCAGATCCAGGCCCTTCCTTTATTTGTGTTGTTTCTTTGTTTGTCTACTTGTATTTTGGATGATGATCATCTGCCATAGACCTTTGGTCTCCATTGTCTGGGGAGGGTGGCTGATGTATTATGTCATGCCTGATAATAATTTGTTTGCAATATGCGATTGATTAAAATCATTACATGTAATACAAATTAATTCAATTGTGAGTACAATTGAACAAAGTTTGCATTAAGGATACAACCCCTAATGCAAAACCTGGTCCTACCAGACCAATCAGGCTTCATTCCAACGAGGTCAATAACACATAACCTATGGACCATTTTTGCGATGTTTCATTACTTGGACCCAGACTTGCCGGCTGCTGCTGCCCTTTTAGACGCATCAAAAGCTTTCGATTCCGTGGAATAGCCCTTCATGTTCTCAGTACTGCGCAAGATGGGGTTTCCAGAACCTTTATTGCACTGGATAACGCTATTATGCACAGAACCGAGCGCACGATTAAGGGTGAATGGTAATACAGAGAATATATTCGGTTCGAACACCACTCAGGCCTGAGTATCAACTGGACCATGTCTATGGTGATTCCATTGACTCCAGCTACACTGCAACCTCAGCTATGCTACCCCTTACAATGGCATACAGACCCAGTGAAATACCTGGGGGTAGGGGTTCACAGAGACCTGGAGTTAATAATACGCGACAACTACGGTAGAGCCCTTACAAAACTGGAAGATCAAATATACACGTGGATTAGGCTACCACTATCGCTAGCTGACAGAATATCAATGCGGAAGATGGTTGTGCTCCCACAATTTCTTTATCTGTTCACAAATATACTGGTGCGACTCACACAACAGTTCTTTACAAAACTACGCACTAATATGAGCAAGCTAACATGGGCAGGAAAGCAGACGAGAGTAGGATGGAGGGACCTGACTAGACCATATACACAAGGGAGGTTCGGAGCTCCATACCTACAACTTTACTATTACTGCGCAAAGGAACAACATGTGCATTATTGGATACACCCACATGGGGAGAGGAGTTGGCCTAACGCCTAGGGCGGTCGACCTCAAATCCGCTGAACATCCTGTGATTCTGGGCAAATCACTTAATCTCCCTGTGCCTAACAAAAATGAATGTGTCCTCATGTAACGCAACTGGTGCTATGTAAAGCGCTCTGATACCCGATTCGGGTCAAGTTCGCCCTACATAAAACTCCGTAAAATAAAATAATGAAAAATGCCCACATAATTCACATAGTGGTGGAACATGAGAGCGTACATCCGACCCCACTAGCTGCCTATATCCTGGAGCCAAAACACAATACCACGAGAGCAGAAATTAACCCAGTCTGCTGCACATCAATGGCATGGCATATGCTAGCAAAGCGTGCGCACAAACTACCCACATATGCACCAGCGCTAACCCTGCGTCATTATCCGAGCATATCTGTAACACAGGAAAAACACATGCAAAAACTACTAGAAGATATGGGCTTACGCGTTATGGGCAATATATTCCCTGAGGGCCAATTCATTTCACAAAATGAAACCTCGCTAGTAGCACACCTCACACCCTTAAAGATATTTACAGACCTTAGATTGCGAGCGGCCAGGAAGGAACTCTATTCTACATTCCCCAGCGCACCACCGACACATAATGCGCTCCGAATACTTTTAACAGCAACCACACATAAATGACTAGTAACAAACCTGAATAATGCAGCCCAGCCCGAACACTTCCTAGAACAGGAACAGGCTCTACAAAGATGGGAAGACGCACTGGGCAGCTCAATCTCTGAGGAAGACTGGGGGTACAGCTGTGCAATTACACAACTGCTCACGTCCAATAGCAACTTGCGAATCATACATTTCAAATTCCTACAACAAGTGTACTATACGCCGACCCAACTATATAAATAGGGACTTCTGGAAGATGACAAATGCATAAGAAGCAGCGCCCAACAAGCAGATTGTTACACATGGCCTGGGCATGCCCACAGCTTCACTCATACTGGCAAACTGTTACCTGCACTCTCAGGGCAATGCTAGCTGAGCAGATACCTATTCTACCCCAATCCTGCTTGCTAGGGATCTATAAAATTAAGCAGGCCAGAAGGCGCACATTCTTAGCTGTGGCATTACTCCTAGCTAAGAGAAGAATAGCTCTAAAGTGGGGGAGCAAACAGACACCACAAAGCAAACACTGGATCACAGATATGACGTATTGCAGGGAACAGCTAGAAACTTACGCAGAAGAAATACCAGAGGCCTCCCAACCAAAAGATTTTTGGGACCCACTCACGCAATACCTAAGGTCTATGCAAGCTGATGATTAACCACACACCTCCCTATAAAAGCTATGATAACTGTAATGTATTCTGGGAACTATGCTGTAGATTGTAAATACAAGGCAAAGACTATACTATGGAAATACATTAGAGCTGTACCTAATGAGCCAGACACTGTTATGTATATGTTATGTCACTTGTAAACTTGTGACATATTGTGCTGTGGATCTGTGAACAAACGTATGTAAAATAACCGCATAAGAAATGTGGAAACTGTATAATATGCCTGACCATTATTAAATAAAAAATTAAATAAAAAAACAATTGAACAAAGTTTACACTTAATATTAACTTGTCTTTTTAAAGCCGTTACTTGTTTTTTATAAATATACTGTGCCTATATAGAAAATATGAGTAAAACAGTGTAAGAAATTGGGTTACTGGTTGAGGGGGGAAGGATGAAACCCTTGTCAAGTAGCAACCACAAATGTTCTCAGGGTGAAGTCACAAGCAAACCCTAAATTAACCTTTGCTTAACCCTCGGGCAGATTGTGCAGAACAGTCAGGCTTAACTCAAAGGCAATTTGAAAGTGTTTATGCAACACTTCAAACAATAACACAGTAAAAAACAACACACCACAAAAGGATCCCACATCAGATTAAGAAAAATAGAGTAATTCTTAGATAAATAAAACAAGACCAAAACAACAAAAATCCAATCATTAGAGAAGGTTTGAAGGTTTAAAGATTTCAGTGAAAATAGCGGCAAAAAGCACCAACTATGGATATCTGCCCGCGCCAGACTGGGACAAAGTCACGAGTTCAGGCCGACCGCGATGGAGTGCAGACCGAATACAGGAACCCACTAAGGCTAAGTGAACAAGAGTACTTTAAATCTTGGTTCGTGAAGTGTGTGAGGTTCCACGCCGAGGTTGCCTCATGCAGCCAACAAGGCAATGCGTCACTTCCGAGGTGATGTAGAGCTACGTTGCAAGGCCCTGTGCTGTTGTCGAGGATCCCGTTGACATGGGCTTGTGATGTGAAGTTCGACATCGTGAATGCATCGCACAGCTGAGGTTATGCATCAGTTCCTAGGAGCTGTGATGCGAGAACCTGCGCTGTTGAGGCTGCCGGCAATGAGAGATGCGAGGGCCTGCATCAGGAAAGCGTGGGACAGGAGGCAGTTGGGGCTACATGGTCGATGCAAATTCCTTTTCTCCGGAGGAATGCTCACAGCAGAGGCGATGCGTTGGTTTCAAAGGCAATGCGTGGGACAGCAAAGACGATGCGCCGGTACTGCTAGATATGCACCGCGCCACGGAGAGAATGTGTGAGTTCTGTTGGCTCCACAGAGGCTGGCAGAGCACTTTAGGTCCACTTCCAAGCATCCAGGACAGGTCTGGCACCATGTTCAGGTGCTAGGTTCAAGGTTGTTGGAGCCTTCTGTCCCTGAAGCTCTAGTTGGAAGGCCAGCCAACTAGCCCTTGAAGACGAATATATGATGTTACTTAGCATACCGTTACTCCGCAGGTATTTACTTTGAAGTTTTTACTTCTCAAATACCAATACTACGCATGATTTTAGTGCGCATACTTTTGTTCCCAAATACATTAAAAATGCTTTTACTTCGCAGTTATTTATTACGCATACCGTTACAACGCTTTATTGTTACTTTAAAACAAAAAATTATTCGTAATAGTAACTTATCCCCTGGCACGTACCCTGAACCCTAGAAATACCCCCTACACCCCAAAACCCTATCTCACCCTGACCCCTAAAAATATCCCAGTACCCCAATACCTAAATGCAGCCTGAACCCTAAAATTGCCCTCTACACCCCAAAACCCTAACCCACCCTGACCCCTAAAATTACCACAGCACCCCAAAACCTAAACGCACCCTGAACCCCAAAAATACCCCAGCACCCCAAAACCTTAAACGCACCCTGAACCCTAAAAACTCCCCCTACACCCCAAAACCCTATCCCACCCTGACCCCTAAAAATATCCCAGCATCCCAAAACCTAAACGCACCCTGAACCCCAAAAATACCCCAGCACCCCAAAACCTTAAATGTACCCTGAACCCTAAAAATACCCCCTGCACCCCAAAACCCTAACCCACCCTGACCCCTAAAAATCACCCTGTACCCCAAAACCTAAATGCACCCTAAACCCCAAAAATACCCCCTACACCCCAAACCCTAACCAACCCTGAACCCTAAAATTACCCCAGCACCCCAAAATCTAAACGCACCCTGAACCCCAAAAATACCCACCACCCCAAAACCTTAAACTCACCGTGAACCCTCAAAATACCCCATGCACCCCAAAACCCTAACCTACCCTGACCCCTAAAATGACCCCAGCACCCCAAAACCTAAAAGCACCCTGAACCCTAAAAATTCCCCAGCACCCCAAATCCTAAAACACACCCTGAACCCTAAAAACACCCCCTACACCCCAAAACCCTATCCCACCCTGACCCCTAAAAATACCCCAGCACCCCAAAACCTTAAATGTACCCTGAACCCTAAAAATACCCCCTGCACCCCAAAACCCTAACCCACCCTGACCCCTAAAAATCCCCCTGTACCCCAAAACCTAAAGGCACCCTAAACCCCAAAAATACCCTAGCACCGCAAAACCTTAAACGCACCCTGAACCCTCAAAATACCCCATGCACCCCAAAACCCTAACCCACCCTGACCTCTAAAAATACCCCAGTAACCCAAAACCTAAATGCACCCTGAACCCCAAAAATACCCAGCACCCCAAAACCCTAACCCCTAAAATTACCCCAGCACCCCAAAATCTAAACGCACCCTGAACCCCAAAAATACCCAGCACCCCAAAACCTTAAACTCACCGTGAACCCTCAAAATACCCCATGCACCCCAAAACTCTAACCTACCCTGACCCCTAAAATTACCCCAGCACCCCAAAACCTAAAAGCACCCTGAACCCCAAAAATTCCCCAGCACCCCAACACCTTAAACACACCCTGAACCCTAAAAACACCCCCTACACCCCAAAACCCTATCCCACCCTGACCCCTAAAAATACCCCAGCACCCCAAAACCTTAAATATACCCTGAACCCTAAAAATACCCCCTGCACCCCAAAACCCTAACCCACCCTGACCCCTAAAAATCCCCCTGTACCCCAAAACCTAAAGGCACCCTAAACCCCAAAAATACCCTAGCACCGCAAAACCTTAAACGCACCCTGAACCCTCAAAATACCCCATGCACCCCAAAACCCTAACCCACCCTGACCTCTAAAAATACCCCAGTAACCCAAAACCTAAATGCACCCTGAACCCCAAAAATACCCAGCACCCCAAAACCCTAACCCACCCTGACCCCTAAAAATACCCCAGTACCCCAAAACCTAAATGCACCCTGAACCCTAAAATTACCACCTACACCCCAAAACCCTAACCAACCCCGATCCCTAAAATTACCCCAGCAGCCCAAAACCTAAACGCACCCTGAACCCTAAAATTACCCCCTACACCCCAAAACCCTAACCCACCCTGACCCCTTAGAAATACCCCTGTACCCCAAAACTTTAATTTACACAGTAACTCCATTATGCGTAGTAAGTGCATGCTAAGTAATGGAACATGCATAGTAAATGTATGCTAAGTAAATGCATGGCTAGTAATGGCATCTGCAAACTAAAATATGCGTAGTAATGGCAATACGAAGTAATGACTGCGTAGTAAAGGTAGAATACCCTTGAAGACACTTTAGGTTTCTGTGTTCAACAGATGCAGGTCCAATCCTTCTCACCCAGGCAAGAGGGCAGCAAGCAGCAGGTCAGCACAGCAGGTCAGCAGTCTTTCAGTGCAGCAGTCTTGCACAGTGGCAGTCCTTTCAGCAGCACAGCAGTCTTTCTTCCTGCAGAGTATCCACTGGTCCAGAAGTTTACTGAAGAGGTGGTATCTGAGGGCCAATATCTATACCTGGTGCCCTTCCTATGGAAGGTGGGAGAAGCTTTCTGCCTTCCCTGTCCTGGCTCCAGACTAACTACAGAGGGTATGCAGCCCTTTGAGTGGAGGCAGGATGGAGCCTATTCAAGTTGTAAGTATGGCTGTGCCCAGCTCAGCCCTTCCATCTTGCCTGTGATGGCCCATTCAGGCAAAACCTAAGCTCTCAATGGTGTGTGGCTGTTAAGGAGGCATACTCAAAGCCCACCTGTCAGCTACACCCAGTCATGCGACCTAGATACAGGCTACAGGCACAAAATGGCTAAAGCAGGAAAATGCTAACTTTATAAAATTGGCATTTTATAAATTGTAATATATATTCGACTTTACCATAAGAGAGAATTGCTTCATTACAATTCCAAAGACGCCAATAGAGACTGCTTACTTGTTCCCCATTTGGACATTACAGCTTATTAAATGTAATAAGGTAACAGCAATGTTATCCTAATGGACAGGTAGGACTTGCAGTAGTTGAAAAACAAATTTAAGAGTTTTTCACTACCAGGACATGTAAAACTTAAATTTAAATGTCCGACTTTTTCAACACATTGTACCCTGGCATCTGGGCTGTTTAGGGCCTACAACAGGAGTAACATATATGTATTAAAAAGGAAGGTGTGGGCCTGGCAAATGGTTTATTTTGCCAAGTCTAAATAGCAGCTTAAAACTGCACACAAAGGCTGCAATGGCACGCCTGAGACATATTTAAAGGGCTACTTAAGTGGGTGGCACAATAAGTGATGCATGCCCACGTGTAGCATTTAATTTACAGGCCCTGGGAACATGTAGTACCACTTTACAAGGGACTTATAAGAAAAATAAATATGCCAATTGGGATAAGCTAATGTCACCATGTTTTAAGGAGGGAGCACATGCACTGTAGCACTGGTTAGCAATGGTAAAGTGCACAGAGTCCTAAGGCCAGCAACAACAAGATCAGCACAAAATGGAGGAGGAAGGCAAAAGGTTTACGGCAAGACCACCCTAAGGCTGACAGGTCTAACAAACAGCCTGTTAACTGTATATGTTAAACATTTCTCTTCACTGCTTAGTGTCTTTTCTACAAAACTATAAAAACAAACATAACAAGCACGGGCGGCATTGCAACCCTGGTAGACACATATAAGGGGCAGTAATAAGCAAAATTGGACACACAATGGGTTAACAGTACTAAGTCCAGGTGGTTTTGTGCCGAGGCTGCAGGAAGGAACCAACATCTCATCACGGTCTCAAGACACTGAGTTAGCCAGATAAGTCATTATCATGTGGTTGATCTAATTGATTCCTAGGCTTTATATGCCACTAAGTACATCACAAAACTACCATTAAGGAATATCAATCTCAATCCAAATATCCTTTTACTGAAAAGTAGCCAAATATCCATGCGTCTGGTCTTTCTCGCTGCCCAGTGGCGGTGGAATGCCAGGAACAAGGACACTCCTGACTAAATGCGGGGAGATTCTAAAATCAGTACTTGGTAAAACACTCCCCTTTCTTTCAGTTTCAAGTTCTTCATGAACAGGGAAGACAATGTACCACGGAGTACTGAAAAAACTACTGTGTGATCGAGGTTGTTGTCTGTCTGACAGGCAGCCTCCAAGTGGCCATCATCGAAGGTCTGTACATTCTGCTGGAGGAGAAAGGGTTCGCCCAGTGCCTAGAAGCATGTCTGCCTCAGTGTTGAGAGAGGAAAGGAGTATGTCTGGACCCGCAGGAGAGACTGTTAGGGAGAAGAAACCCAGCATGTTCCTCGTCTAGGGAAAGCCAGAGAAAATGGATTGCCTGAGAGCAAAGGCAGGAGTGACCCCTGATGCAGGGGTTTCCCAGTCTCTCTGTACATTGGCCAGCAGCTGCCTGGGTTTCTATACATAGGCCCAGTTGAGCTGCAACCGCCTTTGTGTTTGCATCAGCCGAAATATGGCTGCAATAGCTTTCATGTTTGCAGTGGTCCAGTTGGGGCTGCAACTTCCCTTTTCCAAGTTATTGTAGAACCTTTCCATCAGTGCTGATTCCTTCCACCTAGTAAGGACTCACAGTTGTCTCACTCCCTGCCTCTGTGGTCCTCCACTTGGCCTCCAATTATTTATTCTCTTTAATCTCAGCATGCAGCATGCAGTAGCAAACAACAGATTTATTTTCTGAGGCTCCACTTCTGTCTTGCTACTTTTATTTTAGGCTTGCTCCTTGATTTCTATAGTCCCATATCCACAGGCTTTAAGGTCAGTGATGCTCCTATAGTTAGAATCTGGTCCTCTTTTCCCTTGAGGCCAGTTCATATTTGCAGTGCCACTAGCTCTATTCCCTTTTGTGGTTGTGTTGATATCTTGATTATTATTACCAAGGGTGCAAATGAGATTCTGAGGCTTGGTGCCTCTTGCACAGAGACTCACAAGCACTCTTCTCCCAGGAGATCTGCTGGGTGTTGTACCAGACTCTAAGGGCCTCATGTAGGTAGCGAAATACCGGTCGGTAACGGCCGATTTTCGGTAAATATGCCGTTACCGACCGGTATTCAGACAAGTGAGATGTAGGAGTCCAAAAACCACTTTTCGGTAAATATGAGGCGGTAAATACCGATTCATAGTTACCGAATTCTAAAATACCGATTCATATTTACCGAATACATAATTAACGAATCGGTAAATATGAAGTGGTAAATATGAAGTGGTAAAAATTTAAAATGACATGTAGGAGCAGTCGGTAATTAAGAAATCCAGGAAAATCGGTAAATAAGAGTCGGTAATTAACACGGATTGAAAGCAGGTGGTAACCATCAACAATGCACATAAGCAATCCCAAAATGCAACAGCGTGGACAACATGGCCGCCATGTACGTCATTGCAAGGCGCCTACGTCTACAGGCAGCAGGACTGAGGGTGTGGCGACGGGAGGAACAAATCTACAGACAGCGCATCACACTATTACAGCTGACTGATGCAGAGATACATGAGAGGTACAGGCTACACCCCGAAACCATCATGGACCTGATAAGGGACCTGCACCCACTCCTGGACCAGCCAACAAGAAGGGCGCACGCCATACCACCACATGTGCAGGTGCTCTGCAGCCTACATCTACTGGCATCCGGCAGTTATCAGGTGGTGATAGCTGCGGTGGGTGGTGTATCCCAGAGTTGCCTGTCCCGTTTCTTCAGGAAGTTCCTGGATGCCATGATGCAGAGAATGCACCACTACATAAGCTTCCCAAACACACAGGCTGCACTGCAGAAAACAAAAACAGACTTTTATCACATGGCACAGTTCCCCCATGTCATCGGCTGTATTGATGGTACACACATCCCAATCTGTCCACCAGCTGATACAGAGCACATCTACAGGAACAGGAAGTCCACCCACTCCATCAATGTGCAGGTGATCTGTGATGCAGGGAACATCATCACAGATATTGTTGCAAAGTTTCCTGGGAGCACCCACGACTCTTACATCTTCCAGAATAGTGGGATCTTCACACGACTGAGTGCCGGCGAATTCGGAGAGGGATACCTGCTGGGTAAGTAACAGTGACGCCCCTTGAAACCTGCAAATCAGAGTGTATAGAGGCATGTAACTGATGGTTCCCTTTTACTCATCCAGGCGACAGTGCATATGCATGCCGTTCATTCATCCTCACTCCCTACCTACACCCAGCAACCCAGAGTGAGAGACGATACAACGTGGCCCACAAAACAACACGCAATGTGGTGGAGCGCACGTTTGGACTACTGAAGAGCAGGTTCCGCTGCCTCCACAAGAGCGGAGGCGCACGCCAGTACAAACCCATCACCTGCTGCAAGATTATTGCCACTTGTGCAATGCTGCACAACCTTGCCACGAAAAAAGGTACAGATGTGGAACTAACATATTTTGAGGACAACGAGGATGAGTCAGGCCAGCCAGAGGGCAGCGCAGCTAGAGTGCCAACTGCAATCGATGGGAGAGAGAGACGGGCAGAGATCACATGCAACTATTTCTGAGTAAGTGAGGGGACACAGCGAGTTGTGAGAAGTCATGACGTAGTTTAATGTGGCACCACGCCATGAACACATGAACAGGCCAATCTGGCAATATACCATCTATACAAGGAGTATGTCCAGGGTTACGTCACCCAATGGGAAGTGGCTAAGCAGGGCCACATCAATGTTTGCGCATACGCGCTGCAGTGGTGGATTGCACGGCCTGTGCATCCTCACTAGAGCCAACCCCAAGCCGCCTGCTGCTCCTGCGTGCTTCGGGGACGGGGGGTGTGATGCTGCTGCTGGTGTCGATGCTCTCCGCAGCATCCCCTGCAGCAGTTGTCGACGCCTGACTAGTCAATAGCACCCCTAGTGCACTTGTCACCTGCACCATCCCCCGAGACAGGTCGCTGCAGCACTGTGTTAGGCCCTCCTGCATCGTCACAGAGCGCCGGCAAAGTAGGGAAGTCGCAGTTGCCAGACGGTTGAGTGCCCTGCTGGTAGTGTCCCTTCTCTGGCGTTCCCGGCGCCGTGCTTCGATGTCAGCATCTAATTTGCTGCACAACTGCTGGATTGACTGGGACATGTCCCGAATGCCCGCAGCCATGCCGCCAATGTTTGTGTCCATGTTGACTAAGCTTGTCTTCATCACCCGCATGTGCCTCTGGACTGACATAACTGCCTTTGATTGCAGGCGCTGTTGCTTCAACATTTGGCCCTCGAGCCCCAAGAAGACACCATGGCCGTCAGTGGGTGCTGGTGGACTCTGGACACGCGACCTGCGGCGCCCTCTTGCTCCCGTCTGTGCTGCCTGTGAGGTGTGGGGCACAGTGGGATGGCTCCCTTCCTGGTGCCCGGTGCGGTCTTCTGGGCCCATGCTGTCGTCTGACGAGGTGTCGAAGGCTCGTAGCCTGGCTGCTGGACGCCTCCTCATTCTCACACCTGCAAGCGGAGATGTGGCCGGTGATTCGAACATGAGTGGCGATGCTGGCTGTGGTTGTGGTGATGCTGGCTCTCGGTGAGGTGATGCTGGCTCTGTGTGCGGCGAGGCTGGCTGTGTTGGTGGTGCGGCTGCCAGTGGGCCTGCTCCCTGGTCTGAACTCGTGCTGGCTAGAGGTGATTTTTGTGGCCGGTGTGCCGTCTCCCCTGCAGCATGCCCTGTACTGCATGATGTCACATCTGTGGACAGAAAAACAACATTGGCTCAGTGTCCCCGAAGGGCTGCATTGCAAGCGTCACAATAAATCATTTCACATTCCAATCTGTCCTCTGTCTCCTTGTGCCTCGAGTGCGTGACATGCCTTGTTGCCCTGTAACATTTACGTCATGGTTAGTGTTGCCCTGACTACATCTCCCGGAATGCATTGCCTGTCTGCACTGACACGTGTGGACTGCAGTGTGATTCTCGTTTCACAATGGGGGATGTGGGATAGGGGTAGGGGAGGCTACATTGCTGTGCTTTCGTCTTACCTTGGTGTGTTGCGGCTCTGGCAGAGCTGTCGGCGTCCCCAAGACCCACGACGCTCTCTTGCTCGATTGTGGCCGCCACCAGCTCCTCCAGTTCGGTGAGGGCAGGTGCCCTGTTGGTTCCACCTCCGGTCTGGCTGGCCTCCTTCTGGATGTCGCCCATCTTCCTCTTGGTCACAATCCTCAGGTCATACCAGCGCTTTTTGAGGACCTCAATGTCCCTGTGGGTCACTCCCACAGCATTGACCTGCGCCTGGATGGCCAGCCATATGTTGCGCTTTTCGGCCTCAGGCACTTGCAGGGATTGCCTCCCAAACAGCTTCTGGTGCTGCTTCACCACCTCCTCCACCAGCACCTGGAGTTCCTTGGGGCTGAATTTGAGCTTCCTCCTCCTTTCCCCTCCGTCTTTCTGTGTTCTCTGGCTGGACATGCTGTTCGTTTCCCGCTCGCACATGCAACTGCTCCCTGCCTCTCCTCTGCACTCCAAGCCTCTCCAGGGTCGGCTAATTATGTACACCTGCCTGGGTGTGGCCACGTCGGCTAATTGTGTACACCTGCCTGGGTGTGGGCAGTTCCTGGTTGGGTGGGCTGTCGTTGCACAGGATTAGCTGTTTCGTCAAGTCATGTGATGTTATTTACCGAATCCGTACATACCGAATCGGTATTTTCCGATTCGGTAGATACCACCTCGGTATTTTCCGAATCGGTAGATACCACCTCGGTATTTTCCGATTCGGTAATTATCACCTCGGTATTTACCGAATCGGTGAATTCCGATTCGTATTTACCGAATGTTACCGAATCGGTAACTGTTACCGAATTTTTACCTACATATAACTTACCGATTCTAATTTACCGATTCGGTACGGCTTGGTATTTAAGAACCGGTAAAATTTATTTACCTACATGAGGCCCTTAGTGTGTAAGTATTCCTTGCCTTTTGTGCACTCCTTTCATCTCACAGAAAGATAATTTCCCAAGGAACATGAAACAAATTTTTATGATATTTTGTCTATTGTGCTTCTGTTTGTATGGTCATCTTTCTTTCTTTTTGTTTTTTATACAGTATACATCCTGTCAGCACATATATATTTTGAAACATTTGTTTTTATTTGTTGTAAAATAGGAAGACATATACAGAAAAGGAGAAATGCTATCATGTGGCAACACTGACTGAAGAATAACACATTGATCAGCATCCCAAATATCATTCAATGTCAGACAAATGAAGATTGAGCCATAATTGCTGATATTGTTTTTTAACCTTACAACCTTCACAAATATTAATCATAAAATGTGGTACAGGACCCAGCCCCCACCCTGATACAAAGGTTAAGCAACACAGTACACATATCTCATTATTCATTCAAGCACTAAACAGGCCTGTGCCCACATTCTAGACAGGGTACAATCTGAGAAGCAAGTATTGGCGATAAGTGAGACATTGAGCAACATCGGGGTCTTGTCTGTAAAGTTTTGTCTTTGTGTTTGTGGACCTTACCCAGTTCAGGTAAATGGACCCAGTCCCAGTTTGTTCCAGTCCAGGGATTTTGCCATGTCTTTTTCTTTTGAAACTATCAGGTGCTGTTATGTGTATAATAAACCCCTCCTCCAGAGTCACCTTATTCTTGCTGAGGTCAGATATTTGTTAATCCTTGACAGTAGCCAGAGGGGGCTGGTTCATAGTCCACTTTCTTTGTGTTTGTTAATATCACAATGTCTTGGATATGCAAGACATTAAAAAAACTCCACTGTGGTGCGCAGAAAATACGGGCTGTCCAAATGTCCCAATTGGGTTACTTTGACTATGACATAATCATTATTATCTCTTACTTGTGTAATATAATATGTTGAAAGTGTTTTGTTAGTTAATTATTATTTTTACCCTTCTTCAGAACAAAACACGCAGTAGATACAAAACTGTAACATAAATATTGCCGTCAAGCCCGTTCCTGTAAATGTATTGGAACTTTGCGATATGACTCTGTCAAACATGCCTGAGCCATACGGTAAAGTTGGAAACTTTTTCCGTTTAAAAAAAAGGAAAAAAGTGAGTTTTCGATAACTGGTCTTATCCGGCTCATCTGTGCTTGCAGCTCCATTAATAATAAGCTTAAGCACACCTTATCTTCGAGGTCCATTGACCAGATACCAGTACAGTAGATGGTTCTGGATCTGCATGCCTACCAGGACGAAGACCATATAGTAATTCCTTTGCTCGCCATTAAGGTGTTTTCAAGGGTGTATCGCTTTTTTGTTGTCCTGAGGATGATCCACTTCCAAAGCACACATGGTTCAATATGTCAAGAACAAAATAAGCTATGACCTTAAAGCAGATTGATTGACTCTGGGCTAAAGAAGGAGTCGACAACTTGCCCCATTTGACAAACTTTGTAAAAAAACTGTTCACAGGCTGATATTGATGTTATGTTATACATGTGTCTTTTGTGACCCCACTTTTACAAGCACTGCTCTGATCTGACCTTGTGGAACACTCTTCTATAAAATGTTGTTGTGTTAGAATTATTCAATGTAGTTTTTTCTTTGAGTAAGTGGTGTGTTGTTGTAAGTTAGTACATAACCTATCTAAGGGGGATTCTTTGACTCCCTCATCAAAAAGGGATTTTTCTAAATCTTTTTTGGGTGTTAAACCATCTTCCCCACAGAATCATTCCGGAATTTTATAACTTTTGAAAAGTAGCATTTTCAGAATTGTGACATAAAATCTGACTTCAGCATCAAAGAGGGTTTTAAATTACAATTTGTTTTGGTCCAAACTTGACATTCCTATTTGTTACCAATCAACGGTTACCACGTATTTAATGTGATGAGGTAACCCAATGTTATCCAAAGTGAGAGATGGGCCTTGCAGTAGTGAAAAACAAATGTAGGAAGTTTTCACTACCAGTACATATAAAACTTAGAAACAAATATCTTACTTTTTAAATGCAATGCACTCTGCCCTAGGGGTGGCTTATATGTATTAAAAAGAAAGGTTTGGCTTGGGAAAAGGTTTATTTTTCCAGTTCAAATGGCAGTTTAAAACTGCATGATAAGATGCAATGGCAGGCTTGAGACATGTTTTAAAGGGCAACTTTTTAATATGTGCAGCAGGCACACTAGTACCATTGTATTTACAGGCTCTGGGTACATGTAGTACCACTTTATTAGGGATCTATAAGTAAACTAAATTCAGCAACTGGGTGTAAGCCAATTTTATCATGTTTAAAGGATGTCCCCTCTGCCTGACTGTCAGTTCACCTGCCTCATTTACATGTGAGGCAATCACACTGATTATCTCATATGAAAAGTGCATAACTTGTGCCCGTGGGTGCTGGAGGTGGCCACCGGCCCTCATTTTTGGGGTGCAGCACTTACTTTTACACATCAGATATTTACAGGGAGAAAGAGAGGGAAATTGAAAAGACGTAGGTAGAGAAAGACTTTAAAATGCCACAAAGGGAGAAAGCAGGAACATTTAAGAGTGAGTAGGGAGTGTCCTGTATAGTATTAGGGAGGCATGTGTTGGTTTGAGACCATCAGTTAGTTTTGGTATTCAGCGTGTGGATGTTTAATGGTACCAGCCCCAGGTTTCTGAGCATGGCTTTAGGCACCGGCACTCTTTCTTTTATAAAATAAGCACTGCATCTGAAGTACCAGCCCGGCAGGCGAGCCCCCACAGAACCACCTGTTCCTGGTGTAAGATGTGCTGCCCTATTTAAAGTGAGGTTTCTTATGCTGTTGTGCATGGCATCCTAGGTAAGGAAAATACAATCAGGTGGCAGAGATGTTATTTTTTGATTCTCAACGATGGGTGAACCAGCATTGAACCATTTCACAGCAAGTGCGCCTGTTCTGGCAGCGAAAACTGTGTGGTAAAAAAATTCCACCAGTGTGGTGGGGATCTCTTAAATACAGGGGGAATTGTGCCTCAATCTGGGGATATCAGGATATTCCAACTGGAATTTGAAGCTGAGGAGTGGGCTCTTGGAGCCACAGAGTCAAGGACTGGAACCCACTCCTCAACTCTAAATTCCAGTTGGAATATCCTGATATTCCCAGATTGAGGCACAAAAGATCCCTGATATGGAGGGGCGTGGCCAGCATGGCTAGTCACAATCGCCATAGCTTCAGCTGCCCCACATAAATCTGTGCTTGAATCCTGCCTTCTTCCCATTCTTTAAACACTAAACAAAGATTTAACGATTTACAATAGCTGGTGTCAAGGTTGTGGGAAGCGTCCGAGTCCCGAGTCGGAGGGGAGAAGGCTCCGATGGACTCCTGGCTGAGAGGGGAAGCGGACAAATATGGTGCCCGACCCCGAGGCATGTAGCGGCCTCAGTGATCCTAAGAGGAGAGATGCTCTGGCTCCACGGTGAGGGAGTGAGAAGTGGAGAAGTGGAGGCTCCCGTATATTGAGTACAGCGGATGATGTCCGGGGCAGCAGCGGAGCCTTGGAGTCGCCGCACAGGGCCTGAGCAGACAAAGCCTCAGGCAGAGTGCTGTAGAGGCGAGTGCGTGTGTGCGGCAGCCACCGTAGCGGCTCAGCAGGTCGTGGGGAGTAAAGCTGAGCCAGGCAGACTAGAGTTGGCCAGGACAGCCAGGCGATCCTGGGTAAGGTGGAACAGCACAGCCACCCAGTGAGCTGACCCATGAGAGGCAGAGGGCAGGCGGGGACAGCCGGGCCAAGACCCCAGCAGCAGCACTGTTAAACAGCGGGAATGACATCCAATCACCAGGAGGGGGGAAACAGACCCCTGTGAGGTGAGCCCGCAGATAGAGTGTGTGACTGGGCACAAAGGCTGAACGAATCCCTGGGGTTGCCGGAGCGACGAGTGGAAAGGAAGTGGAAATTATCCACGCTGGGTCTCCGCCTAAGGCCTTACTGAGGACGCCTGGGGGGAGAGGCAGAGCAGCCTCCAGGTGAGCACCACCAGGAGTGACAGACTGCAACCCTTGTAAGAAGCAAGGGGGTGGGGAATCCCTTCCCCCACAGATCAAGCGAGAAGAACAATTTGTGCACAGTGAGGGGTGCAGGGGTATTTCCTCCCCCAGCCAGAGAAGAAGCTTAATACTCACCAGTGTGGAACAGAGGCAGTACAGACCCACTGAGGGTTGCTGCTGGCCCAGCCGAGCATAGGAGAAGCCTTGGAGGCTTCCCTTTTTTCCTTTTAGCACTTTCTAACCTGTGGCGCTCCCAGAGGCGAAGGGCCGGAGTCGCAGGCAGATAGTGTGGGAAGTCCTGTGATGCCAGCAAGCAAACTCATTGACGCAGCTCAGGAGAGTACCAACAAAGCAAATATTCTCCCCACGGACTCGGTGTAAACAGGCAAGAGGGGAACTGAAAAGATAAAAAGAGTACGGTGGTGGCGTCCTCTAGAAGATTGTCTATACAACCCAGTGGCAAAGCAGGGGGAGCCGCCCGAAGCTCTGAGGTGTACAAGACACGAACCAATAAGAGCAAACCATGGCTAAAGATAAAGATCCCAAGCCCCAATGAGAGTGGAAGATGGACAAGTACACGAAAGTGGTGATTCCTGCCCCTGAAGTGCTAGGAGATATTGCCTGACAATGCAATGCTTGCGAGCAATACAAGCTTCAAGAGAAGCATTGGAGGGCAGGATAGCTGCAGAACGTACTGACGTGACTCTACTATGGCAAGACTTCTGCAATGTAGCTGAAAGAGTGACACAGTCCGAGCAGGGAATCTCGGAAATGGAAGACTCAATGCACAACTTGCAAGGGGAATTTACCAAGTTGACAGCCTCCTTCAAGGAGACAATTTGGAAAGTGGATGATGCAGAAAACCGGGCGAGAAGGAATAACCTGCTATTCATAGGTTTCCCAGAGGGAATCAAGGGGTCAGACATGGGAGGATACCTCAAACACACTCTCACTAGTGCCTCATTTTTCACCTGTTTTGGGATTGAACGGACACACAGAATACCTACTCCCAGGCTGCTGGCAGGCGTGCTCCCTAGGCCAGTCATAGCCCAGTTCCTAAACGATCAAGATAGAGAATTAATACTTCACGAGATAAGACGGCTGGGAGAGGTCCAGATGAAAAACACGAACATAATGGTGTTCCCGGATTATTCCAGGGAGGTCCAGAAGCAAAGGAGAACCTTCGACTCCGTAAAGGGAAAATTGAGAAACCTCCGCATTCAGTACATGCTTGCCTTCCCGGCCAAGCTAAAAGTCATATTTCAAGATAGGACCTTTTTCTTCTAGACCCTCAAAGAGCCATGGGCGAGGGTAGAGGAGAGGCCCACCAGGGTGCGGAACACAGAACAAAGAGACTCACAGTGTCAGACACCAGAGACGGTGGTAAGGCCTAAAACCATGAGAGCCAAGATCAAACGACGCCTGGGGCGAGGGTCTGAGTCCCACGGCAGCACACCTAGAAGATAGAAGGTGATGGCTGAGAGAGAAAAGCAAGACCAAGACTCGAAGAAGGACCCAAACCAAAGGTCAAGAGACCAGCCAGACCTTGGAGGCAGGCCCAGGAGAAAAGCCACACCGGACCCACCGGAAACGGAACACTCGGAGGGATCGGACGGTGACCATCGGTTACTGCAGACAATTAACCATCTAGAAGAGACGGCGGTGGAGGGAGACATAGGTGGGACGCCACGACCAGCAACACCAGATGGAAGCGAGGAAGATTGATGATCCAGGGCATGCCGGATGTCGAAGAGACAGTAGGAGAGCACTAGGTGCTAATTGAGGCCAATCTAGCCTAGGCTGGGTATAATTGGAACCGGAGCCTGGACACCACAGACTTCCTGCTCTTATTAGTTAGCTATTTTCACTGTTGGGATAGGGAGAGGGACACAGACCTCTCAGGTTAAACCTACCACACAGTTGTCATGTTGACACATTGGAGCAAGTGCGGGGGAAGTGGGAGAGTGTGGGGTGTGGGAGTTGGGGCGGGAAGGTCCAGAGGAGGACACAAATGGGGGATTTCAGAACTATTTGAACGGTTTCGGTGAACACATGCTTACACATCAGGATACAGGCAGCACATTGAGACTCAGCATTCTGGGTAGATATGACAGAGACATCTCCGCGGGACATGGCTGAAAAGGGCTATACGGCAATGACTTGGAAAGTAAACTGGCTGGGGTACCAGATTAAAAGGGGCATGGTAACTAAATACCTAAAAAGACGGAAGCCCCACATAGTGCTCCTCCAGGAGGCGCACCTTAGAGGGACGTGCTGTCATTTTCTGGGAAGAGGCATGTACACTACCCGGCTCCCGGGGGGTAGCGATACTTGTCAGGAAGACTATACCCTTCTATGTGTCCAACACTTGGGTGCCGATTACGATCCTGGAAAAACCGGGTACGAACCGTCAGTCGGAGCGCTTTCTCCGTCCGACTCGTACCCGGTCGTAAAACTTTACAAACATGGAAGTACGATTCGCACGGAAACACCATTTCCGTACGAATCGTAAAAAACACCGTCCGACGAAAATATACATACAAATGTGATCCGGGGATGCCCCGACGTGACGTCGGGACGCTGTCAGGCAGCGTTTCACGACCCAGGAAGTATGATTCGAACCGACAGCAGTCCGGACGGCAATATTTTCACGGCACCCAAAAAGTGCCGGAAAAGCGAAGTACGCCGCAAAACGACCTGAATAGGGGGCCCGGTACGCGCCATTCCCTCCCCCAGCCCCCGTGAGTACGCGCCATACCCCCCCAGCCCCTGTGAGTACGCGCCGTACCCCCCCCAGCCCCCGTGAGTACGCGCCGTACCCCCCCCAGCCCCGGTGAGTACGCGCCGTACCCCCCCAGCCCCAGTGAGTATGCGCCGTACCTCCCCCAGCCCCCGTGAGTACGCGCTGTACCCCCCATGTATGTACACCCCTGTACGTGTCGAACCCCCGTGTATGTACACCCCTGTACGTGTCAAACCCCCCGTGTATGTACACCCCTGTACGTTCGAGTTGTACCCCCACCCGTGTATGTACACCCCTGTACGTGTCGAACCCCCCGTGTATGTACACCCCTGTACGTGTCGAACCCCCCGTGTATGTACACCCCTGTACGTTCGAGTCGTACCCCCACCCGTGTATGTACACCCCTGTACGTGTCGAACCCCCCGTGTATGTACACGCCTGTACGTTCGAGTCGTACCCCCACCCGTGTATGTACACCCCTGTACGTGTCGAACCCCCCGTGTATGTACACCCCTGTACGTGTCGAACCCCCGTGTATGTACACCCCTGTACGTTCGAGTCGTACCCCCACCCGTGTATGTACACCCCTGTATGTGTCGAACCCCCCGTGTATGTACACCCCTGTACGTGTCGAACCCCCCATGTATGTACACCCCTGTACGTGTCGAACCCCCCGTGTATGTACACCCCTGTACGTTTGAGTCGTACCCCCACCCGTGTATGTACACCCCTGTACGTGTCGAACCCCCCGTGTATGTACACGCCTGTACGTTCGAGTCGTACCCCCACCCGTGTATGTACACCCCTGTACGTGTCGAACCCCCCGTGTATGTACACCCCTGTACGTGTCGAACCCCCGTGTATGTACACCCCTGTACGTTCGAGTCGTACCCCCACCCGTGTATGTACAACCCTGTACGTGTCGAACCCCCCCGTGTATGTACACCCCTGTACGTGTCGAACCCCCCCGTGCATGTACACCCCTGTACGTGTCGAACCCCCCGTGTATGTACACCCCTGTACGTTCAAGTCGTACCCCCACCCGTGTATGTACGGTGCGTACCCCCAGCGCGTACAGGGGTGTACATACACGGGGGGGTTCGACACGTACAGGGGTGTACATACACGGGTGGGGGTACGACTTGAACGTACAGGGGTGTACATACACGGGGGGTACGACTCGAACGTACAGGGGTGAACATACACAGGGGTACGGCGCGTACTCACGGGGGCTGGGTGGGGTACGGCGCGTACTCACGGGGGCTGGGGGGGTACGGCGCGTAATCACGGGGGCTGGGGGGGTACGGCGCGTATGTGGGCACATGTCTCCATGGTTGCAATGGGAGTTCGGTGCGGACGGTGTTTTTCCATACGGTTGTGACATCGGACGCACGGGATGGATCGTACTTGCGCGGTCGGACTTCACTGTTCACGTTTGTACAGTAAATCGTCCGGGGAGGTGTCGGACACATTTTCCGACCCGAGGACGTGTGGGGAATTATTCCCAATGCGACTCGTATGGGCTTTTTACCATGCGAATCGTGATTGCCAGTTTGTACGGCACTTGTACGATTAGTACGGTAAAAAGACCAGATCCGAGTCGGACGGGCAAATTTTTTTACCGGATCGTGATCGGCACCTTGGTCTGATCCCAGCAGCACATATGTGGCGGTATAGGGAACATGGGGGCACAGAGAGATTACACTAGTCAGTGTTTATGCGCCCCTGCAATCACAGCGACAGCCAATTGAGAAAGTAGCGGAGGTCCTACTGGCGGACATCTACTCCCAACACTTGGTGGGTGGGGACTTTAATGATGTGGTAGATCCTGTCATAGATCGGTCCACACAGACAGGCGGTGGGAGGGGAAGCACTGGCTGAATTTGCACTCACCCTTGAACTGAAGGATATTTGGCGCAGACATTACCCCACTGACAGGGCATACTCATATTTTTCGGGTGGGCACCGGAATTAGGCATGGTGACAGGGGTGGACTACCTGGCAAGAGGGTTGGCAGATCACTACCCCCTATGGCCCGTGGTACGGGGGGCTGGAGGCTAAATGCTTGGGATCTTAAAGAGCCAGGGATAGCGAAAGAGAGAAGGATGGAAACAGAGCTGCATTTCCGGGAAAACCAAGGGTCTGTCACCTCAGCTGTGGTCCTATGGGAAGCTTTTAAGGCTGTGTTACAAAACAGAGCCCAGAACGCCATTGCCCACAAGAAAAAGAAAGAGACACAAGACATTGTGAAGCCTAAAAGGAAACTCCTGCACCTAGAAAGAAGCGAGGGCGGAAACCCTAGTCCGTCCATCCTCCGTCAGATAACAGTCACCCGTGCATTGACTGCTATCTGATGGAGGGAGGCAAAACAGCAATACCTCACCCTTAGGCATCGTCTAAATGAAGCAGGGGACAAGCTGAGGGAACTCCTGGCGTGGCTAGGCAGGAAGGAGATAGAATCCAGATGGGTAAGAGCCATCCACAGGAAGGGAAAGGACTTTACAAATGCACAAGATATTGCAAACGCCTTTGCAGATTATTATGCTAATTTATACAAAGAGCAGAAAAGGGTGGGGGACACGCAGATCAGGGAATATCTTAGAGAAATAGATCTCCTGGCTCTGTTCCCGGAGAGAGAGATGCTTTGGAAGAAGCGTTCACGCTCGAGGAGGTGACCAAGGCCATACATAAACAAAAAACAGGGAAGACTCCAGGGCCTAAGGGTCTGCCTGCAGAGCTTTTTAAGGCCAACTCCGCATTGTTGGGTCTGCACCTGCTGGATATGTTCTGGGCGGATAGGGAAGAGGGCATTCTACCACCTGATTTGCAGAAAGCACAAGAAGTGGATCACAAGCCCGGAAAGCCGGTAAGAGATTGCTGGCCATATCGACCAATCTCTCTCCTCAACGTGGAGGTGAAGATACTAGCTTCTATCCTAGCAAACAGGTTGGCTCAGTGGCCACCTCCCTCACACATACCAACCAATTGGGATTTATGCTGGGGAGAGGGACAAGCTTTTTAAGTCCAACTCCGTATTGTTGGGACCGCACCTGCTGGATATGTTCTGGGCGGCTAGGGAAGTGGGCATTCTACCACCTGATTTGCAGAAAGCAACAGAAGTGGATCACAAGCCCGGAAAGCCGGTAACAGATTGCAGGCCATATTGACCAATCTCTCTCCTCAACATGGAGGTGAAGATACTAGCTTCTATACTAGCAAACAGGTTGGCCTCAGTGGTCACCTCCCTCATACATATCAACCAATTGGGATTTATGCAGGGGAGAGCGACAAGGTTCAATCTAAGAGGCATAGTGAACTGCCTGAGTACGATCCAGGAGAGAACTGAGTCTCATGTGCTGCTCTCATTGGATGCAGAGAAGGCCTTTGATGTTGTCCATTGGACCTTTATGTGGCAGACGCTAAGGAGCTTTGGGGTTGGCCCCAAATTTATGGGGTGGATTGAGTTGCTTTATAGGTCACCGACAGCAAGAGTGCGGGTAAATGGGGCAGTGTCGGAAGAGTTTGCAATAGAAAGAAGTACCCGTTGTACCAGATGCTCTTTGCATTAGCCCTGGAACCGCTAGCTTGCCTTGTAAGAACACACTCAAGCTTAAAGGGGTTCATGGAAGGCAGAAGGGAGGAACGAATTTCCCTCTACGTGGACGATGTCCTTTTGTATGTCACTGATCCCTTATCCACAATTCTAACCCTTTTTGAAGTATTGGGCATGTTTGGGAAATATGCAGGCTATAAAATTAATTGGGGTAAATCAATCCTATACCAAGTGGGAGCCCTCCCCCCTGACGTGCAGAATATCCCCAGGGAACTATAAGTAACCACGGAGAGATTCGTAGGGTGGTGACAGAATTCCATGCTGATGTGGAGAGGTGGAGAAGGTTGCCCTTCACACTACTGGGCAGAGTGGCAATGTACAAGATGATTACGCTCCCCAAGCTTCTGTATAGCTTGCAAAACACATACCACAAGATCCCGGAGGACATTTACAGGACAATAGATGGTGAGGTACCCATGCTTCTGCGGGACAGGGGCAACCACAGATTGCACTCAGTACGCTGCAACGTAATCAGTACAATGGAGGGATAGCCCTTACGGACATCAGATCTTACTACAGGGAAGCATATGTGATAGCAGTAAATGAGTAGGGACCCATGCCGAGATCACACCCGACTTCTGTGCTGGACTGTGGCCAATTTGAAGTACACTCACACCTACATTATGTATATGGGGAGAAGGGGTTAAACACTTGCTGCCAGCGACTCAGAGGGCTCTGGAGGCCTGGAAGGTCCCCGAGAAACTAATGGGTTGGCATATGAAAGTAATGAGGCAGAACCCATTATGGGAAGGAAGGCGTCTTCCAGAAGTTGGGAAACTTAAGGGGTTCAAGGACTGGGACTTAATAGGAATCTCCACGAGTGGGGATCTAATAAAGGGAGGCTCTTTTATCAAGTTTGCAGCCTTGCAGCACGAATTCCAGATGGAGGATAGACAAAGGTCCAAATATATGCAAATGAAACACACTTGGAATGCTGAGGGAATAGAAGCGGCAGCCATCCCCAAATTTGCGCCGCTAGAGGGTAGACTCTTGCAGGGTAAGATTCAGGAGAAAGCCATATCCTGGACCTACAAGACCCTCCTTAATAACGTCCCATAAAACCAGTGGCTCTGAGGGGGAAATGGGAGGATACCCTGGAAGATCTGGAGGACATAGACTGGGAGGCAGCCCTTATGTACCCGAGGGAGGTGGCAATCAAACTGAGGCTGCATTTAATTCAACTCAAAATACTACATAGAACATACGTAACCAGGTCCCGTTCCACAAAATGGAAGGGGCAGAATACCCCGGGTGCCTCCTCTGCCAGACAGACAAAGGCACGTTTATAAACACCTTATGAGAGTGCACACATATACAAAGTTACTGGATCAGAATAATGAGGGAACTAAGTGAAATATTGGGGGCTCAGCTACCAATGGATGCCAAATATGCATTGCTGGGCATACCCTCTGACGTAGACTTACCCAGACGGAGTCTTAGCCTGTGTCATTTTTGGATGATAGTGGTAAAAAGAGATATACACAAAAAACGGGGAGCGCCACTGGTCCCGACCTTGAGAGGGTGGAAATCTGGGCTGGACATGTACATGGGGCGGAGTAGGTGAAATACAGCATGAGGGGCTGTCCGTGGAAATTCTTCAAGGTCTGGCGTCCCTGGATCAGGTATTATGGGCTTGAGCTTCAGGACACACAGGTGGGTTCACAAAATGTAGGAACGCCCTGGGATAAGGGAGGCCTTACCAAACAGTCACCTATGGGGAAGACGGGAGCAGAACCCAGTGTAAATCAAACGCTGTGTCCATAAACCGTAATATATCAAATCTGCAGGTAAGGAGTATTTTCTGTAACCGATTAAAAAATGTGTATTGCCTATTGATCATATCTGTACCAAATGTGTGATTGATGTGTTTTGCTAAGTACAAAAAGGTTTCAATAAAAATATTTATTAAAAAAAAGATCCCTGATACATGTTCTGCTGGTGACCTTTCTAAATTCTGGGTGTTGGGGTCATTGGGCTGTTTTACAGTTACATCGGATCCTTTTAATAACATAGCAGTTTATGATTGGGTTGACTATTTTCATAATTTCTATTCTGATGATTCTGCTGACTTTACAGAGATAATAGCAAATATAGCCTTCCAGACAACTAGTAGTTCTACACCTATGTTTGAAATTGCTGATATTTTCCAGTCCCTGAACGCTGTCTCCAGCAGATATTTGTTTATCTGAATTAGAGGCCCAGTCGCGTTATATCTTAGTTCTGGCCAATGCAATTGCAGCAGGGGTACCCATCCCAGACTCGTTGAAAGGCACCATAGTCTTACCTGGTCATAAAAAAGGCAACTTTTCCATACCTTCCAACAGGCTAATAAGTCTTGTAGATTGCATTCAAAAACATTTTGGTCTTTGTCTTCTTAATAAAATTCAAGATTGGATGGTAGAAAGTGATGTTCTAAGTCCATTTCAAGCAGGCTTTCGCCATAGGGTCTTAACCATCGTCCAGGTTTTCCGATTTGTGTTAATCTATTGGAGAACTATTCTGATTGGCGGGGGCAGCATTTATGTTGCTTTTGTTGACTTAAAGTTGGCTTAAAGTCGGCTATTGATTTAATTCCCAAGCCCGGCCTTGGGAGTGCCTTGGCTGACCTAGCAATGCCCCCTGACATTTTAGCGCTTTTAATTTGCTTGCACATGGATAATTATGTGCGCATTCACTGGGAGCGGGAGGGCAGGCTCATCTATCAGAAAGAGAGCAATCTGCAAAGACGTTCGCCAGGGCTGTGTCCTGGCTCCCACTCTCTTCTCACTTTTTATTAATGAAATTGTTTCCTTTTTGTCTCAGGCTGGTTCCAAAATTCCAATTCTTCTTTTTGCGGATGACACCTTGTGATCTCCAAGACCCCTTGTGGGTTTCAGAAACTTCTTATTCGTTTTAATGTGTTCTGTGCCGCAAGTGGCTTGGAGATAAACATTGTTAAAACCAAGGTGATGTATTTTAATCAAAACAGATCTTTTGAGGGAAGCCTATGTGCAGGGGGAGTTCCCCTCAATAGGGTTGATTCTTTTGCATATTTTGGGGTCACATTTGCAGAGGGCTTGTACTAGCACCTTCATATCAACAAAGCAACCACTAAACTCGAACAGATTTTGGGTGTGATACTCAAGGAATTTTTGACTGTTCAGTGACTAAATATCGAGGGACATAATATAGAATGGCCAAAATATCGCCGCCAAAATATAGAAGGACAGAATATCGACTCCCTATCTACAAACAGGTAAGTACTAAAATATCGATTCCAAAATATAGAATGTTAAAATATAGTTAGCTAAAATATCGAATTTTTTAAATGTATTAAAAATAATATAAAAGTAATTAAATATTAAAAACAATTAAATAAAACATACATAATATAATATAAAAAAGCTGAAAATGTAAACATAATAAAAGTAATGTAAAAAAAGTAGAGCTTTTGTTGGATAGTGAGAGCGTAAAAATTACTATTCTCACTCCAGTGAGTGCAACAGTAGGGAAAACGTTGGATAGCGTAGGGGTAAAAATTACTATTCCCACTCCAGTGAGTGCAACAGTAGGGAAAGCGTTGGATAGCGTAGGGGTAAAAATTACTATTCCCACTCCAGAGAGTGCAAAGGTAGGGAAAGCGTTGGATAGCGGGAGGGTAAAAATTACTATTCCCACTCCAGAGAGTGCAACAGTAGGGAAAGCGTTGGATAGCGGGAATGGAAAAATTACTATTCCCACTCCAGTGAGTGCAACAGTAGGGAAAGCGTTGGATAGCGTAGGGGTAAAAATGACTATTCCCACTCCAGTGAGTGCAACAGTAGGGAAAACGTTGGATAGCGTAGGGGTAAAAATTGCTATTCACACTCCAAAGAGTGCAACAGTAGGCAAAGCATTGGATAGTGGGAGAGTTAAAATTACTATTCCCACTCCAGAGGGTACAACAGTAGGGAAATCGTTGGATAGCTGGAAGGGAAAAATTACTATTCCCACTCCAGTGACTCCAACAGTAGGGAAAGCATTGGATAGCGTAGGGGTAAAAATTACTATTCCCACTCCAGAGAGTGCAACAGTACAGAAAGCATTGGATAGCAGGAAGAGAAAAATTACTATTCCCACTCCAATGAGTGCAACAGTAGGGAAAGCGTTGGATAGCGTAGGGGTAAAAATTACTATTCCCACTCCAGTGAGTGCAACAGTAGGGAAAACGTTGGATAGCGTAGGGGTAAAAATTACTATTCCCACTCCAAAGAGTGCAACAGTAGGCAAAGCGTTGGATAGCGGGAGGATGAAATTTACTACTCCCACTCCAGTGAGTGCAACAGTAGGGAAAGCGTTGGATAGTGTAGGGGTACAAATTACTATTCCCACTCCAGTGAATGCAACAGTAGGGAAAACGCTGGATAGTGTAAGGGTAAAAATTACTATTCCCACTCCAAAGAGTGTAACAGTAGGGAAAGCGTTGGATAGCAGGAGGGTAAAAATTATTATTCCCACTCCAGTGAGTGCAACAGTAGGGAAAGAGTTGGATAGCGGGAGGGTAAAAAATACTATTCCCACTCCTGAGAGTGCAAAAGTAGGGAAAGTAATGATTTAATTTTAAAATAGGATTACATTAATTATCAATACCATTAAAAAGTTAATTAAAAATAATTACCAATTAATAACAATTAATTACCATTGAAAAAAATTAATTAGCAATTAATAAAAATTAATTACCAATTAATACAAATTAATTAACAATTAATAATTAATTATTAATTATCAATACACATATATAAAAAAATATATATTTACTTTATTACAATTAATTTAATTCCCACCTAATTCCCCTATAAACCCACAACCCACTCCCAATAATAAAAAATACAATTAACATTATCAATTAATCAATTAATAAAAATAATTTTGCAATTAATACAAATTAATTAGCAATGCATACAAATTATTACCCATTAATACAAATTAATTACCAATTAATAATTAATTATCAATTAATTATCAATACACATAAATAAATACATAATTATTTACTTTATTAAAATTAAATTACCTCCCAGCCAATTCCCCTACAAACCCACAACCCGCTCCTAATAATAAAAAATACAATTAACATAATTATCAATTATTCAATTATTATAAATTAATTACCAATTAATAAAAACTAATTACCAATTAATAACTAATTATCAATCAATTAATTATCAAAACATATTAATATAATTAATATTTAATTAACCATAATTAAATTACTTCCCACCCTATTCCCCTATAACCCCACAACCCGCTACGGAATTAAATTACGCAAAAATTAAATTACATAACATTCATTAGTTTAAATAAATTAAACATACATTACAAAAATAATACATAATTTTAACACATATACTACCATACATAACACTAAAAAAAATCGATATTATAGATATCTATATTTTTAAATTCGATATTATGGTAATCTATATTTTAAAATTCGATATTATGAAATTCTATATTTTTAAATTCTATATTATGGAAATCGATATTTCGTACCCCAATTTCGATATTCTGACCTATCTATATTTTGATAATTCGATATTCTGTCCACTCTATATTTTGAATTCGATATTCTGGGCAGTCGATATTTCTGAATCGTTATTTAGGGTGTTCACCATTTTTGACATCCCAAACTAAACCTATTTCACCTGCACTTAAGATCTATAAGGCTAAGGCTTTGGGTTCAGCTCTATATGGGGCTGAATTATGGGGGGTTTCTAAACTTGACAACCATATAAGAACTGGGAATAAATTCCCTTAGAATCTTACATCTCTTCTACCTAGTACCCCGTTATATCCATTGTTTAGTGACTTGGGAGTTACGGGGAATCCAGTAAAATCAGCCTACGGCCCCTACTGTATTGGAGATGCCTGTGGACTACTCCCGAGCTTCCCCATTATGTGGAAAGTCTAAAGGATGTCATATAAGCTGACCAATTTAATAAAATGTCATGGCTCTCAAACATGAAGTCAGCACTGTTTTCTTTAGAGCTCCATGATTTGTGGGATCATCCAGCCTCAACTGTCTTTCCATCTAAGGCTGTGTTGAAAAATAAATATTGGTGGCTGAGGAATCTCAGAAAGTATTCAGCTCTTAGTTGACCAGTGTTTTCATTGGCATCGAGTCCACACAGGGTTTGAGTCATACTGGGATATAGTATCCGTTCCACTCCATAGGAAATTAGATTTCCAGTTCTGAAAAGGCACTCTACCTTTCAAAGTGTTTACTTCTGGATGGGCTGGCAAAGGCGACACTTGTTGTCCTGCCTGCAGCCTTTCAAGAGAGAGCTTCTCCCATTTTTTTTGCCTGTCCAAGCTATACTTTCACACTGCAAACTCGGCATGCACCTGTATGTAGATTACTAGGAATACGTATTCATCAGGAAGCCCTTCGTATTTTTAGATCAGATCCTCGCCCAGTAATAGCCATTTCCAACTCTAAATTCCTGGGTGCTATGTGGATGCTTTGAAGTAAAGTTCTCTGTCGCCCTGGTCTTACTTTGTGCGTCATTATTGTCGTTTTGGTAATATTCTGACATAATGGCATGAGTAAAAAAAAGGAGTACCTCTGCTGGCATTGCACTGCCTTGTGCTTCTGTGGCTTTTCTGTTAAAAAAACTTTATGTCTGTCTGTAGAGGTGGGCTCCTGCTTTACTCAGGATAGTCTAAGAGCTTTAGATGTGCTTTTGGTATTGAAAGTATTGGATAAAAATCCAAAGCTGTAAAGAGATGTTGGTTAAAATAACAAGACTAGCTGAAAGTGTCTACATGTGTTGACCCCACTCGTCAGCTTAGTATCTGAAATACTGGTATCATGTTCCTCTCAACTGCTCAAACCAGGGCATGCAGTATTATATGATTCATCATCTGTTGCCGGATTTATGGTCCTTGAAGCAAATGATCTGACAGTAGCTAAATCCTGCCTGGTTCATCCCTTAGAACTCCCATGGCGAACTTTGACATGCAGACCCTGCACGGTCTTCAGCTTTATTCATGCTTGTTCAGGGGCTGCTTAAACCATGCAGCATCCTTCCTGTGACAATGTGGCTCAGCATCTCTTTTCAGTGTGTCTTATGCATTGTATTGCCCTGGCACTAATATTCCTCTGTATATTCAACATGAGCTTACATATTTGTATTTCACTGTTCATTTTTCCATCATATCATAGCAACCCAATGGCCGCGTATCACCTATGACACCTAGGTGCCGATTCCGATCCTGTAAAACCTGGGTACGAATGGTCGTACGGAGCGTTTTCTCCGTACGACTCGTACCCGGGAATTTCACCTCACAAACCAGCAAGTACGATTCGTACAGAAATACAATTTCCGTACGAATCGTAAAAAACACTGTACGGCTAAAAAATACATACAATTCTGATCCTGGACAGCGGGTACGCGACGTCCGCACGGAGTCAGGCAGCGTTTTACGGGCCAGCAAGTACGATTCATACCGACAGCGCTCCGCACAGTTATATTTTTCCGGGAGCCAAAAAGTGCCGGAAAAGCTAAGTATGCTGCGATGCACGACAAAAAGGGGGCCCGCTACGCGACGTACATGCCATCACCCACATCGTACGTGTCATCATGTACGGTGCGTACCCGACATTGCATATGTACGGACCGTATCCCCCGTATGTACGGACCGTACCCCCCACCCCCGTATATACGGACCGTACCCCCCACCCGCGTATGTCCGCACCGTACCCCAGGCGTACCCCCATCCTCACGTATATACGGACCGTACCCCAGGCGTACCCCCATCCTCGCGTATGTACGGACCGTACATATGTGAGGATTGGGGTACGCCTGGGGTATGGTGCGGACATACGCGGGTGGGGGTACGGTCTGTACATACGGGGGTGGGGGGTACGGTGCAGACGTACAAGGGGGTGGGGGGTACGGTGTGGACGTACGGGGGGTGGGGGGTACGGTGCGGACATACGAGGGGGTGGGGTGTACGGTGCGGACATACGGGGGTGGGGGGTATGGTGCAGACGTACGGGGGTTGTGGGGTACGGTACGGATGTACGCGGGAGGGGTGGGAGGCTGGGGGGGGCCGTACGACTCGTTCCCCGGGCACAAGTGTACTCGGGGTAGGGGCCGTACAAAGTTCGCTCCGTACAGGGCCTTTTCCATGCGCTTGTGTTTTCGGACGGGCGGTACGGATCGTACTTGTGCGCTCGGACTTCTGTTTTACGATTTGTATGTAAAACTGTCCGGGGACGTCTCGTAGACTTTTCCCGAGGCGATTCGTATGTATTTTTCATGTACGAATCATACTTCGCCGTTTGTACGGCACTTGTACGATTCGTACGTAAAAAAATACAGATACGAGTCGTACGGGAAAAAAATATCCAGGATCGGAATCGACCCCCTAATGTCATTCCTGTGTTTTCAATCAACATCACTAGACATCCTAAGAATTGTACTTTCATAGTTATAAATATTATGATATTATTAGAATTAAGGGCTTTAAAATTCACAAAGATAACTAACACTTGAGAGTAACTTACATATGTAAATGTGCGCTTATACTTGTGAGTAACTTTACTCATTTTGGCTGTTCACCATTTCCAAATGAAAATATACAGGGGTGGAGCCAAATTTTCGAATGTAAGTTACTTTAAAAGGGAGCAGAGTTGGAGATCTCCTTATGGTAAAGTATAGGGAACAGTAAAAAGTTTGTTAAATTTGAAAACACTGAGTAAATTCTTTTGTGTTAAATTTATTTATTTTATTTGTAACGTTTTATATAGTGCGAACATGACCCCTGCAGTTATCAGAACACTTTACACATGAACAGAGGGCAGAGGCAAAGGAAACAGATATTGCTCCCAGATACAGATGGTGAGAAAAGTACTAACATAAAAACGGTAAATAAAACAATCATCAAAATAATGACAGCAAGCAGTCATCATGCAAGTAGTGGATGAGAGCAGGTGAAGCACGCGAGGGCAGAGATCCTAGGATCTAGGACACAAATTTGATCATGAGTAAAGCCTTCACTTCTTTCTTGAAGGAGGCAGGTGAGGGATGCCCTCTGGTTCCAGTTCCTCTGGGCTATCCCAGAGAAGGCTCTGTTGTATGCCTTGGAGAATCTCCGTGGTTTAGGCAATGTGGAGTTCTGGAGCTTCTAGAAGCTCTATCGCCACCATAGAGCACTAACTTCTGAGGCAGATATCTCAGGGTATTGAATTGGAGGGATTTATGTGTCATTGAAGCAATTTGTAATTGAATTCTTGCTTTCTAGGGGAGCCAGTTGAGAGTTTTAAGGTTGGGGAGATGTGGCACGTTCTTTTAGATCCTGTGATGAGTCTAGCAGCCGAATTAAGGGAGGCTCTTAGAGGAGACAAGGGCAGACTGCAAAGGATTGCACTACCATAATCTAGCCTAGGGCTTGTACTGCAGACCTGAGGTTGTGGCGGGTAGGGGGAGGAAGGGTTTTAATCTCCTCAGGATGCTCATTTGTAAGCTTGCTCCTTTGGTTGCGACATATGCTTCTGCATGTTAAGGTTTTTGGAGAGAGTTATCCCCAGAGATCTTGCTGAGTCTATAACTGGGGGCTGGCAGTTGAGTGCTGTTAGTTGTTCTAGCCATTCCTCAATAATGTGTGACTGATTGGGTGGAGTGGTTAGTAGGAATGTGGTCTTACGGTGTTTAGTTTGAGGTGGTTTACTGCAAGCCAGGATTGGGTTTTTGTGGAATTGAATTAAGAGATGTGATGTCTTCAGGGGAGGAGACTTTTAGGTACAGTTGGGTGTCATCTGCATACATATGATAATGAATGTTGGATGAGCTCAACATTTCAGTGAGAGACACCATGATCAAGTTAAAGCGAGTGGGTGAGAGGGAGGAGTCCTGTGGGACCCCTAGAGAGACAGGAATGGCCCTAGATAGAGATTGATTGACGTTGAATCTTTGATATCCATTTTGGAGTAATGAGGTTAACCAGTTTGGGAAAGATCCTGATAAGCCTATTCTATGCCTCAGGAGATCTAATAAATTGTTGTGTTTAACCGTGTTGAATGCTGAAAGATAGGTCAAGAAAGATTAGGAGGCAAGATTAATATTGGTCCAGCATTTTTAGCGCATCATCCAATGTGATTCAGAATTGCTTCGGTTCTGTGCCCTGGGCGGAAGCCAGATTGGAAATTGTCCAAAAGGCAGAATTGTTTGATGTGGTTGCAGAATTGGATGTGTACACATTTTTCCAGGAGCTTTGCCAGAGTTGGCATGTTAGAGATCTGGCGGAAGTTGTTTAGATCCTTGTGGTCCACTGATGTTTTTTTCAGGATAGGGGACACCTGCCCCAATTTTAAGCAGTCTGGGATAATGCCTCGAAGTTGAGAGGCATTGACAATCTTGGTCCATAGTGGTAATATTGATGATTTGATCCCATGGACGAAGTTAGGGCAGAGGGGCGACAGAGTAGTTAGCAGGCTTCATTGCTGCAAGAATTTTGAGGATTGCTCATTCGTTAAAGATTTGGAAGGAAGTCCATGAGGCATTGTTTTTGAGGGTGAATCCAGTTGGGCAAGCGAGTAAGGCTGTAATGGAAGGGAAAAGGGTGGCGATGGGAAAGAGAGTATGATGCTCCAAAACCCTCTGCAGGTCGATCTTCATATTTTCAGTCTTCTCGAGGAATATGGAGGCAAATTCCATGCAACTAGGGAACGGACTGGATCCAGCATGTGGGGCGGGGGTTGAGTAGGTAATTTGATTGTGATATCACAAGTTGAAATAGTTTTTTGGTCGGTTTTAAGCTTAGTCTAGTTGGTTTCTAAAGAAATTAGCTTTTGACCTTCTGATATTTTTGCAGTAAGAATTTCTTAAAAGCTTGAGGTGATTGAAGGACGAAGAGGCTTTCCACTGACATTCAACTAGTATTAGTGTACATTTTTCAGTATTGAGTATAGTCATCGTACCATGGCTTGCAGTTTTTGGTGGACAGTCTTTGTAGTTGTAGCAGTGCAATGGAATATAGAATAGTAATCATGGAGCTGAGGTAGTGGTTTGTAAGAACCCATACATCTGACGTGTCTTCGAGGGAAGGCATGAAGTTGCCGCTGAGTTGTGCCAGTTGATCAATGTTAATATGTCTTAACCTCCTTTTCCAGGTTCTAGGTTTCATTGATTGAGCTGCATTAACTCTCACAGATTTATTGATTAGGAATGTAATGTAGAAGTGGTCAGACCAGTCACAAGGGAGGATCGATTTGAGTGGAATGGAGTTGGCCTTGGCAAGATCTCAGGTCGATCTCTTTCATGTGTGGGGTTGTTGCAAATTTGAATCAAGCTGTGGTCTGAAAGGAATGTTTTAAGGCTGTTCACGGCGGAGTTATTTAGATCGTTCCAGTGTAGTATGAGGTATTCAAGGAAGATCTGGATGTCATGTTGACCTGTGTTTGTTGTAATGATTTCCATAAACTGTTTAATGAAAGGAAGGTTGTCCCCTGGAGGGTGATGACCCTTGATCCTTGGTAGGTCGCTTCCCACACTGCACAGCACCGCCTGTGTGCCCGTGCCTTAGTCCAGCTGCCGCTGCTGCTGTCAGGGGTTCGAGGCCCTCCTTGCTCCTGCTCGTGTTGTGGTATTTTCATTCATTGTTATTTGTGCCTTATTGTAAGTCTACTGGTGGTCTATTGCCCTTGTTTCCCCCTTCTGTGCCATTACTGTGCCCATTTGACTGTTTGCCCATTTCTTCCTTTCTGTATCCATCGCCGTTCTCCTATCCCGTTCCCGCCGCTGCATCCCCTGCGGCCCTGCCCCCCGCTCTCCCATTCCGCCTTTCCCGCCTCCCAGCTGCTCCGCCCTCCCACCTCCCCTTCTTATGGCACGCCTAAGGCAAGCCCGTCTGCGCCTGTCCTCGCCTGGACTGCGCCCAGCGCCAGAACCCCTGGCTCCCGCAAATGCCATGACGCCCGTCCCCGCTACGACTCCAGCACCCTCCACGCACTCAACGCTTGGCAATCTTGCACCTGCTGCCTGGCCACCCCGAAGCACACCCAAGGACCCTTCTCCTGCAGCTTCACCAGCATCCGGCCCGCCAACCCACCTACCTCAGATGCATCCTCCTCAACACCGCTCCGCACGCAAACACGCAGTTGAACTCTGAGACCTACTCGACTCCAACACCCCAGATGTCGCCTTCCTGATGGAGACCTGGCTGAACCCCTCCTCGGCACCCGACATTGCCATAGCCATCCTAGAAGGCTATAAGATCACCCGCAAGGACCGCACCAATGGAGTAGGAGGAGGAATCGCCATCGTCCATAGGAACACTCTCAAAGTATCGACAAACACCGACAACACCCTCATCACCACCGAACACCTGCACTTCCAGATCCACACTGACCCCAACACCACCCTCAGAGGAACCCTCATCTACAGACTCCCCGGACCCCAACCACAGTTCAGTGACTCTATCGCACACAGGCCCTCGACTCCACGGACTACATCCTCCTCGGGGGCCTGAACTTCACCTTGAGAACAACAACAACACCAACTCCACCACCCTGATCGACAACCTCGCCAACCTCGGACTCAGACAACTCGTCACAACACCCACTCACTCTGCCAGCCACACGCTTGACCCCATCTTCTCCGCAAGCTCCTATGTCTCCTTCAACCACACCACCAAGCTCCACTGGGCCAACCACCGTTGCATCCACTTCACCTTCCGGAAACCCACCACGCACCACCGCACCCAACAGATGCGGCGTCGCTGCTGGAGCAAAGTCACCAAAGACCAGCTAGCCACCGCCCTCGCCCGGAGCCCACCCGCAGACCTGACCGACCCCGACACCGCTGCTCGCAACCTCAGACAGTGGATCAACGACTGCGCCAACACCCTCGCCCCACTCAAGAAGCCCTCCAACAGCCACACCAGCAAGAAAGCCAGCTGGTTCACGGAAGACCTCCAGGCCTCCAAGCAAACCTGCCGAAAGCTGGAAAAGAACAGGATCCATGAACGAACACTGGGACTCCTTCAAAGACCACCTAGACAACAACGCACACAACAGCAAAGAGCTCTTCAACATCATGAAGGAACATTCCAACCCCAGCTCCAACACCAACGACATCCCACCTTCGCAAGACCTATGCGACTCGCTGGCCACCTTCTTCCACCGCAAGACATCTACAACAGCTTCAACGCCGCATCCGCCCCGGCAAGCACGGAGACCCCCGTCCCCACGACCACCATCTGCACCAACCGCCTCACCATCAACATCATGAACACTGTCCACTCCGGATCCCCGTCAGACCCATGCCCACACCACATCTTCAACAAAGCCAACACCACCATCGCACCCCATCTCCGGAAAGCTATCAACATCTCCTTCAAGACAGCGACCTTTCCGAAGAGCTGGAAGCACGCAGAGATCAACGCCTTACTCAAGAAACCGAAGGCGGATCCCATGGACCTCAAGAACTTCCGACCCATCTCCCTGCTCCCGTTCCCATCGAAGGTCATCGAGAAGGCCATCAACAAACAGCTGACCAACTTCCTCGAGGAGAACAGCATCCTAGATCCGTCCCAGTCCGGGTTCCACAGCAACCACAGCACCGAAACTGCCCTCATCGCCGCCACCGATGACATCAGGACCCTGCTAGACAACGGAGAAACCGCGGTCCTCATCCTCCAGGACCTGTCAGCCGCCTTTGACACGGTCTGCCACCGCACACTATGAACATGCCTCTACAACGCCGGAATCCAAGAGAAGGCCCTGGACTGGACCACCTCCTTCCTCTCCGGCAGAACACAGAGGTGCCGATTAGGATCCTGGAAAAAATTTCCCCAACCGAATTGAATCTGGACTTTTTTCCGTACAAATGGTAAAAGCGCCGTACAAACTGCCAAGTACGATTCGTATGGGAAAAAGTCCATACAAATCGCATTGGGAAAATTCCCCCACACGTCCTCGGGTCGGGAAAAGTCTCCGACACGTCCCCGGACATTTTTACGTACAAATGGGAAAACTGAAGTCCAAATGCGCAAGTACGATCCGTCCCATCCGTCCGATTGTACAACTGTATGGAAAAAAGACCGTCCGGAGCGAACTCCCATAGCAACCATGGAGATGTCCAAACAGGTGCCCGGTATACGCCGAACACCCCAACATCATCTCCTACACCGATGACACCCAGCTGATCCTCTCCCTCATCAGGAACCCCCACACCGCCAAAACCAACCTCCACGAAGGAATGAAGGCCGTCACCGACTGGATGAGGAACAGCTGACTATAGCTGAACTCGGACAAGACAGAGGTCCTCATCCTCGGATCCACCCCTTCGGCCTGGGATGACTCATGGTGGCCAACGGCACTAGAAAAAGCCCCAACACCCACTGACCACGCAACCTAGGGGTCATCCTCGCCTCCACCCTCTCCATGAAGAAGCTGGTCAATGCTGTGTCCTACTCCTGCTTCAACACCCTCCGCATTCTCTGCAGGATCTACAAGTGGATCCCCACTGGAACAAGAAGGACGGTCCCCAGGCCCTCGTCAGCAGCAGACTGGACTACGGAAATGCCCTCTACGCAGGAGCCTCGGCCAAAGTCCTGAAAAGGCTCCAACGCAATATAATGCCTCCACACGCCTGATCCTCGATATCCCTCGCCGCAGCCACATCACACCCTACCTGAGAGACCTGCACTAGCTCCCTGGTAACAAGAGGATAACCTTCAAGCTCCTCACCCACGCGCACAAGGCACTCCACAACACCGGACCAGCGTACCTCAACAGCCGACTCAGCTTCTACACACCCACCCGCCAGCTCCGCTCCGCAGACCGCTCTCTCGCCACTGTCCCCCGCATCCAAAGAGTGACCACCTGCGGTAGATCATTCTCCCACCTCACCGCCAAGACATGGAACACCCTCCCCATCTGCCTATGACAGACCCAAGACCTTCTGAGCTTCAGAAGACTCCTCAAGACCTGGCTCTTCGAACAGTAGCAGCATTCCCCCCCAAGCGCCTTGAGACCCTCACAGGTATGTAGTGCGCTTTACAAATGCTATGATTGATTGATTGATTGATTGATTAATGTATTGTAATGTAATGTAATGCAAACTTATAAAGCGCACTATCACCCCACGGGTATCCTGGTGCTGAGGTTTACAGGTACTTCCCTAATTGCACAAGCTTACCAATTGGATGACTGTCCTACACTACATGCTAGGTAAAAGCCAGGTTTTAAGCTTCCTTCTGAAGTGGGGGAACTCTTCAACTTGCCTGAGGATGAGTGGTAGATTGTTCCATAGAAGAGTGGCCGCACAACTAAACGCTCTACCTCCAAACCTGGAGGTTCTAAATCTGGCAGTGCTGACCAGATGGGCAGTGGAGGATCGAAGATTTCTTACGGGGGAATGCCAGACAAATTTGTCCTGAAGTGGCACTGGTCCAAACCCATGCAGAGCCTTGGAGACAATGCATAATGATTTGAACTGGGTTCTCTGTGCTAGAGGAAGCCAGTGGAGCTCATTGAGAGCCGCAGAGGCAGAAGCACTGCATGGCTGCTTTAAGGCTCACTTAGCGGCAATCGTCTGTATTCTTTGTAACTTCATAATCAGGAAATCGGGCGCACCGAGTAGTAGGGCATTGCAGTAGTCCAGACAGCTCAAGATAACACTTCTCAGCACGAGAGCCCTGGCTGACATGGGTAGCATTGGGAAAATCTTCCGCAGTGCTTTGATAAGGGAAAAGCAGGTTCCGATCGGTTTGTTTACCTTGTTTTCTAGATACAGCTTGTTGTCAAAAACTACCCCTAGATTGCGCACTGCTGCGCCGGAGTGGGAGATGTGTCCACCTGAGTAGGCCAGAAATTCGCCGGAAGCGGGCGAGGGACTTTCTTAGCCGTGCAGTACAGGATTTCTGTTTTTGCCCCATTAAACTGCAGGGATTGTCAGTAAGCCATCTAGTAGTCCTTTGCATGCATTCATGAAAGTTGCTAAGTGGAATAGACTGATTCCCCTCTAGAGACAAAATGAGCTGTGTGCCATCCTCATAATTCACCAGCTTGATGTTATAGATTTGATGATGGGGATCAGTGGTTGCATATAGATATTAAATAGGATTGGGTTGATAGACGAGCCTTGGGGAACACCATGCTGAATGGTTCTGAATTTTGAAAGATAAGGGGGAAGGGCCACTGCTTGCTGTCTGTTCTCAAGATAAGACCAAAGCCATTTCAGTGCCAGGCCCTTCAACCCTATTTCAGTGAGCCGCCTTAATAAGATTTTGTGGTTGACCGTATAGAACGCGGCAGACATGTCCAGTAGTTTCAAAATTGCAGACTGACCATATAATAGATAGAACGTTTGCAAACTGGCCTGGTATTGCATGTGATATCAATGTATAGGTATTTGTATGAGGATAACACAGGTGAATAACATTGTTTCACAGAAAGGCTATCACAGTGAATGCAGGCAATACCTCCACCGAATCTACCAGTTCTGACCAATCTAGTGATACTGCGTCATATATGGGTGTAGATGATTAATTTAACCCAGCTTCAGTCAGGATTAGAAGGTCAGGATCACATGAGAGGATACGTTCAGCAATATCTGCCACATTAATTAATTAATTTTATATATTTATGTTAAATGTAGAACAAAATAAAATTTGCTATTGCACTAATAAACTAATATACATTTTAAATAATTATTTTGAACGTGTTAAATTATTGAAAATTATTTTTCTGAAGTTTAAATCAAAAAACCTACCCAAAGTAAAAACAATGTTTTTTTATTATGCATTGCAAATTATTAAACATGAGGTATATAATGGATTAAAAATAGTTTAATTGTATTTTAAGAAAAATTACATCACATTAATTTTTAAATTAAAAAAGTGACTAAAATATGTTAAAATAAAACATTCAATATGTTTCATTTTTTTTTTTTTAGCATGATATGAAATGTATTTATGTTTTTGACTAGTTTAAATATTTTACTTTCAATTAACATTATTTTCTATGGGGTTTTATTTCAAATTTCTACCTCCATATTTTTTATGGCCTAGTGTTTCAGTAACTGAGATTTTGCCATGTGTGACACTGGACTTCCTGCAGCTGGAGTACATTTACTACCCTTTTGGGTCCTTTTATACTGCAGTAACTTTAGAAAGGCAATTTGTGAATAGCAATGGCCTTACTCTTTCATGGATAGGTACTTGTCTCGCCTAAAACCCTCCACAGCCCTCCCTAAACTGCTCCTTACTCTGTCTAAAACCCCTCACATTCAGTAGAAAGCATGCCCCTTTTTCCAGCTATGAGTTGTTAGATATTTAACACACCGGATAATTATCGGATGGGTTAAATAAATAAATCTTTATTAAATTGCCGAAATTTACCAGGGGAAAAAAATACAGTATTCACAATATCTTGTGGATTTTGGTGCGTTAAACACCAAATCTGCATGTTATTTCACAATAACTTGTAATAGATGATATTTATTGCACTCAATAATTGACGTACCTCGTAGTATTGTTATATATCATGTGCAACAAATACCACCTATACTCCTAATCATGGCCTAAGTAGTAAATTATATGCGTGAGGATCTCCCTATAGATAAGAGAGGTGGACATTTCCCCCCGTAGGTTTGTGAATTGCATTTTGTAAGTAGTACTACTGTCATACTAGGAGTTCATCTATAGGGCCCTTAGTGTGCAAAGTGCTTCCAAGTGGCCAAATGTAATTTGTGACGTCTTCAGCCAGTTTAGGCAACAGTAACTCTTATAATTTTGAGTGTATAAATAAAATGTATAATAATAAAAATATTAACTCCAAGTCCCATAATGCAATAGGTTGTTGACTAAAAAGCCAAGGATGGCTGAAGATATCACACATGAGATGGCACTACTTAGCATTTATGATTTTCTCATGTTATAGGTGACTCATTGATGCAGTGCAGGCTTTTAATAACAGCTCCTTGCTTTCTATGACTTGAAGGTTCACTTTTAGCATTTTAAATATAGGCTATACAAACCTGAACATTCTATGGGATGTTGACTTAAAAAACACAAATGAAATTGTCATCTATGACATGGATCCACTTGGCAGCTGTTTGTCCCCACTGGGGAGAGGCATTGCACAGTGCAGAAAGTATCCACTGTGCCTCAATTGTGGTGGTTGAGGCCACTTGGCACTTGTGTTCTTGGTACCATCTTACTATGGCCGTAGTACTATGGGACTAGCAGTCACAGGCTTCTGATTGAGGAAGTGTGGGGGGAGCTCATAATTCAGCCATCAACCAATGAACACATAACATCATTGTCCAGCCCACTGCTTGTCTTTTTAGAAAATAACATACGTGTGTGCCCACAGCAGTACTTAATTCTAGACAATTTAATCAAGTATACATTGTAGTCATCCTGATAACAACTCTGTTGGGCTACTCCCCTTATCTTCCTTGGTGCTAGCTCCTACCCCGGGGACACTAGAAGAACCTGACCTCCAGCAAATTATGGTAGAAAAATTAGAAAGGCTCGGGTGCATATTGTATTTCCCCACTTACCAAATGTTCAATCAGCTCACTTGTTTGATGGAGTTCCTACCCCTGGTAGTGTAGTGAATAGCGATTCAGTCTCAAAGTCCTTTGCACTCAACTAGTGAGAACTCAATGGCTTGACCCCTTCGCAGGTAGAGGCCTATGGTGTTCAGGTGCAGTCCCTTGGTGTTTGCTGAGGAGGCCGTGTACGGCCCATGTCTGTCGGTACACTGCCTCTTGGATTAGTCCATCAACCAGCCTAGCAACACTGTACAAGTGCTGGTCTAGCAGCTGCAGCCCTCTCTCACTGGTAGTCTCTGGTTGGGATCGGTGGAGTGTACAGCCAGGCTGATGCAAACACTACACAGCTGCAGCCCCAACTGAACCACAGTTGCAGCTCCAAATGGGGTGATGCAAACACCACGCAGCTGCAGCCCTGTCTGGACCAATGCAAACACCAAGACAGTTGCAGCCCTATTGGGCCGATATGCGAAAGACAAGGCAAAGCAGGCCAATTCGCAGAACCATGTAGGCTTTTATGTAGGCTTTTCATGGTTCTCATCAGCAACCATAGAGAGCCAGGCTCTGCTTTCGCTCTCAGGCAAACAACTTTTTCTGACTCTTCCTCCAACCAGGAACATACTGGGTTTGTCCTCCGAGACAGTTGTTCCTCCCGCATGGCCAGGCTGACTCCTTCTCTCACTCAGCAGTGAGGAAGGCAGGCATCTAGGCACTAGGTAGACCCTTGCTCATTCAGCAGAGAGCCAGAATTTGAATGATGTTTCCTCACCCCTGGGAGACTGGCTGAAAGACAGATACTAGCCTTCGTCACATAGCAGTCCTTTGAATACTCTGTGGAGCACTCTCTACCTTGGTCATGAAGAACATGGAACTGAAAGAAAGAGTAGGAGGTGTGGGTCCCTCTTTTATACACATTTTCTGGTCAGTGTCCTTCTGAGGCTGCTCCCCAGATACAGTCTTTCTATAAAGTGATGCTGCTCAAAGCAGGTAGCAGAGGTGTTGCATCCAAAGTGGGAGCACCCACAGCATGGGTGTGAAAAATTGGATTGTTGGTTGAGTGGGGTGTTAACACGGCTCAAGCAACAGCCACAATACCTGTCAGAGTGAACTACAAAAGTCACAAAATTAACCTGCGCTTAACACTTTGGTAGCTTGGCAAAATAGCAGTCAGGCTTAACTTTGAGGCAATGTGTAAAGTATTTCTGCAGGACACAAACCGTACTAGCACACAAACAGTACTAAAGTGGAAACACCACATAAGAAAAATCCCTAACCAATTTAGAAAAACAGAGTAAATTTTAATAAATTATTTGACACTAAAACAACAAAATTCCAATTGATCGAATCAGAGTTATGAATTCTTAAAGTTTAAGGTAAATACAAGTGCCTAGAAGATCAAAGCGACAACCATGAACATCTAGTTGTGCGAGACTGATTCAAAGTAAAACAATATGGGCAACCATGATGGTCAGATACAAGAAGTGGATTGGGCCTGGTTAGCGCTTACCTTCGGACTTAAAAGAAATTCTGAAGAAAATGTTCTGAGAAGCTAAAGTTCAGCAGGGCCAAGCTACAGGGAGTGTCTGAGGAGGGAACGCTGTCGTGAAGGAGCTGCTAGACAAAGTCAGGCTGAAGATTTCTTTGGACTTAGTAACTTTTTTGAAAGTCAAAAATCTGCAGCGGGATGAAGATAGAGGCTGTAGACTACAAGAGTTCCGCGAGGCCAGATACCCCTTTGGCATAAGATCACTGACCAGGTTTTGTTGCTACATAGAATAACATAGCAGAAGCTGCTGCAAAGTCAGGCTGACCAGCGATGCACCTTGAGCAAGTAGGCGAGCAGGTTGACCCCAGTCTTCTCTTAGTCCTTGGAGTAGTTTTTGGTTAAACATGTTCAATGTCCCAAGTTTTGGATTTTCACTATCTGGGCATATTTAGCACCACCACCAAGGGTCCAGGACTGGAGGGACATCACTTGGGGTTTAGCTCGCACTCAGACTGGATCCGGGGGCAGGTTCAATGTGGTTGGATCCTTTGCCGTCCCTGAGGCTCTGATCAGGAGGCCAACCAACTATCCCTTTGAGTCACTCTAGTAGTCCTGGGTTCAGCAATAGAACAAGGCTCAAACAGTAGGGCAGGCCTCTGAGGTTTTAAGGCAGACTTCAGGGAGCAAATCAGTCCTTTCAGGTGTAGAAATACAATTTTCTGAAGTATGCAATAGGTTACAACAGCAAGCAGACCAGTGAGAGTCCTTCCACAGGTCTAAAAAGTGAACTGAAGAGTGGTATTGAGGGTCCTATTTTTATACATAGTACCTCATTTGAAGTAGGAGAATATATAAAGAATTCCCTTTGAAGTCCTTGAAATTTCCTGACTCCCCTGCCCTGGCTCTAAGCTGGTTGATTGAACAATGCAGGAGTGACAAACCCTTTGTGTGAAGGCGGGCGCAGCCTATTCAGTTGCAAGTGGGGCTGTGCCCAGCTCTGCCCCTTATCCTGCTAGTTAATGGCCCATCACAGCTAATCATCTCTATTGTGTGGCTGTCTAAAGGGAATAAACAAAGTCCACCTATCAGCTACAGCCAGTCATGTGACCATGAACAGTCTGCATGCCCCAAATAGTTAGGGCAGGAAAATGCCAGCTTTCTAGAAGTGAAGCAAGGCAAAGCAAACAGCTGGTTTGCACTCCAATTAAACAAAGGAAACAACAAATTAGTAATATAACAACAGCAATCTCTATGGTGTGCAAACAGAGAGGAGGGTCAGCTCGCCTCCTGTACTGAAAGTAATAAGATAACTAGGACAATAGTCGTAGAATCTGTGTGTGATAGAGATCAGGGTATCAAAAATATGCCCACTACCACAGATAGAGTAATCTCACAGTTACACGCACATACATTCATCATACGCTAGGGCCCATTTCACTAACATACACTCAAATACTCTACCAGCAATAAACCTGTGGGAAGAAAACTCCTAAACCACCCTGCATCTATATCTAAGCGATAGGACCTGATTATAGTGGTTGACCCTAAACATACTCTATAATCTATACAACAATGATCAAAAATGTACACAATAATTGACAAGAAAGAATATCCAACACCATGTTTTAAAGTTATATTGCTTTATCTAAAATTAGTCAAAGTAAAATCAATCAGAATAAATCATTTCTCATAGTTACCTATTCTAACTAAGTGTCAGAACGGGTCAGGACCAGTCTCTCGGTAAAGTCTCTCAGGACAGAGTCCTCAGCATCGAACCTCAGCAACGCGTGAAGGCGGCCAAAGAGTGGGGAGAGCCCTCCCTAAACTAACAGTTTTTATAATGAAAAATACAATAGAAACACACATAAAGTTGGCTGAATAAACTGTATCACTGAGCAGAACGAGAAGGAAGAAATGTAACTTTGCTACATCTGGAAATCTCCGCTCAGGAAAAGTCACGAGACATAAACTACGGAACAGGAACCAAGGAAATAAAACATGTAACACATTTAATCCGATTTCTCCTCGGCCATCGAGCCACAGTTCAGAGTTTCCTCCTAAGGCTCCTTTGTCCTTTGAGAAAGCCAAGGACACTTTCACTTTTCTTGGAGTACACCCAAAGCTGCTGCCGTCCTCATGGAAAATTTAATAGAAGGACCATGGTCAGTTGTCTTCGACCTTTTTCCAGCAGGGGTCTCTCTTGCCACATCACAGAAATATTCACTCGAGGCCAGGCTCTCAAATCAGCCATCATGGATTAGGCCTCCATAGGCCACAATAGACCATCTCAATTTAAAAGAAATAAAAACAACATTACTACAACATAATGATTAAACAGTGTTAACCCCACTAATACCCTTATGTGTATGCATTTATCTAGCTTTGCGACATAAAAAGCATTAATTCAGACAGCGTTTTGTGCTCAAAATAAATAGCACACAGCAACATTTAAACATGAAAACTTGCACGTTATTGTAAATACATGAACAGCACAAATAAGCTAACCCTCATGTAACTTTCTCTTGTGTTAGGACAAACAGGTTGATTAGTAAAACATACTTGCACAAGACAAATAATTAATTGTTAATTATTAATAAATTAATAACACACATAGACATGCCAGAGCTTCAAAAGCCCCAGAATTTTCTAAAAGAAAACTCTGCTCCAGCAATCCCCCCTTTGGTGATTTTATCACCAAATAAACCCCCCCAAAAACAAATTCGTGAAAATTTAGTCCCATTTTAGGAAATCAGAAATGTCTCTTCCCTTTTGGACAACATTAAACACCAGTCACTCTTTCATCATCTCTCTTTGTCTCTAAATAAACACTCTCCCTCAATTCTTCTAGTTCAATCTCTTCTGGTTCTCTTTTCGAAAGTTTCGAATTCTTGTTTTTCTTTTCATTCTTCAATTTCTCTTTCCCTCTCCTGTTTTTACAACACACACACACCAATCTTAGTATCAGTAAAGCAACAATTATACAAGACAAAGGAAACAATATTCTACCTATAATAGTACTACCTATCTTTGCAATAAAATCCTTAACAGCTATCATTTTATTAGCTAGTTTAGTCCATAAACTCCCAGTCTCAAGTGGTACTAAATCTTCATGCAAATCAGTAATATTTTTGATATAGACCTTCAGGTCTTTACTTTCGTCAGGAATATAAGTGCAACAATGTTGAACTTTCAAAATTCCACAAACTCCACCCTCCTTAGCCAAAAGAATATCAAGGGCAAGTCGATTTTGCATTGACATGGCACGTACGGCACTTAATTCCGTATTCACCAAAAGAAACCCTCCTGCGGTATTTGTCGATAAGCGATCAACCACTGTGGACAGTTTCCGAATTCCATAAGCATTTAAAGAAATTCCCACTGCTGGAATCAAAACCCCAAAAATATCACCCACGATTTCAGACCAAGTTTCTCTCCTAAAACGTGTTAATAGGTTAATGTCTTCTACATCTTTTACTTTATCCGTGTGAAAAATCTTAGGAAAAACCAGGCCCACATAACATGTGCCATACCAATGGTCAGGCAACTTGTAATAAGCCTTGTTCCCACACACATAGTACACTCCTGGAAAAATCGTATCTTCTCCACCTCTGAAACCCCAACCTGTCGCAATGAAGTATGTATCATGGCACTCACTAGTTCCCACAAAATATGTATCATATTGGGATTTCCTTCTGGTAATGCATAGTTTACCCTTCTGCGGTGCATCTAGAGCCAAAGTTGGACTAGCCCTATTCCTCAACTCTTTTCCCATCTCAACGTCCCAAATTGTCTCACTCACTTCATATTTTCCCCCTTTCTCATGCATATTCAATCTCCTTTCCTCTACCATATCCAGGAAAGCTTTCTCCTCTCCTTTTAAACTGCAAGTTAAATTATTCTTAAAAATGTAATCTAATGTTAGTCCTTTTTCTTCAATAAAAATCTCACCAAAAGTGTTAGCTTCTTTAGCTGGATTCAGCTCTTTGTTCATTGGCAAGTGCCCAAAAATACTATCTCTGTTAGACATTTTATAATCTATTTTCCCTAACAAATAAAAAACACTACTTAAAATACTACAAGAAATACCATATGTAGCTGGCAAATGGTGATAAGTAACACCCTCTGAAACGGATGCAGGTAATTGCATGCAGACATAGCAATCCCTCACTTCCATCGTCTTCACATATTCATATAACAGTTTAGAAAAAACATTACTAGAAAAATTATTAATTGACCTATCTTTATGTATGTAACTACTACTTCTAATTGGAACTACTTTTTGTGAATTCTTCTCTACATTAGTCCTGTTTTCTGTATCCATTCCAAATTCTACTTTAAAAGTAACTAATAAAATTAAAACACCCCATAGAAGCATTAATAATCCAGTACAACAGCAGCACATTTTGCACCACCTCTTAAAGAAGGCACATCTATTTCTATTTTCCTCTATGTTAGCCATTTTAGTTTAGCTTCTACTACTCCACTACTGTTTGAACTTCTTCAATTCTTCAGCAATTCTTCAGCTTTCAGTTTATCCAAATGATCTCCTCATTCACTTGATCCAAGTGAATCCTTCTTTCACTCAGTTTGGATACTTGTCATTCTTCACTTCAATTTCTTCAACATCAAACTGTATCAGATCTCCAACGTCGGAATCCTCAGTACTCGACTCTTCTCCAATGTCAGTCAAGAGTACTTTCAGAATTTCACCAGTATCTTCCTCAACCACTTTTCTCAAGACCACTTCCGGATTATCTCGAGTCACTGTTTCTTCTTTTCCTTCTTCAGACAGTGTCACATAAGACCATTCCGGTGATCTGTACTTTTGGTTGGGTCTTTTAACTCTTCTTATTTCTACTGGTTCTTTTGATTTCTTTAATTATTTTTCTTCAGCTCTCGAAGTTTGGCTTGAAACTTCATTCACTTGTTCAGCTTTTGATGAATTTGCTCTTATTACTCTTTATCTCACCCTTTTCACTCGGTTGTTTGGCCAACGATCTCCTTTCACAATCTTTTTCGGCCTCAATTCTTTACCACTCTTCTCTCCAATCGAAGTTCTCTTTCTCAGAACTCGACCTTCTGTTTGTTCATCTTCATCATCTGTTTCAAGTGCCTCTTGTTTCCGTTTCCCAGTAGCTTTTCCTTTCTCCACAGATTTTTTCACCACTGTTTGAGACTTCCCTATTTCTGTCTCTCCTCGGGTCTCCGACACGCAATCTTCTTGCTGTCTACTTGTCCCTTCACCTAGCTCCTCATCAATGTTCCCTACACCTCCTCGGGGGTCTTCCGCAATCTGTCCCTTTCTATCTTTTTCTGACCCTGTTTCTTCAAGAATAATCTCAAGTGGTTCTTCAATCTCCTCCTCTTCTGATTCAGGAGTTGGTTCTGTGTGTTTTCTCTTTTCTTTTCTTTTACTCCCACTGCTACTTGAAACTTCAGGCTCTGTAACAGAATTCGATTTTCCCTCTGATACTCGCAGTGAATCTCTTGAAGCTCTCTCTGCTTCTTTTCTCACTGATTCCGTATCTTCAGGATCTTCACCATCACTGGAATCTGACTCTTCATAATACTCTTCACCAGTTCCCTCTCTTGGGCTTGGAACTCTCAGAGTATGACTCGCATGTACCCAGTGCTTCAGTCCAGCACACTTTACTGCAGTCGTTGTAGTCAGAATGACTTGTCTCGGCCTTCCCCACCTTGGAATCAAGCAATTTCTTCTTCTGTGCACCTTAATCCTTACCCAGTCACCTGGACTCAGATCATGGGCTTGTTTCTTCTCAAGTGTGGTAGCTTCTTCTCCAATCTGGTGAAACACAGAATGAACTGCGTCAGCCAGGCCTTTACAGTAATCCAAAATCATGTCATCAGTTATTGACACCAACTTATTCACAGGCACGAATGCATGGCGCATAGCACGTCCCATGATTATTTCATGCGGGCTCAAACCAGTAGTTCTATCTGGAGTAGATCTCATTGTCATCAGAACAAGGGGTAATACATCTGGCCATTTCATGCCAGTGGCTAAACACATTTTTCCAATCCTATTCTTGATTGTGCCATTGATCTGCTCAACCACACCAGAAGCCTCTGGTCGGTATGCACAATGTAGCTTCTGCTGTATTTTCAATGCTTCACAAATTAAACCAATGAGTTCATTTTGAAAGTGTCCACCTCTGTCAGACTCAACTGTAACTGGAAACCCGTATCTAGGAATCAACTCCCTCAACAGTAACTTTGCCACTGTTAATCCATCATTTCTTCTAGTCGGGTAAGCTTCCACCCACCTTGAAAACAAACAGACTACCACTAGAACATACCTCAGTCTGTTCACTTGGGGCATTTCAATGAAATCAATCTGCATTCTTGTAAAAGGACCTCCTTCTCTGCCTATTGTCCCCAGACTCACCACTGTCTTTTTCCCAGTGTTAAATTGCTGACAAATCAAACACCTTTGACAGATGCTCTCCGCAATTGTCCTAAACTTTGCATTGTACCAGGTCTGTTTAAAGGACCTTACCATCGCGTCCCTCCCCAGATGTCCCTGACCATGATACATCCTTGCCATTGACGACAAAATTGAGTTTGGCATTACTGGTCTGCCATCTCTGTAGACCCAAACATGGTCTGTTTCTCTTGGAGCACATCCTGCCTTAACCCAATCTTGTTTCTCTTCCTCTCCTGCCTCATCTTGTAACTGCTTTACTTCATCCCACGTTTCTAGGACATTAGTAAACATCAAAGAAAGAACAGACATTTCTTCCATCCTACCCCTGTTAATTGATTGGTTTGTTTTAGCGCAATACTGCGCCACATCGTTGGCAAACCTGTTACCAACAGTGATAAAATCATCCCCTGAACCATGTGCGGCACATTTTACAACCGCTAACTCCTTAGGCAGCTGTATCGCCTCAAGCAATTTTCCAATCAACTCAGCATTCTTTATCGGAGTTCCACCCGATGTCAAGAAACCTCTTTGTAGCCACAGTTGGCCAAAGTCATGCACCACTCCAAATCCATACTGACTATCAGTCAACACGGTTGTTCTCAAGTCCTTCCCAATCTCACAAGCTTTTGTCAATGCCACTAGTTCAGCAACTTGCGCAGATTTCACTCCTTTCAATGGTGATGCTTCCATGACCTCTGAAACTTTGCACACTGCATATGCTGCACATAGCACACCATTATCATTTCTCAGGCACGATCCATCCACAAACAACACATGGTCATTCTCAGGTAAGGGAAGATCCCTTATGTCTGGTCTCGGTTTTGTACAGAACTCAAGCACATCCAAACAATCATGATCATCTTCCATTTTTATACCCACATTTTCAATATCCGGCAAGAGTGTCGCTGGATTCACATTCACACATCTCTCAAGAGTCACATTTGATGCTCCCAGAATCACTTTTTCATACTTAGTCAACCGACTATGTGACATATGCTGAGTTCTGCTTCTTGTCAAAAGAATTGCCACATTGTGAGGTACGAATACCCTTACAGGATACCCCATTATGATCCCCTCACTCTGCTCCAGGCTTCTGCATGTCGCAGCTACAGCTTTCAGACAACCTGGTAACCCCACGGCTACAGTGTCAAGTGTCGATGAGAAGTATGCAATAGGCCTTCTCAATTGCCCATGTTTCTGAATTAACACTGAAAGTGCACATCCATTTCTTTCACTGCAGTACAGTTCAAATTCTTTTTCGTAGTCAGGCATACCCAAAGCTGGAGCCTCACACATTTTAGTTTTGAGCTCTTCAAATGCTGCCAATTGTTCTGCATCCAGATCTAACGGATCTGTCATCTCACTTTTTGTCAATTTAATCAATGGCTTTGCTATCAGGGAAAAATTAATTATCCACTGACGACAATATCCCACCATACCCAGGAACATTCTCACTTCTCTCTGGGTTTTCAGAGCTTTCATTTCTCTGATTATTCTGATCCTGTCAGTAGTCACTTTTCTCAGACCTTTCTCAATATTATGTCCAAGATAATGCACCTCTTTCTTGCAAAATTGCAATTTGGCTGGAGATACCTTTAACCCTCCATCTGCCAGATGATTCAGTAAAGCTATGGTATCCACTTCACAAGCTTCACGCGTCTTTGATGCCACAAGTAGGTCATCAATATATTGTACTAGCACTGAGCTCTCAGGCATGATCAAACTTTCCAACGATTTCTTCAATAACTGATTGAATATCGAAGGACTCTCCGTATACCCCTGTGGGATACGACACCATGCTAAAATACGCTGGCCAAACCTAAATTCAAAAATCGGCTGGCTATCATGATGCAATGGAATTGAAAAGAACGCATGACACAAATCAATCACTGTATACCACTCAGCATCATGTGGAATTTGATACAGAATCACTGATGGATTTGGCACAATGGGACAACATGCCACCACAATTTGATTAACTTTTCTCAGATCCTGTACGATCCTAAATTTGCCATTGGGCTTTTTCAGTCCCATTATCGGTGAATTACACGGACTACTCAATAGTTCTCTTAGGACTCCTTGCTGAATCATTTTCTCAATTATTGGAGTTATCCCTTCAATTATTTCTGGTGTCATTTTGTACTGAGGAATGTTAGGATATGTAATTCCCTCTTTCACTGCAATTTTCACTGGATCTACATTATTCATCAATCCCACATCCTCTCCTGTAAAATCCCAAACTACTCTTTTCACTGTGTCTCTCAGCACTTGAGGCAAATCCTCCGGATTGAACACTGGAAATGCACCAATTAACTCATTTTCTCTATTTTCTAGAGTCATTCGGTAGAAAACATCATCATCTGGTGTCTCAAAAGCTATTCCATCTGGTGTACAAAAAATTGTGCAATTCATTTTACACAATAAGTCCCTACCTAACAGGTTCACTGGACTTGTGTCACAGACAATAAATCTGTGCATGTCTGAAAATTTCCCTATCTGTACTCTTACTGGTTCAGTAAGACGTGTTCTGATCTGTGTATTGGCTACACCAACTACTTGGATTGCTTCATCCGAGAGAGGAAGATTTTTAACATCTGTTGACCTGACAGTTGATCTTGTCGCACCTGTGTCTACCAAAAAAGTAACACTCTCCTCATTTATTTTCCCATCCACAAATGGTCCTGCCTGGTCTATTTCTAGAGTTGCACCAAGTATGCACTCTTCTTCCTCTCCTCGGCACCGTCAATAATCACCCTCAGACTCACTCCCTTCACTCTTTAACAAGTACTGCTGTACTTTGTTAGAACGTCTTGGTTTGTTTACCTGTTCATCATTGAAGAATCCTGAGTCCTGATTGTACTTTTGTACCCCTCTATTCTGCGGTAAGGGCGGTTTTGGCTCTTGACTCTGCTGTCTCACAACTTTCTGCTGTTGTTGCTGCTGGTTATTCCCATCATTCTGCACCTGTTGATTTAAGGATTTACCCTCATTATTCACTAATGGTGGATTAGGACATTCAGATCTCCAATGTCCCAGTTGGCCACAGTTGTGACAAGGGAACTTCTTTTTGGCTTCCTCAAGACTTCCTTTCCCTTTTCCTGCAAATCTCGGTCTATTTCCTCCATTATTTCCTGGATTATTTGCCTTTTCCACCAACTGTGCTTCCTGTCTTTCTGCAACTTTCACTTGTGCCCACATTGCTTTCTCTTTCAGCTTTCTTTGTTTTGCTTCAATTTCATCACTGAAATATTTTGCATGTCTCAGAATCTCATCTACTTTTTTACTCTGCCAATCCACTGTGTGTTCACGAATTCTCTCACCAATTTCAGGTCTAAGACCATATACAAATCTGTATACAAAATGACTCAAATCCTTGTCACCCAGGTGTTCATCTCCACTGAATTGTTTAAAAGCCAGTATCAGCCTCTCATAAAAAGCATGAACTGATTCTTTTGCCTCCTGTTGTGTTCGATCTATCTTAACCCAGTCTGTCTCTTTTGGAGGAACTTTACTCTTCAGGTATACCATCACCTGATCATACTTCCTCATCACTTCTGGATCTGGTGCCCCTGTTCTTGAATCTCTTGGATATTCCTCAGTAGGCCAACTCACAACTATTTTACACTCAGTCCACAAGTCTGCTGGAACAATTATATCAAACAGACTATTCAGGTCAACCCACAGCACTTTTGACAATTTCACAAACCTATCTACCTGCCTATACCACTCGACGGGCTTTTCTCTCAATCGAGGGAAATCATTCGTAAATGATAAAATATCCTGTCTAGTCCATGGAACATGTACATATCCTCCTCCAGGTATTTCTCTCATAGGATAATTCTCCACTGGTTTCTCCTTTTCTCTCACTGGAAATGCTGAATAAGTTGTTCTATCTTCAGATTCCTCTCTTTTCTTATACCACCTATCCTTCCACTTTTCAACATCACCCCATCTTCACAGTAATGCCACCATTTCTTTAATCTGTCCTGTTCTACCAGAAGCATTCAAATTTTCAATGTCCTTCTCTGTAAAATCCATCCTGTAAGTTCTCTGTAAAGCTTTTACTCTATCAATGTCAACTCCTTGCTCATTTGCTATTGCTCTTAGTCTATCATGAGTATTTCTTGCTCTCCATGTTATGCTCTTGCACATAAACATTAGTTCACCATCATGATGACTCTTCAGGATTTCTGTTGGAACTGTTCCTGTCACAAGCTCTTCTAATTCTATACGTAACTTAACCACATCAATAACTTGTGAATCCTTGTCCTTTTTCTGAAGAACTTTCATCCAATCATTCAAATCATCAACTGTTATTTCAGCAGTTTTTCTCACTGGAACCACTTTTTTCTGCGGTTCTAAAATCGGCATCCCTGAACAACTAGGTTCACTAACATCCAATAGTTCACTACATGTATCATGTCTGGTTTGTCTCAGGTCACTTCTCCCTGTTCTTTTATCTGAATCTCCTGAAGGACCAACTGAATTTGTCGATTTATTTGCAATATATGGAATTACCAGTCCTTTCTCACCTGCTCTCTGTTTATCAAACACAGGCATAACTGGACCTATAGTTACAGGCACTGTAACAGCTTCCAGATTCTTCGTTAACTCCCTAATTTTCTCACTCAACTCTGTTGTCGTCTTTGCTAATTTTCTAGCATTTTCCTCACTACCTCGATTCTCTCTCTCCCTGAAAGAACTACTACTTCTTGATTCAGGTGTCATTTTTTCTTTCTCAACTGTATCCCTTATCGGAGAAACAACTGGTGTACTCTCATCTGGTTCTGTTCTATATGGAGGTGGTCTCTTGTAAATCATGTCATTTAAGATCTCATCCTCATATTCTCCATATCTTCTCATATCTGACTCAGAAGCTCTTTCTGTCGAAGGAGCAGAAGCTTCAACTGTTCTCATTGGATATAATCCCTCTGACATACTAGCATCTCGCCATCTTTTCATTCGATCATGATGTGTTTCACGATCATGTCTCCTCCCAAACATGTACCTATACTACCCTCCAGACCTTTGCTTTTCTCGGTCATGAACTTCCTCTTCCCATTCCACTAAAGCCTCGAACTGTGTAGGTCTCGGCTTCGGGTCTAAGCATAACATCTTTTCCCGTAAGTTTCTCAACACAGCCAAATTAAATGAACCATGTTCTGGAAATGCTAGAACACCATCTTCTTTAGTATACTTAACCCAATTCTGCAACCATATACAGGTATGTAATCCATATTTCGCAGCCATGAAGGATGCAGGTGTTTTCGCTGGAGGTAACAACTCACCCTCTCTTGTTTTAACCTCTTTATCCTTGCTAAACCACTTTTTAACTTTTCCAAAGAACGTCTTTTTCTTTTTCTCTTCTTGGTAATACATTTTAGCAAGCGCTTATCAAACTCTCTACTCTCTCCGTATTATAAATATACAATACGAGTTTCTCATCCAATAGTAGCGCGACTCACACTAACGCACCAATCCTGGAGCGTCTACGTCACTACACAGCTCTTCCAATCCCTGCGCGACTCACACTAACGCACCAATCCTAGCGCGAACCCTATTCTGATTCACTATCCAATCAGTGCGCGGACCTTCTGACGTCAACAGTCGCTGCAGTCTCTGTCTCCTGTCTCTGTCACTCGTCTACCCCTCCTTTACAAAAACTCTCAGTAGACTTCGTGTGTCAAAATTTCTACAAAATCTATTAGTTACAACATAAAAACATCTCCATTGTCTGCTTCGCTAACCACAGAATAGTAAAAGAGAGCCTATTTCTCAAAAACCAATCAACAACTTTCATACATCGCACAACTGTTTCCTCTAGGATTTATCCAAAGAGTCTTACAGTCAATAAATGTATATGCATTCACGCACATTCACACGAGAAAAATATAGTACATGCACACAGAATCCTGCTTACCGAGAACAGCACAACCTGTCTCTGTACAGAATTATAACTCAACAACTAAGCAGCTTACCTCTGCCCAGTTCCTCAAACAAGCTCAGAGAATACCTATTACTCCTCCCGCGATAAGCTTTAACGGCAATCCTTACGGATCCCTGGGACTTAAGACCAGAGTTTCACAGATAACCTTCACTACGATACACATTCCTTACATACCAGAAATATCTAATAGTAACATACGACGATGTCACTGATTCCGAACCCAGACAATGTGAACGCGCAACTTCAATTGTCACACGTAATTCCTTACAATCCCGTCTTTCCCGAGAGCAGCATATACACCTTCTCTGCCCTACTACGGAACTGCTTCCACAGCTTCCAAATTCCAGAAGCACTACATATAACTCAACATTACGACTCCAACATTTAATATTAGTACATATACCAACAACATCAAAATAAATCAATAATCAATAAGCCAATATACAAGCAATCTTATCTTATCAGATCAAGACAACCATCTACAACCATCCTCTGCTACCAGAGAAATTGATAGAGATCAGGGTATCAAAAATATGCCCACTACCACAGATAGAGTAATCTCACAGTTACACGCACATACATTCATCATACGCTAGGGCCCATTTCACTAACATACACTCAAATACTCTACCAGCAATAAACCTGTGGGAAGAAAACTCCTAAACCACCCTGCATCTATATCTAAGCGATAGGACCTGATTATAGTGGTTGTCCCTAAACATACTCTATAATCTATACAACAATGATCAAAAATGTACACAATAATTGACAAGAAAGAATATCCAACACCATGTTTTAAAGTTATATTGCTTCATCTAAAATTAGTCTAAGTAAAATCAATCAGAATAAATCATTTCTCATAGTTACCTATTCTAACTAAGTGTCAGAACGGGTCAGGACCAGTCTCTCGGTAAAGTCTCTCAGGACAGAGTCCTCAGCATCGAACCTCAGCAACGCGTGAAGGCGGCCAAAGAGTGGGGAGAGCCCTCCCTAAACTAACAGTTTTTATAATGAAAAATACAATAGAAACACACATAAAGTTGGCTGAATAAACTGTATCACTGAGCAGAACGAGAAGGAAGAAATGTAACTTTGCTACATCTGGAAATCTCCGCTCAGGAAAAGTCACGAGACATAAACTACGGAACAGGAACCAAGGAAATAAAACATGTAACACATTTAATCCGATTTCTCCTCGGCCATCGAGCCACAGTTCAGAGTTTCCTCCTAAGGCTCCTTTGTCCTTTGAGAAAGCCAAGGACACTTTCACTTTTCTTGGAGTACACCCAAAGCTGCTGCCGTCCTCATGGAAAATTTAATAGAAGGACCATGGTCAGTTGTCTTCGACCTTTTTCCAGCAGGGGTCTCTCTTGCCACATCACAGAAATATTCACTCAAGGCCAGGCTCTCAAATCAGCCATCATGGATTAGGCCTCCATAGGCCACAATAGACCATCTCAATTTAAAAGAAATAAAAACAACATTACTACAACATAATGATTAAACAGTGTTAACCCCACTAATACCCTTATGTGTATGCATTTATCTAGCTTTGCGACATAAAAAGCATTAATTCAGACAGCGTTTTGTGCTCAAAATAAATAGCACACAGCAACATTTAACCCCTTCGGTGCTCATGACGGAATGGTTCCGTCATGACCCACGGTTGAGCTGTGCTCATGACGGAACCATTCCGTCATGACCACACCCGCGCAAGATTCCGTCAGCACAGCGGCGGAATCTGCGCAGCATCGAAGGGGTTAAACATGAAAACTTGCACGTTATTGTAAATACATGAACAGCACAAATAGGCTAACCCTCATGTAACTTTCTCTTGTGTTAGGACAAACAGGTTGATTAGTAAAACATACTTGCACAAGACAAATAATTAATTGTTAATTATTAATAAATTAATAACACACATAGACATGCCAGAGCTTCAAAAGCCCCAGAATTTTCTAAAAGAAAACTCTGCTCCAGCATGTGCACTACCAAAAGCACTCAAAATAGTTTTCAACAATATGGCATACAGGTGATCTATTGTCACAGCTCAAATGATCAAGGTTAACTCATTTGTAAATACAAAAAGTTCATTAAGAGAGTACTCAGCAAAAACAACAATACTTTTAGCTTCTTTAAACCGCATTTTACTACCTTACAACGCATACACAGATTCGACTGCGACTCAGACTAGTATTGCTTTACTTAGGTCTATGCCCTGGGAAGGGGCGAAACACGTGTTTCTATTACTTGGTTCAATGGCTGGAACCAAGACCTTTGTCTTCAATCAAGATAAAAATGAAAATAATACTGTGCAACTTCTACTTGGATTTATGAGTCTCTGTACTAAACAGGACAAGGACGTAAATAAATTTAATTGGCCCCCTAATTTTCTACATATAAAGAAGGGCGGGGTCCATGCCCTTATACCATTTGGGGGACATTCCTGCTCAAACAGTGGTTGTACGACATGATATCGAGGAAAACAACATTGACATACAAAAATACTGTCAAAAAATATAGAAAATTTTAATTTCACAACTATGTACTTAAAAAGTAAAAATACAAATATCTATTACAAATAGATTGAGAAAAATATCTTAAATAAAACAATAGCCTAAAAATAAAGTCATACAAATATTGCCTACATATTACAACTAAGAAAACATTTTTTTAAATCACGAAAACCAAAATATCAAACACTGGCAAAATCACATGATTTTAAGTAAAACAAATGATATGACATTAAACATATAAAAAATAAGACAAAATAAAATGTAGATACCTTAAATATGTAATGAAAAAACTCATTAGCACTTACCTAAAAGGACCAAAAAAATGTAAACTAGTCTCTAACCAAATGTATCAAATTAAGCTTAAAAACAAATAACAAATAGAAATTCTTTCCCAACTAAAAAATAGTATAAAAATCCACAACAACACATAATAAAATACTTCTCGAAGAAAATGTGCAGCTGGATCACAAACCTACAAAAGAAGACATCCGATTTCAACAAACCACTAAATACTCCAAAATAAGTTTGATAAAAATGAAAGCTAATGAAAGTAATATATAATTAAAACTAATTTGAGATAACAAATATTTAAAACTACACATAGAAGCATGTAAGAATGGTGGGGGGACCGGAGTCCACCCGCCATCCTAGCGGGAACGGGACCACCCACCTGCCATGTGGCGGCCCAGCACCCCTGATCATGATGCGACCGACACCGCGGCAGTCACATCTGGCATTTTAACATTGCTGGCTGCAGCACCCGCCGCAATGGTGAAATGCCATGTTGTGCCTGCCACCTTGTACATGGACAGGTAAGGGGGTACCATAGGTACCTCTAAGTGCACCCCCACACCCCCACCCCCCCGGGGGCCCGCAATGGGCCCCCAAAGCAAATCCCCACCAGCCTTTCCATGGCGGCATCTCCGCTATCTAAAGGCCTTAAATTCTCTACATTCTAATATGGATGGCGGTGCCTGCTAGGCACCGCCACCACATTGGAGCCCCAGCTCTGCCCAGCCGGCAATCTTAATGATTGATGACCGGCGGAAAAGCGGCGGACAGTCTTTCCGTCCGCTGCGATACCCACCGCCATCGTAATATTCACGTTACGATGGTGTGACAATCACCACCGCCTTGCCATCGTAATCAGCCCCTATATATTTATAGTCTCCAAAATACAGGCACATCCTCTACAAGAAGGATAAAATGCTACAAGGAAAGGAAAATATAGACATAGACACCAAATTATTGGAAAAACAAAGAAGACCACCTCAAACGTAAGTATTTTAACCAATACAATTAAAACCTATACTTTGGCATGTTAAAGATAAAACTAACAAAAAGTACATTTTTAACTAAACAATAAATCAACACATCTAACACTTCCCAGCCTCTCAACTGACTACAACAAAAGAAAATGGTGTCAAAAACAACGCTTATAGGCAGGTAAAAACTCTACAACCAAAATGAAGTAAAGGCAACATCCAGACCTAAGTTAAAATGTGCATTTGCAATGTTAAAATAAGTATAATCAAATGTATTAGAATGTTAAAATAATTGTGATATAATATATTCGTTTTACGAAAAACGTAATGTATATTTTCTATACTCTAAAACCCACTGATAAATGGTCAGAATAAGATACAAGAATGAAGTTTCAAAAAGGGAAGCTGTTATTAAACTATAGAAAATATACTTATATTAAGGAGCACTCTACAGTAAGAAAATACACAGGAAATACACCAAATAGTATTCAAAGGCATGCTATAGCAGTGCTATCATTAAAAATATAATAGTTGAAAGTATTAGTGAATATAACCATTTCCCTGATATTACAGAAATAGAAGTCCGAAATATTTTATAGGACCAAAAAGAGGCCACAAGAAACAACAGGAAAACAACTTAAAAATATTATACCAAATGTTTAATAAGCAATAGACCAACTCCCTGGCTTACTGGGTGCCGGGTCTGGTGGATTAGTGGGCTAATGTGTCCACTTTAGGGGCCTGTGTTCGACCTCATTGTCACAGCTTCAAATCCCGGCGGGTCCACTCAGCCGCTTATCCTTCTGAGGTCGATAAAATGAGTACCATTAAGTTGGCTAACAATAAACATCTGTTATTCAGCGCCAAGATACCCCAGGGTGAACGTGCACTTTACAAATACATGTTATGTTATGTTACCAATCCTAAAAGGATTAAATTCCACAATATCTAGACCAACCATAGTAGAGCTTCTTGCGTTTAAAACCATAGGAATATGTAGAAATACTGCAACACTCACTAATCTGACATAAAAGAGACAGCTTCTTACTTTAGGGCAACCTCAATAATGATAACAAGAATTATCATTTATGCTACCAATAACAACGCACTAACCTTAATACATTGTGAAACATGGATGATAAATGGCATTGTTACCTACAAAGAAAGTGCAGCTCACAATGCATGTCTATATATTAAACAGTAAACTAACAACTCTAACCCACAAATGTTATTATTGGTTTGATTCCTAACATGCAAAGATTTCAACCATACTTAAAATGTACCCACTCACTGTAATTCAGGAATGCCACTATAACTTTAACCAGGGTATATGGAGGAACCTACAAAAATCCATTTTAGAATATGCATCTTACCTAGAATTTGCACACAAAATTAAAACGTCAATAGCGTTATCATACGTCCCTGTAATAGAAGCCACTAACCATTGATATGATAATTACATCCCATCACCAAAAACAAGAAACATAAGTAGATTCCCAAATATATTTTTGGGATGATACATGGGTTGGTCGCCTGCACCAATTAGGCCACAGATCCCAACTCAAGTATTACATTCTGCGGTGGAACATCTATGACAGCAGCATGTTCCAAAAAGCAGAGAGAAATAGCACAGTAAAAAGGTGGCAGTTTTGTCCGAGTAACACTTGGAAGAAGAAATTCCTACACTTTACTAATTCTTAGAAATACTTAAAAAAGGAGAAAGGTGTCAGGAGATAGGAATGGAACAATCCTTAACCCAACTGAAACCAAAACTCTTCAAACTAATCAAACATATGAACTTCAAGCATTCAAAGTAAGACTAGTAGTAACAACCCTGGCCTAACATATCTACAATTGGGGGCAAATGTATGAAAAAGTGGCACAGTGCAGCTCAACATTTCACCGGAGGCCGCAGGGAGAAGGGGGCCCTGCTAAGTGCCCCCAAAGTTGCTTTCCGATAGGTTTTCCATGTCGGAAAGCCTGCTGAAACTAACATCGTAATCCCGACAGCAGAAATGATGTCCTATTGGGATTACGTGCCAGTTTCAACTGGCCGACGGGCTCCTTGAGCTTGTCAGAATCCAACCGCAATGACCGTCCGGTTGCACTTCTGACCTCCTTTCCGATCAACATTGAAATAGGCCCCTATATGTTTATAGGAGACCTGGGATGCTCAGGGCTGTCTAGATATGGATGGATATTCCACATACACCGCCACAGCTATTCCATCCTCTAGTGGGCCTGCCAGAGGGGGGTCTTGGCACACAAATTATCTTGGGTCTACTTTGAAAAGCTGAGCTGATGATGCCCAAATCGCCTCATATCCTTGGTGTTCTTTTGACTTTTTCAAATAAGTAAAGAATATTGGTTATGAATTGTTATGATTCTGTCACAGCCAGGCATGACTCAGATGCTGTTTCCAGTCTAAGAGCATTGATAGATGATTACTTTCACTCAGTGTCTATGTTTCCATTGAATTTGTTATTGGAGGATTTTAATTTGCTTCCTTACTTAGCTTGTTATAGCAATGAGGACTCTGCGAATGAATCAATATTTGATTGATTGATATGATTAACAGCCTGATTACTGATTACAACCTATTTAACCATATGGAACTGAGAAAGGGTGGGGCACCCAAGAGGACACCCACGTTCAAGGGGATTTGCGCTAGTTCCACTACTGTATTTATTTTGGTCTCATCCTATTTGTTTTTTGTTCTTGTAAAATTTATGGTTGATTGGGATACCCTGAGTGGCCAAAATCCCCAGACGGATATCTTTTTATGGGATAAAAAGCCTGTTGATGTGACTCACCTATTTCAGGAGCCAGTACTATCTATCGATCAGTGGTGAAGGGTTGGATAGCCTTTAATTATCCCAATAGATTTTATTTCCACCTTGGTTACCACCTGTCTGACTGATTTTGGAACCTGTTTAAGTCATGATGCCTCAGCCCATAACATTCTGATGTCCTTTTCTAATATTTGCAGATCTATTGAGCCTGTTCTTTCTAAACCTGGCGTTCCATGCTCCCCCCCCTCCATGCAAGTGGTTTGATAAAAAGTGCTTGCAAGCGCATAAGGAATTGTTAGCGGCTCTGCATAAGAAACCTCGTTACCAGGAGGAGGTGAGGATAGCCAGGTCAGTATATTGCTCGACATGTACCAAGCGCAAGAGTCAGTTGAAAAAGAATACCAGGGAAAATCTATTTGCAGCCTTTTGGCATGTGATAAATGAATCCTCTGTATAGCTGTGAGCAACTGACCAATCAGGCATCAACCATTATGGTGCAGGCCTGGGTAGATCATTTTGTGGCTATTTATGAACAAGAGGCCTTGGATACTGTGCCGGCCTGTTGTAGGGTGGACCAAACAATTGAATTTCGATAGGAGCAAGTGAGCTTAGCCATCTCTTGTTTCTCCTCCAGTATGGCCCCTGGTCCAGACGGAGTTCCTGGCAATCTATATAAGGACCTTATTGATCTGTGGGCCCCTTTATGAACCTGCATTTAAATGCAGCAGCTAATGGCCCTTTTCCGCAGTCATGGCGTCATTTGGTTATCGTCTCAATTTTTCACAAAAGAAAAAGAGGAGAACCAGCCTGTTACAGGTCCATATCACTTATTGATTTAGAGGGAAAAAATTTAGCCTGGGTATTGCTCGATCATCTTTCATTCTGGGTGCAAGAGCACAGCATCCTGTCCGACTTACAATATAGGTTTATGACTGGACGGGGAACTTGTTTGCAAATATACCAAAGCCAAGAGGGACACGACCCAACTAGCCTTCGTGGACCTCAGCTTAGACTTTGTTAGAGTAAACTGTGCCAAGCTGTGGTGCATGATAGTGCGAATGGGGGTTGAGCCTGCACTAGTCACTTTTCTGCATAGTTTGCATGATGGCCTTTCGGCATTGGTTAGATAACTGCTCCAATGGGGAATGCACACTGTACTTTAATTTGAAGCGTAGGGTTTGTTGGGGTTATGTCCTTGCACATTGTTCATTCTCTATATTATTCTTTTGGAATACGTTTTAATTCACTCACCCTTAGATGTCCCTATGGTAGGAGGGCGTCAGATTCCTGCTCTGCTTTACGCAGATGACACGGTCTTAAATGCGCATACTGCCAGGCAACTACAGTCTCTTTTAGGCCTTTTTATTGGTTTTATGGGCAACTTAGCTCTTCCGCTAACTTCTCAAAATGTCAGACAATGGTTATTGGCCTTAATAAAATTAAAACACTGAAATGTGTGGCAAAGGGTTATCACATCAGCAAGGTTGACAACTTTTAATTTATGGGAATCCAATTGGATTCCCGTCTTAATTGGCAACTGCTGACTAATCATAATATAATGTCCTTCAATAGGGCCATCTAATGCATTGATGATTTTTCTCGCCGACTTGGGTGCACTCATTTAGAGACAATTCTGGACATTTTTAAAGCCAAATGTATTTCCATAGTTAGCTATGGCTGTGGGATTTGGGGCTATAGGCCCAGAGCACCCATCCAAATAGCAGAATACAAATTTCTTAGAGGGCTCCTAAAGATTCCACAAAGCACAACCACTGAGGTAGCTCACGGTGAATTGGTTATGGATTCTTTTTCCGCCCCCTGCTTCTTTGGCTTTCAGTCTGGATGACGGAGGAGCTGGAGCGTAATAGGTTAATTGTTTGCAATTGTATGGGCCTGGATAATTCTTCACAAATCCCCTGGCTACATTATGTCTCATTCAGCTTGAGAGCCTAGGAAGCCAGAGCTTTTTCTTGATCCAAGTTGTATTGCCAAAACTGATGTAACCTGGGTCAAATGGACCTTTAGCGCCATGGCAGTAACAGAACGTGAGACGCTTGCTTTGACCAAGCACTCACTGTGTCACTTTATGTTGGTCAAAACTGTGAGTGGCATGGAACCTTATCTAAACATAGATACATCTACCTACCATCGAAGGCTGTTGACAATTTTTTAGGCTAATTCATTTTCCTCAGCTCCTGTCTCCCAGCCAGAGCTGTTACAAAGATTCTTACTTATCGGTATGCATGTTTGATAATGTTTCCATTGTTGATACTTTGCACATAGTCATGATTTGCCCTAGGTTTAGTAATTTGCACTGCAAATTTATATGGCTCCTTTTGCTATCTATGAATTTTAAACAAGTGAGACCAACACTCTTGTTTCTACATATCTTACCAACCCTTAGAGTGTGTTTTTATCACGGTATCTTTCAGGTGCCCTGAGATTTGGAAAACTGACTTTTTTTTCAATTCTACATTTTTTGTGTCCTTAAATCTTTTGCTGCTATTGTGTTTTTATTGCATAGTTCTGTGCTTTGACTTTTATGATCTTATCTTTAAAATTGATTAATGTTTTGATAATTTATCAATTGATTGACTCCAATATTCCAGGAAATCTGAAGAAATTGAAAAATATAAATAAATACTCCAGAAAAACTGAAATATGAAGGAAAAGATGAAAAATTATTTGGTTTAAACATATTCAACTGTTTTTCTTTGTAAAAAAATGCATCCTGGTTATTTAGGGCCTGATTTAGATCTTGGCGGACGGGTTACTACATCACAACGGTGACTGATATCTCGTCCTCTGAAATATATATCCCATAGGATATAATGAGATATGATGAGATTTATATTTCGGTGGATGGGATATCTATCACCATTGTGACTAAGTAACCTGTCTGCCAAGATCTAAATCAAGTCCAAAGTCTGATGTCTGAAGAAAGAATTGTGTAAAGGAAACGACATATGAACACACGCAAAAAACACTTCCAACCACAGTATAAAACAAAGCACAGTAAAAAAAAGCATTTGAAGCAATGTTGAACTCATACAACACATATTCAAAATACAAAGAAATGTTATATTTCACAATAAGACCTACCACAATACACTTACTACACTAAAAAACAATATACTAAAACAGCATCCTTTCATATAGACATGCATAACAAAATGCTTGCTGCCTATCTCCGGGTAATGGTATACTAAGATCCCAATTCTAGATAACTCAACCCATGGTTGGGTTTGTGCTGCAGAAATAATTGGTGATTCTCATTCCATTTTAAATTGCATTAGGATGGTAAACTCTCCCCCATACAACCCTTGGGTTTTATTTATGCCTTTGACTTCTGTTTACTTTCAGAAACGCGGGCTACCAGCTCTGGTTATAAATTGGGTTTTAAAAATTTTTCATCCCCACTTTGCATATAAAGATATCCCAAACAAAAAAAGACCTCCTTTCTAGTTAACACATATAATAGAATTACCAGTAAATTACCAGAATCCGTAACTTTATGTCATTTTGACAGTTTGCTAAACTCATAGATATATATGCCACTATGATTGAGGGTGACTTTAATACATCCTTCAAACCATCTGTTATGTTATGTTAAAGTAATTTATTGAGGGCCAGCAAATCCTCAAAGGTGTCAAGGCGCTAACCCTAAAGGAGAGAAGACACAGGTATAATGAGTTACTTAGGAAAAGGTTAGGTTTTTAGGTTCTTTTTAACAAAAAGAGGGTTGGTATTGACCTAATGGAAATGGGAAGTGTGTTCCATTCCTTGGCAGCGGAGTTCACAAAACCTCTTGCTCCCCAATTGATTTGTTTGAACCTATTGACAGTTAGTTTTCGGGTGCCCGTGTATCTCAAGAATCTTCCTGGAACATACCATTGGAATGAATGTTTGAGGAACTCCGGGCCGGTTCCATGCAGGTCTTTGTGGGTAAGGTAGGGGGCTTTAAAGTTAATGCACCGCTTGACTGGCAGCCAATGGAGATGTTTGTTGGGTTGAGTTACCGATTTATGTTTAAGGATCCCTGACTGAGGTAGTGCTATTGTGTCTGTGGAAGGATGTTGGTTGAAATTTTTAAATTTCTGACTCACTTTGTCCAGGAAAAAAATAACCAGGCTATTGCAAACTTTTTGGCTATCGTTTGTAATAGTAGTTGAGATCAGGTTAGTGACCACCCTAAAAAGCTCTTTAGCAGAGTTGTCGCCTGACGCTATCTTTAGCGTGACATATGCACATTTTTTCTTTGAGCATGAGTGCTTTTTAGTTACTCAGGCAGATTTTGTATTATTCTTTTTCTACAAGGTCATAGTCTTTCCTCCAAAGTCCCTCCTGTCTTCTGCATGCTTTTTTTGTAGCCTAACATTTTCTGTGAACCAGGGTGCAGAGGGTTTGTTCCTCCTAGAGTTGAAGGTTTTCAAAGGTACAGTGAAAGCTATGGCAGATTGCAGCCAGTTAATTTACTTGGTGGTGGCGTCTTCTGGAATTCCAGAAGGAGGAGGCAAAGTATGTAAGAGGTTTTTATTAAGGGTCTCACTTTGAACTTTATTCCAAGCATGGGCTTTAATCTTATGGTTAAGGGTTTTCTACGAGCTTTATGTCAAAACAAACTGCATGGTGGTTGGACCAGGTTAGAGGGATTGGGTCTTTCTTAACCACCAGAGGGTTGTTTGGTAACACTCCATCAAGTGTATGTCCAGCTGTATGTTGGGATTTTTTACTAGTTTGGCCAGTAGTAAACCTAAAGTGTTTCAGTTAAAGCTCTTGTGCCGCTGTCAAATTCTCTTGGTGAATGTTCAAATCACCCATCAAAGTGAATTCATAATTGGTCAAACCTTCCTCAAGTAGGGAGCCAATATTTTGAATGAAGATCTTGCTGGGTCCCGTGCATCGAAGAACTAATAGACCCCGAAAGGATTGATTATTAGAGAGATTAATTGTGAAATTAAAGCTTCATAGTCAGATGAGGGTACTTGCTTGATGACTATGGGCAGCATGTCTTTAAGTAGCAGGGCAAGGCCCCCTCCCTGTTTCAAAGGTCTGTCTATGTGGTGGAGGACAATTGGTTGGGGTAGCTGCTGCTAGATCAGATCCTGATGATTGATCGGCCCAGATTTCAGTGACCCAAGTGATACCTAGGAGGTGACTGTACAGCAATTCACGGAATTCAAAATAATGTTTCATTAAGGATCTGGCATTTGTCAGAGTGCACCTAACAGAATTGGTGAGAGATGGCGTGGAACAAGTAGTCATAGAAATAATATATTCTTTACATCTAGTGCTTATCCAGGTTACAGAGTCCCCACAATGCGAACAGGAACAAACTTTATCCTGAGTGGTCCCAAGGAGCTCAAGACACAAACAGTCATGGGTCTTACCTTTAACTTTCAGATCCAGAAGCAAATCTCTAGAGAAGGTTAAGGTCAGTGGGGGCTTAAACAAGCAGAGGGGCTGGCACTGAGCATGGTCCAAGCACAGATAGGCGCAAACGGGCTTGCCTTTGGCACACCAGCGCTATGGACGTGCTACGAGCATCATTAAATTCATGCTTGATGCCCAGTGGGCGTGGGCCAGAAAGTGCACACTGCAGGGCATGAAAGAAAAATGTGTAAGGGGAAAACAAAGGAAGAACCAGGGTCCAGCTACCCTGGTTATCCCTCACCAGGCTCCCCTGGGAGGGATAACTACTGGTAAATAAAACACAATTGAAAGAAATGGGATAACAATGTAAAACATAAAAGCATTAAAACTGGTAGATCACCCTTTTAAGATGGCGCCCAGATGTGCAGGAGTCAGGCGCCTCCTTCAGAATGCACTGGAGATGATTAGGTTCTTAGCAAAAGAGGAAGACATATAGGGCCATATGTAGCTCGTTTGTTGAATTGGACCATTTGTGACCTCAAAAAGCCTTTTTGCATGTACAGAACCCTATTTTGGGAGTTCGTTGTCTTTTTTCTCTTTGAAGCTCAACCCGTTTTCCTTTAAGGAAAATGGGCTGCATTTAAAAAAAATGTAGCTTTATTTAAAAGCAAACAGAGGCATGGTTGTCCCCAGCAGGCCACCATCCCTGTGTTTTTAGGGATTCCCAATGTTTCGCAAATTGCGACCTACCTTATGAATATTATTGAGGTAGGTCAATTGCGACCCCCTGGGAATCACAGACAGTGAAATTCACACTGTTGTTCATAGCTGTTTACAATTTCTGAATAGTGAGTGGCCAAAATTTGCTATTAGGAAATCACAAACCAAGATCTATGTGGGGTGGTTTCCCAGTATTACTAGCTCCCACTAAGCCACATTTTGCAAGGGCTGCATTGCGACTCATTGATATCACCTTATAATGTGGTCTACGAGCATGCAATGGCTTTTATCTTTCAGATAGTAATGCACCTCCAACTTTCAAAAGGGGCCCTTATAGAAGTAACATTGTTTATTTACTTCTTGACGTTGTATTGTGGGCAGAAATTGCTGATATGATTGTGCTCCTGAGACATGAAAGTGATCATGATCCTTTAGCTTTTTATTTTTCAGGATCCCTGACAAATAGTCCATTACCTAGAAAGAGCCAGTAATTTAATAATTACCACCAATAACAAAAATGTAAAATGGGACTATGTTGTTAAAAGTCCAGCAGAAGTAAAACTAATGTATACCACTTTCAGTGATGAATCTTTTAAATCTTAATCTGGATTTGCCTTCTGGATTACTAGAATGACTGGATAAATTATTTAATAATATCAAGTTTTTTTGCTGCAGAAGAGTAGGGTGGGGGAAAGAGCTCTGAGAGCGTAAGAATGGTTCAAGTCTGATTGCAGGATTATTAAGACCCACCTTAAAAGTGCCATGAAGCAGATCAATATCGATAAAGTAAAAGCAACTAGGGGAGTCTTCACAGCCTAGGAAATTGGGAAAATCTAGTAGAAGTGGCTAAACGTAACAAAGCAAGGATATTTTGGCAGAAAGTGACACATGGGGGACAAAATTAATATAAGAGACCATACGTACACATTCTGGCAAGTGAATGCATCACACATTTCAAGGTTCTTCACACCGCCAACACAGAAAGTGTCACCATTGACACCACTGTAAAATCATCTCCTTTTCAGCGCAAAACCACCATGAACCACACTATCATTTTGTCCTTCTCTGACACCTTAGCATGAGTTATCGAGCAGAAACAAGGGACGGTGTTAGTCCCAGATAAGATCCTAACAGACTTTGAGCACTCCGACCGTGATCTATGGGTGCCCTATATAACTGCTTTATCCAACGCAATAATTGCAGGCGCTCTAATGCCAAATACATGTAAGTGTACCAAGATAGCTCCCATATTCAAGAATAGATGTCATAATAGACCAAGTAACCATTGACTGTTTCGCTTGATCTATAATTTGCACAAGGTATTCTGCAGACAAGTACTCAATAAGCTCACATCCTGGATGACAGAAAATAACATCTTAAGTAAAATTCAGGCCGGATTCAGATTGAGGACAATTACGATTGACAAGGCTTTTCGCCTCATGTTGATTAAGTGGAGAGTGGTAGATATATCTGAGGGGCGACTTATATTTTGCTATCGTTGACTTACGGGCCACGATTTATCTTGTCCTAAGAGTGAAATTATTGCATGTACCTTCTGAGCTGGGATTCCGCTTTGCCCTTTTTGATAGTGAGGAGTCTGCACACAGATGGCTTTGCACAGGCTCAATGGCGCCTAAATGGTGAACTCTCCAAAAGAATACAAGTTAATAAAGGAGTGCCCCAAGGTTACATATTAACACAAATCCAATTCCTCCTTTATATTAATGGTTGTGTTGATTTTTTATTGATTGTGAGAATGCTTCATCCGTATTAGCTGGTCAGAAATTTCCTGCATCCCATTTTTGCAGACAATATTCCATTAATCTCTAAAACCCAAAAAGGGCATCAGGTTTTGCTCCAGATGTTTGGTCTATGTTGCAGCAGCCATGGTTTGGAGATTAATGTGCAAAATACCAAATTCATGGTATTCAACCCCCATAAAAAAATCAGGGGTACAATAACAACTCAAAAATCTGTTAGACAGAGTAAGATAATTTGACTCCTTTATTGTTAGGTTATCTGACTGCCATCTATGGCATGAGCAAATCCTAAAGAGTGCACTCTTGATGAAACATGGATTTTCTGCAATGATCAAGTTTGCCAAGCATTCAGCTACTCACCATGGGTCCCTGGCTCTTCAGATATACAGGGCACAGGCACTTAGTGCTGCTCTGTATGGCTCGATGTTTTGGGGGCACTGTGTAGTGGTGAGCCTTGGAAGAGCTGAGAATGATATTATAAGACCATTGTTGAGGCTACCCTGAAGTGCTCTGTGCCTGCCGCTGTGATTTTATTTGTCCTTAAAACCAATTAATGAGTATGACAAACTGATGCCTATCATGTATTGGATAACAATTTGGAGAAAAGAAGAATTACATTATTATTATTATTAGGAAGCTTATAAAGTGCTATGGTTACTCCAACCGGAGTGTCCCCGCGCTAGGACATAAATGAACGCCAGTGACCCTCCCAAGCTAACCGCCATCCAGCGCGGACATCCACACAGAGATGGCACCCTACGACTTTAGCCCTCCCGGGGGGTGAGGGATGGGCCAGGTTTTCAGAGACTCCGACTCAGATGTCCTCAGATCCACAGGGAGCTCATTCCATGCCTTGGCTGCCAGGAACCCAAAGGATCTCCCGACAGCCCGCGCCTTCCATACCCTGGGCACAGTCAATCTAGCACTGCTCAAAAATCTCAGATTACGAGCAGGCTGGTAGACCGTCAGGAGGGGGAGAAGAAAACGTGGCCCCCTTTTCCTAAGGATTCTATGACTAAAGCATAGGGCCTTAAAAGTGACTCTGGCCTGGCTAGGGAGCCAATGCAGTTCCTTCAAAGCTTCTCCCACCGAAGCCCTCCTTGGGACATTCAGGATAAGCCGGGCTGCGGCATTTTGGACCTTCTGCAAGATGTTAAGATTTTTTGCAGTTACCCCTGGATACAGGACATTGCAATAGTCAAGGCGAGGTGTGACCAGAGCCTGTACAATAGTTCTTTTAGCGTCCAGGGGGAGGAGGTCCAGGATCTGACGTAGCATCTTTAAAATGCCAAAACATGTACTGGCCACAGCAGATATTTGCTCAGAGAAGGAAAGATTTTCGTCGAACCACACTCCCAAATTTTTCACCTTGGCTTTCGGCACTGGACTAGGTCCTAGTGCTTCTGGCCACCAATGCTGCGACCAGAAAGAGGACTGTTTTCCAACAACCATCACTTCTGTCTTCCCTGCATTTAACTGGAGGCAACTCAGTCTCATCCAGTCCATTAGCTCCCCCAGGCAAGTTCTGAAATCTGCAGCCCTTCCAGATTCCTTCTGTTCAAGAGTCACAACTAGCTGAGTGTCATCAGCATATTACACCAGCTTAATTCCATGTCTCAGAACAATATTTGCAAGCAAGCGCATATAAATGTTAAACAGGGTGGGGCTGAGAGCTGATCCCTGCGGCACCCCCTGGTTTAAAGGACAGACTCTGGAGCTAAAAGGATGTTGCAGAACCTGGAAGGATTTATTATCCAGAAAATTCTTCAACCAAATCCACGTGACACCTCCGACCCCGACTTCCCGTAACCTTTCAAGTAGGAGGCCGTGGGACACCGTGTCAAACGCGGCACTTAGGTCCAGCAGAATCAAGGCTGTGGTCCTACCTTCATCAGCCACAGCCCTCAACGCTTCGGCTTACAGGAGGAGAGCGGACTCCGTACTATGCATAGGCCTAAAGCTGGACTGGGTATCATGAAGAACCCGCCTCTCTTCCAAAAACCTCGAGAGTTGTCCATTCAGATATTTCTCTGCAATTTTAGCTACATAGGGAAGTAGAGATATGGGTCTTAAATCTTCAGGAAGAGCGGAGTCCAATAAGGGTTTTTTCAACTGAGGGACCACCATGGCATGTTTCCAATTGCTGGGGACCTGCCCCGTGCTAAAGGACAGGTTCAGTAGCAAGGTGAGAACATGAGCAATGATTTTCTTTCCTAGTTGCAAAAATTTGGGAGGGGCTGGATCAAGAGTTGACCCAGATTTCACCGCCTCCATCAGCCTGAGGACCTCATTTTCCACCAGAGGACAGAGGGCAAACTTATCCTCGGTCCACGGGGCCTCCATACCAGGCACGGGGGCATGCCTCCTACTACTTTCTGGAAAGGTAGCATATATCCTATCAATCTTATTAGTAAAATAGTCAGAGACCTTATTACAATAATCCATAGAGGCAGGGAGCGCAGCTGTCACCCGTTCCAAAGAGGATAATTGTTTCACAACCTGAAAGATGGTCTTCGTGGAATTTTTTGCTAGCTCAATTTGCCCTGTGTGGTATTCCCTCCGTACTCTCCTGATCTGGCGATGGTAAAGCTTCAAATCCTCTAAATATTTCTGTCTATTCTCATCCTGATAGCTCTTTCTCCATTGGCACTCAAGATGCTTACAGCTGGATTTCATTTGCGCCAAATCTCCGGAGAACCACTTTGCAGAGGCAGATGTACGCCCACTTTTACATTGTTTTAGCGGTATCAGGGAGTCCACAGCCTCCAACATCCAACTCAATATTAAATTATCTGCTCTCTGGATGTTGTCCCCTACCTCAGGAGGTCTGCCAGCCAGATGGATGACGTAATGTCCTTAGCAGACCGCAAGTGATTTAAATCCACTGAATGATATGTGTTAGAAATGCATTAGTGCTTCTTGGGCAAGATAGCTATTGGACCAATACTTTATTTATTCCCTTAAATGCACATTGCATTGTGAAGAACAGGTTCTGCCTTCATGCCCGGGAAAAACAAGCAAACACCACATCAATGGGCAGAATGACTATCAGTTATGAAATCTCAAAAACAATTACAAATTTGAAGAATTATTGAATTATATGAATCACCCCTTGTGCAGAACCCTGCTTTTAAAGCTTTGGTTGAGTACACTCCTGCCGGCATCCTTTACTAGCACATGACTGGTTTTTGAATCTGAATGTTGACTATGCCGTGCTTGCAAAAAATGTGGCAAAACTGTTTAGCATGTTCTATTTTTTTAACAGTATACAAGAGACCAAGATCAAGATGGGCTAAACTTCTTGCTTAGGCCTAGGAACAAGGCAATTCAAAGATGCCCTAAGATTCTGCAAATCTAATGCCAGCTCTTACATGGAATGTGCCATTTCAAATTTCTCCAAGCAGTCTGGTATTAAAGAAGGAAAGCACTGACAACAGTTTAACACATTGTTATGTTTATTTGCACAAATATTTGATGTTAAAGAGATGAACTAGTTAGTGGGTTTTAATCTTGATTTTAACTGTACATTTTACTGCTTTTATGGAATGTAAATGAGAAATTGTATGTGTGAATTGTTGATAGATTATTATGTATCTGGACTGAAAATAAAGAAAGAAAGGCATTCCAATTTGTCTAAACACCTACCCTTTACTACTAAGCCCTTAGAAAATAAGTTTAAAATAGTCTTACCTGAATCGGAGAACAGCAACAGCAAACTACGATAGCAAACGCCACGAACAGTCTATAACAATAAACAGACATCAAAATGAAAAAAAACTGGATGTAATTGTAGAGAAATTAAAATAACAAAAATCTTCCATCCCATAGTAATCAATGTAAAAATTTTATTTTTATTTTTTAATGTTTAGAAAATATTTAACACATTTTTAACATGTCCATAAAGTGTGCTTAGAAAACATGCACCAAAATGTTTTATGTATTCATATATATTAAAGATGACTGATAAAAATATAAAACCATTCTTTTATACTTTTAATACATCATAATGTTTAAAACATTTAAGTAATGTACAAAATGTCATGTTTGATAAAGGTTACATATTTAAATTTTTTAGAGATCTACAAATAAAACATATGTATACTGTAACTATATATGGTATATGTAATTGTAATAATTCTGAAGTATATTTTTCTTGGAAATAACAGAATATTTCAAAACAATCTATTGTAATTATTAAAAAATAATGCACAGTTTAAATGGTACATATTAAAAGTGATGTTTAGAAAATGTATATAACAATAAGATCTAATAAATAATAGCTTACAAAAACTATATTAATAAACATACTTACAATTTATACTCTAAATTACTACACCTTTTCAATAAGTTAAACAAAAAATACAAATGCTAACAATTTATGAATATCAACTTCAATACTCTTAAAAAAACTAAGCCACACGGCAGCCACAAAGGCTACCTGAGTACCGCTGCGGGGACTCCTGAGGCACCGGGGCACTCCCAAACTGAGCTGGTGGGACATTCCAAGGGATTAAGTATGTCTCCTGATATAAAATCATTGGTCATCGTCCTGTTCTGGATCAGCCCTCACCTGACCCTGCTCCTGCTCACCCTCCATGACATTTAATTTGGAGATCTTTCCATCGGCAGCTGAGACCTAGACATTTTGACTGACGCCCGGTGGAGCCACCTCGCGAGCTAAAGGGGAAATGGGCTATGGATTTCCCTCCTTCACCATCACCATCACCTACCCAGCCGGTCTTTGGGCAAACTCTCCTGTGTCTCTCTACTGGACCTGCTCCCTTCACAAACTATGGTGGCCATCTTGGAGTGGTCATTCACTTTACTGATGCTCACAATTCTGGTCCCTGCTATGTTTGCCCCATATCACATACTGGGTGATGTCGCCTATCTTCAAAATGGCGCCGGTCAGGCAATTTCAGGTCTACGCCCTGTGTGGTCCCCAAAGGTGAGCAGAGGGACTGACTGGAAATCAGACATTGTTTTCTTCCTCATCTTGTTTTTCTATGATTATTGAATGCACTAGCACCGAATCTAACTGTAATGTAACTGCAATTGATTTAACGCTGTAACACACCTTAATTCTCATGTAAAGCGCTCTGATATCTCCGGGTCTAGCCTGAATTCCTCGTCTCCTCACTGTGCTTCCTAACACCTCCCCACCTCTTCCCTCCTTCATTCTTTGCTTGCCTCCCCTGTTCCTTCCCTCTCTCCCCTGAATTTCTTTCCCCAACCTGCTTTGTTTATCCTCGTGCCTATGCCCCACTAAATCTCCCTCCCAGTCACTCTTTTACATTATCCCTTTACCCTTCTACACGCCTTGAACAAATGGATGTAACTCGTAATTGATGTACCTTCTGTAATAATGTGTAATTTGTAACCTATGCTACCCTACCAGCCCGACTCCCTATCATTGCCCCCTCTAATATACCCTTGTCCAAAGCACTCCTACTCCCTTTGTTGGGGATGGATCCAGCATTTTTGCCCTGGAGTCTCGGAGACCCTTCTGAGAGAGTCCACAGTGACAAGGGAGTCTCAGTTAGTGGCGGTCTGGGATTGATCCCCTTACCACTGGAAACCGTCTCCTACCCTGCCGGAAGTCGGACACTGTGTTCACGCTGGGTTTTCTACCCCCTCCTCCTCCCTCCTTCATTCTTCTAAGTGTGCCCATGACCCAAGCACTCCTCTCCCCTTGTTGGGGAGGGATCCAGCATCTATGCCCTGGAGTCTCAGCAACCCCGCTGAGAGAGTCCACCGTGACAAGGGAATCACACAAAATGGAAGACTGGGAATGATCCCTTTACCGCGGGGAGCCATCTTCCACCCAGCCGGACATCAGACACAGTTACTTCCTCGTCTCTTCACTGTGTCTCCTACCCCCCACCCCTTCCTTCCTTCATTCTTTGCTTGCCTCCCCGTTCCTTTCCTCTCTCCCCTGAATCTCTCTCCCCCTACTTGCTCTGTTTTTCCTTGTGCCAATTCTCCGCTTAATCTTCCTCCATGTCACCCTTTTTCATTACCCCCTTACCCTCTACACGCCTTGAACCAACGGATGTAACTTGCAATTGACGGACCTTCTGTAACAATGTGTATTCTTGTAACTTATGTAACTCTCCTCATGTAAAGCGCTCTGATACCTCCGGGTCTAGCCAGCGCTATACAAAACTCAAGTAAATAAATAAACACATTGGCGAAAGTGTTCTACTTTGAAGAAAGTCTAATCTACTAATCCCATTCCAAATATTAACATAAGTATAGGACTTTGGGGACATTCAAATTCACTAATCTCACTCCAAATTTAATGAAATTATTGGACTTTGGGAGGGCTGGGGCAAATTGACTATTCCACCTCAAATCTTAACAGCATTAGAGAAGTGTTGGTTTTTGGGGGGCTGGGGTCAGATTACCTATTTCCACTCCAAATTTACCCACATTCGCATTGTGGAAAATGTTAAACTGGGGGTTGATAATGTATTATTCTCAGTTCAATTGTAAACACATTGGTGTAATCGTTGTACTTTGAGGATTTCATATTTACTATTCTTACTCCATACTCAACCACATTATGGAAACTTTGAGGGAACTTGAGGGTTTAAATTTACTATTCACATTTCAAACTTAACAACAATTGGGAAAGTGCTGGACTTTTAAGTATCAAAAATAAATACTCCCAAAAAATATAATAGACATTACACTAAAATTAATACATTACAGAAAAAACATTACAATTGTCCCGTAAATATAAATCATATAACATAAATTTGGATTACTCCCAGAAAATAACAAATATTTATTATAACTTCAAAACTAATCATCATAATTATTTTACAAAAAATAAAAAATAGTTTCAAAAATAACAATTAACAATATACTGAGGTGCCAATTCCGATCCGTTAAAAAATATTACCGTACGACTCGTATCCGTATTTTTTTACGTACGAATCGTACAAGTCCCGTACAAACGGCCAAGTACGATTCGTACGTGAAAAATACATACGAATAGCGTCGGGAAAAGTGTACGAGAGGGAGCTGGACATTTTTACGTGCAAATCGTAAAAGAAGTCCGAGCGCGCAAGTATGATCCGTACCGCCCGTCCGAATAAACTACCGCATGTAAAAGGCCCCGTACGAAGCGAACGCTGTAGCACACATGTACACGGGTAAACTTGTGCCCAGATATGAGTCGTACAGCCCCCCCTCCCCCCGCATATGTCAGCACCGTACCCCCGTATGTCAGCACCGTACCCCCCCTCCGCAACGTACCCCAGCACCGTACCCCAGCCCCGCATCTGTATGCGCCGCACCCAGGCCCGTCTCCCAGCCCCACACCTGTACGCACCGTACTCCAGGCCCCTACCCCAGCACCCCACCTGTACGTGCCGCACCCCAGGCACGTACCCCAGCCCCATACCTGTATGCACCGTACCCCAGGACCGTAGTGCCTGTACGTGCCGCTCCCTAGGCCTGTACCCCAGCCCCGTACCTGTACGCACCGTACCACAACACCGTACCCCAGCCCCCCACCTGTACACGCCGCACCCCAGGCCCGTACCCCAGCCCCGTACCTGTACCCACCGTACACCAACACCGTACCCCAGCCCCCCACCTGTACGCGCCACACCCCAGGACCGTACCCCAGCCCCGTACCTGTACGCACCGTACCCCAACACCGTACCCCAGCACCCCCACCCAGCATCGCGTATGTACGGACCTTACCCCAGCCCCCCACCTGTACACGCCGCACCCCAGGCCCGTACCCCAGCCCCGTACCTGTACCCACCATACACGAACATCGTACCCCAGCCCCCCACCTGTACGCGCCGTACCCCAACACCGTACCCCAGCCCCATACCTGTACGCACCGTATCCCAACACCGTACCCCAGCCCCCCACCTGTACGTGCCGCACCCCAGGCCCGTACCCCAGCCCCGTACCTGTACGCACCATACACCAACACCGTACCCCAGCCCCGCACCTGTACGCACCGTACCCCAGGACCATAGTGCCTGTATGCGCCGCACCCCAGGCCCGTACCCCAGCCCCCCAACTGTACGCGCCACACCCCAGGCCCCTATCCCAGCCCCGTACCTGTACGCACTGTACCCCAACACCATACCCCAGCCCCGCACCTGTACGCACCGTACCCCAACACCGTACCCCAGCCCCCCACCTGAACGTGCCACACCCCAGGACCGTACCCCAGCCCCGTACCTGTACGCACCGTACCCCAACACCGTACCCCAGCACACCCACCCAGCATCGCGAATGTACGGACCTTACCTACGCGAAAAATACTCGTACAGAACCAGGACACTGTAAAACAGCACAAGGAGGGTCAATTCGACTCGCACAACACCACAAAACACGTCTACATGACTAAATACATCTCAATGACTGACCTGGCACATCTAAACAGGAAAACAGAGGCCCTAAATCCCAACCACCTCTTATAACACACCCACCACAAATTCAAACCCAGCCACACCCACAAATGGACCAATAAAAAGGGCCCACACACACAACCCATGAGCCTTTGCAACAGACCCACTGCTGCCAGACCCCACAGACAAACAACTGCACCTTACTCATACCTTAACTACACCTTAACTTACACACCTTCACACAACCTCCTTCACAAACACCCCCTCTTCATATTCACACACTCACCGTCACATTCACACCCACAACAATCCACACCCACATCCCACACCATGCCCACAGACAAGAATCCAAAGTTCACAAGGGTGGAGCTGGACCTCCTTGTCAACGAAGTCATCAGAGTCGAGCCACAGCTGTTTGGAACATTGGTCAGACAGACCAGCCTAGCCCAAAAAACTAGCCTGTGGCAGAGGATCGTCGATAAGGTGAATGCCGTTGCGCCCATCCGAAGGACCAGGCATGAATGCCAAGCCTGGGGCAGGCAACGGATTCATCCACTCTCACAATGGACATGTGACGCAACAAGATCAATCCATAGCCAAATAAGCATTCTAGCCACAATTCTACAAGTCAAACACTCAGGAGAACATATCAATCTGTCCCCCGCAACATACCCATCCACAAATGGACATTGAGAGGAATGCTAGGCACATCCAACTACCTGGAGGAACTGTGCCAACTTGAATATGTCTGAAACATGGATGTTGCATGAAACAGCATTGACATTGTCTCTCTCTCACACACAGGGCAACGTCATGGATCTCCCCCCCAACAATGGGGGGGAATAATCACAGTCCCAGGCTCGGCGTGAAGATGATCCCACCGGCAGCGGCGACTCTCACCACTCCGTGGATGACCCCGACCAACCTGGCCCCTCTGGTGCCCAAGCCCCTGCAGCACCTGCATCAGGTACATCTGTGCCAACCACCACCCCCATTCCTGCCACATCCCAGGAGACACCCAGGAGCCCTGCTGGCACTGAACAACACAGCCAGTCTGACCAGGAGGGACAAGGTTCTCCGGGCACCCAGGAGGAGGCAGGCAACCCAGCAAATGCCATCCCTCAGGGGTCCCGAAGACCTGATGTGCCCACAACGGCAGGCCAGGCTCGTGTGGGCAGGGGTGGTGGGAGTGGAGGCAGGCGGAGGTGCGAACCTGACCAGCCAGCTGAGGGAATCGGTATGTCACACATACGCCACATCCTGGACACATACCGGCGTGACACCAGGGGCATCAGCCAGGTAGTGGGGAGCCTCACAGAGATGAAGGGGACCCTCGACGAGATGAAGAACCTGCAGGCCGAGCAACACGCCAGTCAACAACAACACCAAGGACGGATGGAAGCAAGACTGGGTGAGCTCCTGGCGGTGCAAAGGGACATAAGCCATTCACTCCGTCGGATCGCCGACAACATGGGCAACCCTCCCTGTGACACCAGGTGCAGACCAGCACCAGCCACAGGGAGGGAGGAGGAGGAGGAGGATTCATCCGACGAAGCGTCCCAAACATCGTCAAGGCCTGCATCTGAGGGTCCCCGGAGGAAGGTGGGTCGTCCACGGAAAAGACCGTGAGAGGCAGCAGACCATCCACATCTCCCAGGTCACCTGGCCTGGCACCTGGCCCTCTGGCGCAACAGCAGCACTACGTCCAATGACATTCTCTGCCACATGGACTTGCTGGTCACAGTCTGACCAATGATGACCAACACTGTGGTCCGGACTCTGATGACTTCTAATGCCAAGGATACCATCTCCCCCTGTGAACTTTGGATTCCATGCACCCGGTAGAGCACCTCATTTCATCTACCAAAACACGTACCCCACTACAAATAAAAAAAAATATTTGGTATCATGAGATGTTGCAGTCATTTTGCATTAGTCCACAACATATGTGTGTGTAAATGTCAAACTATGCCTGAGTGTTGAACTAACTCCACCCATCCATACCCTTGGATCTGAGTCTGGTACAGGACACACATGGGTCACAATGTGTCATTCAATGCAGACATGGAGCACAATACTCACCTGTGATGGCCTCAAGCTGCTGAGGGGGGGCTTGCAATACTGTGCGGACAGACCTATTTGGAAGAGTATCATTAAGGCGTAGAGGTCATGCCTCATTTGGAGGTTCCCGGGGAGGGAGTCCCAGGTATGTTTTCCCAGGTGGGAGAACTATGTCATGCATGCTGGAGTACGGTGGATGTGAAGAATGGTGGCCAGGTCAAGGTTGGATGCACGGAGATGGCACAACGGGGTCTCGGATGACAGTGGCACAAGGTTGGTTTTGGGTCGGGGTTGTGGCCTGCCTCCTGAGTGTGGGTGGGGAGTCTGAAGGTCATCCTGCAGCACACAATGATCCATTGCAGCTCATTTGGAGGTTCCCGGGGAGGGAGTCCCAGGTATGTTTTCCCAGGTGGGAGAACTATGTCATGCATGCTGGAGTACGGTGGATGTGAAGAATGGTGGCCAGGTCAAGGTTTGATGCACGGAGATGGCACAACGGGGTCTCGGATGACAGTGGCACAAGGTTGGTTTTGGGTCGGGGTTGTGGCCTGCCTCCTGAGTGTGGGTGGGGAGTCTGAAGGTCATCCTGCAGCACACAATGATCCATTGCAGCTATCTCTGCTGGACGGTGATGTGGCTGGGGTGCGGGATGTTGAAGCTGAGGTGTGCAGATGCACCCTGGATGTGTACTAGTTGCCAGGGAGTGTGGATGTACTAGCTCCGTAGAGGGCAGGGCAGTATTTGACATGGATGTTGTCGTGGACCTGGGGGGATGCTCTGTCTTTCCTTGGAGTGGACCTATCTGTGGATCATGTGCATCATGCAGAGGGTGTTGCAGCCTGAGGTACAGATGCTGGTGATTACCATGTCAAATGTGAGCGAGCAATACAGGATGCACACCATCTTGTGTGCGTGCCCACTGGGTGCCTGTGCAGGGCTCTGGCGGGTGGGACACAAGCAGTTGAACCAGCTGTAAGGGGACAATCGGCAGATGATTACCTCAGTCCTGTACAAGTCCAGCCTCAGGTAGCTGATGTTCAGCCATCCATCAATGGATCTCATGCATTCTTGATTATTTGAACTGGCAATGTCGGCGTCTTTGGTGAGGGTGAGGAGCACCTGGCTGTCAATGGCATACGAGCTGATGATGAGGTGCTGTGCGCATGGGATGGTGGTGATGGGGTCCTGGACACATTGTAGATTTACACGCTGAGAGATGATACCTGGGCCATGTGCCAGATGACGACACGATACTACATGCAGAAGCCTTGACTCCCACACACATGGCTTTGCTGGGGTACAGAGTCAGTGGGGAGTAGCAGGGACATGACCTGGTTGGTGTAACAGGGCCTGGATGGCGTGGCATCACTGTGTAGGCAGTCGGAGTTGCACACTCATCATGCAAAGGTGTTGTGTGTGCACTTAGTGTATGCCTGAGAGCAGCCGGTAGATATGCGGATGGACATTGCATGGAGGGTGGCTGCAACATCAGACTGTAGTGTGATGTGGGTCATGCAAGGACATGAGGGTCGTGCAATGTGCACGTTGCATGTGCAGACAGTCCAGCCTTTGGCACCGCGTGGCCGCAACAGTGGCACAGACAAGCTGATGCCAGGCAAATGAATGGTGGAGGGAGGAAGGGAGGAGCATCTTTGAGGCGTGTGTGTTGCCACATCCGGAAACTCTGTGTGCCCTTGCTGCAGGGGCTGCAGCAGCAGGCGGCATGTCCTGGAAAATATGCCACAAGTTGCACACAAAGACAAGGATGTCAGAAAGTCCAACTGCAACAGGTGTATGTAAAGGAAGGAGTGTCCGGTTTTCAATGGCACACCCAGAGACAAAGGATGCACAATCACCAAAGATGACTGACACCGGATCATGAAACTGAAGGCCGAGCTGCGCACAGAAAACACACACTCAGCAGGTGTTGAGGGCCCTTTGTGGGGACCAACATGGCCAAATACATACACAACCATGAACTTCATGCACAAGAGAGATTCAAATCCATGAAGAACACCATGCATGTTGCTCATCTACACATAGACTCATATGCACAATCTTTGACAACTATGCCAGAGATGCCGCATGCACAGTGACAAGAGACCTGCATTGACAGAGATGAGGCACCTTGGAGGCTGAGAAACACCTTTATTACTCAGGCCAACAGTAAGGGAAATGCATCAATATGAACAGACTCACAGGTCATTTGGCTGAACATGTGGGACCTACACTGGACACCCCCTTCACACCACAGATGCTGTAAATCCATTGAACTGGCACAGGGGGTGAGCCAAACAACCCCTGCTGCACATGGAGAGGCTGCAATTCCCCATTGGGCCTCTTATGGGTATGTTGCACAGTATGTCCACCCGTAGCCTCCCGTATGTTTCAGAGGGAAGTTTCACACACATTGATGCCTTCCTCACAATCCACAATCCCATTACAGATGACTGCCACGTAGGGTGACTATCAAGTCATGGGAGTCATGCTACATGTCAGGTGCCCCATGGTGAATCGACATGTATGCATAGTAACAAAACATGCACAGGAGCAGTGCCCACACATTCCAAACAACTACCACACCCAAAATGCCTTGTTGCAATCCTACCCAAAGTAGAATTTTCACCATGTCCGTGCATGTAACGCTGATTCAGCACACGTTGCAATACTCATGAGGAATAGCAGGAGCCCAACGATGCCACAAGCAGACAGCATGCGCAAATACCCGGGGATGACAGACACACGAGAAGTCACTGAAAAGATACTCAACCGCATGCATGGTCATTGACTCTACAGGAATAGGTTTGTCACCATGCTAGTTTTAAATTTACTGTCTCATCCACAATGTGTGGAATGACATCATCACTCGAGTGCCACATCAGAACACACCTCTAAGTAACTTAGCATACAGTCAGCTGGACACACACATCGCAACACATGCCACACAAGGCTAAAAGTGTGCACACTCAGACCCAGGGACTCACCATTATGAGAAGAAGTTGCGTATGAGCTGACTCCGGATGTCCTCCTCCTCATCCTCCTCCTCCTCACTTGCCTCGTGACCAAGCTCTTCATCCTCCACGGGTGGATGTTCCTGCTCATCCGGATCCAGGATGAGTGGCACAGCTTTCTCCACTGCCATGTTGTGCAGCATGCAGCACACAATGTAGATTTTGCAGACCTTGACCGGTGCATATGGGAGGGATTCGCCTGTCTTATGAAGGCACCGGAATCTGCTCTTCAGGAGGCCAAATGTCCTCTCAATCACTCGCCTGGTCTGCCCATGGGTGTTGTTGTAACGGTGATCTGCAGTTGTTCTGGGGTTGCAGAGAGGCGTCATCAGCCATGGCATGTTGGGATAGCCAGAGTCCCCTACATGGAAACATCATGTACAGAAGTGTGTCAGGAGATGCTGTAAGATACAAAGATACCGCTAAATACAGGACAAACAGAGTATACCCACCAACAAGACATGCTCGTTCGTTGTGCAGCCCCAGCATCATTTCTGGCACCCTGCTACGCCTCATGATGTAGGCATCGTGTGCTGACCCTGGAAAACGTGCACAGACATGGGAAATCAGCATGTTAGCAAGACACACCACAAGGGCATTAATGGAGTGATAATGTTTTCGGTTTCGATAGGCTACCTCCTGTGCCTGTGGTGGCGCCAAAGCCACATGTGTCCCATCAATGGACCCAATGACATGGGGCATCCCTCTCAGGGTATAGAACTCACCCTTGACACCCGTCAACTGCTCACGAGTCGGAAAATGGATGAATTCATCCAGGTGCTCCAACATGCCTTCTAAAACATCATGCAGGACACAGCTGAACATGGTCTGGGACATACCACCCACATCAGCTATGGTGAATTGAAAAGTACCGGTGGTAAAAAAAGTAGGGCTGCCATCACCTTCATCTTGGGGGTCAGCGCAGTAGGATAACTGTGTCGCGGTTGGAGGTGTGGTGCCAGCCTGTTTGTCAGGTCCTCAATTAACTGTTGGGTGAATCTGTAATGGTGTATGCAGTCACGTTCCCTCATGGCACCCAAGTCTGGCATTAGTCGGGGGAGAGGCGGTGCCCTGCAGAAATTTGGAAGGAATAACGAAGAGTGAGTACATCACAACACCAATGTCAATAAACTGAGCACATGTTCAACTGCTAATACACATCTGCAAAATACAGAGTCTGGTCTGTGCAATACATCCAGGACACGTATGCCAGCCAGATGCGACTCCTACGAAGAGCCAGCTACAACCGTTGATTGTCGAGTTCTACATTACATGCACTGAAACAAGCTGTGGGCCAGTGTAAGTGAACAGCCAGAGACATCACAGGAGTGACATACATCCACATATCTGCTTTTGAAGGATGTCATCTCATACAGACAGCTGGTTGCAAGCTAGACGCACAGGGCACATGTCATAAAAAATTAGCAGCTCACACACATTGCGATGAAGGGGTACATGTGAAAAAAGAAAACACAGACATGGAGATGACGCAGATATGTCCTCATGTCAAAAGAACATGTTCAAAGCATCCAGACACACGTAACGTGTGAATCCACATGTGGCATGTTGTGCGTATATGTGTGCCATGGCCATCTACGCACAGACACATGTTGGATGCAGCAACAGAAGATGTAGTTGACGGAACACCAACAGCAAGCTCATGGGAACACATGACACACACGACATAGTCACATCGGGCCACGCTGGTAGTGAGATGTCAGGTGTTAGTGTCCCTGTCCCTGGCATCAGGGGACAGTTGCGGGTGTTGGTGACTGTGCGATACCAGTGATGCAGTTTCTGACACGTTTGTACTACATGCACACATGTGCAAAATGTGAAGGGGAAGTGTGCCACATAGTGCCCCATCACACATGCCATCTGTCCAGAGGTCATCACACATCTATTGTGCAAAAACATGAGGAGAAAAGTGCCATATCACTGCCTGACACACATAGGCCCTGCACAAGAAGAACTGCACTGACAATGACTTCATGTTCAGCCTTGTGCGAGTGTGAGACCTCCATTCCTGTCCTGTGCACCTCCTATCACCAGTGGAAGATGTGAAACGCACCGTACACACGCTCTGAGGGCGTGTGTACGGTACGTATCACTATATTGGTGTTGGCGTAGGAGTATGCGTGTGTGTAAGGACCATACACACGTACGTGTACGACCAGTGTGTACACGGACGTGTACGACCAGTGTGTACACGGACGTGTACTACGGTAGTACACGTCCGTGTACACACTGGTCGTACACGTACGTATACACACTGGTCGTACACGTCTGTGTACACACTGGTCGTACACGTCCGTGTACACACTGGTCGTACACATCCGTGTACACACAGGTCGTACACGTCCGTGTACACACTGGTCGTACACGACCGTGTACACACTGGTCATACACGTCCGTATACACACTGGTCGTACACGTCCGTGTACACACTGGTGGTACACGTACGTGTACGACCAGTGATTACACGGACGTGTACCACCAGTGTGTACACGGACGTGTACCACCAGTGTGTACACGGACGTGTACTACCGTAGTACACGTCCATGTACACACTGGTCGTACACGTCCGTGTACACACTGGTCGTACACGTCCGTGCACACACTGATCGTACACGTCCATGTACACACTGGTCGTACACGTCCGTATACACACTGGTCATACACGTCCGTGTACACACTGGTCGTACACGTACGTGTACGACCAGTGTGTACACGTATGTGTACGACCAGTGTGTACACGGACGTGTACTACCATAGTACACATACGTGTACACACTGGTCGTACACATACGTGTACGACCAGTGTGTACACAGACGTGTCAAATGCACTGTGCAAGTGGTGCCATAGGGGTACGTGTCAAACGCATCGTACCTGTGTGTGGATTGTCAAATTACATAGGGGACACATGAGGGACAAATATAATGGCCTAAATGCATGCTGGTTGTCATGGAGACCGAGTTTCCTGTACAACAATTTTCATCAGGTGGCCAGCAAAAGTCGGTTGGAGACAATATACAATGTTGCAAAGTGGTTGTTGACTTGACATGATGCTCAAATTTTGAACCATGCAAAGGCACTGGTGTATGTTTAAAGGGATTGGAGGAAACGTAGGATGCTAATGAGAAGGGGTGGGCGGAATTTCCGTAATCGCGTTACGCAAATCTCCGCGAAACGGTAAAAAGTCTCCGCGAACATGCAGAAATTCCTCAAACACGCGAAATTGCTTGTTCGCGATGCTTTTTTCCTGTTCACAGTTGCTGTTTGCGTGCTCGGGGAGAAATATCTCACGAACACGCATTTTGAGAACGCGAACAAGGAAAAATTTCGCGAAGTCGTGGAAAGCAGAATTTTGGGCAATTTCGCGTTCTCCGCGGAACGCGAAATTACCGAAATTCCGCAAATTCCGCGAGCGGAACGGAATTTACCGCCCAGGCCTACTAATGAGTCTGACCAATCACTCTGTACTCCTGTAAATGAAACAGCCCAGCAAGGCAGATATAAGTCAGCCAGGACCCATGAGAGGGCACTTGCCTGCACAACCTTTCATTCCACACCACTGCTGCTGTCATTGCTTCCTCTGTTGATGGTGACCTCAGCTAGGCCTACCAGTGCAAGGGGTTCGCCCTTCTCTGCACAGAGTCCTCAGACCAATAGGAAGAAGTTGGCACAGAAACTGGAATAGAAAATACAAAGTTTAATAAACCTCATGAGGTGGAACTACATTCACACAGCACCCTTCGGTGTTGAGTGAAGTAGTACACTGAACAGAAGAAGCATGGTCCTTTTATACCCACACAGGGGCTGAAAAAGGCGCCACAAGTACACATGAGAAGAGTTATGCACATAGGTGGTCATACAGAAACTGCACAGTCAACAAGTAGGAGGAGTAATAAGTTGCTGACTTCAGTTAGAACAGCCTGACAGTTCTATACTAGGAACAGGTGCACTCTACTAGCTAAGCACATCTACGCATGTGCAGGACTCTGGGAGAGGGAAACAGCAAATGTCCAGCACATAGCTAACTAAAATGGCTGCCAAGTACAAAATGGCTTTCAGCTCATGCAAAGAGATTAATGCAGTCTTCAACAGACGGTTCTTTTAGCATGAGCTAAAGACATTTCCCATAATCCAGTAGGAAAACAAAAAATATGCACATTAATTTTTTCATAAATGTATCAATATCCTAATTCATTGCTAGGTGGGCATTTCTCATTCTAAATATTGTTAAGCTGGTATGTATAAGGTATATATCAAAAAAAAGGGGGGGAAGGAGAGGTTTTTAACGGTTAGGTTCACCCTCCAATTGTATACATAAATAGATAAATAGCCTGAATCTTCAGGTTATAAGAACCTAACCTAGGGGTGTCAGGAAGGCACTTGTTTCCCGAAAGAACACCCAAGGAAAAGAAAGGGGCAGAACAATTCCTTTCTTGAGTCCCCTCACTCACCAGGGTTTCCCCACGGTGACATGCTTCATCATTGGGGTCCTCTCAGTCCTCTACGGGCTGAGGCGTGCTGCGACTTGCGGATTACGTAGGAGCACTGAACAAGACTATGTGTGGTGCAAGTGTCGTGGTATGGAGTGGTTTAAAGTGAATTAAAATAATCAACTAGTGGGCCAAATATATTTTATTCTTGCTCCTAGCTAATTGGTTAAAAAAGTGGGTAATATGCTAGAATAAACTACTTTAATGGGTAAGTGTACCTAGCATATGGTCGACTAGTTTCGAGCTTCCCTAGCTCTTCCTCAGGACTACACTGGGACCAGCCCAGTGCAAGTACCACTCCTAGAAGACCTGATTCGGTGCAAAAATAAGTGAAAAAACACACAAACGCTGCGCCTAATAAGCATGCGTTAAGGAAAATACATACGTAATGTACGTCTAGTGAAAATCTGTAGGATGAAAAACAGACGTTAAAGGGGAAAAGGCAGAATATGCTTATTATCATAGGATATAATGGCGGTTACACTATACACCTGTGTTGCAATATTCAATAGTGACGTATTCTTATTGTGCCACTATGTTGCTCTCCAGACAGTACATCTTTCATGCTGGCGTTTCGCTATATCGTGAGTAAAAGTGTTCGTGAATGCACACAGTGCACATATAATAAAACACACAAAAAACAAAAAACATGCGTCTGACATGACAAACTACACACAAGTCAGCAACTATCCCAACAGCGAAAAAAATCTTCATGAAAAAGAACAACGTTGGGTGTTTAAACTGCGATCAGATGACCTCGGCCTGAATGATGATATACCATGGGGCCATTTCACCTCAAACTAAGTTTTTCTTTCCAGCAATTGTCTGACTAATGGCTACAACCACTTGGAAATGTGTTACCCAGAATACATTCGTCCCTCGAACATAGTGAAAAATAGTGAAAAATTAAGTTGGCTATTTTTTCCTGGGATAAGAGATGTGCAAATACCCTTCAGAGTTTGTGCCCCCTTCATATGACATTATTTAACTGAGATACTCTCTACTATAACGCAGACCACGTTATCTCCACCTTTTTTTAATTTTTTAATTTTTTCTATATATTTTTTCCTTTGTTTTCCCAAGTTATACATATAATTTGGGTTTTATAATAACCACTGATTGAAGTACCAATGGGTCACCCGGTCGTGTTTCAACTAAATGCAACATTTAGGACGATTACTCACTTAAAAGAAAGTATGGTATTGTCAGATTCTCTTTCCCCGATCTAAGATGGCTGAACTATTCCCTTCTCATCGATCTAAATTTAAAGACACAACGCCCAATGGCTCCCCAGCCCATTCCGTTATTTTGTGTATGTTGGAGCCGATGTAAAATGACTCCCTATTCTTTGTTTATTATGGAGTTCACTTTCTCCATTCTTCCTCTTGCATTAAGAATTTTTCCTGTTCCAAGATGGAGGCCACGGAAGAGGACCGCAATCGGCAAGTCCTTCTTTCCTTTCAAATCCCCACCCAGGTAGATATTTCGGCACATGGCTCGCAACCACACAGTATGCGGTCGGCGAGGCAGGTCTCCAGTAGGTGATTCCGGTGGGTGGCTTGAAAAGTACAAGTGAGTAACTACATCGCGGAGGGAAGCCCCGTTTCCATCACTAACTGAGATGGTTTTCCATCGTATTTTTTCCACTCGCGCTAGGTCTACCAACAAGACGGCGCTCCAGATATTTTACCATATCGCTTGTACCTTTTCTCTAGGTGTACGAGTGTCCACACCCCCTCAGTCGATCATGAGGCACAGTTTTGCCTTTTAAGATGTATGTATTATCGTACTACTGTCAGTTTTGTGTGTAGTTTGTCATGTCAGACGCATGTTTTTTGTTTTTTGTGTGTTTTATTATATGTGCACTGTGTGCATTCACGAACACTTTTATTCACGATATAGCGAAACGCCAGCATGAAAGATGTACTGTCTGGAGAGCAACATAGTGGCACAATAAGAATACGTCACTATTGAATATTGCAACACAGGTGTATAGTGTAACCGCCATTATATCCTATAATAATAAGCATATTCTGCCTTTTCCCCTTTAACGTCTGTTTTTCATCCTACAGATTTTCACTAGACGTACATTACGTATGTATTTTCCTTAACGCATGCTTATTAGGCGCAGCGTTTGTGTGTTTTTTCACTTATTTTTGCACCGAATCAGGTCTTCTAGGAGTGGTACTTGCACTGGGCTGGTCCCAGTGTAGTGCTGAGGAAGAGCTAGGGAAGCTCGAAACTAGTCGACCATATGCTAGGTACACTTACCCATTAAAGTAGTTTATTCTAGCATATTACCCACTTTTTTAACCAATTAGCTAGGAGCAAGAATAAAATATATTTGGCCCACTAGTTGATTATTTTAATTCACTTTAAACCACTCCATACCACGACACTTGCACCACATATAGTCTTGTTCAGTGCTCCTACGTAATCCGCAAGTCGCAGCACGCCTCAGCCCGTAGAGGACTGAGAGGAGCCCAATGATGAAGCATGTCACCGTGGGGAAACCCTGGTGAGTGAGGGGACTCAAGAAAGGAATTGTTCTGCCCCTTTCTTTTCCTTGGGTGTTCTTTCGGGAAACAAGTGCCTTCCTGACACCCCTAGGTTAGGTTCTTATAACCTGAAGATTCAGGCTGTTTATCTATTTATGTAGAAGGTATAAGCAGGAGTACAAAGGGAACAGAGCATTGGGTCATACAGATAGCAGGAGAGAGTAATTACTATTATCAGAAACAGAACTATTAGCTTTCTAGTCCTAAGCAAATCCTAGAACCATCCAGTAAAAACATTTTCAAGGCTCCTATGCATTTCAGTGACCATCAATTTCAATATCAAAATAGCCAACAGTACATATCTAATAAAAACATTTTCACTAGACTTTTCCAGTGTTTCCTTTATGAGGGCTAGAATATCAATCAAGAAAAGGGTAAAGTAACATTTATCGCAGAATAAACATTATTCCCAATACAATTATGAAAGCAGTTAGACATATTATTACAAAAATGATCCTGGATCCAGGGGACCAAGAGGACCACACAGGACCATGAGAATTAGGACGAAGAGCTGCAAAGGGTTGCTCCTCCTCAAAAATGGGATGACCAATGGGGTACATTTTCAACAAATAAGAAAAGGAAGTCCTTGGAATATTAAAGCCGCTGTACAACCAACCAGAGGGGAGTCTTCTCCCTGTGTCCGTTTGAGCCTCACAGGCAGGCTCTTGTTGTTCCCATGGTGGAGCTGCACAACTCGCAACTCAGGAATCACGGCCCAGTTTCAAGGGAAAAGTTTCTTCTTTCAGGATAGGGCAATCACCCACCAGGGCAAATGCTCTCAGCGATCCTGTCCAGTGTCTCAGGCAGTGCACCAGTTTTCTTCATTTCAATCTAACTGGCACCAGAGACACAGCACCTGTACCCTGAACTCAAGTTCTTCCCTAACTCCTGTATTGCTCTGCTGACACACTGCTCTTTCGTTGGGGCCATAGATTGCATTCAGTGTGCCTAGGTATCTCTTGACCAACAAAGGTGAAAACTTTACAGCCAGCATTCAGGAGCGTGATGCTGAAGTGCCTGAAGCAACCCTTGTTTCAAAGGGGGTTACCTCAAGCAAAAACTTTCTTGCTGATCTGGTCGGTCTGTGACTCTCGGCTGGGCATCAAAAACTTGATCCACGATTTCTCCTTTGTGATTTGTGACCCCGTCTTTCGCCCAAGACAGTGGCAGGGTTACACACTTCACATCCCAGTGCTTCCGGCCTTCTACCTTCACTGAGGTCCTGGTTGCCAGCAATACCTGTGCTGGTTACCTTCACTTTGACTTCAAGCTGGACTGGTGCTGACTCTCCAAGCTGGATCTGATGTCCGTGCCCCTCTGGCAATGGTTGTAAGGCAGCAAATATCTATTGGTGGACAGAACAAAAGGTCTTTAGACAAGGCACAGAAATAATCTATCAACAGAGAGGATAGTCTCAGAATACTTCCTAGTCTAGGGACGCCCCATATATTAGCAAGGCACCCAAGAACCACTTTCATCTATGTGAGAGTAAAAAAAACAACAGCCTCGACCTATTGGCAAGTATAAAAGGAACTCTTTGGTGAACTGACAAGAGTAATACGTCACCCAATCCCAAGCAGCCAAGGAAGTCTGTGTTTATTTACTAAATTCTGAGGAAAAGAGAAAAACAATACAGACATACTCCAGATCCTTACATCTGTATATTCCTATCTTAATCATCTAAAGACCCTCAAGAAAAAAGGAAATGTTCTACACTTTTACTCATAGACTTTGCATTACTTGTACAGGACTGCAGACACTTCTAAAATGATTTCTCTTAATAAAAGCACCTACATTGTATGCTTAGGACCATGCTCTCATGTTATAGGAGCAACAGGAACATCTAAAACTGCTACTTTAAAGGGATTCCTATTACATAAAGAACTAAAAACTTCAACATAATGGGTACATTTTCTCCAGCAGAACATCTTGTGACAAACAGACTCCTATAAAACAATATTTTCCTCAAAAATGTTTGCTAAGGATCACATGGGCATCTTCTCTGCATTCTATTTTTCATAATCCAAACTATGCAACATCAGCTCTAGTAAGGGCTGTCAGTTTATTTACACAGACTAGCTAATAAAAACTAGCAATGCCCTTGCAAAACTGTATGTAGCATGAGAATAACAAACAATAGTGGTGTTATCACCTGAGAATTTTAGAACAAAAACTACCCACAGCTAGTTCCCCTTAAAGATCAAAATAAGGAAACCACAATCTAGACTACTCATCCTTTCATAATTTCATCAGACAGGATGGGCAGTAACATAGCAAATTTATTTATTCATTTTATGAATGCTAATAATGTTTAAAACAGTATTACTGAATAGCCAATTAAATGTCTCATGGCTATTTCACAGACAGTTTAGACAGGCTAAAAAGAAATTAGGAAAAAGAGAGAGAAAACATACATTTGCCTACCCTTAATTTGTAGAGGAGCTAGCCTCCTCCCCCCATTTTTGACAGTAGGAAACCTGTAACAGGTTTCATTCTGTCAACACTATCAACCCCAATTTGTAGCAACTGGGCATAAACAAACTCTGAGGAGCTAAATAGCACATTGAGCTAGCTAAAGAACATATTCCTTTAGCAAATGTACAAGCGTGACACGAGGGCACATGAATTCAAACTAAATACCATTGCTTCCTTAATTCAGCCCTGAAAGCATTAGTGCTATACATATGACAGAGCCATTGTCTTAATAAAAGCTGACGTATACCATTATTATTCAATCTGTTCATATGAGTGAACAAAAACTTGCTTTTGCAAAAAAAAGCAAGCAAAACCTCTTTCTGTCCCTGCCCTGCCATTTCGTCTTTCAAATATTGAAATGTCAAAGCAAACGTTGCGCTGAGCCCTGCAGGCTTCTAAATGTAGGACTTCGGCCTTTAACCTATGCAGCTGTCCCATCTTGCGTGCAAGGTTTTCATGGGGGTGTCCCAATTCAAAGTGACCCTGGATACTGAAAGAGCAACAGCAAAACCCACTTCTTTCCTGTCTACCAGCAATTCAGAGGTAAGCATAATAACTTCTGCCAGTTTTTTTCTACATATTTATATTTGTAAGCAGTGTGCCGAGTGCTTGTCTAGCAGTATAGATGTCAGCTATTCATTCTATGCTTACATATGTGCATTTACTGTAGCCTGAGGCAGTTTAAAAGCTGCTCTGATTGGAATAACCTCATTTAAATAGTGAATTTTACTCAATTTCGACTTTGATGTTTGGGGCACTTAAAAATGAATATCCTACAATGTTTTTGCATAATAGTCATCCCCAGAATGTCCGCTACATATCCCAGAGATGAAGTATCAGAAATGTATAATGTATACCCTTATAAAAATGAGTTTTGTACGCCTGTGTAAAGTGACATTTCACATGTAAGTGACCCCCTATTGCTGTTTAGCATGGCTTGAATTCAATTTGGATGCTAGGAGGTCACAGTATCATTATTAGGCATTATAAATATTAAAAAACGAATTTAATGCACCTATTTTAAATACCATTTTTTATATAATCAAAATAAAATTATTTTTTTTAATAAATCCAATCATTTTGATGAGTCCACATATGAAAAGCAAGCTGCATCCCTTGCCTATCATATTTAAACACATTCATTCATAGCCCTAAGAACAGAAACCGAACTTGAAAGTCTGCACCACTTTTAAATGAAGGACAGTCATTATTATTTAACATCAAAAACCACTCTTATCCTAATTTAAAAAGGCATTAAGAAAATAAATCCCTAATGTCAATCTGTCCCCTGTTTATCAAAAATAATGAAACTATATTTCTAACTTTTAAAACAGCAGTCTGAAATGCAGGATTTTACACCGTGTTTGACTTCAGCTGTTCTCTGTGGCCAGAGTCAGAAATACCCACGTGCTGACACAGCTGCTTGACACGTAAAGGCGTCGAATTCTCACGCCTTTCAAGTCAGCCTTTCCAGCCAGCACAAATCTGTCGTTCTGTAATGTGTATTTTGGGTCAATTCACTCAGATAATGTGAATGCCTTTTAATACCTAATACAGAAGGATAAATGCTGTGACATTTTGTATCTTAATTTATCTATTGCAAAACACACAATTTCGTTTTTTGAAGCTTTTTTTATTCCTATTAAATGTGGATTCTAATTTTATCTTTAACATTGTGGCAATTTGCACACATGTATAGTGTCTTACTCTGTCAATTTAATGATAGCGTGCAACTATTTAGCATATATTATATTATTCATTGCTGGATTCTTTTAAAATGTATTTTATTTTAATGATATTTGGCATAACAGAATGATGACAAAAAAAACATTGAGCTCATTCCAGACATTTTCAAAACGGTGTCCTACACATAATACAGGGCACTTAGGGCTAGCCATTCTTGCACCAAGAGCGCGATTGCTACTTACTCACACAAGTACCACTAATGACAAACCACAGACATTTAAACACACATTTAACCCACAGATCAACACTTAGGACAGAAACAAAAGACAGCCCACAGACTGTACTTAAACCAAACCATTTGTAAATACTAGTTGTAAGTCATATTCACTAGATTTGGCTGGCAGAACACCAAGAAAAAACGCTCTGCATATCACCACTTATGAATGTTACTAAGTGCACAGAGCAGGATCCTTTCTATGTACATATTTAGTTCCTCGGGGTACTAGTCACCAAAGAAGAAATACTTTTTTATACCTAAACCTAGTTAAGTATCCCCTCTAGGGGAGCCGGCTAATTATATACAAGTTTAAAAATTGTACATCCAAGAAAGCAACACATTCATAAATTCACCTGGGGGAAAACAAAAAGACCATCACGCACTTGCTTACAATTAACTGCCTTGTTCTTCAGCTCTAATGCTTTCACATAAATGTTCTTTCGCTGTTCTTTTTCAATCAAGGCTTGCTCACGCTTCATTCGTTCACGCACTTCTTTCTCCCACATTCGTACACAATCAAACATCTCTTGCCTAGTCTTTCGCTTAAACATACATTGTTCCACATACTCAATCTTTCGTAAATCAAATGACCCATACATAGGCCAACGCAACTCAGGATCCTTACGAGTGTATTTATTCCATAATGCGCTGTACATTATAGAAGAAAGACCATACTTAATATACATATCCCTATTAGGCATCCCCTCCGGGGGGCCGGTTGTGCTTCATCTAGTCTCAAATTGGTACCACTACAAAAGCAACACCTCCTATGAAGTGTGATAAAAACAGGCATGCCAAAAATAGTGCAGAATATGCAGTATTATAATCAAAGTAGCACTTAAGGTACCTTTAGTACGATGTGCCGTTCAAATCAATTCAAATAGAGAAAATTCTCCTCATTACCTGCCTATATAGATTGCAATCCATATATAAATCTCATAACAAACCAAGTTGGCCAACACCCATTCCATAATCCAAAAGCCACAGTAAGTGTTACTAAACTACCTTACCAATCCCAGGCATCAAAACCAACAGCAAGCGCCACAGAAGGACACTTACGAATCACTTGGTGTCCAGGTTCCAACTGCCAAGTTCTAAAATCGACCAAATGGTCACTGCACGGCGAATCAACAGAAGAGATCTCAGTCGAGGACCGGCACCACCTGGATGGTCACATCAGAAAGAAAGGAAAAACGTCGTGGTTGCCAAGACTTGGGTCTCATTGGGCAGCGATCGCGTCCACAACGAGATTCCAATCCTTTGTCGCGACCAATCCTTTGGGAATCCGAGTCACCGATGAGCCCCAGCAGTTGGGCGCCAATTTGTTGATGGTGACCTCAGCTAGGCCTACCAATGCAAGGGGTTCGCTCTTCTCTGCACAGAGTTCTCAGACCAATAGGAAGAAGTTGGCACAGAAACTGGAATAGAAAATACAAAGTTTAATAAACCTCATGAGGTGGAACTACATTCACACAGCACCCTTCGGTGTTGAGTGAAGTAGCACACTGAACAGAAGAAGCATGGTCATTTTATACCCACAGAGGGGCTGAAAAAGGCGGTACAAGTACACATGAGAAGAGTTATGCACATAGATGGTCATACAGAAACTGCACAGTCAACAAGTAGGAGGAGTAATAAGTTGCTGACATCAGTTAGAACAGCCTGACAGTTCTATACTAGGAACAGGTGCACTCTACTAGCTAAGCACATCTACGCATGTGCAGGACTCTGGGAGAGGGAAACAGCAAATATCAAGCACATAGCTAACTAAAATGGCTGCCAAGTACAAAATGGCTTTCAGCTCATGCAAAGAGATTAATGCAATCTTCAACACCTCTGTCACCATACCCAGGTCTGTGGAGAGGGCCCAGCCATTCAACCAGGAGGAGAATGAGGCGTTGCTGGACGTCATCCTCCCACAGTACCCCAGCCTGTATGGGAGACCAGGGGAGCAGGTGAGTGCTGACTCCACTAGCTTTGACTGTGCCCCTTTTTTGTGACTGTCACTTCTGGCATTGTGTCCAGGTGTGACAGACATGCAATGGTGTTTAGAGTGGGTCCCAGGGGGGGAATGTCTTATGTCTCCCATGCAGAGCATGACGTAGTTCATGACTGCACTCCTCACTTGCATTGTGCTTACTGTGACAATCACTGCTTGGTGCATGGCACATTCAGCCTGGCTAATCCTCTTGGGCATTTTAGTTCTATAGTCCTGATGTGATTCTGTGGTCCCCCCGGTTTGACAGGTGACTGTACCCACAGATGTGTGTGAGTTTAGTGTAGCTGTGGTGAGAGTGTCCAAATGATGTGTACGCCCCTGGACATTGATGTGTGTGAATGTTCCCTGTCATGTGGGTGAGTGTCTATGTGGAGTGTTGCACCACAGCTGCATGGAGGAGGCATATGCTCTACCCATCTGATGTGAGAAGGAAGCCGTGCTGTGTGTCTGACGTGCTGAGCTAGCCCCACACCTGTGACACCCCCCAGTCAAGTGGCACATGTGCCGAGTGAGGTTTGTATCCGCTGTTGCCAATGGCAGGTGATTGATCTGTGCCTGTGTGTGTCTGTCTACTCTGCTGAGGTTGCGTAAGTGGCCTGGGGCATGTGACTGCATTGAGGTGCTGTCCATCATCCTTGTGTTGCTTGTGATGCACAGTGTGAGCCATGATCAGTGATTGTGTCGCACCCCTCATGCCATCTGTGTACTTTAAATGCCATGTAGTGCATTTGGGCTTCCCCAGAGGCTAATGTCCCTATGACAAAGGTGCTATGAGTTGGCTGCACACTATGCCCTGTTCAAAAAAGCAAAGATGTTCAAATGTGTGTCTCTGTGACATGGAGCAGGTGTAGTGATGTTGTCTCACCTTGTCATCCTCACAGGTAACCGCCTACGAGAAGGGGAGAATTTGGAAGCGGGCCGTCAGGGCCGTGATGTCGGTGGAGGGTCGGTGTCGGCGCCTACCCCAAGTGAGGAAACGCTGGCAGGACATCCGGTGCTGGACCAGGAGGATCGCCCGGGTCCTGCAGGGGGACTCACCTCCACGCCCCCACGGCGGGCGTCGACGACTGACCCACCAAATGATGCGTGTCCTGGCGGTGGTCTTCCCTGACATGGATAGGCAGTTAGAGGAGAGACAGCAGCAAGGAGGGGGTAGGTACATGTGTGTTTGTTGTCTGTCACCAGCTTTTGGAAGCGCTCAGTCGCCTGGATACACTGCCAGGGTTTATATGTGCAGTGCATATCCTGTTCCCCCAAGTCAACCGGTGCTGTTCTTTCTTCCTTCCCCTCCTTGACATGTGTTCCTTGGTCTGTGTGTAATCACTCTTGCACATGGTCATCTAGGCAGCCAGTTAATCTAAGTGCACAATGCTTGCAGCATCATGTGTGGGGGTGGTCTGTGACATGTGTTGGTACCTTGCCTGTGCCCTGTCCTGTTCAGTCATTTGGGGGTCCATAATTGTTGGCACTGATGCTGAGTCTGAACATAGGAGTGTGAGGCTTAAAATGAACAGACTTGCAGCATGCATGACCGATGTTGTGGCCTCAGAGATGATGTGCATGAGTGGGAGATATGCATAGTGCAGGGACGGTTGCTCCTGTTGCAGTCAGATCTATCCAGGACCATGGAGCAGGGTGCCCACTACAGTCCGCTGAGACACCTTTTCCTAGGAATCATGTGTGTCATCCAACACTGTGGCCATTCTCGGTGTGTTCAGCATAGGTTGGCCTCTGTGGCATTGTTCCCTGGCCTCATTTGTATTTACGTAAAGTGTGCTACATGTGTCCACTGTACAGGGTGACCCCATTTGGCTTGTGCATACTCACACTGGCCAGTGCCTGTGTGTCTATGTGCAACTAGCTGGTGATGGTTGTTTGTCACTAATATGTGTGGTCAGCCGCACAAGGTGATGTTGAGAACATTTAGGAGTTCTTGATGCACATTTTAGTAAACCCAGATTAAGAGGTGTAAGTACTTGCTCTGTCTCAATCACATTGTCTCAGGTAGGGGGGGGTTTGTGCGGGAAAGGCCTACTTGTCCAAACCTTATATCTCCTTGCCAGGTCTGACCTGTGTGTGATAATTGTCTGGACAGACACTCAACATGCAGTGACCCAGTCATGTTGTGCAGGGTTTAATGTTTGTGCTTTGCAGCATGTGTCAAAAGTTAAAAGATATGGTTCCTGCTCATCCATTTTTGGAAACGGTGTGTGGTCCAGATGCTACGTAGTTTGGTCTGTGTGTGCTGACATCTGTGTGGACAATCTTGGTTCCCATGAGGGTGTCTCCTCAGTGCAGGTGCTCCTTGTTCCGACACAATTGCAGGGCCATTAGCTAATGCATTGTCCTGTGTTTGGACATGTGTGCCACTCCACATGACAGGTAGTGGGTCAGATGTGTTGCCAAATGTGTCATGATGTTACAGATGGCCATATGACAGGTGGCATGGTTCAAGTTGTTAGTCAAGCAGTTTTGGACGTTGGCACTCACTACACTTGTCAACATGTCTCAATAGTTGATATGCATGACTTTGATGTTTTGTGGTGAATGACAATAATGTGCCTGCATGACAGATGTCTCCCAAGGAAGTGCACAAGACACCACCTTTACACTTTCTTGGACACGCTGGCACATTAGAAACGAAGGCACAGTTTTGAAAAATATTTGTTTTGAGATTATACATATACATGTTCCCACTGTGTGGTTGCATTTGGGTAAGTCCTTGGTTGTTGCTGATACCAACTTACGAGTGTCAAGTCATCCAGACCACCATGGTGCCATGTATATGTACTTACTGATACCCCATTTCTTCTTTACTGTGGCTTATTTGATTTAGGCTGCCAGCTCATACAATGACTGTGTAAAAGTAGTTTTCTGTGCACCTCCTTGTGTGACTTCTGTTATACAGGCACATGTGTGTTCTGCTCAAAAAGTGGCACATTCACACATTCCAAACACATTGATTGTGTAAAGTGTTGTGATTCCCAAGGGTTCACAATGTATTTATTTTGGCTTTCCTAATTACTCACAGGTCTCTGAGTGTGGGGACACCTTCAGCATTGGCGTCAGTTATTTGCCCTTGGGTGCACCAATACTGTTTCTTTCACAGTGAACAAGAGGTGGCATGCCTTCATAGTCTGGCTGTGCTCAACAATTCCCAGACACCATATCCTCTGTCTAATTGGATATCGAGTTATTAGCTGTTGTGTCCGGATTTTCATTGGTTCCAAGAGGCATGATGGGTCAACCAACTGGGGAGTGCAGGGCTTACATATCTGCGGAGTATTGTAGATGTTACTCATGATGCTTTTCATGATATGCACTGTGACCTATTTTTCTTGGACTCATGTGTCATATGTATACAGGTGTCTGATTATTTCCTGTCTCTTCACCTTGCCCACAGCATCATCGGGGGACACCGAGGGAGACACCAGCACGGATGTGGAGGAGGGATCCAGCACCGGTGCCACCAGTGCTGGCGAGTCTGGCACAGCAAGTGGCACGAAGGGCGAGGGAGTCAGGCGGAGGACCTGTCTAGTACCAACACCGACTACGACGCTGACGGGTCCGAGGCTGAACTCCCAAAGGGGGCGGAGGCTGCTCCAACAGCTGGCAGCAGCACTACATCTATCACCGCCCCCTCCATTCCCATCACCGCCCTCCCAGTTGCTCCGGTCCCTTCTGTCTGTGTAGGGCAACAACATGTCTCCTTCGTGCCAGGCACAGCACCCCCTGCCCCTGTCTCCCCTGCTGCCCTCACTGCCGAGTCTGTGGACATTCAGCGGCAGTTGCAGGTTGGCCAGACATCGCTGCTGAGTGTCCTCCATGGCCACACCAGACTGCTGGCACAGATGGTGTCGTACATGGAGGGCATGTCATCAGCGATGTCTGACCAACGGATGTTGCTGAGGTCTATGGACTCGTCACTGACGGCAGCAGTGAGTCTCCTGCAGCGCTTCGTCCCCCCCTACCTCTGCACCATCCACACTTCCCACTCCCATGCCTGTCCCAAGCACACCCAGACGTTCCCAGGCACGCACCCCACCAGACACAGGCAGCACACCAACACGGAAGGGCAAGCGCACACCTCCTGTCACGCACACTCAGGGGGAAGAAGGCACACCCACTGGGTCTGGGGCACACAGGCAGACATGCAGCCACAGTCGGAGTCCGCATTCCTCACTCCCCAGTCCCTCCAATGTCACTCCCCTCGGCTCCCCTTCCCCACAATCTGAGAAGGAGACCTACTTGGCTGTGCTGGGCCTCAGCCCCACTGGTTCACCAGCCCGCAAATGGGCAAGGCACTCCACGGGTAGGGGAGTTGAGCCCTCCCTGTCCACCACCTCCCCTAGTAGCGCTGCAACCCATCCCTCCGACCCATCCCCCTCCATGGGGCCTGTGGTTTCTTCAGGTGCAGGGGAGACGCTGGCCGAGCTTGCGGACGTGTGCAGCGCATTGCTAACCACCACCTTTGGTGCTGCCCCACCCCCTGTGGTGGAGTCGTCCGTCCCTGCACCTACAACACCTACCCTTCCCCCCTCCTGTCCCTGCGGTGCCTGGTCCTTCCCCACATGATGCCCCCCCCAGTGGATGAACATGAAGTGTCAAATGTGCAGGCAAGCTAGGGGAGACGCGTGGCCATGTGTCCCCCCCCCAGGACTTCGCATCTGGACTGGCCTATGGCCTTTGTAAATAGTGTCCTTTTATACGTTTTATTATAATGCTGAATAAAGCATTTTGTTTTTCCTTTGCAAACTATTGCTTTTCTGGTATTTATGTTGGTGCTGATGCTCCCTGAGTTGGGGTGGTGATAATGTGTTAGGTGTCTGGGAAATGTTGTAGTGTGCTGCTCATGGGGCGGACCCTGGTATCTGCGTGCCATCACATGGTCTCTGCAAATAATCTTTGGTCATGTATGCTCTTTGTGTTTGGAGACATTGTCCCAAGGAGTGTTTCTTCCTCTGTGGAACCTGACATCTTCCCTGGAGGGAGTTGCACAATTGTTGTGCTGACCTGTGTCTACATTTCCTTGGTGGGTGACGGATCCCTTCAACTATGGCCATGCCTGCTGAGCAATGTCTCTGTCTGCATCGTCTGTGCCATCCTTGGTAGTCGCTGTACTTGTTATAGAGTATGTTGCCATGCCTTCATTTAGAAATGGACCCTTTTACGCACTATGCATGTGTGTACTCCCAGCCTAGCACACATATGTTACTTGTTCTGCAGGGGATTTGGGCACCTGACTCACAATTGTGGGCATTGTATCTGTGGGAACTCCATCCTATTCCTTCCATGGGAGACAACAACTTGGTGGCTGTCCCAGCACCTGTACATTCCTATCAGTCCTGAAATGTGCGTGACATTGTGTGTTCCCTTTGGCTCTCTTAGTTTAGTAGGCTTTAACATTACAATACAGTCTTGTGGCATGATCACAGTGTGTGTATTGTGTTGCATCCGCAAGGGGTGGGTATGCATGTGTCATTTGTCATCACACACACATGTGGTGTGTCATGCAGTGGGGGAAGGACATCCATCCTCATGGGAGTGGGACACTGCTCTCAGAGATGTGTTGTTATGGCACTCTCAACATAGTCGCACATTGTGGATGCGTTCATACACCCATGGGGTTGTGGTCATCTGAGGATGATGTACACACCCCCATGTCTCTGTCCACTGCTGGGAGTGATATGCACCCACCCCTCATATGTCTGGGCACTGCTGGGAGTGATAGGCATCCACCCCTCACATATCTCTGTCCACTGCTGGGAGTGATATGCACCCACCCCTCATATGCATGGGCACTGCTAGGAGTGATATGCACCCACCCCTCATAAGTCTGGGCACTGCTGGGAGTGGTAGGCACCCACCCCTCACATATCTCTGTCCACTGCTGGCAGTGATATGCACCCACCCCTCATATGTCTGGGCACTGCTGGGAGTGATATGCACCCACCCCTCATATGTCTGGGCACTGCTGGGAGTGATAGGCACCCACCCCTCACATATCTGTCCACTGCTGGGAGTGATCTGCACCCACCCCTCATATGTCTGGGCACTGCTGGGAGTGATAGGCACCCACCCCTCACATATCTCTGTCCACTGCTGGGAGTAATATGCACCCACCCCTCATATGTCTGGGCACTGCTGGGAGTGATAGGCACCCACCCCTCACATATCTATGTCCACTGCTGGGAGTGATATGCACCCACCCCTCATATGTCTGGGCACTGCTGGGAGAGATAGGCACCCACCCCTCACATGTCTGTCCACTGCTGGGAGTGATAGGCACCCACCCCTCATATGTCTGGGCACTGCTGGGAGTGGTAGGCACCCACCCCTCACATATCTCTGTCCACTGCTGGCAGTGATATGCACCCACCCCTCACATGTCTGGGCACTGCTGGGAGTGATATGCACCCACCCCTCATATGTCTGGGCACTGCTGGGAGTGATAGGCACCCATCCCTCATATGTCTGGGCACTGCTGGGAGTGATATGCACCCACCCCTCATATGTCTGGGCACTGCTAGGAGTGATATGCACCCACCCCTCATATGTCTGGGCACTGCTGGGAGTGATAGGCACCCACCCCTCACATATATCTGTCCACTGCTGGGAGTGATATGCACCCACCCCTCATATGTCTGGGCACTGCTGGGAGTGATAGGCACCCACCCCTCACATATCTTTGTCCACTGCTGGGAGTGATATGCACCCACCCCTCATATGTCTGGGCACTGCTGGGAGTGATAGGCACCCACCCCTCATATGTCTGTCCACTGCTGGGAGTGATAGGCACCCACCCCTCATATGTCTGGGCACTGCTGGGAGTGATATGCACCCACCCCTCATATGTCTGGGCACTGCTGGGAGTGATATGCACCCACCCCTCATATGTCTCTGTCCACTGCAGGTATTCCTATGCACCCACCCCCATGTCTCTGTCCACTGCTGGGAGTGATATGCACCCACCCCCCATATGTCTGGGCACTGCTGGGAGTGATAGGCACCCACCCCTCACATATCTCTGTCCACTGCTGGGAGTGATATGCACCCACCCCTCATATGTCTGGGCACTGCTGGGAGTGATAGGCACCCACCCCTCATATGTCTGTCCACTGCTGGGAGTGATAGGCACCCACCCCTCATATGTCTGGTCACTGCTGGGAGTGATATGCACCCACCCCTCATATGTCTCTGTCCACTGCAGGTATTCCTCTGCACCCACCCCCATGTCTCTGTCCACTGATGTGAATCCTAGGCAGACACCCACCCACCCGCCAGCACCCTTGGTGCAGTACACGGCTCTCCTGGGCATACACCCCCCCCAATATACTGGTTAGATGCTGCACCAGGCCCTATGACAACATTTGTGGCGTGTGTACGCCTTGTATCACTGATGTACTGGTGCCCTAGGGGTACGCGTGATGCGGTCCGTACCCACGCTCTGAGAGCGTGTGTACGGTCCGTACCCCTACATCACCACAACTATGGTGGTACGGCCTGTACCCACGCTCTGAGGGCGTGTGTACAGCCCGTACCACTATTGTTGGGGTGACGTAGGGGTACAGTCCGTACCCATGCTCTGAGGGCATGTGTACGGTCCGTACCCCTACATCACCACAACTATGGTGTTACGGCCCGTACCCATGCTCTGAGGGTGTGAGTACGGGCCGTACCACTATTGTTGGGGTGACGTAGGGGTATGGCCCCTACCCACGCTCTGAGGGCATGTGTACGGCCCGTGCCACTATTGTTGGGGTGTACCCACGCTCTGAGGGCTGAGTACGGGTCTTACCACGCGTACCCCTACGTCACCCCAACAATGGTGGTACGGCCTGTACACACGCCCTCCGACCGTGGGTACGGGCCGTACCCCTACGTCACCCCAACAATGGTGGTACGGCCCGTACACATGCCCTCAGAGCGTGGGTATGGGCCGGACCCCTACGTCACCCCAACAATGGTGGTACGGCCCGTACACACACCCTCAGAGCATGGGTACGGGCCGTACCCCTACGTCACCCCAACAATGGTGGTACGGCCTGTACACACACCCTCAGAGCGTGGGTACGGGCCATACCCCTACGTCACCCCAACAATGGTGGTACGGCCCGTACACACGCCCTCAGAGCGTGGGTACGGGCCGTACCCCTACATCACCCCAACAATGGTGGTATGGCCCATACCCACGCCCTTAGAGTGCTGGGTACGGCCCGTAGCCCTACGTCACCCCAACAATGGTGGTACGGCCCGTACACACGCCCTCAGAGCGTGGATACGGGCCGTAACCCTACGTCACCCCAACAATGGTGGTACGGCCTGTACCCATGCCCTTAGAGCGTGGGTACGGACCGTACCCCTACATCACCACAACTATGGTGGTACGGCCCGTACCCACGTGATGAGGGCGTGTGTATTGGCCCTACCACCATTGTTGGGGTGACGTAGGGGTACGGCCCGTACCCACGTCCTCAGAGCGTGGGTACGGGTCGTAACACACGTACCCCTACGTCACCCCAACAATGGTGGTACGGCCCGTACCCACGTGATGAGGGCGTGTGTATGGGCCGTACCACCATTGTTGGGGTGACGTAGGGGTGCGGCCCGTACCCACGCTCTGAGGGCGTGAGTACGGGTCTTACCACGCGTACCCCTACGTCACCCCAACAATGGTGGTACGGCCCGTACACACGCCCTCCGACCGTGGGTACGGGCCGTACCCCTACGTCACCCCAACAATGGTGGTACGGCCCATACACATGCCCTCAGAGCGTGGGTACGGGCCGTACCCCTACGTCACCCCAACAATGGTGGTACAGCCCGTACCCACGCCCTCAGAGCGTGGGTACGGGCCGTACCCCTACGTCACCCCAACAATGGTGGTACGGCCCGTACACTCGCCCTCAGAGCGTGGGTACGGGCCATACCCCTACGTCACCCCAACAATGGTGGTACGGCCCGTACACACGCCCTCAGAGCGTGGGTACGGGCCGTACCCCTACGTCACCCCAACAATGGTGGTACGGCCTGTACACACGCCCTCAGAGCGTGGGTACGGGCCATACCCCTACGTCACCCCAACAATGGTGGTACGGCCAGTACACACGCCCTCAGAGCGTGGGTACGGGCCGTACCCCTACGTCACCCCAACAATGGTGGTATGGCCCATACCCACGCCCTTAGAGTGTGGGTACGGCCCGTAGCCCTACGTCACCCCAACAATGGTGGTACGGCCCGTACACACGCCCTCAGAGCGTGAATACGGGCCGTAACCCTACGTCACCCCAACAATGGTGGTACGGCCTGTACCCATGCCCTTAGAGCGTGGGTACGGACCGTACCCCTACATCACCACAACTATGGTGGTACGGCCCGTACCCACGTGATGAGGGCGTGTGTATTGGCCCTACCACCATTGTTGGGGTGACGTAGGGGTACGGCCCATACCCACGTCCTCAGAGCGTGGGTACGGGTCGTAACACACGTACCCCTACGTCACCCCAACAATGGTGGTACGGCCCGTACCCACGTGATGAGGGCGTGTGTATGGGCCGTACCACCATTGTTGGGGTGACGTAGGGGTGCGGCCCGTACCCACGCTCTGAGGGCGTGAGTACGGGTCTTACCACGCGTACCCCTACGCCACCCCAACAATTGTGGTACGGCCCGTACACACGCCCTCCGACCGTGGGTACGGGCCGTACCCCTACATCACCCCAACAATGGTGGTACGGCCCATACACATGCCCTCAGAGCGTGGGTACGGGCCGTACCCCTACGTCACCCCAACAATGGTGGTACGGCCCGTACCCACGCCCTCAGAGCGTGGGTACGGGCCGTACCCCTACGTCACCCCAACAATGGTGGTACGGCCCGTACACTCGCCCTCAGAGCGTGGGTACGGGCCATACCCCTACGTCACCCCAACAATGGTGGTACGGCCCGTACACACGCCCTCAGAGCGTGGGTACGGGCCGTACCCCTACATCACCCCAACAATGGTGGTATGGCCCATACCCATGCCCTTAGAGCGTGGGTACGGCCCGTACCCCTACGTCACCCCAAAAATGGTGGTACGGCCCGTACACACGCCCTCAGACTGTGGGTACGGGCCATACCCCTACGTCACCCCAACAATGGTGATACGGCCCGTACACATGCCCTCAGAGCGTGGGTACGGGCCGTACTCCTACATCACCCCAACAATGGTGGTATGGCCCATACCCACGCCCTTAGAGCGTGGGTACGGCCCGTACCCCTACGTCACCCCAACAATGGTGGTACGGCCCGTACACACGCCCTCAGACTGTGGGTACGGGCCGTACCCCTACGTCACCCCAACAATGGTGGTACGGCCCGTACACATGCCCTCAGAGCGTGGGTACGGGCCGTACCCCTATGTCACCCCAACAATGGTGGTACGGCCAGTACCCACGCCCTCAGAGCATGGGTACGGCCCGTACCCCTACATCACCACAACTATGGTGGTACGGCCCGTACCCACGCTCTGAGGGCGTGTGTACGGCCGGTACCACTTTTGTTGGGGTGACGTAGGGGTACGGCCCGTACCCACGCCCTCAGAGCGTGGGTACGCGCTGTACCACCATTGTTGGGGTGACATAGGGGTGCGGCCCGTACCCACGCTCTGAGGGCGTGTGTACGGCCCCTACCACCATTGTTGTGGTGACGGGACGCATCCACGTCCACTTCCGTTGTGGCGGGACGCAGGCCTTGGTTGACACACCCCCCGAAGTGACCAGACCCTGGTGGCACTGTATGTACATGATATATGTGGTATAATTTGGGTAGGGGTTAAGTTGCATGCCCCTCGCCCTCCCCCTTTGACCATGGGTGTTGTTCTGACCTTCTGCGGCATCTGCGGCGGTTTCTGTGCACCAGGTCGTAGGCTAGGAGGGCTGGGATTACACGTAGGATAAGGTCCATGGCTGTCCGTCGCGTACAGGTGCTCCTTCTTCGCATCGTCCTCAATTTCCCGGGAGTTTTTGGCTGCCGTAAAATATTAGCCGTGCGGAGTGACGTAGGCACGAATCGTACTTGCTGGTCCGTAAAACGCTGCCTGACTCCGTCCGGACGTCACGTACGCGATGTCCCGGATCGGAATTGTGGGTATTTTTTAGCCGCACGTAGTTTTGTACGAATCGTACGGAAATGGTATTTCTGTGCTAATCGTACTTGCTGATTTGTAAGGGGGACTTCCCGGGTACGAGTCGTACGGAGAAAACGCTCCGTACGACCATTCATACCCGGGTTTTAACGGATCGGAATCGGCACCTAAATGTAAAATCAAATTACATACATTTTTGATGCCCAATAAGAAAAAAGCTAATTACAAAAAAACATTTATTTAAAGCCCAAAAATATATGAAAATTAATTAAATATATGTATTTTACTTTAGGAAAGAATTTACAAACAATATTTTTAGAGAAAAGGAACAAACATTTTAACAAAATAATATACCGATAATTATACTTATATAAAATATATACATATTCCAACTGGATTTGAAAACTTAATAAAACATTATATTCTAAACATGTGAATTTTACATATTCAAAAATAAACAAACTTAAAAAAGAAATAATTAAATGGTAAAATATTTTAATAAAAAACTATTATAAACATAACAAATGTATCAAATGATTTTTTTATTTCCTTCTGACCCTATTCCTTTATAAGGACTCATCCTTGACCTCACCAGACAAACCCACATCATGCCCCACCTGCAGAAGCTACACTGGCCCTCGATCCAGAACAGATGCATGTTCAAGATGTTGACTCATTCATACAAAGCCGAGCACAATGAAGGACCAGCTTAAATCAACACACTCTTAACCTTTCACCAACCAGACATCTACAGTCTGCGTCCCTCTTCCTCGCAGACACCCCCTGGATCCACTGACTCAACAGCGGTAGATGCTCCTTCTCATACCTGGCGGCCAAAGCTTGTAACAACCTTCCCATTCACCTCAGGGCCACCTCATTGCTCCAGCAATTAAGGAAGGGAGTCAAGACCTGGCTGTTCGAATGAACAGATCACCACAAAGCTAGCAGCAGCTCCAGTACCTTGAGACCCTCACAGGTGATCTGCTGCGCTTTACAAATCTTTGATTGATTGATTGATAAACCTGAAATCCTGCTCCTATAATTACTATGCAACAAATACAAACATTTTAAAAATAAATACAATATAACATTGCAACATATATAACACACAAAGATTTTTTAAACAACAATATTAAATATATTTTTTTTTAAAACATAATCTTATCTGCCATATACTATCCCATGACACTTTTTACATCAGGGTATTTAGGAAACAATATTTCTATCTCATGACATTACATGATATTTTGTCGAAAGACCCCAGCAGCAGGTACGAGCATGCAGTTAAATGTATGAATGTGGAAAAAACTTCACAAGTATGTGACTTTTGAGGTTGTACACTTGTCAAAGTGCTAAGGTTTATGAACTAGTAACTTGTGTTGATTCAAAACAGCTTTTGAAATATCCTTTTTTCATAGCGTATCTGTGTTTCAGAATATTAAAGTGTTTGATCTTTAGGTTCAACCTTAATGGCATTTAGCACCATTAACGCCATTAACTGCATTAGTTTGAGTACCGCCAATAATGGTGAAGTGATGTAGGTCTGGCAAGAAAAATAGTTAATTCAGGCTATTTCCAAGGAAAAACAAGGTACTGTTGTCATGCATGGAATGAATCCTTCTTCCGGGATTGTATGGTAAAAATATCTCCCTGCAAGGACTTGCGCTTCCTGATCCTGCTGCCTTTCCCTGTGCTATTTGTGTCTGTGCTGCAAGCTCTTAAAATAGGGCATAGCCTGAGCATAGGTCTGTGAGAAATTTTAATAAGATATAGATTTACAAAATGTCAACATTTTGCGTTACGCGAATTTCTTGAAATTTCTTGAAATTACACATTGCAGGATTTCGTGTAAAAAATGTTAGGGATATGCCACCTTGCAGTTCACATCAGTTCATCCACTTCAGATCATAATCCACTTTTTATCACTCTTTTGCCATGATGACACTTGAAGTCATTGTATTTGAGAATACAAATTCTCAAGGAATTTAAATCTTTAAGATCATAACATCCTTATATCAGATATAATTTGAGAAAAGATGAACTTAAGGTTTTACAGTCTTTAAAAACTCCACAGACTACCATAAAACAGGCCGATAAAGGGGGGGGGGGGATTGTAATTCAAAATAATATGAATTAAAGTGATGAAATTAGCTCATCAGCTGTCAGTCTCTCACTGCTATAAACATTTACCCAGTGACCCTACAACTATAAAACATTAATCTGTGACACTACAACTGATATTGCTAGTGAGATTATGACTGTTACTACACATGAATTTAGCTTTTTAATAACACCTCCTAAAAAGCCACTTATTTGTGTGATTATGACTATTACTATGCATGAATTTAGCTTTTTAATAACACTTCTCCTAAAATGCTTCTTATCTATACCCTTCCTCAAATTCATAAAGATTCTTGCTCACCACCAGGCAGACCAATCATTTCAGCCTGTGGTTCACTACTTGAAACCCTTTGCCAATACATTGATTACTTTATAAAACCATTTGTTCCCCTCATCTCAACTTACATTTGGGAAACCCCACACTTTATCAACTGTGTTGAGAATCATCCTCTTTCAGACACACAACAGATTTTGGTCACTCTGGACATTGAATCCCTTTACACAAACATCGCTCAGTAGGAAGCTATAGAGGTGAATTGACTATAGAGGTGATTAGGAATTCACGTAACACCCGACCTATTCTGATGGCTGTCCCTACAGAATTCATGATTGATCTTTAGAGCTTTGCCATGCAAAAAAACTTGTTTTTAATGTAATGGTGAATACTATTTTCGAATACTGGGAGTTGCTATGGGTGCTTCTTTTGTGCCTAATCTAGTCGTTGTCTACATGTATGGTTTTGAAAAAAGATTCCTTCTTGCTGACTGACAGTAACAGATTTGCTTACAATGTTATTACATGGAAAAGTTACATCACAGCAATGCACACAATAGGGGCAAAATTTCTACCGTCCATTTCCCAAGGCGCTATTGTCTTTAAAGATAAGATGTCATTGTGGCTGGATAGAGCTCAATCCGCCTGCTTCTGTAAAATTTTTATTTTGCCCTCCTCCACTTCACATGTGCGAATCCGTAAGGAATTCAACTTGATGTCTCAAAAGTTGATACTTAAAGCACGATTCATAGCATTCTGTCTAAAGGCCAAACAAGCACGGGAAATCTCATTAAAAAATTGCATATGGCTAATGATAAATGAACACGGGTAAACCTGGCACAATTTCCTTACTCACTCTGTTGAAACACTGGAAGCCTGTGAAATATGGGCCATCACCATACCCATACCAGCGGCAGTAAAACTCTTAATAAAACAAGCAAAAATAATGTCAGAGGTCAACAATGTAACAAGCTTAAAAAACCTTAAGCACGGAAGTTGGGCTTTAAAACTATACAACAGCAGAGGCTTACCACACTATCTGTCGTTCCCCATAAAGCCAATAATGAAGCGCCAACTAATGAGGCAACGATTCGGCTTGATCCCTCTATTGGCATTCAAGTATGGGCAAGGCTACAAAGAAATCTCATCCACACAGTGCTGTGCCTGTGAGGGAGAAGAAGAAACGTTAACTTTCATATTATGTGTTTGCGAGACACTGCACCCTTTAAGAACTTATTGGCTTCGACTATCTGGCGCATTTTAAACATTCGGACATGCAAGGACGCTCTGGTGGAATGTTTGAATGTTGACTCAGCACAGTTGTCGGAGCGCTTTATTTAATTTCTGATGGCCGCAAAGGACATTTTGGCCCCCGAAAAATCCATAGAACCATAAAGCTCATACAACCATTATCAGTTTTAATCCTTTTTAATGTAATTGCCAAAAAGTTTTTAAATTGACGCTTATGCACTTTATTCTGTATCTCATTATTCGCGATTGCAATGATTTTAACTAATTGTGCAATAAAATTCTATTCTATTCCATTCTTTTCTACATTAAATAATTTTTCTTGATTCGGTCTGGGTGACTCAATGAATTGGCTCTTTTCCATCAATGGCTTAATGGAATAAACACCCCCATTCAGTTTACCTTGTCCTCCTGCTCCAAGAATGCAAGTTTTCTTGACTTAATGGTTAAACATGACAATGGGCATTTGTATGTGTCATTGTATCGAAAACCCACGGAGAAGAACTCCACACTACAGTACTCAAGTTTTCATCCAAGTAGTTTACGTGATAATTTGCCCTTTGGTCAATTGCTCTGTATTCGACTAAACTGTTCTAAGAAAGAGGGCTTTTTTCGTGAATCAAATACTCTTATATACCGTCTTCTAGAAAGAGGTTACCCGAAACTTTTGCCTACAAGAGCACGTAAAAGAGAACGGTTCTTACACCGAAGTAATCTTTCATCTCCTCAGAACAAGACCTTACAACAGAGATTGACCTTTGTTAACCAGTTTACTCCTGTAAGTAATCAGATTAAGAAATTGGTTCTTCAAAATTGGAATATTTGGAAGATATTAGAGACTGACCTGGAGGTCCCACTTTTCTCTTTTAAAAGAGGAAGAAATCTTAGGGATCATTTAGTGAAGGCTAAACAACCTTGTGATTTCATCCCTGGGAACCAAATTTCTCAATCTTGGATCTTGAAAGCTATGTTGGGGCATTTCAAATGTAGGTCTTGCAGTGTGTGATTTGAATATGTGTTCCAGAACTCTGTTGCTTCTTGAATGCAAATGGAACTACCGTTTGAATTCTGCTATCACGGGTCTTAACATTAATGATGAAACAACTCAAACTATCTCCACCTATCGCCACTAAATGGGTTATTCATGATCTTGTTAGACTATCTGGGAAGACATGTTGTTCTTCATGTGTATTTGAATATAGACTTTTTATTGATATTTGTTTAGTGCATGTATTTCTTGTGTGCATACTCTTGTAAATAGTTTTATTCTTTTTTACTTTTTTTCTAATAATAATTTCCTTTCTTTTGGTGGTTGGTTTCTCCATTTCAGATTTCTTGAATACTAAGGTCATGGCTTTGTCTCCAGAGGGTACAAGTTGTGACCTTACATACCCATTTGCCTTTTCAGAGTGGGTTGTTTTTTTGTGCTGGTTTTTGGTTTTACTTGTATCCTAATTTCCCACTTTGAAGTGTATGAATTCTATAGCATTGGCTCTGGTGGCCATAGTTTGCTTATTTAATACGCCCCCACAACTGTTCTTCTAAAAATTCTATTGCAATTTGTTGAACAAAGTTATAAACAGTTGTCACCTGCACTCACAGGACAGAGCAAAATATGGTAACTTTTCTCTGGAAATTTCACAAAATTCTGTAAAAATCTAGTCAAATTATGGTTTTGTAGTGAAATGCGATTTGCTGGTATCTTTCAACACTTTTTAAGTCTTAGAGCACATGTCAGACTTTTTAAATGCAAGATGTGTGCTCTGGTAAAAACAAAATCTGCATCAAAGCGGCGGTTCACTCAGGAGAAATAAAAAACTAAAAGAATAAAAAGAACCAAAGGTAAGCCAAAAACTATTTATAAAGGAGCTAAGGAGAGAGCCTCTGGCACCATGTCTGCAGCAAAAGGGAGCTGTAGGGCAAGGGTAATGGAGCGGTGGTACCTTCTGAGGTGTGATATTTTGCACACAATGAGTGACATGAGGAAAGCAGCGCCATGTCGTCACAAAAGCATTACTTTTAATACTGCAAATCTGGATGTATCCTTTTTACTTCAATAAAAGAGTGTATGCAAGGACACCAGACATCCGCAATTCATGGGCTTCCTATGCAATGACAACATTCTGCACAGCATGAGACATGCATGTGAGCACAACTAACACTAGTTGTAGTGGTTGACACCCTAAGACTCAGACCGCCTACAAGAACCTACAGGACCCTGCAAAATGTTCACACTGAAATCCATATTCACACTGCTGTCACTCTGTTGAAGTGTGCAACACACCCACTTCTGCCAACTCAGCAGTGGCCCCAAACAAAAATTATGTCTTTCCATACCTTCAGATTTTGGATGTTGACCACCTAAAGCACCTTTATAGAACTTTTACATGATGTTAATCCTTTGATGGAAACAAACTTCTGAGACAGGATTTGTATTCATGGTGTGACTTAAATGGACCATTTATGGATTTGCTTAATCCTCTTCCCCACTGAATTTCATCCTCTTTCCTGAACTAAACATCCCAGTTTTTGGAGGGCAGGTTGGGTGACCATGCGCCCTATTAAACATATGCTCTGTATGCACTGACCCTTCACTCATTTAACCTCCCTCGTCTAAGAGTAACTTTCACAGGCTTGACGTGAAAGGAAACCACATAGACTCATGGGCTGATTCACAAATAGCTTCCACCGTTGTGGCAGAGGCCCCCCGCTCGTGGCAGAGTCTCCACAATTGTGGTAGAATCTCCACAATGAGAAGCTGCAGTGCGGAGATTCTGTCACTAGAATGGAGACTCTGCCACATCTGCGAAGACTCTTTGTGAATCAGGCCCTCAGAAAGGGCTCGGGTAGAATGCATGGTACTGTACACGTACCCTGTGTTTTCTAGCCTGCCCGAGAGGAAGCTACATAGACTCAAAGAGGACTGGGTGAGAATGCAGGCTATATTAGTCATGCTATGCTCTGTGTTCGCTAACCTGTTTGTCCTTTAAGTCTGAGAGGAAAGCCCATACACTCAGATATGGAGGGAACTAGTACAACTTAACCTACTTTATGTGTGTATCTTAATGTATGTTACGGAACATGTATAGCCAACCTACTCTCAGAAACCCAGGATAAATTAGTATTTGCCAGTGTCTTGGTTTTGGAGAGATGACCAGGCAAGGTCAAACTTATTGCATTTGTATATGCTCGTCCCCTGTATGGGATACAGGTGTGTCCCTTGCTCTGCATGCCTGAACTCCTTGTTTCTGTTTTACTGGATGTTGGATTTTGACACCAGCCTCACACTAAATTACTGCTGTGAAAACTATCACTCAAGACAAAGGCTGAATATGGAAGACAGCCCGAGAAGGACACATGAAATGAGAATCCACCCAAACCGGCTCTGCGGAGGCAAAAAGAGAATCCACATCCCCTGTCTCTGTGAAAACGTTGGAGCTACTGACCCACTTATTTTTCCAGTTCCCAGGTCTTTTAAACTGAGGATGGAGTGCTCCAGGGAGAACCCAGAGGATGATGCACAGCAAGGACTGCTGTCTGCCTCACAGCCTGCTTCCCAGAGATGGAGGACATCACCTCAAATCCAGTCTAGACCTACCCTGGCAATCGAGAATTCCTGCCTGATGGAGAGGGAAGCAGTGCACTGATCCTGCAAGAGTAGTTGGCTACCGGAATGGGTGTTCATTAACCAGAGACCCACATTCTGCGTTATTAGCATGATTAGGATCATTGATCCATCTTCACAACCTGCAACAGTTTCAAAGCATGCCGAGGGCATCCCTGTGTTCTCCCCATCATCACCGTCAGGGCACATGTGCCCAATGTGCCCGGTTGATCGCTCTGACTGAAGCCAGGATAGAGACTTGCATTGTCGCAGCTGCTGCGTGCCAGAGACCCATGACAGTGTGGCAGTGGTATCACTAACCTGACCTGGCCATCGAGAAGCAAAGACTGTGATCTCATGGTGCCTGCCAAGATACCTCTGTGAGCAATGTACCAAAGAGTGGTTGGGTAGCGGGGCACTACTCCAAAGATAGAGGCCATTTCCTTTAAGAACCCCATGCCAGACTTAGTACATGGTAGCCAAAGGAGCTGAGGAATGTGCCCAAGCATAGCACCAAGAAGTCTGTCATAGCTGCTGGAGCCCCATGCCTGGAACAGAGGATGGTCAACTGTCTCTAACCGGGAATGCTGCAGTATAACTGACAGAGACTCACTGGAGTGATAAGAGTAGGCTTGCTGAACCTGGTATACTCACTTGTGGAGCCCAGAACAGAGCCAACACCTGAATCACCTGCTCATGCTGAGTCTATCCAGAGACTCACCACGCAGCTGGCAGGTGCACATCTGCAGCGGGACTGCAATATACCATGAACACTAGTTATGGCCACCTCCAGTGAACCTGCTGCCAGTGTGAAGGGCCAATGTGGCCCAGTGCCACACCAGAAGGAAACAGGTGAGAGACTCTACAAGGCCCAAGAGTCCGGAAGAAACTCCTGTTAAGAAGGTGGTGGGGAAGCACTGCACCTAAACAGAGACACTACGCCACAAGAAACCCTAGGACCCCAGGGACAAAAGGAGAGTGTGTGGGGTGGAAGTGTGCCTTGATAGAGATCCCATGTTGAAGCACATGGGACGCGCACCCTCAACTCATGTGTCTGATGTAACTAGAATGTGTACTATTCAGCTTGAACTTCTTGTGATTTTTTTAAAGAAAAGCATTGAGCTGGACAATCATTTTATTCGGGTGCTGCTTGTAGCCTTGCATGCTGAGCCTGCGTACCCCCCACAAGAACCTTCTTGAGAAGCCTGCGACTGTTCGCCATAGCCTCAACTGAGAGTCAAGTGTGGAAAGAGTTGTACTTGACCCAATTTGCAGAGCCATAGCAGGACGTACCTGGGGCCAGTAGAGGCAAATGACCCCAACCCACAGAACTGTTCCCCGGTAGCCCCTGTCTGATGCATATCCTCCAAGACAGGGTTCTGACAATACTGCTAAAAAAAGTTCTGAAGTGGTTTCTACCACCTGCCAATGAGCCCTCATTACAAGGGGCCTTTGAATACCTTTGGGGCCGGTAACAGCAGTTACCGGGCACATCAGCATTATGAAATATGGGGGGGAAATGCAGAAACACAGATAAAAGAAGTGTGAATCTCTGGATGCCAAAATCCCAAATGAGGAATTACAGGAATTTCAGACCCAAAATTAGAGATTTACCCAGTAATTCCTTACTTCTGATTGGACCCTTAGGTCGTAATGAGCTGGAATGTTCCCACTCCTGGAGTGACCAGTGCCACTGGCGTTGATAATTCCGGGGTGGGTAAAATCTGGCACATTTGCCAGGATGGTCAGATTGAGGTCTATCATCGTGCTATCCCCGAATAGGAGGAAACTGGGCAAAGTTGGAAAAAAGTACTGCATGATTAAATATTAGTGAAAATAATTAGAATGAATTGTAGTCTTTTTAAAAGTAAAATTGGCAAGGAAATAAACAAAAATATTTTTTTTCTCAAAGTGCATATTTCTCATACGTATGATGTCTGCCAGGTAATAATCGGTCAGTGTAGGTTGCAACGAAAGGAACACACATGGGCTTTGCAGTCTTATAGTGGGCAGCCCGTGTGTTTTATTGCATCAGCCCTGCCCCTCCTATTGCTCACAGTGGCATGAAAACATGGTGCAATATTCAACAGTGCGTGTCTTTTTATGGCAATGAGTTCCTTGAAGTGAGGGTCCCACTAAGGACTAAATTTCTGACCATCACGCTCTTTACTCGTGCCTCACCTAGTGCCCTGCACATTTGGGATCTTCAGTGTCTGTGGTCTAAACCATGGTCACACCATTCCAATTGACAGGTGTTCAGACCCTACCCCCCCCCCACACCCCTCCACATGTTTACGCACAGTCGAGGTGGCGCCTTCCCTTGATTATTTCATAACATTAGCAGTAACAATTTGAAACATTTTACTTTGGAGACCCTGGGAGCGGTTAATTGACAGACAGTGTCGTTAATTAATGAAGCTGCACAAACTTTTCAACTTCCTCAGGGAGGAGGAAAGATTGCGCCTCATTAACTTGTTGTCAAACTTCAGCTCCCCCCGGGCCGCCATGTCTCGCCTGCGCTTGGGTCCCAGGAGCGGCTTGGGGACACGCTAGTGCTCTAATGAAAGCCCTAGGCGACAGCGGCTGCGTGGAGACTAAACTAACGAGGTGAAATCACAATAGGACCCTGGGGGACACCAGCGCTCCAGCACCAACATGGCTGCCGACCCCTGAGAGGCGTGCGTGCTAAGGCTCGCGTGGGTGGGAGGCAGGAGGTTACACTCCCAGAAGAACTGCCTCACCTTTGATTTACAAGAAGTTATTCAGGATAATTTCAATGCACTAATGACAAACTGCAGCCGATAATTGGTGTTTTTTTCATCATACTTTTGATTCAGCTCAATTAAATGGCTTCAGGGCTCAGAATGGTACTTTATTCCATCCATCCTTGCGTCATACCGAATGAATTATACTCATATATCACTGTCCAGTTTAGGTCAGTATTAATATTTTTGGGCACACGTAGTACCATGGCCAAACATGATGATCTCATAAGGCTTGATAAAAACAATACCAGTGAAAGAAAATAAGTAGTTCTGTTTAATTTACACCTTAATGGAATCCACAGATGGTTTGCTTTCCAGGTGCCAGTCAGTCTGGGAAATCTGAGCCTGTGTTTGAACCCCAGTCACATGTCAACACGGAAACTCTGTTTACTCTTTTACATATTTAAAAAGTTTAATTTTAGTTTATATAAAAAAGATGATGCCTCCAAAAACATGTTTTGACACCAAAAGTCATTTCGGAATGCCTAAGTAATTTTGGGCTTTATGCCTTTGCCCTGCATCCTGTACGTCATTCAATATTGAATTAATTTTTTGTATTGATTTTTATAAAACGGTTACAAAATGGCCATAACCACAAGACTGTCTCGTTTGATTTTGTAATGTAATTACATTCCGTGTGCATCTCCGACCATTTAGTACTTCATCTGGTTTTAAATAAGTAATTAAAAGCAGTTTAACAAACAACAACAGTTCGATGCATTGTCGGCTATAGCTTTGATTGCGCCCAGTGCCACGATCTTTGTAGGAGCCCCCGCCACGCTCCCCATCCCCCTCCCCTCCCCATGTGCTCCTACTTCATGGATTCCCTCACTACCACTCTCCAATGGTTCTCCTATTGTTTTCCTAAACATTCTCTCATATTTGTTTTATAGCGCTTTTCTGCCCAGACTTGCCTGTCAGAGCGCTTTACTTCACAGACAAAAGGCCTGATTCACATTGGACAGAGAGAACAGTCTTGTTTATGTGTGGAGGAGTCTCTGCCACAAATGAAAAACAACGCAGTTGTGAACATACTACTAATAAAATACCTTTATGATTAGGAAAAATGTGTAAAGTTATTCAAAAGTGTAATTTTAACTTTTGTGAATCGGGCCCAATGAGTCAAACCAGTGTGTCAACCAATGTATAAGAAATGTTACTTACGACAACGAGTACTACAAGGTGCAGGAGTCATTTCACCCCCGCTGGTAGGCATTATGGGCCAGATGTATGAAATTGCGTGTTTGTGATTTTCTAATAGCAAATTTTAGCGATTTGCTATAGGGAAATCGCAAACTGCGATGTACAACAGTGTGTTTGACACTGTTAGCGATTCGCAGAGCCTTGCAAATGGATCTGCATCAGCAATATTCATGAGGCAGGTCGCAATTTGCGATCCATTGTGAATGGCTACAATCACAGGGCTGGGTCAGTGATTGTTTTTAAATAAAGCAATTTTTTTTATGCACCCCTTTAATGGGATGCATTTGAAAAAAATAAAAAATGAAAGACTATTTTTTCATTTTTTAATCATACGGACCACTGCCTGCTCTTAAAATTTTTGGGCACCCACATTCACAAAGAGGAAGGAGTCCCTTGGGGAACCCTTCCATTTGCAATTGGGTTACCAACAACTTTAAGTTGGTGGTGACTGTGAATGTTTTGCGGCCGTATTTCTGGTTGCAAAACATTCCTACATACCAGTGCAACTCACTATTAGGAAGGGACGCCCCTTCCAAATAGCGACTCGCAAATCCTATTCTGCGAGTTGGAAATAGGTTACTGATTCACAAATAGGGCTGGTACATGCCAAAAAGCATTTTACTGGTTGCAAACAGCCTGATGGGCTATTTGTGAGAGGTAAAATGCTTCGTACATCTGTCCCCCGATGTTAAGAGTGCTTGATCTGGAGAAACAAAACAGCAAATTAACTAAGTGTTCGCGATGCACAGTAAGCAAAGTTGCTGCACTGTGGAGTGTGAAAAGGAGAGGGCATGACAGCACCATATCCAGGGCCGGACTGGCCGTAGCGGGCAGCGGGCAATACCCCGGTGCGCCGCACGGGTGGGGGCCAGGTTTGGGCCCCTGGGGGATGTTTTTGTTACAGGGCCGTTTTTGCAGCATAGCTGCAAAATTAAATCGACTGAAAACCGGCCCTGGCAAAGAGCTCGGCGGCACCAGCCGGCTTTCAATGTGCATGCAGCACTCTGATGACACTTCACAGCTCATTGTACTATAGTAGAAAGATTTTTAATTATGAACTCCACGTAACAAAAGGATCTATGTGACAAAAGCAATAACTCACGTAGCTATCAACATAAAATACTAAACTATGATCTGCATATCACACGTTGTGCTTTGCAGCAGGAACATTTACCCTCTCTGACACTATGTCATGAGGCAAAACTGAGTAGATAAAGTTCTGATCTTTTCCTTAAGTGTATTACCCACCCCAGTGATCATGACCGTGTTATATGTCTTGAAACATAACACAAACACAAAGGTGTTTACAGGCTGCTCTTATCTCAGTTCAGCCTGACATGCAGAGGACGCCCCCTGACCTTGGCGCCTGGTGTCACTGCACCAGTCACACCTCCCTAAAGCTGACACTAATACGATATATCACTCAGCTAATTCGGAGAGCTTAATGTACCCTTTATCCCTATTTTCTACTCTGTAACATACATAAAGGGGGTATAGTGTGTGTGTCATCCACAAATCTGTTGTGGTCTCTCTAAATAATAGTTGTTGCCTCTGTAGCACTGTCTCCCTGAGTTGATGGCTCATCAATTTCTTTTGACACCAGTTACACCGTTAAAGGGCCCTGTATGTTCCTTGACCTTTATGTATGTGGCTATAGGGATGCTTATGTCTATGATCTATCTTTGCATGTGGCTATTTCTTTTAATCAGTCCTCTTTCTTAGGTGTGGTGCTCCCACTCCAGTGCATTGCCCACCTGGCTTCACCAAGTCCCTAGAGGAACCAATTCGATGTGGTCCATCCAGTATGTACTATAGGTGTGGTACGTGCACAGCTTATATGTTTGTGATCATATTTTATCAGGTTTTTGTAGAGGTAAGTCCGTGCTCCTAGGGTGTCACTTCTCTGAACAAGGAGTGCGGGGATTCAGTATGATTGGTTGCATGCCCTTAAACATTAGGGCGTGTCCCCTGGGCACTGGTATATCGATGTTGGATTGTTGTTATTCAATTGGATTCAATAAAGTTTCTTCAAAAGTTTTTTGTAGTTTATATTTCTTTAATCACGAAATTCATATATCATTTCGATGATGCATCGTATAATACGAGTTTACAATTCCCAATGCATTTCGGCGTGATGCCTTCTTCCGGGGAATATCTAATATTCATTTACTTTTAGATATTCCCCGGAAGAAGGCATCACGCCGAAATGCATTGGGAATTGTAAACTCGTATTATACGATGCATCATCGAAATGATATATGAATTTCGTGATTAAAGAAATATAAACTACAAAAAACTTTTGAAGAAACTTTATTGAATCCAATTGAATAACAACAATTCAACATCGATATACCAGTGCCCAGGGGACACGCCCTAATGTCCATCCAGTATGGCCATCAATGGTTTTAACTCGACCTGATTGTCTTTCACACTTGCGATAATGTGATAAGGGGAGAGGACCAGGCGAAAAGGAGAAACCTCATGTGAACTGACCCACATTGCAGACACTGATACAGTTTGGTGGAATCTATTCTATGTTGCCTCTCTGGCGTGATATATGCTCTGTGCAGAAACTTGAAAATGAATTAATTTGTGTTTATGATTGATGAACACCCATTTTTCACTGCATGCAGCAATATGTCCACTTTGTCTCGACCATTCAGTTCCCAGGCCTATCTATTACGAATGGTCCTACCCATTTCAAGACTGGACACCAGAGTGTGTAGCCTAGACACAAATCTGGTAGAGTCTGTGGATGTAATCAATTGGGTTAGTGGCTCAAACTCAGCTGACTCTCCATGGAATTCGGGGGTCTTTTCAGGTACTGAGTTTCTTAACTGGAAATATGTGAACACATCCAGAGGACTGGGGTAACATCTGCTCTAAAATTGCTCTAATGTGACAAATGTCCCCTCAGTATAGAGATGCCCGAGCTCAGTCAATCCAGCTTTAGCCAATATCTGTATCACTTTACATTCTGTGGTGAGTGGAAGTCTTCCATGTCCAGCAGGTATTTGTTACTGTGACTATTTCCCCAACAAGGATTAGAAAGGTATGCCATGTGTCTGTTCTTTCTCAGTTATACAGCAGGGGATCCTTCTATTAAGTGGTACCAATATTTAGCATAGTGACTTTGCACCCCCAGGTGATATTGTTCGAGGTCAAAGCAAACACAAGGAGATGATGGATGGAGCGCTGAAACTTTTCAGACTCTCATCCCCAGTAACAGATCTGGGTTGAATCCATCATCATTCTTTAGCTCACTTCGCTGCCCCAGTTCAGACACAGTTATATGCAAATCAGTCTTGACCCTGTGCCTCATGGGAACAGTCCTGAATGAACTGCCAAGCCATATCTTCCCAGGACCGGAAACAAGCATCCTGGGACCGGTTTCGGGGTAACACCCCATATCAGCCAGGATAGCTTGAATCGAGTGGAAAAGTGAGCAAGGGACCCATGTCTGGGCATACCCTGCCAACTTAGGGCGAACAAAGAAAGCAAACACAAGGAGATGATGGATGGAGAGCTGAAACTTTTCAGACAGTCACCCACATTCACAGATCTGGGTTAAATCCGTCATCATTCTTTAGCTCACTTCGCCACCCCAGTTCAGACACAGCTATATGTGAATCAATCTTGACCCTGTGCCTCATGGTAACAGTCCAGACCGAACTGCCAAGCCATGTCTTCCCTGGACCAGAAAGGATGCTTTTTCCAGTCCAGGGAAATCTAGCCTGGCAGTTCGGGCTGGACTGTTCCCATTGGCCACAGGGTCAAGACTGATTTGCATATGGCTGGGTTCAAACTGTAATGGCATGGTGAGCTATAAAAACGATGGATTTAGGCCCAGATCTCTGTTCTGTGGTGCATGTATGACATTGTTCTGCATTCTGTCCATCAATTGTTGTTTTTGCATTGTGCGAGGTCAGGTACCTCAAACACACCCTTGTTAAAGGGAAAGTGTCAGAATTTCCCA